>NC_080679.1:9502398-10181799 GCF_030445035.2 Dasypus novemcinctus
ATTGAAGAACAACAAACAGACAAAGAATTGTCAAGGCAAAGTTCTTTTACCCCAGTGCATTAAATTAAAAAAAAAAAATCAATATCATTTTAAATTCAAGTATTCCAACTATTTGGAAATTTGAAACAAAGAAAAAAGCAAACTCTCCAGCACAGGGTATATATCCAAGGATATTCATTGCAGCCTTATTTGTAATAATAAAAACTTGGGGAAAGACCCAGATGTCATCAATGGGTCTTAAATAAATTATGTAGCCCTTAAAAAGAGGTGGAAGGAGGGCAGGAATGTAAGTTCTGTGGCAGGGAGGAACTTTGTTCTGACAGCGGATGTATCCCAAGACCCTAGAACTGAAACCAACAAGTTATCACTCTCAAAATACTGAAGGAATAAATGAACGAATCTCTGAAATATATTGTTAAGCGAAAGGAATAAATAAGAGCAAACTGCAGGCAGGTACCCTTTGCATTAGGGTCACATGCACGTGTACATACTTTGCACAGAAATGCCTAGAAAAAGGCTCCACCTCCCTTGGAGAAGGGAGGAAACTGGACAGGAGGAAAGAAGGGAATGGCCCTCTTTTTTTCTGAAAGTTTCCAAATTTCTGAAAGATTTTACAAGATTCATCTCTTTTCTATGTAATAGTCTTTAAAGACAAGAAAGATAGAATATAAAAGAGAGTTAATAAATAAACCACAAAGCTGATTCTTTGAGGGTTGGTTGAAGAGATATCTGGTAAATCTCATTTAAAAGAATCATACGTGATAATGAGAAAGGGAAATAATGCGGCTAACAAACTGCACGTAAAGACATAATAATACATCAATGAACTTTAAAATTTTGATAAAAGGACTTTTTTCCAGCTGACATACTAAGTGAAAAAAATCATGTCAAGTAGAAAACCTAATGGATTTATAACAATGAAATTTGAAACCATAAGCAATAGAAAATAAAAATAAAGTTTTACCTCCTCTCCAAATCCCTTCCCAGAAGATTTCACTGTGAAATCTGCTAAGATTTTCAAGGAAAAGAGACTTCCCATTCTGTGTACCTCTCCCAAAGATATTAAATATGCTATTTGTTTTACAGAAATAATATATTTTCCTAATATCAGTAACTTTGGCAAAGAGTCATACTATTGCCAGAGTTGCAAATTTCCTGAGTAAAATACAAATGCACTTGTAGATACATTAAAATATTTCATTATGTCAATGATGGCTTATTCCAGGAAGACAGGAGTATATAATGATAAGAAATCTATTAATGAATATTTGAATTATAAGATAAAAGCAGAGACAATATCAATAAATGCTGGAGAGGTATTTTAAAAGGTCAGCAATAGTTTTTATTGAAATATTTAACAAAAATTCTTAAAGTAACTAAGTATTGCAAGGCCCTATTTTAAACCAAATAGCCAATACCATACTTAAGGAAGAAATGCTAAAAGCATTTCCAATAAAATCAGGAATAGAATCCTGCCTTTTCCTCCCATCTAGCATTACTCTAGAAGTTTTGGGCAATAAAATAAGTGCAGAAATAGAAATAAAAGGAATAACTTATTTGAAGACAACATTACCTTTGTTTGCCTGTGATATGATTCCAAGACTCACACAAACTAATTGGAGAGTCCATTATGGAAGCTGGATTTAAGATCATGTATAAAAATCAGTAGTCACAAAATATAATAAGGTTCAATTTTTTATATAGCCCAGAGACGTCAATCTTCAGTTTGTTTATGTGCCTGTTGAGCCCTGAATCTCAGCAGAGTTGTGGCCACACCCACTCTTTAATTCATGGACTTGCCCAGGACAGCTAACAAAATGGTGATGATGGACAACCTCAAAAAGTAAAGAATATCTATAACTGCAAGCATAACTGTTTCTTAGATCTGCCCCATAAGATCTAAGACCCCTTTCAGAGTGGACATCATGATCCCCAAATCCTTGAGATTGAGGAATGAACAAACATAAGGGGGGAAACAACCATGGACCAAAGTAGACTTATTATTATTGTTGTAATGGAAGAATTTGTAACATTGATATAAAAATAGTGGTTACCAGAGGTTCTGTGGGGAGGCAGAGGAAAGACTAGGTTGAACAGAGGGCAATTTTAAGGCATTGGAATTGTTTGACATGATAGTGCAGTGATGGATACAGGCCATTATACATTTTGTCAAATCCTATAAAATTGTACAGTCAAAAGTGTAAACCATAATGTAAGCTATAGACCTTGGTTAGTAGCAATGTTTCAATATTTGTTCATCAAGTGTAACAAAGGTGCACACTAATGTAATATAAGTTATTAATAGGGGAAAGTGTGGGAAGGGGAGGAGTAAGGTATATGGGAATTTCTTATACTTTCCATGTATCTTTCATGCAATCTAAAACATCTCTATAAATAAAGTTTATTATATGGGAAAAAAATAATTACTATAAAAAATGATTCAATTTTTCCAAATAACCTAAATCAAGTTCATCAAGTATGTCAGTGGCAAGTGACCCAAGACACCAGTTGGAAAGGAGACCTTGATGGACCCTCAAGCTTGGAGCTGCCTTTTCACAGCAGCGTAGGGTCAAGACAGTATAAACCCTGAAATAGTCTTAGCTGTTTCTCTCTGTTGCTAAATAGCACTGTCTTCTGCTTGTGTCTCTATAGTAATTATCTCTTAGAAAAGAGGAGGAAGAGGAGGAAGACAGGAAGGAAGAAAGAAAGGAAGGAAAAGAGGGAGGAAGAAAGGAAGGGAAAAGAAAGGGAAAAGAGGATAAGGGGGAAGTGAAAGAAAGAGAAAGAAAGAAAGAAAGAAAGAAAGAAAGAAAGAAAGAAAGAAAGAAAGAAAGAAAGAAAGAAAGAAAGAAAGAAAGAAAGAAAAGAAGGAAGGAAGAGAGGGAGGAAGGAAGGAAGGAAGGAAGGGAGGAAGGGAGGGAAGTGAGGAAGGAAGGAAGGGAAGGGAGGGAGGAAAGGAAGACTCTTGCCAGAGCAATTCAACAAGAAAAAGAAATAAAAAGCATCCAAAGTGGAAAGGAAGAAGTAAAACTTCCCCTCTTTGCAGACTGACAGGATTCTATATAAAGAAAATACTGAAAAATCCACAACAGCTCTTCAAGCTAAAAGATGAATTCAGCAAAATGGTGGGATTCAAGATCTAGCCATGAACAATTAGAAGAAATCAAGAAAAAAAAAATTCCATCTACAATAGCAACTAAAAGAATCAAATATCTAGGAATAAATCTAATCAAGGATGTAAAGTACTTGTATACAGAAAACTATAAAACAGTTGTTAGAAGAAGTCAAAGAAGACCTAAATAAATGGAAGGACTTTCCGTGTTTATGTCTTAGAAAACTAAATACCATTAAAATGTCAATCCTATCTAAAGCAATTTATAGAGTCAATGCAATCCCAATCAAAATTCCAACAACCTTCTTTGCAGAAATGGAAAAATCAAATCATCGAATTTATATGGAAAGATAAGGGCCCATGAATAGCTAAAGCTATCTTGAAAAAGAATGAAATTGGAGGACTCACACATCTAAACTTAAAGCTTAATACAAAGCCAGAGTAATCAAAACAGCATGCTACTGGCACAAGGACAGACATACAGACCAATGGAATCAAACTGAGAGCTCAGAAATCAACCCTCACATTTATGACCAACCAATTTTTAACAAGGAGCAAAGACCACTTAATTGGGAAAGAATAGTCTCCTCAACAGATGGTGCTAGGAAAACTGGATCTCCATTTGCAGAAAGAAGGAGGACCACTAATTCATACCTCATATAAAAATCAACTCAAAATGGATCAAAGACCTAAATATAAGAGCTAGAATGATCAAATTCCTAGAAGAAAACATAGGGAAGCATCTTTAGGACCTTGTGTTAGGCAATGGTTTCTTAGACTTCACATTCAAAGCATAAGCAACGCAACAAAAGAAAACATAGATCAATGGGACCTCATCAAAATTAAAAACTTTTTTGCCTCAAAGGAATTTATCATGAAAGTAAAACAGCAACCTATACAACGGGAGAAAATATTTGAAAACCACATAGCCAACAAAGGCTTAATATCCAGAATATATGAAGAAATTCTTCAACTTAACAACAAAAAGACAAACAACCCAATTAGAAAATGGGCAAAAGATTTGAATAGACATCTCTCTAAAGAAGATATACAAATGGCCAGAAACCACATGAAAAGATGCTCAACATCATTAGCAATCAGGGAAATGCAAATCCAAACCACAACGAGATACTATTTCACATGCATTAGAATGGCTGCTATTTAAAAAACAGAAAATAAGAAGTGTTGGTGATGATGTAGAGAAATGGAAATACTCGTTCATTGTTGGAGCAATGTAAAATTGTGCAGCTTCTATGGAAGATAGTTTGGTGGTTCCTCAGAAAGCTAAGTATGATCATATGACCTGGCAATCTTGCTATGAGATATATACCCAAAAGAATTGAAACCAGGGACTGAACAAATATTTGCATATTGTTCACAGTGGCAAAAGATGGAAACAGTCAAGGGTCCATCAACTAATGAATGGATAAACAAAATGTGATATTTACATACAATGGCATATTACTCAACCATAAAAAGGAATGAAGTCCTGATACATGTGACAACATAGATAACCTTGAAAACATGGTGAGTGAAATAAGCTAGATACAAAAGGAAAAATTATGATCTCACTGCTTTGAAATAATTAGAACAAGCAAACTCATAGAATTAGCATCTAGAATATAGGTTACCAGGGGATGGGGTGGGGATAGGAAAGGGAAAGTTAAGGCTTAAAAGTTATAGGGTTCCTACTTAGAATGATGATAATGTTTTAGTAATGAATGGTGATGATGGTAGCACAACATTGTGATTATAATTAACAGCACAGAAATACATATCTGAATGTGATTAAAAGGGGAAATATGAGATTGTATATACGGTAACAAATTAAAAAAAAAATGTTTTAGGTCTATGGTACTACACTATTCTACCCAGTTATCCCTAAGTAAAACCATGGACTATCGCTAATTGAACATTATAAAAATGTGCTCTCATCGATTGTAACAAATGTTCCACACCAATGCAAGTTGTTAATAATAGTGTCATATATGGGAATCCTGTATTTTATGCCTGATTGTTCTGTAAACACAACTTCTCAAACACACACACGGATATGATAATAGACAGAGAGAGAAAGAAAGAAAGGGAGGGAAGGAGGAAAGGAATAAAGGAAGGTAAGTAAGCAAGGAAGGAAGGAAAGGTAGGAAGGGAAGTAGGTAGAGGAGGGAGGGAGGAAAAGGAGGGATGATGATTTGAATCTGCATGGACCTCTGAAGATTATGTTCTTGAAGTTAACCCAGTCCTGTGGAGGACCCTTTGTAAGTAGGATCTACTGGCAAGTAGGAGCTTAAGTTCGGATGTGACCCACCTCTTCCGGGGGGGTCTTAGTCCCCTTACTGGAGTCCTTTATAAACGGAGAAGTAAAAAGACCACAGACGCAGGAAGCAAGTCTCAAGAGACAGAAGAAGAGGCCCCAGGGGCTGGAACCAGTGGGGCACAGAGGCAAGGGAAGAGGTTCCCACAGAGCAGCTCAAAGCTGGAAGAGACAGGTCCAGAGGACAGGGGGCGACGAGGCGCCGCCATCACGCCCTGCCAGGGCTTGCCCACCCACGGCTACAATTTGGTGAAATAGCATCTCTGACGATGCCTTGATTTGGACATCTTTACAGCCTTGGAACTGTAAGGTCTTACCCTAAGAAATTCCCTTCATAAAAGTCAACCCAGGGGAAGTGGACATGGCTCAACTGATAGAGCATCTGCCTACCATATGGAGGGTCCAGGGTTCAAATCCAGAGCCTCCTGGTGGGTGTGGTGAGCTGGGCCATGTGCAGTGCTGATGCAAGCAAGGAGTGCCGTGTAGCGTAGGGGAGCCCCACGTGCAAGGAGTACGCCCCGCAAGGAGAGCCGTCCCACGTGAAAAAAGCGCAGCCCGCCCAGGAGTGGCAACACACACACAGGGGTTGACACAGCAAGATGATGCAATAAAAAAGAGACACAGTTTCCCGGTGCCACCTGATAATGCAAGTAGACGCAGAAGAACACACAGCAAATGGACACAGAGCAGACAACAGGAGGGAAGGGGAGAGAAATAAATAAATCTTAAGAAAAAAATAATTACCCGTTTTCTGGTATTTTGCATCATTAGCTTTGGCAAACTAAGGAGGAAGCAGATGGAACAGGCTCTGGGCCATTGCTCAGGCCTCCCAAAAATGAGGCGGCAGCAGGGAGAAGCACCCCCAGGGCAGGGGCTGCTGTAGCCCCACCTGGGTCCTCCAATGTCACAAGGAGCAGGTGGGGTGATGCAGCCCACGGCTCAGCAGGAAGAAAGCACAGGAAATCTTCCTGGTGTTTTTTCCTTACAAATTTCCAGACAAACACAGTTACTTCTGGAACTTAGTCCTGAGCACACCTGCCTGCAAATGCTCCTGCACCTCCTTCAGGATGTCCTTTCAAACACGCCTGGTTCAGAAGCCCTGTGATTGCTTCCTTGATTTCAGGAAAAATAGTATATTCTTGTCCAGTATTTTTGGGAAAAGTGATTTTCAAAACTGTGGGTCATGACCCACCAGAGGATGGAGTTGTCCCTTTGGTGGATTTTAGCTGGAATTTTTTTTCTTTTCTTAATGAAGGGAACAAGAAAATGTTACCGTTCTTCACATGTCGTGAAGGTCTATGTGGTTTTGTGACATTCCAGTTTTTCAGTTGTGTGTGTGTTTCTTACTATGGGCCACAATTTTGAAAAGTCTGAAAGCATGGCCAACTCTCCCTCCTCCTTGCTACAGGGCCTCCCGCACGGTTTCTTGTCCCTCACTATTGAACAGCCGCGTGGTGCAGCCTCAGGGGTTGCACATCATCTGTGTGGAACTTTGCAAGGCATTTGCCAATCGCCCAATTGATTCCTGGCCCATCACAGGAGCTGACATTCGACTTCACCCTCTAGGCACTCATAGTGGGTCCAATGCTGCAGGTGTAACTGGTTCCAAGTTTGCAGCTAAAATTTTCCAGGTGAAAAGTCAGAGTTTCCTTTTTTCCTCTGGTTTTAAGGGGAAGAAGAGGCCCTTTGGCAGAGGGAGGCAAAGCCCCGTGGACGAGTATTCCTGAACAAGTCAGCAGCAGCCCCAAAGCTGGAAGCAGTGGGGTAAACCCACCCCTACACACCTGGAGGCAAAAAGGGAAAAGGCTGCTCAGGCCATGACCTTGGCACCAGCTTTGCCCCCCCTGCTCATCACATATCCTACTTGGAAACCACATGCAAATAGGGCCAGCTCCTATCTCCAGGACCCAACCACTCGCACCTTTTCTTCTGCAAATTGGCAGCCAGACTGTACAGAAGCTGCCCCATTAAACATAACTGGAATTTAGAGATCCTCTAAAAAAGACATCTTGTGACTTTATTCTGGTTGTTAATTTACAATTAAATTTGTGAGGCATTGAAACAAAAGACTGCACACTTTTAAGAACAGTTTTATCCATGTTTTTAAAACAATTTTTTTTAAACTGACAACACATCCCCTTTCCTTGTGATCCCATAAACCCCATGACCTTGTGAAGCTGTCTCCTGAGACCACAGCTCTTGGAGTCTTGAAGCTTTCCTGCTTACATGTGGGGTTTTGACACTGCCTTTGGGTTTTGTGGCTCAGAGATTTCCACTTCTGCCTCGTGAGTCTGAGCTAGTTTGAGCTGTCTCAGCTACTTGGGGGTTGACATAGATCTTTCCATGTGATTCGGGGAAAGCAGCCTCATTTCTCTGTGCTGTGGTTTCACCATTCTTATAACAGGGAAAGCAGCTATTCTCTGAGTCACGCTACATTTTGTGACCCATGGTAACACCCTGAGAATCAAGGACTTATAAAATGAAGTGCTATGCTGTCTCTCCTCCCGAAAAGTCTAGAAAAACAGCAAGAGTTCTTGAGGAGAACCTGACAAGGTGCCCTTCAGAAGGTCAGACTAGCCAGTGGGCAAGAACGGGTGGGCACTTCCGTGATTGCATTGACCAATCACATGACTCCACCCACATTCCTGGATTATCAGCTCAGGTCCCACTGGTTAAGAAAATCTTCATTGCCAGAGAAGGTGTTGGGACAAAGGGCTTACACCATACTGCTGGCTGCTTCTCAAGATGTAGAGCTGAGCGCAGCAGCGGCTTAGTTTTATTGCCAGCCATTGGTGGCTTTTGGGCTTCCTACAATGATCTAGGTTGGTGCAAAGGGAATTGCAGTTTTGGACTGTGAATTTTAAATCATTATAACTAGGCTCAAACACATCTTTATTAATCAAAATAGGAACCATTACAATCAACACATTTTTGCCAACAAGAAATAAGTTTGCATATTCTTGTAGCGTAAAAATCCATGCTTCGGGATTCAATGAACTCTTGGAAAGCATTTTCTGCATCCTGCTGATTGTGGAAGTGTTTTCCCTGCAAAAAGTTGTTGAGATGCTTGAAGAAGTGGTAGTCGGTTGGCAAGAGGTCAACTGAGTATGGTGGATGAGGCAAAACTTAGTAGCTCAATTTATTCAACTTTTGAAGCTTTGGTTGTACGACGTGCAGTTGGGCATTGTCGTGGAAAAGAATTGGGCCCTTTCTGTTGACCAATGCCTGCTGCAGGTGTTGCAGTTTCTAGTGCATCTCATTGATTTGCTGAGCATTTTTCTTAGATATAATGGTTTCCCTGGAATTCAGAAAGCTGTAGTGGCAGCAGACCACCGAACAGTGACCATGACTTTTTTTGATGCAAGTTTGGCTTTGGGAAATGCTTTGGAGCTTCTTCTCAGTCATTGCCGGTTGTATAAAATCCACTTTTCATCACACATCACGATTGGATCAAGAAATTGTTCATCGTTATCGCATAGAATAAGAGAAGACAATGCTTTAAAATGACGATTTTTTGATTTTCAGTCAGCTCATGAGGCACCCACTTATCGAGCTTTTTCACCTTTCCAGTTTGCTTCAAGTGCCAAACGACGATACAATGGTAGATGTTGAGTTCTTTGGCAACTTCTCATATAGTTGTAAGAGGATCAGCTTTGATGACTGCTCTCAGTTGGTCATCATCAACTTCCGATGGCCAGTCACTACACTGCTCATGTTCAAGGCTCTGTTCTCCTTTGCAAAATTCTTGAACCACCACTGCACTGTACATTCATTAGCAGTTCCTGGCCAAATGCATTGTTGGTATTGCAAGTTGTTTCTACTGCTTTACGACTCATTTTGAACTCAAATAAGAAAATCACTCAAATTTGTTATTTATCTAACATCATTTACATAGTCTAAAATAAATTAAAAATAAACAGCAAGTAATAAGTCATTAGCAATAAAACATAAACCAAGAAATGCACATTAAAATGATGTATAATATAACCACATTTATTTAAGAGTATATGCCAATATCAAACGGCAAATTTCAACAATGCAAAACCACAATTACTTTTGCACCAAACTAATATTTCGTAAACTCAAAATGACGGAAAAGATGTCCATCCTAAAAAGAAGTCTCTTTTAGTTTTCTTTGCTTTCCACATTAGAGCCCCATCCTCAGTACTTGCCCTACATATCATTGTTGGCCAAGAATCTTAGAAATGATATATGATCAAAAAGTCCAGAGGGTTTTTTCTTTCTTTTTAAGGACTAGTGGAAAAGCTGGCCCAGTGTCATCTGGAGAAAGTTGACTTGGCTGTTACAGTGTTATGTGGGTCACGGTGCTGGACAAGGAGACACCTGCTGCCTTCGTGTCCTGGGGCTGCCATAACAAAGTAGTACAGACTAGGGGGCTTCAAACAACAGAAACGTGTTCTCTCAGCTTTCTGGGGCCTGGACTCTGAATCCAAGGTACTGGGGGGCCACACCCCCTGGGAAGTCTGCAGGGCAGTGTCCTTCCTGCTTTCCCAGCTTCTGCTGTTTGCAGGCAGCCCTCGGCTTTCCTTGGCCTGCACCACCCCAGTCTCGGCTGGCCTCCGTTGTCACATGGCGCTCTCTCCTCTTCTTCTAGGGACACCAGTCGTGATGGATCAGGGCTTGCCTGAACCCAGTTCGGTCTCAACTAATCATATCTTCACAGACTCTGTTTCCAAATAGGTCACATTCATGAGTCCTATTTTTTTGGGGAACACAATTCAATCCATAACACCTGCTCAGTGACTATGTTTGGATTCTTGGCAGCAGCAAGGGAAATCTTGCCAGGATGTGGACTGGTCCAAGTGTACCTTTAAAGGAATCACAGCTTTCGTTTGGAAGGTGTCTGAATGGGGCCAAGGCTGCTCTCTTGGCCCCAGAGCCCAGGAAGTTAATATGTTCATAGGTGAGTCAAACCTTGGCTTTGGCATCAATTGTTTTCTCTGCTGCCCTTATGCAATCTGCCTGTGTTCGATCAACATTGGGCATGCACAGAACTGCCCACTGCCTGTTTTGCCATTACTCAGCTCACTTGCTACTTTGGAGGAGCCTTCTTTGATGTCTGTGAGGCACATTTAGGCCCCTGTTTCTCGAGATTCTTATAGTACCAATTGAGATCTTTTTATAGCACCTATTACATTCCTCTCGTGTTACTTAGCACATCTTATTGTAATTGTTTGTGTCTTCCACTAGATTGGGAATTCCTTGCTGGTAGGTATTAATTCATCTTGAATTCCCAAATCTGACTTATTAGCCACTTGTATCAGCTAGCTAATGCTATGTAACAAACCATTCCAAAAGAATAATAAGCTATCACTTATTATCATGACTTGTGTGGGGATCAGCTAGGGCTCTGTCTAGGCTGGATTGGCTGATCTCAGCTGTGCCACTCTTGCGTCTGCTGGTCATCTGGGGCTCTGTTGTAACTGGGCTTGTCTTAGGGACCTTGGCTGGGCCAGCTCCATGTCATGAGCCTCTCATCCCCCTCACTACAACGGCAGGCTAGTCTTGGCATATCCTTCTCGTGGTGACACCTGGATAGCGAAAGGGCTCGGGACTGGTGCTCTGCCTCTTCTACCTCATTCCATTGGGCAAAGCAAGTCACATGATCAAGGCTACCCTCAAGGGACAGAGAAATAGATGTGCCTCTTGGGGGGAGGGAGGGGCGTTGCACTGCAAAGTCATAATATGTCAAAAGATGAGACAAGCGTGAAGCACTGGGGCCCTTAGCCCACACCTTTAGCAAGTCCAGGCTCAGCTCTGTCCCTATTCTGTTCTCAGCCAGAAGGACCAGGAAGCTCGCCCTGTAGGCTGGGACCTGCCTTTTACCCCCGGCTACTGCCTGCCTGGATCAGAACAAGCGCCCAGCTCTGCGGTCCCTCAACCGCCACCCAGCTACCACCCACAGAGGCTGCTGGCTCCTCACTGATGTTTGTTTCCAAAGTCCATGAATGAGGGGCATTTCTACCAGCTGAGGTTTCCCCTCATTGTCTGCACTTGTGTTTCTCTTCTGCCCACACCCTCCCCGAGCCCCAGTGGCAGCAAACTTTCTCGCACTCTGTCTTGTTGTATGACTTGAGAGCAGAAGGAAACAAAACAAGAATGAACCCTGCATTTTCAAACAGCCTTCTCAAGTTACATTTTCTGTCCTATTAGTAATCTTAGGCAATAGGGACATTGTCAATAGAGAAGACCAAAGATGGCATAACTTTGGTGAAATCAGCCAGCAAGCAAGTTCCAGAGCCCAGACGAAAACAGGAGCCTCCTACTTCAAATTTAAAATTCATATTTCTGTCCTGAGTTTCTGGTTAATACAAAATCCCCAAAGCTATAGACGGTGGAAGTGACATCATAGGAAGGAGTGAATCATGTATTAATGATTGAATGCGCTTAGGAGATCTGTTGTTACACCCATTTGACTGTTCTAACGGAGGCCTCAAGGGAGATTGTAGAAGGTGGATCACCTGTGCCCTTAGGAATTGCCTAGACAGCAGTTCTCGACATGTGTTCATCAGCATTGCCTTCACCTGTTTGCTCGGGCCCCACCTGCACCTATTAAACCAGAGACCCTGGGATCGCTGCCAGTGCCTGTTTTACAAGCCCTTCGGGGGATTCTTCAGGAGCCTCTCACGCCCACTCGAGTTTGAGAACTGCTGATCTAGAAGTTTTCAAGCCATCACTAGCCTACCATGATTGTTCCCGTTAAGTGGGGCCACCAAAATAAAGATGTTCTTAGATACAGTAGAAAGTATTTGAAGTAATTTGTACTGAATCACAGCTTGCAAATTCACAGTATTTAATAGTTTATAAAGTACTTGCTTGTTCACTACCTCCCAGTCTGTAACCATAGATCTTGGTTAAAAACTAGTAACACATCAAGGCACCCTCACATTCCACCAACACTGCGAAGTTGGAAGAGGAGAATGTGGAGAGAGTTTGTGAAATGAACTCTGGGTGCTGCTTTTCTGTTGTCGTTCACGTTTAAGTTTCATGGACAGGCTGGTGGCTACGTTGAAGGATGTGGGAAGAAAGCCTTGGTTGTCCAACTGAGCATCTGTGTTTGTAGAGCAGGCCTAAGATTTCTCACTTCTCTCTAGGTCTTCCTGAGGTTTAAAAGCACATATTTATCCCTTTATGACGTAATTTCTGACACTAAGTGTGCTGAACTCCAAAATAAAGCATGTCCGGTGTTTAATATTTAATATCTAATGCTGAGTGATGCTGGCCTATTTGCATGTGCTGTGTTGAAGATGATGGGTTCCCACTATTCCAAAGAGGCCACGGAGAAGGAAGGTAAAAGTGAGTCAACAGAGACTGGGAAACTCAGGTGAACATGATGCTGGAGCATCTCTTGCTCCTGTTTACTCTATCCTTAAATCACCAGGGATCGCCTCTTCCAGGAAGCCCGCCATCACAGACTGCCTAGGCCTCCATCCTTGGCTTCTCTCTGGTCGTGATTATCACTGAGCATTACAACCTTCAGATTGCTTGTTGATCTCCCTCTTCTTGGGGTTCCTTGGGCATAGGTCCCTCATTTGCCTTTGTCTCCCAGCCTCACCCCCAAAGTTTACCACCATGACTGACCGTACATTGGGCCCAGTAAGTGTTTGTTGAAGGAGCAAGTAAGTGACGGGAAAGGTTTCCTGATTCCATCCCTGACAGTGGGAGCCAGAGATGCTGGGAGCAGGAAACCAGACCAGGACACCATGTGCAACTGGGGGAAATTGCTAGAAGCAGCCCCTCTAAGACTCTAGTCCCAAGCAAGGAAGAAGGAATGAGACGAGCCCGCTCATCTAAGGAGACCGGTTGAGGGAAGGCTAAAGGAGCAAGGGACCAGTGCCAAAGGGCATGGGGCCCCCAGAATCCCCAAGGCAGGGAGGCTCCTTTATTTAGACTCTTTATTTGGAAATCATTGTAGAGTCACATGCAGTTGTAAGAAATCATGCAAACTGACCCTATGGACCCTTTACCCAGTTTCCCTCAATGGTAGCATCTGACGAATCTATCCTTCACGATCCCAGCAGCATACTGGCCTTGAGCCAATACAGCACTTTTATGCTGGTTTCCTGCTGTGATGTATGCATGTTCCCAGGTGGGTCAAGTGCTCGCCACCAACCTCAGGCTGCTGAAGGCACCTTACCCCGAGGGTCCCTCATGGGGCGGCCTAGACCACACCCATCCCAAGCCCCTGGCAGCCAGCAGTCTGTTCTCCATCACTGTCATCTTGTCGTATGCGGGATGCAACGTGCCTGGAGCCATAGCACGGATAACTCGGCTCCTTTCACTCAGCATCACTCCCTGGGGAGCCACCCGGGCTGGTGGACGTCCCAGTAGTCCGTTCCTTTAAATTACTGAGTGGTGGTCCGTGGAGTGCGTGGGTTTTCAGTGCTCAGAGATGAATCCCCAAGAGTGCAGTTGCCAGGGTGGATGGCAATTGCATGCTCCGTTTTATAAGAAGCTCTGCAGCTTCTTTTTTAAATGGAGAAGATAAAAGTCTAGAGTCGACATTGAATCCCTCGTGCCGAGACATCCCTTTAAGGAGTACGTGAGGGCCAGGAAGCTCCGGGGCAGGGATTGGGGCAAGGCGAGTGGGGTGCCCAGGAGGCCAAATGTACAGAGGGGGCTGTGGAGCACAGGGAGCGGGGTGCTGGGAGGGAGGGCAGGTCTGTGGTGGGAGGAGGGGGCTGGGCACAGTCCTTTTTGAGTCCCCAGGTGGAAAGATAGGTTCCCTAGTGTGGGCGTCTGGGCTGCTGCCCCATAATCTGCCCACGTAAAACCCTGCAAAGTGCCATCCCTGAGACTCTCAGCTATCAGAGAAAATGCTCTTTGGGGGACCTGACTCATACAAAGCCAGATTTCAGAGGGGCACCCCATTTACTCTTCTTGATGCAAAGACCCCAGGGACATGGATGCTTAACCTGCTTATTCTTGTGCTCATAAAGGGAAATTTACTAGAAAACAACCCATGATATTTTGCGTTTCCTAATCCAAGTGAAGCTGAATCAAGTCAAAGCAAAGAAGATCACTTTGATGGTCCAGGGATGCCTTCCTGCAGGTGAGAAGCTGAATGCCAAATTGCCACTGCAAGTGGCGACAGCTGCAGACACTGTGGGTTAGAGCCAGACAAAGAGGGAAAGCCAGAGGCAGGCCAAGCCGTCCCTGCACAGAAAGACTGCGGCTAGGAGCAGAGCGGTTTTAGCCTGTTGAAGGGAAGCTGGCTCCAGGAGGCAGGGCATTAGCGGGACTGTGCAATTGCAGGCAGTTTGCTTTGCTCAGCTTCTTCCACAGTGAAGACACTCAGGGACCTGGGCGTGGACAGAAGGGGTGCCCTGGAGGGAAACAGAGTGCAAGAAAAGAAATGAAGGCAGAGGAGGGGGTTAGTATCTAAGCCCAAAGTTGTGCCAGCTGAGTGCCTCCGTCCCAGCCCGGGCATGCATGGCCATGGCTGTTTGGCAGTTTGCATTTCTTCAGGACTATAATTACCATACTTCAGAGGAAAATGGAGAAACAAAAGCCACATGCATGACTGACAGGACCTTGCAGACTGGAATTTCTGCCAAGAGGGTGTGCATGTCTGTGCACTTGAGCACAGTGTCTTTGTGCTTGACAGTACGGTGTACTTCTTTATATGAGTGTGTGTATGTATGTGATTACGCGCACCTGTATCTGATTGAGTCTGCCTGAGTGCGCCTCTGTGTGTTTATGTGTCTATGTATTTTTGTGTGCGTGTCTGTATGTGTTTGTAAGTGGGCATGTGCTTATGTGGGTCCACGTGTCTGTGAGTGTTGCAAACACATAAAGTGGGCCCGAGGGGACGGGTTTATGGGTGGCCAGAAGCAAAAAGAGAACTTTAAATAGAATCATGGAGGGAAAAACGGTTCAAGTTAGAACTGGGAATTACAGTTGTGTGCTCTCCAGAGGAGGATGCTAATTTCCAAATCCTCAGTTTTCTTGCTGTGACATTTGCGGAAAACCACGGAGCCACACCAGTGTCATGCAGCCAGCTTGTTCCTTTTCCTCGTGAGGAAGTGAGAAGCGGTGGCAGCTCTTCAGCCCTGATCCCATGAGCCCCAGTGCCACACAGCTGGGCTCCCCACTCTTCCACATTGAGGCACCGTCCTCCAGACTTCCCCTTTTCTCCCCCGCCCTGCGTCTTTGTGATGTAAGAGTTTAAATTCTCCAGCCGAAGCACGCTCAGATATGCTGAGGCTCTGGTTCAGTGGCACAGCATGGGCTTTCGTGATTTTCAGCAGGGATTGGAAACCTTCCGAACGTTGCTGGCCAACCTGCCAGCTCTTGTCTGTCTGTCAGGACATGAGGGAGTGTGGAGAGAATGGGGAGAAATTGAGAGACACAAATAATGGGATTAACTTTTCAGAGAAGGAGAAAGGGCAAGAGACAACAACCACCCCGTGTCCTCAGTTACTAAAAATCCTCCGATGACCTCTTTGCCAACCTCTTATTTAGAGCAAATGTTTTAGGGCCCAAATAGCTTTGTTTTAGTTATAGGAAGGTCAGGGTATCCACAGAAACGGTGAGCAAAAACCATGCCAAAACTTCGTGTTTTCTTTGACTTACTCTATTATATATTTATTTTATCAAATTATTTTCTTTTTCTTCAACAATTTAAAAACCACCGGTTCAGGTCATGAACCTAAGAAACACCGAAACACTGTCACCAACTGGAGAGGACCGAGGAGGCACAATGGCTCATGCAATGTGGTCTCCTGAATTAGACCCTGCAGCACATTAGTGGAAAACCTGGGGAAAGCCAGATACAGCCTGTAATTTAGTGAACGGTATCAGGCCAAGGTTCATTTCTCAGCTTTGACATACGTAGCTCGGTGATATAAAATACTAACTTTCAAGGAAGCTGAGTGGAGGGTACATGGGGACTCTTTGTACTATTTTTACAGCTTTTTTGTCCACTTGAAATTATTTCAAAATAAAAAGTAAAAAAACCCACAAAGCAGGAATCCTGGCCGGCCAGTCTCAGGTCCGCCGCCCCAGGACGGCTTGGCTGAGTGGTTTGGCCCTCCCTATGTGTCCTTCACCCTGCCCCGGGGACGAGTGGCGAGCCCGGGCACGGTTTCCCTGCGCTGCTGGCCGGAGCTCCAGAGACGGGCCTGGCGGCTGAAAGGCGTTTCAAGCCTGCACTTGCTTCATGTAGAAACTTCTCATGGCCGCAGCAAGTCGTGGAGTTGAAACCAGAGTCTGGGGATGGGGAGGATGTGCCCCCGCCCCAAGGTCCCCTGGCCAAGGGTCTGGATGGGTCCAGTTGCCAGGGAAGGAGTGAAGGTGTGGAACGAGAATCCACCTGCTGCAGCAGCTGCCGCGTGCAGAGGCGGCCTCCCCCAAGGGCCGCAGGGCGGGCACGGGCTTGAATGGGAATTGATTTCTCCACGCTCACCCCTCTCACCCCAGCTCCATCTATCCTCCCCCAGCTGGACAGAGATGTCTGCCACGCTGGTCAGCAGAGCCAAAAGCGTCACTCCTGAAGTTATTGCCAAGATGCTCGCCTGGCTCCCGCGTGCAGAGGGAGGGTCCCTTCCACTAACACGGGAGCACCTAGGCACCAATTCACGACACCCTGGAGTTGTCAGGGCCCTCAGAAAGCACCCAGTCTGACCCCCAACTTCTACCCAACGTGGAAACCGGGGGTCGGGACAGGCGAGTGACTGTCCCACGGCCGCGGGGAGGGAGGCCTTGACCATACCCCTCCCTGGTGAGCCCTCGCCACCTTAGCTCACGTGGTCTGCAATCCGCGCTCTGCCCACCGCTGAGCTGAGCTCCTGCACCTCCCACATTGCTCTGCGGCCCCTTCCCACCCTGCCCCGTGGCAGACCCATCTCAGAGCTCCCGGGCACTGAGCATCTCGATGACAGTTTCCCCGTTTCTCCGCACAAGGCACCAAGAGCTGGCTTGGCGTGGGGGCACCGAGCCTCCTGCCTGGTATTTCTCCAACCTCACCTTTCCCCAGCCACAGTCCTGAGTCACCACCGTGCGCTCACTTCCCTGCCCAAGGCAGGCTCTGTGCAGGGTGCCCGGAGCCCACACCTAAGCTGCCCCCGGGTGGAGACCCTGACGCTGCCCCCAGCTGTGACGGCCCCCGCAGCAGAGAGAGCACTGCCCCCACAAGGAAGGGCACACTGAGTCATCTTTCTACTGGATAAAAAGTTTTTACTTTCATCATTGTTTGTTTTCATTGTTGCTGAAAACATATCGAGTCCCTTCCATGGGAGACCAGGAAGGCTGAGGCCAGGGGGAGACTCCTCTGGGTGCCTCCAGGGAGAGGCCCAGCTGTGTCTGTGTGTCCCGGGGTGGTGGGCTGGGGGGTGATAGGGGTGGGTGGGGACTGGGAGCATAAAGACTAGGGTTCATTAGTCTCTTTAAATGAAATTCAACCTGAAAATTTACGAGTCACCTATTGAACGCTGGGCGCCAGTCTCCACGCACTCCCAGAGCCCTCAGCGAGATGCAGGGAGATGGAATCTCAGGGCGCTACCAAGGAAAATCCTAGCCTTGACAAACTCTGTCATGTCTTCCCGTCACCGCCGATTATTCTGCTTACCAATCAACTAGGGTTAACAGGACCGAGTAACGAGGTGACGTGTGAGCACCCAGGACACTTTTGATCAATACACCTGTTAAAAGCCCCCCTCCTTGGCCTGTTGGTCGTTGGTGGTATGCTTTCTTCCATCAGGCTCTCCTTGCATGAATTATTGCTTCTGCATTTGAGTCCCTTTGCATGCCACATTCTAAGGTAGACCTTTGGCTGGGGTGGGCCGGGGTGTCTCTAAAGAGAAGGACAGGTGTCGTGGGGAGGCCCAGACAGGCCTGTGAGCTCCCAGGGTGAGGACTGGAGGACAGCTGTGGTTTGCATGTGTGGGGGGAGTGGAGGGGGGCTGTGCTGTAGTGAAGTCAAGCGCTCTAGGAAGAGGAGAAAGAATGAAGCACAGAGCAAGGAAAAGAAGACTCAGACCAGGAGCCCAGCTCATCAGACCTGAGCTGATGGCTCAGACCAGCACTCATCAAAAGTTAGCACCACGGAGCGGGTGTCGCTCAGTGATTGAGCACCTGCCTCACATGTATGAGGTCCCGGGTTCAATCCCTGGTACTCCTTTTTAAAAAAAAGGTATCACCAAAGTCGTGGAGCATACGTTCCCCACAGTGGGGGAGGGCTCTCCACACTGACACTCTGCACCTCTAACTTCAGGACGTTGGGTCAGGTGTGAGTGTACGTGTGTGACACAGACCAGGACAGACCAGGGAGGAGCCAGACTCGGTCCCCCAACGTTCTGCTCTGGCCTGGAGATGGCTGATTAGCAGCAAAGCTCTTCTCCATGGAGGCAGAAGCCCCTGGTTCTGGCCCCAGCCCAGGGGGGAGCTGGAGACGGCAGGCTCAGCCCGGGGTCAACGCAAAAAGGAGCATGTCGGGGCCAGGGCTGCCGATGAGAAAGGCTGGGCTCGAACCGAGACCATTGGGCCAAGGCAATGCAGTGCCTGCGTGACGTGATCAGGAAAACAATACCCACTCAGCAGAAAACGAGGACGACGCACAAGAAGTAAGAGGATAAAAATGAACCTTGTCCTATTATCCAGATTTGGTCTTTAAGGCTGCTCTGAATTGCATCGCACGTATCAAGCATGCAAAATTAAATCTGATTCAGAATTCCTTTGTCACTAGGGCTGTCGTCTCCTGGGTCCCTCCAAACCTCAGCCCTCCAAGGAGCTCAGACTTTGGGAAAACAAGAGCCAGGAAGGGAAGCTGGCTCCTGGACACTGCTGCTTTCGGCACCCCAAGCTCCCCCTAAGGCAAAAAAGCACAAGGGCTGGCGGGGTAAACAATTCTAAGGTAACCCCACCACTTCTGAACCCTGGGCGCACACACCGTCTCCCAAGTACTCAGTCAAACTCAGATCTAGCTGCTGCTCTGAAGGGGTTTTGCTGATGTGACATCCGGAAGCTCACGAGAGGAAGTTTGTCGTGGTGGGCCTGCCCCAATCAGGTAAGCCCTCACGAGGGACGCGGACCTTCCTAGAACTTGCCTAAAGGGCTGTAACTGCCCCAGCACTGCTTCATAATTTCATTTTAATAATTGATACATGGACATATCAACTCGCTGTTCTTTTAATTTGTATTTCTCTTACTCCTAGTGAGAAACACCCTTTTCCATAGGATTCTTGGCACGGCAGCGGTTAGCAGTGTGCTGTCCTAATTTCTGGCCGGATGGGCTTTCTATTTAACTTTTATCGCTAATTTCCCTGTGTCTACATAACCCCCACACATTAGGAGCTCAATAAATATTTGCTGAGTGAATGCATGAAAGAATAAATAATGCATGAATCAATGAGCCTTCTAGAGTGGGCAATGGGATCCTGCAGCTGAGAAATTCAGGAGCTTGGTGACAGGACAGGCTTGCCGAGGCCAAGTGGGATCCCAGCTCAGTAAAGCTGAGGCCACTTGACACCTTTGGTCACATCAGCATGCATGGCAGTTGGCCAAGCAGTAGCCGGCGGGGAGGGCATGGCTCCTGAGCAGATGAGCTGAGAGCAGAGCAATGGTCACGAATCACTGTGGACAGAAGCCTGGCAGTCACTGAGGCTCTGGGTGCAGGGCTGAGCAGAAGGACAGGCATGCAATTTCAGGACCCAGTTTTGACTTGCTGGAAATACAGTAGTTTCTTTTAAAAAGTTTTTTGAAATGTCTCAGTGTGAAACTCACATGTAAATTTCAACTGTTCAGAAGGTTATAAAATAGAAGGTAAAAGAAATCCTTTAGACCCTCCATTTCACGCCTCCTGGATATTGAAATTACATTGATATAATACGCAGTGTGGAAAGGGAAAAATGAAGCAAGCTACACAGACTGTCTGCAACTAATTTTTCAATTCATTCAGTGGAGTGTCTTGGACTTATTTCTCTGAGCATGAATTTTAGATCAGAAAACTGGGACCCATAAATCCCGTGGGATCTCTCTGGCTAGACTTCAAAACACTACGGACCTGGAAATTTTTTGTGCATTTTCAAGAGATTCCATTGGTTTCTGAGTGTTCTATCATCCAAAGAAATGAAAGCAAAACAACTCCTCAAAATGCACGTTTGTGAAAATTTTGGTTCTTTGGCCATTGCGTTCTTTTTGCAACGTCGTGAGGGCTTTTATGGAATTCTCTCTGGATGCCAAGCATCTTCAAGCTCAGGGACTCACTCTAATTCTGTACCTTAGGAAGATTTATTTATCTTAGGGAGATTGAGAGTACTTACTGAGTCAGAACATAGACAGAAACCCCAACATCTTTTGTCCCTTTCTTCCCTACTCGTCATTACCTCTGAGCAGGCCATAGCAGGGATCTCAGTGGGATTCCTGTTGGATTTGCTCCCCTGACCTGGCTTTGCCGCCGGCTCTCAGTGGTTTGGTTGTCTCCATCAGCTTGGGCACCACTGGTCTTTGAATGGGTAACCGGGTATTTATGGAAGCTTCAATCCTCACGGTGCAGTGGAGGGCTCTATCCTCCAGAGGCGTGCATGCCACCCCCTCCCAGAGGTCCTCCCCATTTCCCCACCCCCTGCACTCTGTGAGTGACTCTGGGACTACCCCCAGGTAACTGGTGGACCACCTGCTGACCCTGCCCACACGTCGGCCTGCTGGGAGCAGAGGGTGGGGTGGACCAGGATGGACTGAGGGTAAGACATGGTGGCTTAGCATTCCCCTAGGAGAAAGTGATTTGAATGACCCTTCATTAAATGTTGAAGTCTGGGTTTTCTTCAGTCATTCCTTTGTGTGACAATGAGAAGGCGTGTTGATCCCGGTGCAAGGACGGCTCCCCCAAGCAGCAGGCCCTATTCAGAGATGGGTGCTCTTTCTAGCCTTGGATGCATGTGCTTTTGAGGTCTGAGGTGGTGGCCTGCAGGCTCCACAAACAGAGACTCTGAACCCCATGGAGTGGCTTGGGTCCTCGAGAAGCAGAAGCTAAGGTGGAGGGAATTGTGGAAGGAAATGCCCAGGAAGAACAGAGCGGGGAGGTGGGGTAGGGGCAGGGCAGAAGAAGGTGGAGAAAGACTTGGGACCTGATGCAGGTCTGACACCTGGGAGAGGTTGGGTGGCAAGAGCCCAGCCCACAGTCTTGGTGGCTGCGCACTGCGGGAGGCTGGCACGGGGCAGGATTGCCCCAGCTCTGGTTGCAGGGCATCCCCACTGGGGCGTCTGCATGGTCTCGGTGGGGCTCTGGCCTGCTAAGATATTGTCACTACCTTCACCAGCCTGCCTGTTAGTTGGGGAACAGGCTTTGCCAGGAGCACACTGAGCTCTTCTGGAAGCAGAGGGTCATCTGGTATCCTGGCCCCATTGTGGCCCAAGAACCCAGGACCCTTTCCTGGGACTGACCCTCTGTCTTGAGGGTCTGGACACAAGCTGGCCCACCTGTCCTGGCCACTTCTTAATCATCATGCCACTCCAGGAGGTGGGCACTGTTACTGTCCTCCAGCAGCGGTGAGCCACCTGACATGCAGGGATGTGAAGTGACTCTCTCCAAAGTGCGCAGCTGATGAGTGGGGGGCCAGGCTCAAACACAAGCTCCCAGCCTTCAGATTCCACATCTCCACTTCCACACGCCTCCATGATAAGCACATGATTGGTATTTGTTCAGTGAATGAAAAATGGGTAAGGACACGCAAATTCTTGATCACATACGTCAGAATGATGAGCCTTGTAGCAGTTTGATATGGTTTATGAATTCCAAAAGTAGATATTGGATTATGTCTGTAAACTGGTCTGTCCCTCAGGACATATTAGAGTATGTTGGATTCGAGGTTTTGCTTTTACTTGATTAAATAATGATTAAGGCTTTGATTGGGTCATGTCAGGAGGACCAAGGGGGCGGGGACTCACAGAGAAACCACACCACAGAGAAGGGAGTTAGAGGCTTGAGCTGGAGCCCCAGGAAGTAAGCACACAGAGGAACTTGGTTGTAAGGAAAGAGAAAAGCCCCGGGAAGAAAAACAAGCTGTTTGCCTAATAGTCCATAACTGGCCTTGTGGAGATAACAGAGCAGCTGAACCTGGAGAGAGGCAAGCCCTGGGAAGAGAGGAACCCAGAAAGTCTGAACCCCAGCAGATGTCGGCAGCCATCTTGCTCCAACACGTGGCAAAAGACTTTAGTGAGGAAAGTCACTTACCCTTTATGGCCTGGTATCTGTAAGCTCCTACCCCAAATAAATACCCTTTATAAAAGCCAACAGATTTCTGGCATTTTGCCTCAGCACCCCTTTGGCTGACTAACACAGCTGTAAATGCAACGCTAGAGGCTGGAACAAAAGAAACCACAGCAGGTTGCTGGAAGACAGGTGGGCACTAAAAACATGAGTCAGCAAAATTGGAGCGAGTCTGAAATTCACTCATTACATGATGCACTTTCATCAAGGCGCCTTACTAGGCAGTGTGCTGGGCACGGAGGGTCACGCTGTCCAGCACGGGCGAGGAAAAATGCCTGGCCCTGCGGTGTGAAGAGTGCTAAGGAGACACAGAAGAGGACGGGAAACAGGCAGCCCCTAACTGTTGGAGCAGGAGCTCCTGGGGGTGGGGGCAGCGGCACCACGAAGACCTGGAGGCACAGTCGCCGGCATGTCCCAGGTGGAGTCGAGCACCGTGGGGCCGGAATGGAGGACAGTGGAGGGAGAGGAGGCTGGAAACGGGCAAGGGCAGAGCACGAACAGGAGTCATGCAACAACTTCTCACTTTCTCCCTGGAGTGCTGCAGGGAGAGGACTGTCAGCTGGTCAGTTAGGACCCTGCAATAGGCACTGGGCACACTGTGGGGCCGCCCTCAAAGGGCGGGCAGCCATGGGTATGCACGAGCGTGCACACATGCTTGCATGTATGTGCATGTGTACACGTGCGTATGTGTGGAAGGGGAGAGAGAAACACGTCCATAAATGCATAATTATAAGGCGAGACGCAAGAAGAGGCGGTGTGATGGGATTTGAAGGCGGTTTGGGATGACTCTGGCAGAAAGACTGGTATGGAGGCCTGGGGCACAAGCTCCAGAGGGTGGCTTGATGTGGGGGACCAAGGGGGCCAGCTGGGTTCCTGGACCCCATGGAGATGGGGGGACGTGGCTGGAGGGGCCAGCAGGCAGGGCAGCTGAGACCGAAGTGCCCAGTGCCAGAGGTGGCCAGCAGCAGGGGGAGTCCCTCGGGAGCCCGGTGTCGAAGGAGCAGGACTGGAACCAGAACCAAGAAGCAGAGCTACAGTCAGAGTGGGAGAGAGGCCCCGGGTGTCAGGGAGGGGTCGGAACCGCACGGGAATACGGAGTGTCCCCGCGAAAATCCTTATCCCGAAAGCAAGGTGGACATCAGCCATGTGTCCTTAGGTGGACGCCCTATGAGTGGCATAAAAAGGAAGCACTGGTGCAATTATTTAGATCAATAATTTCCCAGCTTTCCTAAATGCTCCCAGCCACCCTGGTGAGTGTTTGGCCCCGTCACCTGCCAGCTCAATTCTCGCTGGACATTTTTTTAAACAGAATTTTTATCCAAGTGTGGCAAACGTATAGAAAAAGCCACAAATCCTACGTGGGCAACTCCATGAACTTTTATGTAACTGGTAACCACCACCCAGATCTACACCAGCACTGACCAGAGGCCAGGGATCCTCCTCCCCGCCCTTCCCTCCCCTCCTCCAAATCAGCCACCAACCCGACGTCACTATCCATTAGCTTTGCCTGGACTGGATTTTATGTCCACTGAAGGCTTGGCGCTTGGCGCTGGGGGTAGCAAGCTCTCCTCCCTTTGTCTCTTCCAGCAGTATACCTAGAAACTCAAGAGATCCTTCTAATATTAGTTCAAGATATAATAAGAATAACTAAATTCCCTGCACGTACTTCACAGTAACTCACGTTTCATAGTAATAAACCAGTTAAAAATATAATGAAAAATCCCACTTATGATAACACCCACAAAGTAAAATAGCTAAGAAGATCCTTAACAATAGATATGAGGTCAAATAAATAAAACTAAAAATTAAGCTGAAAAATAATTCAAAAAAAAATTTTCAGACAGAACAACTGTCAGAATGAAAAATTCAATGTTTTAAACCGATTATCCCAAATGACCCTGGAGGAGTGACTAATTGGAAATCCCTAAGAACACATTCTACAAGAAAAGAAAAGAAGGAGAGCCTGCTCTACCAGATTTCATCCCATGTGGTAAAGCTTAAACCAGGAATTCTGAGAAACAAGCAGATCAATGACGGGGGCACAGCCCACAGCCGGGAGCAGCTCAGCATTTAACAGCTGTTAAGTGCTGTATCACTAACGAATGGGAAAATGAGAGATTTCTTAATGAATGGTAGCAGGGTAATTGGCGAGATATTCAGAGGGAAATATCCACTTCTAACATGTTTTAGGAGAAGTTGTGGGTTTACAGAACAATCGTGCATAAAACACAGATTGCCATATACCACCCTATTATTAATATTTTGCATTGTTGTGATACTTGTGTTACAACTCATGAAAACACATTTTTATAATTGCACTACAAGTTATATTTCATGTTTTAATTCAGGGTTTGCTGTGTTGCGGAGTTCCATGATTTTTTAAAAAAATTTTATTCTAATAACATAAAACATAAAATTTCCTCATTGTTATTTTTCAAAATGTGAAAACATTGAAAAATAGTTCATATGAATCAATGAAGAAAACTGGAATAGTCCATTAAATAAATGGGGAAAGGAAAAGTTTAGAAAACTCAGAAAGATGAAATGCAAATACCTTAAAAACAAATACAAATATAGTCAGTACTGTTAAGAATTAAAGAAAAGCAAAATTGAAGAAATTACTAGTTGCTGGAACTAGTAATTAATATTAGAATTAGAGAATGTGTGGCAAGCCATGCATTGTTGTTCTAATGATGGGAGAGCACATTTGTATAATATTTTTGAAAATCCTTTTAGCAGTGTCAACAATTTAGATATATACACATACATACGTATGTATGCACATATGTGTACACACATGCATATATAAGCATACGTATATACACACATATGTATTTATAAATGTATAATCACTGCAAAGTAAATAAAAGTTCTGGGGAAAATGAAAATGTACCAAAACCTTGCATTGTTACCCTCTGAAATATTTGCTGTTCTCTCCTTTGTGCTCTTCTCTAATTTTCCAAATTTTAATAACGAGCACATGACTTTTATTTTCAGCAAAAAAATAATTTAGACAAACTCTGAAAGCTCTAAAAAACATTCTATGCAACACCGCGAAGGAATCTGTGTTACCAGATCAAGGGCATTATGGGTATGGGGAAAGGCAGGAAGAGATGAGAGGTGGAGGCGTCTTTGGGACATGGAGCTGCCCTGGATGGTGCTTCAGAGGTAATCACCGGACATTGTAAATCCTCACAGGACCCACTGGATGGAATGGAGGAGAGTATGGGCCATGATGTGAACCATTGTCTATGAGGTGCAGAGGTGCCCAAAGATGTACTTACCAAATCCAATGGATGTGTCATGATGATGGGAACGAGTGTTGTTGGGGGGGTGAGAGGGGGGGTGGGGGGGTGGGGTTGAATGGGACCTCACATATATATTTTTAATGTAATATTATTACAAAGTCAATTAAAAAAAATTAAAAACAAACAAAAAAAAGGACGCATATGCAAATACGAAAAAAAAAAGATAAAATCAATGCTGCAACAGACAAACATACTGCTTTGCTCTGAATAAAGTGACAGCACATTAATTCCATTGGTAAGAGTTTTTTGGTCTTCTTCAATTAAATGAAATCTCCTCTGAACTGGAATTTATTAGTATTGCCTTCTAAATAGCTTGTGTCTTTTTACCGATTTGTTCATTCAGCAAACATTTCTTGACCGCCTCCTACTGGCCGAGTGGTTTTCTAGGTCCCGAGGAACCTGGGTGAAGGGTTTACGGACTCTCTCTGCATTGTTTTCTCAGCAGTGCATGTGAATGCAGGCTCCTTCCCCGGGGCAGGCCATGTTTAGACTCAAAGGTTAACAAGCAGGACTTTTTCAGGCCGAAAAGCGGGCGGCGGAGTTGGGGACCCGGGCCCAAGGAGGGGCTTGTGCAAAGACAGGAAGCCTGAGCCGGCCTGGGCTGGGAGGAGAGTGGCCGGTGAGGAGGTGCCCAGGAAGGTCGGGGCAAGACCACGCAGGCCTGCCCAGGGCTGTAGCACGTGCCTGCGGAGAGCTGGGCGTGAGCAGCGGAGGCAGAGGAGGGATTTTGAGCATGAAAGAGACTCAATCAGATTTGTCCTTTGGAAGGATCAGCAGTGCAGAGCATAAAGTGGGAGCAGGAAAGGATTGTACAGAGGGTGACAGATACAGGAGCTTCTGTAAGGGTCCTTCTGGAAGATCATGGAAACCTGAACAATGGCATTCATAGAGGAGGTGAGGAGGGGATGTGAGGGGGGATGGCTTACAATGCCAGCTCCCCGAAGGACTTTTTTTGGTCATTCGTGTTTTACCCTCACCTAAAAAAAATAGTTGACTGATAGTAGGTGATCGATAAATATGTGTGGAATGAATGAGTTGGTTCAAAGACACAAGATACTTAGAACGCTGTGCTGGAGGAAACTGGTCAGTTCCTGGTCAAACCAGGTAACGGTGAAGGAGTCTAACAATGATACCCCAGATCAGCCTTATCTCAGTAAGTGAGTCCCTCTAAAGCCTTCATACATTTCTTTAGATATTACTGTATTGTAGGCATTTCGGTTATAATTCTATAGGCCATCTGAACATTTTCAAGAACCACTTAATGTTTTTTCCTTGTAAATGTGAACATGCTCATTAAATGGACATGAATTCCTTCCTAGGATTAATAAAGAAGTGTTTCCTCCTGTCTGGTTACCTTGAAATTTAATTTTAGATTTCCTTTCATAGAGAGAGCTTTATATTTGTATCTTTTCAAAAGCATTTATATGTCTTTTTTTGAGTTCTTCCCTTGCTTCACAACAGAGCTACTGTAACAATGTCAATTTCCTGGGTGTGATACCCCACTAGACTTTTAATAAATGTTACTATTGTGGGTAGGGAAGTGGGTGAAGTGTTTATGCCATCTTTCTATCTTGTTTCTTACAAATGCATGAGAACCACCACTATCTCAAGATAAAAATGTAAAAAAAAAAAAAAAATCCTAAGCAATTAATCTCCCTCCCTGAGAATCTTTTAAAGTGTAATGTCAAAAGGACACCTTGGATTTGCATATAGCACCAGGGAAATGGTTCGTTATCTGTGTTTTTCGTCATAGATGGGCCCAGAAGAGAAGATTATTGCTATGCGGTTGCTATTGCAGCTTTTGTTTTTTTCTGCTGGTGTCCTGAAGTAAACACATGTCTTATTTCTGACCTCCAAACCATGAGTTTGTCACCACAGCGCTTCTACCTCCCTGTTCCTCTAAGCTTTATCACTTCCTTTCTGGATGTGGTCTGCTCTGCCTGGCGGAGCTTTGCGGTTATTTCAAAGGAACAGAAAATGAGTCATTTCAGAGTGCTCTGTGCAGCGAAACACTATGACGTTTCCTACCGTTATGTGGTTTCAGCCCAAACTGGGTGGGAAGATTGCAGGTCTGAGTTGGCGTGGCCCCTGATGATTGTAGACAAGGGTAGCTGCACAGTCCTACCTATGTGGATGGTGCTGGGACTCCACGTGTACTCCTTGTCTTACCTTAGTGAGATACCAGGATGAGGTGGTGGGGAGTGGACTGGGTGGCGCAGAAAGCAGGCTCGCCTGAGCTTCCTCGTCTCCCCCTGCTCCTCTCCCCAGGGTGTCTCTGGTCTCAGGGCATCCTGTAGTTGTCCCGGGGCCCCTGGCCCACCAGCCTTCTTGCCCCCAGGCTCCATCCCCCAGGGCGGTTGTTCCAGAGGCCAGGATCCCAAGTGGTTAGAGACTCTCAGCCTCTGACCCATAGAAGGCGCTCTACACAGGTCGGCTGAATGAACCTGGTTTCTAATGCCCTAATTGTGAGTCTCTTAGTGCCACTGCAGCTGTACCTTCCAGTTCAAAACTATTGTGCAGCCTCCTGACTGGTCTCCCTGAGACCCCACTTGCCCTCCACCACAGGCAGGCAGAGGGAGCTCCTGAAAGCAGGAACCTGATTACATTACTCCATTGCTCACTGTCTCCAGTGACTCACAAATACCTCTGGATAAAATGGAAATGTGGCACACGTGGCCCCCTGACCTGACCGTATGCCCCTGCCGGCCACGCCAAAGCTGGATGGAGGTGCTCCACGCAGGTCAGACCCCTTGGAGGGTGACAGAGCAGGCCTAGGCATCTTGAAGATCAGGGGCAGTCAGCCCCCGTTTGCCAGTGGGCTGTGACCTTGGGAGTACACGCTCACCTCCAGCTCCACTTCCTTCTCGGGTGTCTGGGGCACATCACCTGCTGGAGGTCAGCCTGCCTGGCTTCAGAATTGGCCTTGTGCAGTTGCAGTTGGGGTGGGTTGGTACAGGCAGAACTACCTGTGTGACAGCCAGGCACCAGGAGGCCACCTGCCCCAGCTGTCTTCACCTGCTGACCTCTGCAGCCTGTAATTACCTTAGCAAGATGAAACACGACCCTGCCCTGGTCGCAACACGGGTTCCAGCCATCATGTCCTCTAGTCCTCTCCAAGAGACCCTGGTCATTGGGCTGGACTCCCTTGCACCTTCCCCAGCAGCTCCGTGCCCTCCCTGCTCCTCTCTGCCTGGAAACAGAGGCACCTCCGGAGGAGCAGCGTGGACACGAGTCCACCGGTTGAAGGGAGATGCTAGAACGGAGTCAAGGCCGGCGGCAGATTGAAGACTGCCTTTGGAGCAGGGCAGCGCTGGGATCCTGAGCCTGAGCACAGAAACAAATCTGGGGTCACGAGGGACATTAGCTGGACTCCATCGTTCCAGGTGGAAGGTGGACATGGGGAGGTCTGAAAGATCCTAAAACCAGGTTAGTAGGGCCCAATTTGACATAGATAATTGAGCTTAGAAATCCACTGATCTAGCCGTTCACTTTGCAGTTGAGGAAACTGAGGTTCAGAGAACTCTTGAGGCCTTCCCCATCTTAAAGTGAAAATAGGCAAAGCCAGTACTTCAAAGCTGGGCCTTTTCTTTAGCAAGGCCAATGTGCCTGGACCACAGCTCAATAGCCAAGACGGAAGAGGGCTGCTGGTTATGGCTGTTTGGGCCTTACCCTGCTTCTCATAGACTGTAGTATGAACAGCGGATGTGCAGTGCACAAACTGACCAACTGTACGGAGACCCCCTGAGCAGAGTTAGGGCAAAGGCCAACAGTGACAGAGGTACCACGTGTGGGCAGGCCAGTGGTGGGAAGGGATGCCGGAGGGTGATCGGGAGGAACACGGCACATGGCGGGGTCCCATACACAGACAGTGGGGTTTAGGGTGGGAAACGGGCATTTGGAAAGAGCAGGGAACACTGGACCTGCACTCTGGAGGAAATCTGGCCCTGGACGTAACGCGGACACAGAGTGGCAAGACCAGCACCCTTCCCCAGAATCAGGGGTTAGTCTGGCATTCTGTCGTGAGGGAGGCCCTTGTCACCTGGCCCAAGGGGGAAGCTGCCCAGGGCTCTGCCTCCTGACTTAGGCAGGGTATGCAGACCCCAGGGGGTGGTCAGAGTGTCCAGAGCAGGGTTCAGCGGGCCTCCCAATTAGCAGTCCAGCTCAGCTGTGTGTTTTGATCCTGTTTTTGATGTCCTTTCCAAAGAGAGTGCTCCAAAATCCCCTTTACCATTTGACATCAAAACCCAGGTGTGTGGGAAGCAGACTTGGCCCAGTGGTTAGGGCGTCTGCCTACCACATGGGAGGTCCGCGGTTCAAACCCCGGGCCTCCTTGACCCGTGTGGAGCTGGCCCATGTGCAGTGCTGATGTGCGCAAGGAGTGCCCTGCCACGCAGGGGTGTCCCCTGCGTAGGGGAGCCCCATGCGCAAGGAGTGCACCCTGTAAGGAGAGCTGCCCAGCGCGAAAGAAAGTGCAGCCTGCCCAGGAATGGTGCCACACACACACAGAGCTGACAAAGCAAGATGATGCAACAAAAAGAAACACAGATTCCCGTGCCGTGGACAACAACAGAAACGGACAAAGAAGACGCAGCAAATAGACACAGAGAACAGACAACCGGGGTGGGGGGAGGGGAGAGAAATAAATAAATAAATCTTTTTTTAAAAAAAATCCAGGTGTGTGAACATCTGTCACCCGGCCTCCGAAAGCAGGACACGGTGCAGATTTTAACATGGGCTTCCTCGAGACCGTTCCGTGCCTTTCTGATGTTCGCACAGTTGCTGGACATTTGGCCCTTCTGAGTTCTGAGGGCTGACTCGGTATTTCTGGCACCTAAATAGTTTGGTGTGCTGCTTTCCTTGCTTCCAAGCCTTAGGTTTATTGGGAGCCTATAAAAAGAATACAAAACAAACGTGAGAAAAGGATACGAACCTTGGAGGTTGTACTGCACCGGATGCAGTATCTGCTCAATCACAAAACTTATATTCAAGGTGGGAGAACGAGCTCCTTGGCTGAAACCAAGTGTGGGGAGGGACAGGCTAGAGGTGAGGGAGGCTTTTAGAGAAAGTTCACCGGGAAACTCCTCCCTTCTGGGCCCGAATCTGTGCCCTGTAGTCGGGGGACCTAAGGGACTGGGGTCCGAGCCGCCCTCCCCCAGCAAGGACGCCCAGATGGCAGGAAGCAGCCTGACTCCCCGCTCTGGCTGAGAACCTGAGTCGCTGCAGCTGCAGGGTGGCTTTCATGCCAAGATTTTGAAGAAGCCAAGAATGTGCAGGTGTTTTGGTGGTTCAGAGGTGACCCCATGTGGGTGTGAGTGGGAGCCAGTGAGTCCTGTGGGAGGGGCTCCTTGTGGGTGGTGGAACCACAGCAGGACCTGGTGGGGGGGCAGGTTTGCTTCCTGGACTCCAGTGGCCACCCGCCATCACGAAGCATCCACCCTGGACCCAAGTGGCCACTCACCATCAAGAAGCATACACCCTGGATCCAGGGGGCCACCTGCCATCAAGAAGCATGCACCCTGGACCCAAGTGGCCACCCACCATTAAGAAGCATCCACCCTGGACCCAAGTTGTCACCTACCATCAAGAAGCATCCACCCTGGACTCAAGTTGTCACCTGCCATCAAGAAGCATCCACCCTGGACCCAAGTTGTCACCTGCCATCAAGAAGCATGCACCCTGGACCCAAGCGGCCCCCCGCCATCAAGAAGCATTCACCCTGGACCCAAGTGGCCACTCACCATCAAGAAGCATCCACCCTGGATCCAGGGGGCCACCTGCCATCAAGAAGCATGCACCCTGGACCCAAGCGGCCACCCGCCATCAAGAAGCATGCACCCTGGACCCAAGTGGCCACCCGCCATCAAGAAGCATGCACCCTGGACCCAAGTGGCCACCTGCCATCAAGAAGCATCCATCCTGGACCCAAGTGGTCGTCCGCCATCAAGAAGCATGCACCTTGGACCCAAGTGGCCATCCGCCATCTAGAAGCATCCACCCTGGACCCAAGTTGTCACCTGCCATCAAGAAGCATCCACCCTGGACCCAAGTGGCCACCCGCCATCAAGAAGCATGTACCCTGGACCCAAGTGGCTGCCTGCCATCTAGAAGAATCCACCCAGGTGGTGGGAACCCAGGAGGACGACCTCAGGAAGCAGCCCACTGGCCACAATCCACCAACCTGGACAGTGCCAGCCCACTCCCCTCTCTGCTCTACCTCCATCTAGAGCCTGAAGAGGAGGAAAGTAACCGAATTCACCCTAAGAGCCCGAAAGTAACTTTTCTGTTTAGCAGCATTACACCAATTAAGGTACTTTGTACATTGAACTGTCTTTATAACCAAATGTCTTTTGATAGTGTCCTTGCCTAAATGTAAATACCTAAATGAATGCAACAATCTCTGAAGAATCACTGTGTGCAGTCAAAATTTATTCGGTAATTGGCATTCCTAGGTCACCTGCTAAACTGTTACTCATGTGGTCTTAGACCATGCCTTCTGAAAAGTAATACTGAGCATTGTTTTGAAGCAAGATTTCAGAGTTAGCAGGACTGTAATACAGTTTATGCCAGTGTATGTCCTATATTTGGATGATCACTCAATAGGAGACAAGACATTGATTAGCCATAGTTTTTATGTGCATTTTGGCCATTTTTAGCTTCTCATCATGAGGTGACTTAAGTGAATTCTTACTTCACTTCTATTATTATAGAGATGTAAATGTTAAAACTACTTCACATGTGCAAAATGGCTCCATTACTTTTTCATATGAAGGAGGTTGGATAGATGGTGCTAGAATGGTAATGTAATCCATTTCCTCCTAGTGGAAGATTTTTTTTTTTAAGATTTATTTATTTATTTATTTCTCTCCCCTTCCCTCCCCCACCCCGGTTGTCTGTTCTCTGTGTGTATTTGCTGCGAATTCTTTGTCTGCTTCTGTTGTTGTCAGCGGCACGGGAATCTGTGTTTCTTTTTGTCGCGTCATCTTGTTGTGTCAGCTCTCCGTGTGGGTGGCACCATTCCTGGGCAGGCTGCACTTCCTTTCGCGCTGGGTGGCTCTCCTTATGGGGCGCACTCCTTGCGCGTGGGGCTCCCCTACGCGGGGACACCCCTGCGTGGCAGGGCACTCCTTGCGTGCATCAGCACTGCGCATGGGCCAGCTCCACACGGGTCAAGGAGGCCCGGGGTTTGAACCGCGGACCTCCCATGTGGTAGATGGACGCCCTAACCACTGGGCCAAGTCCTCCACCCCTAGTGGAAAATTAACGTTATTATTTACCCAGAAGGAATTAAGAGCAGAGGGCACACAACTTAGTATTGCTGATGTTAGAGGCTTCCTTTGGAGACAAACCATTTGGTTCTTTCTCTCTCTGGTTCTAAGATATTCTTTTTCTGGGAATCCATGTGTTCCATCACTCAGGAGTGCCACTGTTTTCTCCCCTAATTCTCAGAATCCTACAGTGGGGGCATCTCAGGGAACATGTTGTAACAGGAGAATTAAAAATGTATGGTTGGTCTCATTTTCATTTAATTACTTTGAACAAATAAAAAAAAACACTAAAATATTTTAGGCCCTTGTTTCTCTCACTTAAATGGGTCTTTATATTTAACTGCTTCCTACTGATCCCCTTGCAATAAAGGCCTCTGATAGCTAACTTGATCCCAGAACTCAAGCCATATTTATAAATGTAGAACTCCATTACTTTTTTTGCTTCAATGGACTTGTTGGGCTAGTCTGCAAAATGTTGTTTTTATTATTTTCTACAGAGCAAATATTTTCCAATTTACTTACCAACTCAATGGACTTAAAATACAACCCATTTTTAAGTTGGAGACTATCTGTACAGCAGGTTCTCTACAGTTATACATAAAATGTTTTTACTGTAAAACTAAGTTAATGTTATAAAATACTGCTTTGTGCCATAATAAAAATATTAGTACTAACTTTAAAAAATACAATGCAAACAAACACTTTTATAGTAGCTTCCATAAAATAAAATAGCTACAACTAGCTTATTAATAAATATGAGAGGCCGAACAGATAAAACTAAATTTAAGCTAAAAAATGTAATAAAAAGACTCTTTTTCAGACAGATCAGCTGCATGTCAGAATGGAAGATCTGATGTTTTATAGAGAGTAACTCCTAAGTGAATCTGGAAGAGTGATGAGGTGGAAACATGCGAGGACACATTCTGTAAGAAGAGAAATGAAGGAGAGCCTGCTCTACCAGAGTTTATACTGTGTGATAAATCTAAAATAAGGGTTTTGACTGTGACTGGTACCAGAAGGAAGGAGCAGATCAGTTTTTAACAGATGTTAATGGCAGTAATCGCTAATTAATGGGGAAATGAGAGCATTCTCAATGAAAGATGACAGGGTAGCCGGCATGATATCCAGGGGTGCAATATCTACTTGCTGCTTTGTCCCATGCCAAAATAAATGACAGACTGATCAGAGGTCAAGTGTTTTTAAAAACAGAAGCAAATAAGTGAGCATGACCCCTTGGCACCTTGATGGAGTGAGGACGTTCCGAGGTTAAACCCAGGGACCAGCCACGCAAGCAGGAAGAGGCTTCTGCCCCTCGCAGGCAGTGGGTAGCAGGAGACCCACGGGAAACTGGCCCTGGCGAGCAGTGGAGAACGTTAACTCTAAGTCAGCGTCTGCTTTTTGGCTCTTACAAGTGATGGGACATTTTAAATTCTGAATTAAGACTGTGTTAAAGAGGCCACAGGACTGAGCTCATAGGACAGTGAGTATGGACTAGATGGGCTTCATTCACAGACAGTTTAAACGGACTTTTTGGGGCAGGGGCGATGAGGATAAGATGAACTGATGGTTATAGGGACAAGAGCTAATGGCTTATTCTGAGCTCAAAATCCAGGCTGAAAGTATTAAGGGGGAAATGCTATTCTCAGAGGCAGCAGAAAAAAAAAGATCATTGGGAATAAGATAAATAAGAAATGCATACGACTTATACAAAGAAAACTACTCAATGATAGATATTAAAAGAAAAATACAGACGAGAAACCCAACATGATACAAGTGTTCATTATTCTCACCCTCATCTATATGTTAGATCCCACCCTATCAACAGCCCAGTGGAACTTTCGAGACTTGACCCAATAATTCCAGGTTTACTGTAAGAAAAAAAAAATACTCATGGTCTAACCAGGTTATTTTTGAAAAAGGAAAAAATAGGCAAGATGTTTGCATCTCACCAGGTATTAGCGTAAATTGTAAAGCTAAAAACGGTCTGTTCATTCCACCGGCGCGGTGCAGCTTCAAGTGCGGGCAGCTGGCGGCAGAGGTAGCAGTGGCCCTGGGGGCCACTCGGGAGGCAGCTGCCCGCCAGGGGCCTCGGTGGCGCAGGCCTCCTCCCAACAGCGCTCCAGCGAGCCAGGGGCGTGCTGCTGCCTGAGGCCCACCTCCCAAGTCCCGCAGCAGCACTGCGGCCACCTCCTATCGGATACAAGCGAACCCCACCAGGGGGAAGGGACTGCGCTCGCCTTGTTGAGGGAGGGTCCACCAGGACCCCACGGACCGCGTGGGGTGGGAGAGGGCACGGGCACCCCTTTGGAAAACAGAGGCTTCCACTGTGGCTTCCAGGGAGCCAGACTCGCGAGGGGGTGCTGGGAGAGCTGAGCGAACAGCAGGGGAGGGCAGCGCCGAATTTAAGAAGGTGCTCACCCTTGGGGACGCGGGGTGAGTGCCTCCCTGGCGTCTCACCCACTTCACCCTAGGCCCCGACCTGATGTCGAAGAAGCCGAAGGTCTTGCTCAGGACGGGGCGCTGGGGGGTCCACGACGCGCAGCGGCTCTGGGCTTCCCGGGCAGGCCTGCGGCGGCTCCTGGCCCTTGACCCTAGCACGGAGCCGAGGACCACGACGCCGCTGGGAAGGAGCGTCACCCCTTGCAGAGATAGAGGGAGTATCATCAGGTCCGTTTCCTGGTAAATCAAGTCCTGTCTACAGAGGCCAGAAATCTGAAGTTTCACCAGCGGAGCTGGTGTCTCTCTTTGTTGCGTCATTTGTTGTGTCAGCTCTCCGTGTGTGCGGCGCCATTCCTGGGCAGGCTGCACCTCCTTTCGCGCTGGGCGGCTCTCCTTACTGGGCGCACTCTTTGCACGTGGGGCTCCCCTACACGGGGGACACCCCTGCGTGGCAGGACACTCCTTGCGCACATCAGCACTGCGCGTGGGCCAGCTCCACACGGGTCAAGGAGGCCCGGGGTTTGAACCGGGGACCTCCCATGTGATAGGCGGACGCCCTAACCACTGGGCCAAGTCCGCTTCCCCAGAGTTTCTTTAAGCTCAGCCATATGGTGCCTGCAACCTGAGAAATGCAAAGGATTAAACGAAGTTGAATGGATCGCGCAGTGCGCAGCAGGGGTGTGCGGCCCCCGCGGGTCTCCCCAGGGAAGTAAGTGGGGGGGCGGGTGAGGGGACAGGGTGGCTGGATGTGCTCTGGTACTGGACAAGTCCTCCAGGCAGCGAGCGCCAAGGCTTGTCACCTCTGCTCCACCGGGCAGGTGGCCCTGGGGCGGGAAGCGGAGACCTCCATCCACGGAGCACTTAGGGGCCTGCGGGATCTCCTGGGAGTGCTTGGCCCAGCCTGGGATAGAGGGGCTGTTAGACCCATCTGCAAATGAGGAAACGGAGGCCCAGAAATAAGTGAATCAGTAAATAAGTCCCAAGCCCCTCGGCCGCAGAGCTTAGACCCGCCCTCAGGTGGGCCCCAGAGCCGGCGGGCCCCCCGGGCAGCCTGCTGACTCCTCTGCTCTGCCACCGCCGCCGCCGCGTTTCCTTCTCTACCTTTGCCATCCTCACTCGCCCCTCCAGAGGAGAGCGAGCTGCAGGGCTGCTGCAGAGGGTTACCCAGGTCGCGCACTGCACAATGGGGGCGGTAGCCTAATCGTGGCCTCCACCTTCCCGGCGGGAAGCCTTGCACCTCCACCCTGGAGGCGGCCTCCTGCAGGGCCACGACGGGCCCTCCCACTCTCTCGCTCAGCCACAGCACCAGTCGCTTCTCCTTTTCTTTCCCATCCCTCGCGGGCTTAAAAACATTCTCTGTTCTATCCTCTTAATAAACTTCAACCTCCTCAATCGTCGGTTCTTCCGCCTCTTTTCCTTTCTTTTTTTTTTTTTAAAAGATTTATTTATTTTATTTAATTCCCCCCTCCCCCGGTTGTCTGTTCTCGGTGTCTATTTGCTGCGTCTTGTTTCTTTGTCCGCTTCTGTTGTCGTCAGCGGCACGGGAAGTGTGGGCGGCGCCATTCCTGGGCAGGCTGCACTTTCTTTTCACGCTGGGCAGCTCTCCTTACGGGGCGCACTCCTTGCGCGTGGGGCTCCCCTACATGGGGGGCACACCTGCGTGGCAGGGCACTCCTTGCACACATCAGCACTGCGCATGGACCAGCTCCACATGGGTCAAGGAGGCCCGGGGTTTGAACCGCGGACCTCCCATGTGGTAGAAGGATGCCCTAACCACTGGGCCAAGTCCGTTTCCCTCCTTTCCTTTCATCAAAAGAATTTCTGAGAAGTTTGCACTCTTCTTTATCACCCCCTCTTAGCTCTTGCCAGCTGCCTTTGACCTTCACCGTTAGAATCTCCATATCTCTCTCACCCCCCGGGGGGCTGAGCAGGATCAGCAAGGGCCCACCTGACCGCCAGGGGCTCCCAAGATGCCCTCAGGGACGTGGGACGGTCCACAAGCCCCGAAGATGATGGGGTAGAGGTGAGCTCCCTCCAGCCTTGGCATCACAGGAGAGAGGGGGAGGAAACCGCCGGCCTCCTCAACATGCGAGTGTGCAACTAGCACTGCGCTCTGTGACATTCGCTCAACAAACATTGGCTGAAAACCTACTATGTGCTAGGCACCACTCTACAGCCCGGGGATAACTCAGCGAGCAGAAAACAGACTCCAGTCTACTCTCGTACCTGTAGTGAGGTGCTCAGAGCATTAAATGAATGAGGGGAAAAAAGACCCAAACAAATGTAGCCGAGAGGGTATCGTGGGGAAAGGGTCATGCCCAGATATGTCACTGCAAGGGATTAGGGAGCGAAATGAAACCAGAAGTGGACTTTTTAGTGCCCCCTTCCTCCCTGGTAATCACTAGCGCCTCCCTCCCTGAGGTCGACCGGCACTAGTCAATCTCACCTGTGTCCCTCCTCGTTGAACAGGAGTCTGAGGTTCTCTCCATGATTTCCCTCAGTCGGAGGAGCCGTGTGCAGTGTGGTCACCACCACACCTTCTGCAAGGCAGTTGAGGTGAGAAGGTTGTTTTATCATGTCTGAAAACCAGGAAGGATGACTTCTGGAAAAAAGAAGACAAGAGCAAGAAGAACTAAATAACTTGCCCACCTCCTCATTTTGAAGTGATGCAGGAAAGAAACATATTGCCGAATTCATTTTAAAGTCCAATACCTTAGTATTCTCTTCATCTGTGCAGAAGCAAATAGGAATAAAAATAGCTAGAGAAGTAGAAACGCAATCTGTGAACCCTCCACTTTAAAGATTAACTTTAAAACATGAGACTGAGAGCCTTGCAGTTACTCCTTCACTCTTGATAAGGGCAATGACAACAGAATGTGCATTTCTGGCCACGTCTCAGACAGAACTCTTGCAGATATTAAATGTGGAGACTGATTTAAATCAGGGGACTTAGAAAAGCCAAGTCATTTTATTATGAAGCAAGTATAATGATTCAAAGAAAAAGGGTATCCTCTGAATATAAATGTAATGCAATGCGAAAACTGAATTTTAAGAATATTTCACTTTTATATTAATTATGCAGGATAACGATGAAAAGAAGGTAAGGGCCTGTGTTTACATCAAAAGCACAACAGCTAATTGAAAACTGACATCCTACAGAAAATCACAGCAGTTCATGTAGAGGAAATCCTTGGGAAACAACTCATAACAAAGAAATAGAGGATAAAGGAATGAAGAGATGACAGGTAAGATAACAGATATGGAAAAATTTTAGCAGAGAACCTGTCCCACAATATTTCCAAGAGAAAACATAATAAATGAAGCAGAAGCAATAATTGGCTATCAAAGTGAATTTATTTAAAACAAAAACAGGGGAGCTGATGTCTCAGTGGTTGAGCACCAGCTTCCCACATACGAGGTCAGGTTTGCTCCCCGGCCCCAGTCAGTACCTTAAAACAACAGCAACAACAAAAACAGCTTTTCTCACCTATTAGACTTGGTTGTGAAGAGCAAGATGGCAATTGCATTCTTAATAAAATTTAAAGATAGCAGCATCTAGTCTTATCTGATGAACATTTTAAAAAGCTAAATGCTATGACAGAATTTTCCAGATATTCAGGGAAAAAAGTCAACAAATGTATAGCCCTCAAAGAAGTAAAATAACATTGACCACATCCTCCTTTGCAATTTCAACCTGAAGGAAATTAATTTGCTTTGAAGAGAAAAGCAAAAATATGTGACTCAATAATTTTTTAAACCAGAGACTTGGTAGTTGATGTGTGTAAGCAGAAAGCTGTAAAGCATTCTTAATATATAATCTCTCTTATAGTACAACATCATATTGCCTTTTCTAAAATCATTACTTATAAGGTGTCTTAAGATTCCAGACACAGAATCATATTTCAGGATGAGGAAGTTTTGTTGAAAGAAATTGGATAGGTGATGAGGATTGAATCAGTTAAGAAGAGAGAAATCATAATAATTGTTTTAAATTAGAACATGAATTTGAAATCATGACAGAAATAATCATATTATGATATGACATGGCTTCTTACAGTCTCAGAAAAGATTGTAGAAGATTGGGTGGGATTGAAATAATAAGCAAAATCCTGATAGTCCTACTTTAACGTGAAAGAAAGTAAAACTTTGCTTGTTTGTTTGTTTTTTACTATGAAAATACATAAACATAGGTTCAAGTGTTTTTGAAACACTATAAGGTAAATACTAGTGAAATAAAAATCAAATTTTTAATTGAAAAATTATTGAAGAAATAAAGGCAAGTAAAACACAATGTTTATAACAATAAGGAAAAGCAGGGAGGGGGGATGAGAAAATATGTACAGGATTAGGAATGACCTAACAAAATAGGACAATAGAAGTAAGTTGTTAAAATTTTTTCATTGAAAAGCATGATTTAAAAAATCACAGTAACGAGTTTTCTGTAAGAAACCCACCTTCAAGAGAAAGAGAAGGTTAAACACAAAATTCTTCAAACCAAAAACAAACACAACAGAAAAAAAAGATTGAAAATTAATATTAGAATAAGAGTTTTTGGCAGAAAACATGAAGCAGGACCTGAAACCATTGCAAATAAAGATAAAAGAACCATTCATAGCCACAGGACATCATAAAAGACATGCATGCACTGAGTAACATAGTATGAAAATACAGAAAACAAAAACCCATTGTTCCATAAAACATCACAATTGAGTGGAAAACTTTAGCACAGCTCTAAAGAGCTATCATCACACTGTGGAAAAATAAACATCAGATTTGAACCATAAAACCAATGAGATAAAATAATAGAAAAATACTAAACCTGGTGCTTTAAGTTTCCAAAAAATAAATATTAGTTTTACAAGCATTAAACTTTTGAACATGATATTTAGGCAAAGGATTTGGTGCATGAAGAGACAGGGCATTTCATGGGAAATGGAAATTCTGAAACAGAACTGTATTAATCAGGGTTCTCTGGGGAAACAGAACTGACAGGAGATATCTGTAAATATTATGGGATTTTTATAAGAATTTTCTCACACGACTGTGGGAATCCGTAAGTCAAATTCCAAAGGGCAGCATGCAAGCTAGGAACTCCGATGAAGGTTTTCGATAAATTCCCCAGGAGAAGCTGGCTGCTGAAGTAGAGGTGGAAATTCTCTCTTCTGACTGCTGAAATCGTTGCTTCTCCTTTTAAGGCCTTCAGCAGGCTGAGACCTCTCTCACTGCTGAAGGCAATCTCCTTGGTTGATTGTAGATGTAATTAGTCCTACATGCAATCAACTGACTGATGATTTAAGGCCCCAGAACGTTATTAGGCCGGTGCTTCCTTGACCAGACAACTGGGCACCCTCACAAGAACAAAATGAAAATACAGAACTATAAAAAAAATCTGAAGCCAAAAACAAATGGAAAGGGCTTACAGGCAGCTCGAATGCTGCAAAGGATGATAGTGTACTTGAAGACAGGGCAAGAGAAACGACATATACTGAGGCCAAGAGAGAAAAATCTCTAAGACCAAATTTCTCAGTCTTTTCTGTTATGGCTCTTGAAATAATTGCACAAACAAATGCAAAATAGCAACGGTATAGCAGCTGTCCATGTAAAGCATTGCGTGCTAGAAAGTTGCCATCATAAGGGATTCGAACTACTTTGGAAGATCATCATCTAACTTGACGGCATAGTCAGTTGTGCCACCTCCCTGCCTAGAACACAGAACTGACAGCTCAGCCGGTGGCCCCCTCTGGCACCTGCCTTCCTTGCTCGCTGCCCGCCAGCAGGGTGATGCCGTCCAGCTGACTGTCGCCCCTTGGCACCTGCCACTCCTGCTGCTGGAGCAATCTTCCCGTTGCCGCCTCCGCTTGCTCGTGTCCCCATCAGGTTTCTGCTCCACTCTTACTGCCTTAGAGAGACCGCCTCTGCTCCTCCTCTCTCACCCCCCACCTAAAATAGCACACCTTGTCACCCTTTACTTATTGATCTACCCACTTGTTTATTCATTTTCCCTTAAGACTTACCACTATCCAGTATGTCGTGTAGTCTTTTCTTCATTGTCTTTCTCTTCCTCTAAACAGTAACCCCATCTCATCAGAACTTCGTATGTTCTGATTACTGCCGTGTCTCCAGCATCTAGAATAGAACCTGGCGCTGAGTAGTCAAAAATAAATATTTGCCATTGCTGTGGTAGCTTTCACAGTCATTGTCATCATCGTCCTTGTGGAAGGCTTTCTGCAGAATCATCATCTGAGCTGAGATGTGAAGGAGGAGGAGCAGTGGACCACGGGGGTCAAGACTGAGGGGTTAGGAATTCCAGACCAGTGGAATCGTGTGTGAAAAGGCCCAGTGGCCGGAGGCAGGGGAAGAATGCGGGACAGGCACAGGCCAGTGCAGCTGGGGCAGAGGGACCAGGAAGCGTGGTGCAGGTGGCACTGGGGAGAAGGGTGAGCAGAGCACAGTGCACGAGGCCCCGGGGATACAGGTGATCAGGGAGCATTGCGCAGGTGACCCTGGAGAGAGGGGGTGGCAGGACAAGGCAAGCATGCGGCATTGCGGGCTTTAAGGAAAGGGTGAATTTGAGCCTATTTGCCCTTGAAGAAGTAGGATTTGGTCTCAGGCCATTGCTGTAGTCCATGAATGTGGTGCCAGTAGCTGCAGAAATAGGATGTTACTAGGCGTCGCAGAATCCTTGTCCTAGCCCGGTTGTGCTTCACTACCTGCAAGACTTTAAGCTCGTGATAGGAGTTCCAGGCAAAGGGGCACCTTCCCTGCTCATGTCACAAGCTCCTCTGGGGACCATAAGAAGAGCATACACCCAAGTGTTTGAGAAGTGATTGAGTGCTATTCTCAAGATACCACTAGTTGAGCGCCAGAGTCCAGGAGCTCGTCACCCACGCGTCTTAACTCTTGCCAAACCCCTTCTAATGCAGGGGGCGTGGCGATCATGTGCCTGTCCAGGAGGCTGGGGGGTCAGTGTGCACTGAAGGGACGTGCGCCCCGCCCCCACCCTCCCAGCTCCTCGCCAGCCCCCAACTTTTCAGGCTGCAAAGAGCGCGCACATCGCCTCTCAACCAGATTGCACGGAAAGAGGCAGCTTTGTATATTCTTTTATTTTCATTTTCTTCCAGTCTCTTACAGGAGATGGAAAAGCTTAATTGCTGAGTGTGTGGGTTTATTTGTCTGTTTTGTGCTGCCATGAGATATTTTAAGATATTCTTTGAGGGGAGAAAAGAATTCCAAGAAAGAACCTTCTGGTGTTGAAAAACTCTAGGGCTTTCATGTGACAAGATATGGCATGAAAGCATCGAAGAGAAAAAGCAGTAGACTCTTGTCAGTCTTTCTGGATTTCTCCAAGGAAAGGCCGTCCACATCTGCAATTTTGGGGCAGGTAATTGCTAGCGCTCAGTAGTAATGGAACGGCTGCTCCTGCTGACAGTTCAGAGACGCCTGGAGACACCCGTTGAAAGAGGAGCTCGGAGGAGCCCCGGAGGTTCTCGAGGCTAGGGGAGTCCAGACCCAGCTCAGGGAGGCGACAAGTGCTGCTTTTTGCCCTGCCTACCTGCATGGGTTCCTGCACTGGGGACACCTGTCCTAATGACAGCTGAGATCCTTTGGGACCTGGCCTTGACTGAGGGTCGTCAGTGTCCACTTAGGAAGCAAACCTTGGCTCCTGGGAGCACGGGGCCGGGGAAGGGTGTACTGCCTGCCATACAGCTCTGATGGGCCAGGAAGCACGATCACAGTGAGAAGGCTGTCCCACGTTGAGTGCCATCTCCCCTTCCTGCCCGCTTCATCCAGCCTGACCCCATCTCCATTTATTTCTGTTTTGTTCTTTTGCTTTAAAAATCACCCATAGTTCCTAATCTTGTTTTCAAATTTAATTATAGGAAGTAGGAAATAAAAGGAAAGCCACTTAGCACTTCCAATCTGTTGCCTAGTACATAGCTACTATTAACAGTTGGGGGGTAGCCTTCCTGAATTCATTCTAAATTCATTCAGATCTATTTATATTCACAGGCAGACACATTGATAAAAAGCATAATCTTTGTGTGTGTGTATGTGTAGGCACACATTTCACTTAATACGGCACGGACATATTTCCAGATCAGTATTTGTAGATCTCATTTTTAATGGCTTCATAGCATCCCCTGATTTGACCATACACTAATTTATTCAACCACTCTCTTCTCTTAGAAATATAGGTGCCTTTCCCAGGTTTTTTCCCCCCTTTTGCTAGCAATACTAACAATGCTGACCATCCTGGGACATATTTGTTCTACTATTATTTCTGTAGGATGCATTTTGTTAACTGTGATTACTGGACCAAGAGGTAGTGTGTGAGGCCATTCTATTAAAAAACAGTGAGATACAACCAGCAAGGTGGCAGCAGAATAAGGAGCTCCTAGAGTCAGCTCCCACTACAGGGCAGTTAGAAATCACCCAGAGCTATCTAAAGCACCTGTTTGGGGCTCCAGGAGACCAGAAGAGCATCCTGCCTCATCCTTAAAGGAATGGAAGGAGGAGAATGCCCACCTGCAGAGAAGATTCATGAGTAGAGCACTCCATGCCACAGAGGCTGGAGCCCATCCTCTACAGGAGGCACAAACCACTTCGGGAGCTGTTCCAAGGCTGGAATTGAAAGCTCCACTTCCCAAAAAACGGGGGAGGAAGAGACGGTTGGGCACCAACTTTAGCTACTAATGAGTAAATTCAGTGGGCCAAAGTATAATCCTAGGTACATCTAAAGTTTGAACCTGTCCAAGTCAGAAAGAGGCCAGGAGCCACCATCTTAACTCCACGCTTGGCATGAGGAGAAGCAGGGTGGACTGAAAATCCCAGTGCTGGTAGGAACCGACTTCCTTCTTTCCAGGTCAGATTGCAGCTCTAGCCTAGTCCCAGCCCCACCTCTGGCAGGGAGGAAGCTGGAGGGACCTGTTCCAGTCTCTCCGGGAAGTTACCAGACAAGCCACGAAGGCCGGAGTTTATCCTACTTTGGCAGCACAGGCCACCCCAGGAGCTACTCTAGGAGCCACTTCTGGCTGGAAGTGGAAACTCCATTTCCCAAAAACGGCCACTGATTTCAACTACTGATTGGTGACTTTGGCGGGCTGGAGTATAGCCCTGGGAACAGCAAGAGTATTAACCTGTCCAGGTCCAAGGGAGGCCAGTGGCCAACATTTTGACTCCAGTCCCAGCATGAGGGGAAGCCGGGCTGACCAAAAGTCACAGTGATGGTAGGGACCGGTTTCTTTCACTCAGATCAGCAACCCTAGGCTAGGCTTCAGCCCCACCTCTGGCAGGGTGGAGGCTGGTGGGCCCTGCTCCAGCCTATCCAGGTAACTGCAGGTACCTTTGGCTGGCACAGACTGAATAATCGGAAGTCTACTGGAGCGACCGTGGTCATCTTGGACCTGCACTGCACAGACTGCTGCTCACACCTGCAGCTCCAAACCTGCCTCAGGCAGGGGAGAAAGGGGCAGAAAGCTTCATCAGTCTCTCTGGGCAACTACAGTCTAGGCCTGCATGACTTGGATTATTCCACACAGCTGTGACTCTGTCCTACCTCTGGCAAAGGAGAAAGTTGAAAGAGGCTTCATCAGTCCCTGGGGCAATGAGGGCCGCTTCAGCCCCACAGCTTATTGTACCAACTACATCCTTGACTCCTACTGCATAACCAGCAAGGGAGAAAGGGTAGGAAGCCCTGAACTAAAGAGAAAATCTGTACCCAGAATAAATACTCTAGTAAACCAGAAACAAGGCACCAACAAAAAACTACAATCCACACCAAGAAACAGGAAACTATGGCCCAGTTAAAGGAACAAGTTAAGCCTCCAGATGACATAAAGGAGTTGTCACAACTAATCATAGATATTCAAACAAATCTCCTTAACAAATTCAATGAGATGGCTAAAGAGATTAAGGATATTAAGAAGACATTTGATGAGCACAAAGAAGCACACATAGAAAAATAGCAGAATGAAAGGTGCAATAAATGAAAATTTAAAAAACATTGGAATTGTATAATAAAAGATTTAAGGGGGCAGAAGACAGGATTAGTGACCTTGAAAAAATGGCCTCTGAAAGTGAATGTACACAAGAACAGATGAAGAAAAAATGGAAAAAATTGAACAGATCTCAGGAAACAAATGACAGCAAAAAAAAAAAAAAAGTGCAAATATACATGACATGGGTGTCCCAGAAGGAGAAGAGAAGGGAAAAAGGGCAGAGAGAATGTCTAATCAAGAGACCAGATTTTCAGGAAATACTAAAGGGTGTGCTAGAGCCTGGAAAGAAAAGACAGGAGAGAGAGGTCTGGAAGACAATTAGAAATTATATCAATAAAAGTAACTAAAAGTGTCAAAAGAGTGGTGAAAATAAAATATGACAGCTAAAACCCAAAAAGTCAGGAATAAACTTAACCAACCATGTAAAGCACTTGTATTCAGAAAACTGCAACTCAATGTTAAAAGAAATCAAAAAAGTCCTAAATAACTGGAAGAGCCTTCCATGTTCACAGATTGGAAGACTAAATATCATTAAGAGGTCATTCTACTCAAACTGATATACAGATTCAATGCAATCCCCATAAAAAGTCTACCAGCATTTTTTTTTAGTTGAAAATATGATTATCAAATTTATTTGGAAGGATAAGGGGTCCTGAGCAGCCAGAAACATCTTAAAAAGAAAAAGCTGACTCTCATCTCCAGACTTTAAATCATATTACCTAGCTATAGTGGTAAAAACAATATGGTACTGGCATAAAGACAGACACATAGACCAATGAAACCAATTTGATGGCTCATGTATGGTCAAGTGATTTTTGACTAGCCTGTCAAACCCACACAGTAGAGCAGAACAGTCCATTCAACAAATGGTGCTGAAAGAACTGGATATCCATAGCCAAAAGAAGGAAAGAAGACCCCTATCTCACACCTTAACCAAAAATTAACTCAAAATGGATCAAAACTCTAAAAATAAAAGCAAGAACCATAAAGCTCCTAGAAGAAATTGTAGGAAAATATCTTCAAGACCTAGTGGTATGTGGTGGATTCTTAAAGGAGATAAGAGCAGGAGTGAGAAGGACTACTGATGTTTAATGTATGTAGAAGTTTTAATTAGCTTTAATGTAAAAGTGTGGAAATGTATAGAGTGGATGGTAACACATAGTGAGTAACAGCTAGTTTATAAATGGGGATGTGACTGAAAATGGTAGTCTAGGGATGTAAATGCCAATTGACAGAATGCTAGAGAATAATCTAGGAACTGAATAGCACAGTAAACCAAGAGGTGGATGAGAATTGTGGTTAATGGTATAGATGCAAGAGTGTCCTTTGTGAGCTAGAGCAAATGTACATCACTACTGCAGGATGATGGAAATGTGGAGAAGCCCGGGAAAAATACAACTGGTATGACCTGTGAACTGTGGTTAGCAGTAATAATATAATATTCTTTCATCTATGCCAAAGATGCACTGTGTTGATAATGGGGCAGTATGGAAAATGTGTGCCAAATGTACACTATGGATGTTGTAACAATCAGATGATATTAATTTACCTGTAACAAATGTTCCATCACAGTATGGTGTGTTGATAGAGGGGTGTTGTTTGGGAATTCTGTACATGTGCATGATTGTTTTATAAGTTTACAACTTCTGTCATAAAAAATATCTTTAAAAAATAATAATAAGGTGGGTTGGGGGGAAAATACACCAAATGTGAGATAAGGACTATAATTTTCAGTAAGATTTTGACAATATTCTTTCATAATTTATAGCAAACATCTCACAACAATGCAAGGTGTTGGTGGAGGGTTGATGTATGGGAACCCTGTATGACATTACGCATGTTTGCTTTGTAAGTTCACAACTTTTACTATACACTTATTATTTATGTGTGTTCATATATAAATGATATAAAGAGAATAATAATAATAGGGTGGGTTGGGGTAAAATACTTTGGTTAGTAGTAATATTTTGAATATGCTCTTTAATCATTAGTTAAAAATGTTTAACAACAATGCAAGGAGATGGTGGTAGGATGAGGTATGAGTGTCCTGTATGATGTTATGTTTGTTTTGTAGTTTACAACCATTACTATATACTTATTGTTTATGTATGTTTATGTATAAGTGATATTCTTCAATAAATTAAAAAAACAAAAAAATAAACAGTGCAATGATAGTCTAAGAATAGTCAAGAAAGATAAGGGAGTACACAAGTAATCAAATATATAGGAATTTAATATTGGAAAACGCGGCACTTCCAATCACTGGAGGAAGTGATGAATTATTAAATAAACATCTTTATAATTAACTGTTTTTGAAAAATATACAATTAGGCTTCCCTCCAAAACAATATAAATATCCATTTCCACATGAATTAGAAATCTAAATGCCATAAAGACAGCAACTATGTAAGTATTACAAGAAAATGTGGAAGATTAATTTTTCTAATCAAGGAGAGGTGTAGGATTGGAAATACTGCTGGGAACCTGACCTAGGCAAAGAGGAGATTTACGAGCCATAAATAATAAAATGGACATATATAATTTCATGGAAATTACTTCTGCGTGCATCAAAAGAAACACATACATATATGCATGCACACACATGTACACACAAAGTCCAAGGTAAATGACAAACTGTTTTAGCATATATAATAGAAAAGTTTTAATGTGCCCAATATATGAAAAGTCCCTAGAAGACAAGGATAAATAACCCAACAGACAAAAGATATGAACAAATAACAGAAGAAATGATACAGATAGCTAAGATTTATAAATAAGATGCTCGACATTGCTCATCATGAAAATAAGAATTAAAATATCAGTAAGATATTATTTCCACACTTACCTGAGAAAAATAAAAGACTGATCATAGTCAATGGTGGTGAAAGTTTGCAAGGGTGGGTTTGTTTCTGTTTTTGTTTTTAACATTTCCATCATTTCAAATAAGAACCCTGTAAATTTTAAGCCTTAACTTCCCTTTTCCTATCCTCACCCTGTCCCCTTGTAACTGATATTCTAGTTTCTGACTCTATGAGTTTGCTTATTCTAATTATTTCAAATCAGTGAGATCCTACACTATTTTTCCTTTTAAGTCTGGCTTATTTCACTCAATATGATGTCATCAAGGTTCATCTACGTTATAGCATGTATCAGGACTTAATTTGTTTTTGTGGCTGAATAATATTCCATTGTATGTATATACCCCATTTTATGTTTCCATTTATTGGTTGATGGGCACTTATTTTGCTTCCATCTTTTAGCAATTGTGAATAATGCCCTTATGAACACCAGTATGCAAATATCTGTTTGACTGCTGCTTTCAGTTCTTTTGGGTATATACATCCAAAGAGTGTATTTTTATACACTCTTGACTGAAGTTTAAATTAGTGTACTCGAGAAAATTTTATTTAAATTTCAGAGGCACTAACCTTCCTCTTGATAAAATGATCATTATTCCCTTAGGCTCTAGTCTCAGCCAAAGCCTTCCATTGGGCTGCAGATACTATGCGCCTCTGCCCATCCCAACCCAGATGAGATGTCTCCAATCCCACAGGGCTGTCACCCTGTCATGGGCAGGCATCTCTCCCAGCGCTCATCCCATTCAAGTAAACTGTCCTTGTCTGAGACTTAACCACCCGGGGTAGGAGTTGGCAGTGCTCATTTGCTTGAAATCTTGATTTTTGAACTCCAACTACATGCCAGGCAGTATTGTTAGCCCTTAGGATGAAGTGAAGAAATGAATCAATAAATTACTTAAAATAAACATTATGTTATTGGTTAAGAAGTATTATTTTAGACCTGCTGAGTACTTTCTAGAATTGTTAAGTATGACAAGAAAGTTCAGCAATCAATAGGTTTTCTTCTCTCATTTATACTTCATTAGAATGAATCATGTTTTTTTTTTCTATTTTATTGTTGTTGTTTTTAATTCACTCTTGGGTTTATTCACCAATTCTACTCCTTTTCCATTTTCTTTATTAATTTCTCCTTTGTTTTGTTTTGCTGTTTTCTCACTTCTTGGATTGAGTGTTAGCTTAGGGTACATTTTCAATTTAATGAATGTGTTGACAGCTATGAATTTATCTCTAGGAACAGCTTTGATATGTAGTGATCCTATTACTGTTATAAAAATACTTCTCACTTAATTTGTGATTTCTCTGCAGTAGGGAGGCCTTTTACTCCTCCAAGTATTATATTTTTATTGTCTGTTGGTAATTTCTTAATTTTCTTTTTCAATGTAGTCAGACATAAAGTTGTATCTCATTGTGTTTTTTATTTTTACTTACCTAATAACTCATGATGCTGAGCATCTTTTCATGTGCTTCTTGTCCATTTGTATCTTATGATTCAATTTCTTTTGAATATCTGGAATAGGTAAATCTGTAGAGATCGAAAGCAGATTGGTGGTTTCCAGGGGCTTGGGGGGGAGAGGGGAATTGGGAATATGTCCTTAATGGGTGCGGAGTTTCCTTCTGGGGCGATACAAGTGCGTTGGAATTAGCTAGATGGTAGTTGTGCAACAATGTGAACATCCTATCATGGGACTGCTCACTTTATAATGCTTAATTTTGGTATGTGAATTTCACTGCAATAAATTAAATAAAAATTCAAAGAAAGAACTAAGCAGTTTAAGGGCTAATTGGAAAGAGCCCGTGAGTGGAAACGTTGATGGTACCAAAGTGGGAGGAGATACTGGTAGAGCAAGAGGACAGGTGGAGACGGGTCTGAGCACTGCCCCGTGGCTCCTCCCGAATCAGCAGCCCCACCCCGCCCCATTGCCTCAGCTGCTCAGGAAGCATCTCTGCTCTTCAGGCCCCCTCTTCCTGCTCATCCCCTGTCACCCTGACAAAGCTGGCACCCTGCTCCTTCAGGAGCAGACTGTATACTGCTGAGTCCCACAGTGCAAGCCCCCCGACTTTGCCAGATTGCTCTTTGGATCTGGGCTGGGGCTGAGCCAGGCAGCATGGATGAGTGACCCGGCGGGGGGACGAGCAGGGTCCACTCCGAGGCTGGCTCAGTTCAAATTGCAGCAGGAAGCCACACAGACCTATTTGAACCGCTGCTCCAACAACCTCACTTTCCCCTGTTCCCTAATTAAAAGCCTTCAATGGCTCCCCATGCAACATCACCCAAACCCTTCCAAGTGGCATCCACAGTCTTCCACAATCAAGTTGCAAGTTAGGCGCGTCTTCATCTACCACCGTGCTCCTTCTCTAGGGTGCTGGATGATATCCTCCACCTACCTTTGCTCATGACTTAAGCATCAGAATCTCTTCTTCAGACTTACTGAAAATGCCACCTCCTCCATGCAGCACAAAGCAACTAGATTCTCATCACCCCCTGTATCACCCCATTATAATCCTTCATCTGTACCTTCCTCCTTAAACAGGATTCCCATCCTGAGCCTAAACCGCCTGGCCTTGGCACTCAGCCCAACCTGGGCACGTTGGCAGGACTCCCAGGGTGAGCCCACCAAGGCTCTATTACCCGGGAGACCACAGAGCCTCTTGGGCAAGAGAGCTGAGCACACCAAGATGGGTTGACAATGGGCCTGGGGCCACCGGACACCTTGGCCATCAGCATGCAGAAAACGTGTGCAGCTGCATCCCAGCTGACCTGGTGGGTGAGGAGCAGCCCCAGCAGCCGGCGCAGGCCTCAGGGACCTGGGCATCAGCGTTGGCAGCTCCAGTCGGGACTCCCAGGAGCAGCAGCAGGAACAGCAGCAAGAACCACCGCAGCAGGTGCAAGGGCAAACTTGACTCAGCCTAGACTATTTAAAAGGAGGATTTCCTGGCTCACACATCTGGGAAGGCCAGAGGTGGAGCCGGCCTCTGGGAAAGCTGGATCCCGGGATGCGGGGGGCTCCTGGGGGCAGCTTCCCCTCCCCCTCCTCCTCCTCTGCCCCGGGCGCATTCACTCCCGCTGCAGCAGGAGCGTAACCCCAGCTGGCTCCAGAGGACATCATCCCGGCTTAGGGACCCCCAAGGACCAGACTGGGCTGAGAAGGCCCCCTGTGCACACCCCCAGGCTCATCCAAGAGGCGTGGAGAGGGAACACTGGCGTTGATCTTAATGACCTGGGGGCAGCAGGGACAATTTCCCACCAGGAGAACGAGGCTCCTGTTGCCAGAAAGGAGTGGAGGGAGGAGATGCTAACTGAGCAGAGCGCACACTCACCCTCCGCGGCACCCTCCACGGGCTGTGGGAGCAGAGCCACCGTGGAACCCCCCCCGAGTGTGGGTCCCAAGAGCAGGACAAAGGTGGCTCTCAAGAGAAGCCACAGGGGAGTCCAGCACCCCACGGGAGGAAGCTGCCGGAGGCCGGGGATCTCGGGGACGGGGCTGCGGCCTGGGGAGACAGGGCTGACCCGCTTTGCACGAGAGGCAAATGGGCACGAACCTGCAACTCTTCCACAGCAGGAGGGGGTCCTGATGCAGCCTGGGTCTCCTCAGAGAACGCAGCAGAGCGCCTTACGGGAAGTGTGGGGCAAAAGGCAGAACCAACAACTTCCCCGTGATCCGAGGTGTGACGTGACCCGTGATCCGAGGTGTGACGTGACCCGTGATCCGAGGTGTGACGTGACCTCCTGGCTCAGTCCCCCGGGCTTTGGCCAGGGACTGTCTTCACCACCGATGTCAGCCTGGAGCAGCCGCAGGGAGCAGGGAGCGGCCGGGGTGTCCTGCACCGCATCGACTGCCGAAGGCAATGTGAATGGAAATCAATTTACACAGGAAAGAAGAAAGTATTTCTGCAAAATAAGCAAAAATGGGAGCCATGGACTGTGAAGGTGTAGAGAGATCAAGAGGTGGTGGGTTTTATTTGTGTTTTTTTAGATTTATTATTACTGACATTATTGAAATAATGAAAATGCTCTAATGGTAACTGAGGTGATCAATGCACAGCAATGCCATTGTGCTGAATGTCACTGATGGTGCCCTTTGGATGAACTGTGTTCTTTGTCGCTATGAATCAATAAAAGTTACTTGTTTAAAAAAAAAAAGTTCAAGTGGCATCGACCCTCGCCCCCCAGGGGTGGCTGCAGAGTCGGAAGCTCCTAGCAGCCGCACCCGGGTGTGAAGTGCCCGATTCCTGCCGCAGGGCGCTGAGCCGAGCCCCCGAACGCCGCCTGCCCTCACTTGCTCAGGGCTGATTTGGGCACATTTCGCTACCTACTAGAAGGCGCTTCTAGGTGAATTTCTTCTTTGGGTAATGAAAGACGTTTTGGCCAAATAGCTCCTCTCCTCTCACTGCCCACGACTGCTTTTCTAGTGCGGAACCATTTTGGTACCATTAGATTCTTTGAAGGCCCCGACCGACAAATGCAAACACTAAATGGCCAATTGAAACGTGTGCCGTTAATTGAATTTCCTTCTCAGTGTCCTCAGGTTCCTTCCAAAGACTCGATGTTTCAGGAGCTGGAGGGAGGCACCCCCGGGAAGCCGGCCCCGTCCCTGGAAAATCACCTTGAATCAATGAAAAAGAGAGAACGCCACCCCTCTCTCTTTGGCTATAGACCCTGGTATTCCCGGCACCCCCAAACCCTGCCTCTGTGTCCCTGGCCCCCCTCTCGTCCCCCGCCCTCCGTCTCACATCCTGTGACTCACTGGACTGTGCTCCGGGTCACAAAGGATCCCCACACGAGCTTGTAGCCCGCTCCCCGTCAGCGGCGCCCACACAGGCGCCTCAGACGTGCTGGAGCAAGCGGTGGTGGAAAACTGCCATTTCTAACCTCTCCACTTAGAGACCGTGCTGTTGCAGCTTCAACAGAAGCCCAGCAGACCTCAGGGAGACTCTCCCAGCTGAAGCTCCCTCTGCCCCAGCCAGCGACGGTTTCCCAGCCAACCTCTTATTTATTTATTTATTAAATTGCCTTTTTTTTTTTTAAAGATACGTAGATCACAAAAAATGTTACATTAAAAAATATAAGAGGTTCCCACATACCCCCCACCCCCCTGACCCCACTCCTCCCACATCAACAGCCTCTTTCACCACTGTGGCACATTGGTTGCATTTGGTGAATATATTTTGGAGCCCTGCTGCACCACATGGATAACGGTTTACATTGTAGTTTACACTCTCCCCCAGTCCGTTCAATGAGTTATGGCACGATATATTATGTCCAGCATCTGTCCCTGCAATATCCTTTAGGACAACTCCAAACCCCGAAAATGCCCCCCCATCTCATCTCTTTTTCCCTCTCCCTGCCCTCAGCAACTCCCGTGGCCTCTGTCTCCAGATCAGTGCTACCGTTTCTTCCATTACTAGGCACAATAGTTCTAGAGTAGAATACCAGGAAGTCCACTCTAAGCATCCAGCCTCTTAGCTCCAGGCAGTGGCCAGCCGCTCTGGTGGAGGGATGCTCTTCCTCAGACACAGGCCTTCCCAGGGTGGCAGGGCCCGAGCAGGCCACCTCCGCTTTCCCAGTGTCCCCGTGAGGGATGAGATAGAAGCTCACAAGCCGGATGATTTCCAACAAGCCTGAAGCCTGTTACTAAAGGAACTGAGCCAAAGTCACTGCTTTCACAAGGCCTGAGTGTTTGCACTTCTCCGTGAGTCGCATTTTCCTCTCTCTCCCCCACCTCTCTCGCATTTGGCTTGAAGCTTTCCTGAGAGCAGGGACTCGGCCTTGCCCAGCTCCTAGAATTGCGCCTGGCATATGGCAAGAGCTCAGTGCATATTTGTTCTGTTGACTGACTTCTCAAAATGATTGTGAGCTCGGGAAGGAAACAGCCTGTTCTGGTGGCACCCGAGTCACCCATACACTTCTCCATTAGTAACGATGAGGCTTTTTACCTGCCAGACCCGGTGTTGGATGCTCTGCCTGGGATCCTCCCGTTTTACCTGTATAAATCCTGTGATATGGGTGCGCCTATCATCTGCATCTTTTCAGATGAGGAAACCAAGATTTAGAGGTTCAGGAGTTTTTCCAGGCTCTCAGAGCAGGATTTGAGCCCACGACCTTCGGGCAGCAGAGTCTGTAGCCCTCCCTAGGTACCTGCACAGCTGGCATTCACCACCCTGCATGACGACCTCGAGAAGTGGCGCTTTTTTTTAATGCTAGCTGAGAGGAATGCAGGGATAGCACGTCAAGGTTCCCAGGTCTCTGACAGCCCGTGCCAAATAAACACATGCCGGTGGCCGAGTCAACGCAGATGACACGCGCCATCTCACAGAGAGACCCACACTCTCTTGAGGTAGGCAGAGCTGTGACCAGGACCCCAGGGGCTGGTGTTTAGTCCAGGTACACACACCTGGGGGGTAGGATCCCCCCACACCTTGACAGGAACACAGACTGGCCCCTCCCCCGTGACTGGAGCAGCTGGCCCCCGGGGAGGGACAGCTGTGTCCTGCACCCCTGCCCCAGACAACCACCCCGGTCCCCAGGTCTCCTAACTTAGATGGGCAACCCCCTCCTCTCTTAGTTCAACTTAGACAGGATGCCTTTTAAAAAATGAGTTTTATCAAAGATGAAAAATCTATGTATAATACTACACACACACACACACACACACTCCTGCTGAACCCAGGGTCCTTTGCTCAGTGTGGCTAAATTTGGTCAGGCAAGAGAAAAAAAGCTGGGTACTTAACCCAAAATTCTTTACCTTCAGCCCTGACCTGATTGAAACGGTGAAGGCTTCTGGCTGATGAGCTTGGTGAGCTGATAATGGAGACGTTTGCTTAGCTTTTAGAATGGCTGCACATCGAAACTTCTTGGACTTCCCAGGTGCTTTACGACTCCGTAAGGGCCCCTTCTGATCACATTCTGCAATCAGGAGTTTTGACTCAGTTTTCTACCTTGACCATGTTGGGGTAGCTAGGCCCATAGTGCTACATATGAGCCACATTTATACTTTATTTTGCATGAGTGATTCTGATTTTTTCCATCTTAAAAGTCTGCATCAAATCTCAGTAATTAACTGCTCAACTGACAAGTCCAGTGCTCCAGTGATGAAGATTACCATGTTCTACATAGACTGTGTACACATTTTCATCATAGTATACAGCTCCTGGAAACTTTGGTTTGAAAGCTGTCTGATGATCAGCTGCTAATCTTCCTTTCTCTGAACGTATTCCTGAGCATCCTGGAAAGATATATTTTGGTCTCAGATATGATTCTACTCAGGCCCAAAAGCAAAGTTTTAATACAAAGATAAATCACGACTTCGTTGGTGTTTATTTGAATGTTTTCATAAACATCTCTTGTTGCACAAAGACACCAGAGAAAGCCAGATGGCAAGCCATGAGCACGGACAGCAGGTCCCTTTGCATCCTGCCTGCGGACCCCATCTCCAGGAACCCATGGCTTTAACTCACAGGTGCAGGTGGGCTCTGGCCGAGGCCAGCTCCCCTTCCTTTCCTGCCATACTCGTCTTTAGACGTAGAGTGTTTCTCCAAAGCAGTGGTTTGTTCTGTCCAGGTCGGCCAGCAGTGTATTTGCAGGCATCCCTCACAGGTGCTGTGACAGGAGTAATTTTTAATTTCATGCTGCGGTGAGAATACATGTTTTCTCTCTTTTAAGGTTTTAGCTGGGTACCTGGCTATGGACATAGAGGCAGCTGTAGGGATAGATGCAAAGTGTTTGAAAAATGATCCAGGTGATTTACAGAGCTTCACTGTGGGTATTTAACTATGGAGGATGGGGAAGGAGGAAGCCCGGGCCACCGGAGATGCCCTGCCAGCTGGCTCGGAAGTCCCAGGTCTGTGCCTCGACCAGCCGTGCAGCCCTGAAGCACAAGGAGAGGTTTAGTCATCGAACACCCCACTGCATGCCTCCTATCAAGCCTCGAACATGTTTAATTCTTTTTCCACTTATTGGTTGGCAGGATCTGATTAAGCAAATATTGTTTGGACAAAATAATTTACACTGCCCTTGGCAACAGCTATTCTTCAGTCAATTAATTAGATGATTAGCAACACATAATTGAATCCAAAGTTCATTTTTGCCATCCCCCAAACAGTTGAGCTTTCCTTGTCTTGTAATGGGTGGAAAAAAATGAATTACACTGGCCAAGTGAAAAAGGGTACAGAGGGCATGGAGCTTTCACCGTGCTGGCTGGGGGTGTGTGTACGTATGTGTAAGAGAGTGTGTGTGCGTGACTGCATGTGTGCCAGGGTGCATCTGTTTGTGTGCGCATGTGTGAGTGTGTCTGCTTATGTGTGCATGTGCGCAGTGTTTATGTGCACCTGTGGGCATGTGAGCGTGCACATGAGAGGGTGTGGATGGGTGTGTGTCAGTGTCTGCATGCGGGTGGATGTGTGGGCATGAGTACACGCTCATGGGTGTGCATGTGGGTATGTGTGTGCGTTTACATGGATGTGTGGATGTGTGTGTTGGTGTTCGTGGGAGCATTGTGTGTACATGAGCATGAGTGTATGCACACGTGTGTTTCAGTGTTCATGTGTGTGCATGCATGCAGGCACATGTGTTTGTGAATGTGCACCTGTGTGGGCATGTGTGAGTGTCAGTGTGTGCATGCCATGTGGGCACGTGTGTGTGCCTATGTGTGCATGGGTGTGCGTTTGTCAGTGTTTGCGCATGGCTGTGCATGTGGACGCGTGTGTGAATGGCGGCCCTGTGCCCTTTCCCTGCAGCAGCTCCACCAGGACCTCAGGCCGGGGACGAGGTCGCGCTTCAGCTCCTGGCTGCGCCTGCCGGCCTGGCCTCACTGAGCACCCCCGGCCACCCCGGCCACCAGCGGGCCAGTGTTTCTCTCACCTGAGGTTTCCATTGAAAACACAGGATACCCAGTTATACTAGAATTTCAGAGAAACAACCATTTTTTAAAAATAAACATATATCCCAAATATTCCCAGGTGACATCCTTATGCTAAAATATTTGTCGTTCATCTGAAATTCCCATTTAACTAGGCATCCTGTATTTTATTTTCATCATGATTATCATGAATAACTGAGACATCACAGGCACAGGTCTCGGCAAGGGCCATGGCCAGCAGCACGGGCCCTGACACCGACTGCCTGTGCTGGAGCCACGGCTTCCCGCTGTGAAACCCTGGGCATGTCCTTGACCTCTCCCAGCCTCATCTGCAAAATGACAATAACACCTGATAGTTTTATGGAAGGATGACATGAATTAACATTTGGAAAGCCTTCGGAACCCTGTCTGACCCGCAGGAGACACTAAGCAAACCTTCGCCAGGTAAATCTCTGAAAGCCCGAGGCACCGCAGCGTGAATGCCTGCCAGGGCCAGGTAGCACGTCTCTCTTTCAAGTCAAAATGGGGTCTGTGAAAAAATCCCTCCATCTCCCACAATAAGTCCAAAGCTCTGAGGACACAGGAGATTTATGTCCTCCTGGATTGCCTTTTCTGAAAGTGAGAGGAAAAATATCTTTTAGATAATATCTGTCTTGGGTTTCTAAAGAGATCAAAAGACATTGTTTGGTGAGCCGACTGCGGGATTCCTGTATTTATGTTGGTTTATGGGGCATGAACGAGGAAGGTTGAAACAAAGGAACATTCCAGATGTGTGGCAATGCTTTGGAGCAGATCCACGGTGCAAGTAAGCAGAGGGAAAGGGAGGTAAGAGGGGCAGGATTTGGGCCTTAAATTCCTCACGTATGAGATGGGGAGGCTTCAACGAGATGAAGTTTGAGTCTGAATGACTGTAGAGGAGACCCCTTCCCCTTGCAGACGCCGGGGTCTGGGATCTAGTCTAGCTCTTCCACTGCCTGGAGCTACCCCCCACCTCGGTGGCCTCATTCAGTCTTTCCCTGTCCCTTTTGCTGACGACCCCCACCTTGTGTGCTCCCAGCCCTGATGTGCTTCCAACCTCTGGACCCCTCCCCTCGATTGTCTAATAGAGTTCCGCAACCCCATGTGGCCGAGAAGACCCTGCATTTCCCTCTGCTCAGGCCACCCCCAAGGCCCCCTGGCCACATTTTGCCATTTCAGGCAAAGGCCTTCCATCTATCCACTGCCCAGGACAAAAGTCTGCGAGTCTTCTTGCCGTGCAAGTCCAGCCTGGTAGCAAGTCCTCCCAGCTCCACCTCCAAAATGTGTCCTGGGCCTGGGAGCTCCGACTCCACCTCTCCACTGAGACTTCCTTCTTTAGTGAGCCAGTGTCTTTCATTAGGTTCACCTGCTCTCCCAGAAATTGTTCCTTCTCAGCTAAACCCATCTCTCTCTCTCTCTCTCTCTCTCTTTCCCTCCCTGTCTTTCTGTCTCTCACACACACACCCTCACAGTGGCTTTCCCACTCACTAAGAATGAAACCCACACATGTTGCCGTGGCTTCTGGAGCGCTGACGGCAGGGTCCTCCCCCTGCCAGCGCTCTCCCTCCTGCTCACTCTGTGGCTACCACCCTCACCTTCTCTCCAGCTCTCCTGCATGCTGTGATGGTGAAGTTCATGGGTCAACGTGGCCAGGTCTTGGTGTCCAGTTATTGGGCGAAGCAAACACGGGCCTGATGGTTACTGTGGTGGTATCTTGTGGCTTTAAATCATCTGTCAGTTGATTGCATCTACAGCTGATCCCACCCCCAGAGGAGACTGCCTTCCGTGTGAGAGAAGTCTCGTCCAATCAGACAAAGGCCTTAGAGGGAGAACTGACGACTCCAGCAATCAGAAAGAGGAATTTCCACCTCAACTGCAGCCAGCCAGCTTCTCCTGTGTAATTCATGGAAACCTTCATCGGAGTTCCCAACTTGCAGCCTGCCCTACAGAAAGCAGATGTGCCCGGCCCCACGACTGCGTGAGTCAATTGCTATAATAAATCTCTTAATTTTTGCATATACATAAACTCTTGCATAAGTACATCTGTACAGTCTGTTCTGTGTTTCTAGAGATTCCTAATACACAGGCCAAGGTCATTCCCATCAGAGGCCCTTACCTTTGCTAGCCTCTCTACCTGGACAGCTTTGGCTTTCGTGATCCTGGCTACTTGCCATTCAGGTTGCAGCGCAAATACCCCCTCCTCACTGAGATGTTGTTTGGCCACCAGTGCAGTTTACCTCCCCTCCCAATGACCCTGTTTTTACTTTCTTCATCGCTCTCTGAAATCATCCTGCTCATTTCTTTGTTTTCTTGTTTACCTGATCACCTGGCCCTCCCCCACCCCATAAGCCTGCTCCTCCCACAAGAGCAGAGGCTGGGCTGTCTGCTTCATCTCTGCACTCCCAGCCCCTGGCCGATACCTGGTACCTAGTAGGTGCCATGGGTTCAAGTTTGTCCTTCAAAATGACATGTTCAAGTCCTCATCCCCAGTCCCGTGAATGGAACTTTAGATGGAAATAGGGTCTTTGAAGATGTGATTCGTTATGATGAGGCCAAACTGGATTGAACTGGGCCTCGGTCCAATCTGCCTGGTGTCCTTATAGGAAGGACACGGGGGGAGGCCGTGTGAGGGTGGAGGCAGAGGTCAAGGTGATGGTACAAGCCACGGGACATTGAGGTGTGCTGACAAATGCCAGCGGCTGGCAGAGGCAAGGAGGGGTTCTCCCTGCAGGCTTCAGGTGTGAGCCTGCCGACACCCTGAGCCTGGATTTCTGACCTGTAGGCCTGGGGGTAACGAACTTCTGCTGCTTTTAAGCCAACCAGCTTCTCCAGCAGCTGAAACTAAGGCAGCAGGAATGCAAAAAAAACATTTTTGAGTGAATGAATAAATGTGTACTCAATGAACAACTCTATGCTAATTAAAAATTTTACCCAATAGCAGGAGAGGAGAACAAATGTCAGGTTGCATGCAGCTGGTGTTGTTTCTGGGGAAGGATGACAAGGACAGACTTGAACTGTAGGGCCAAAGTAAGCTACTTGCCTTAGTATTGACTCTGCCTAATGCAGAGGCATTTTCAAAAGAAAACCAAGAAATATGATCAAGACGGCTCATCTGCTGCTTTTTTTTTTTCAGTTTTGTACAACAAAAAATGGAATTCACGCACTACATTACGAACGGATAAAGTCTTCCAACAGTTTGGCAGAACTGTAGCCTCCAAACAGCAAAACGTTAATGGGAAAATAGCAGGTGCATTCTTACCACGTCGGTTCCCACTTGTGGCCGTGCTGGTTTATTGGCAGCCACCCTGGAAATCATGGAAATGACTGACACATCTATTTTCACATATTTGTCTGCCAAGAATGAGACTAGAATAAAACAACTGAATTTGTTTCACTACAGGAGTCGATTGCCCCGGGCTGAGAGGGAATTGAGAGTAGGAAGTACGATGGCGGAAAGCCTTGTCTTGCTCCCGCAACTGCTGTGACTGAACCCCTTTCTCTTTCCAGACCTGACCATCCCCTGCACGTACACATCTTGTTGCAAGTTCACGTCACATCTATTAACTTGTGTTTATAAGGTCTACTGCCTCGTCCAGTTCTCCTTCCCCAACACAACTGGGACATTCAAGGAAATACAGTTTAATATGAGTGTCAAAGGCAAGATGTTGAAAAGAGAGTTGACATTCCACCTGAGCGACACTTAGGAAAATGGAATGAGCCAAACTAGCATTTGATTCATTCATTCCAGGACTATTTACTGGGCCAACCTCTCCCGTGGACAGGTGCAGAGCTAGATAAGGCCATGTAAAGTGAATCAGATGGAAAAGGTCTCTGCTCTTGGCAAGCTCACATTCCAGCCGGGCAGAAAGAAAACAAACAAGGGAAGAATCAAATGAAATAACCTGATCACACATTTACACCATCCTGGAAGAGACATTTATGGAGGAGCGGGGCTGGGAAGTGATGGGTTACATTTAAGAACTCGAGTTTGCTCATCAGTGGCAGAACTCAGAGTTCTCAGCCCACCAAGCAGTGATCCCTTTCCGAAAATGAACAGGGATTCACGTGTTATTGCAAAGCATTGAGGTGGTAGTTACATGCAGCTCATCAGTTCAGCCTCATGGCCTCAAGGACATACGTCCTATGGGGTCCCAGTCCAGGCTCACTGACTGCTGCCACCGCTCTGATATCCTTGGATTCTTTGCATCCTTGTTTTGTATTTTAGCATTTAAGAGAGGTTCCTTGTAATTTAGTAAGTGTTATGCTTCTTGTTTATTGTTGAGAACATGAATCCAATATTTTATCAGTTCATTCTCTTTCTCAAAGAAAATTTATTTCAAAGGAAGCCAGGCCTTTTGAGTCTTCAACAACCTCCTGGTCTCTTTTAAACGCTGTGGTGCCAAATTGCCATGGACTTGAGGGGTTTTCATTCTCTATTTAACTTATCAGAGCAAGCGCTATGCTTCACACGTTGATTTATAGGCAGGTGAGCAGTCAGCTAGACTCTGCCAGAGATTGTTGTAGATTCTACCAAACTCTTTGGCAAAAGGAAGTCCAAGTCCAGTCTCAGGAAGGTAGGGAGAGGGAGGAGCTACAAAAGAGGTGGGTTATCAATCAGTTTAGAGCCCTGCAAGCTGCAGGGCTAGGAGGCGCCAGCCGGAATGAGTCCCTTGGCTGGGAGTTCCATCCATGGCTCTTGACTTCCCCAGGATTCCAGGGAAAGCTTCCTCACACGTCCCCTTCTCTGCATGCCAGAAGCACGCAGCCGCACCCCTCCCTGCTGGAGGATTCCAGAACTGCCTGCTGGTGGAGGTGGCAGAGGTCAGCTGGCAGGTTCCTGCCGGGCTGCTTCAACTGCCAAGACTGCCTAAACTGTGGCCCAGCAGCCCTGATTGCTCTGGGACAGTTTAGGGTATCTGGGACAGTCCCTGGGTTTTTCCCAGGACTTAGGATTTTTCTTTCTTTTCTCCTCCATTAGTTGCTGACCACTGCTTCCCCTCTCTTGCCCTGAGTGGGATGGGAGCCCAGGGGAACCCTGTGAGCGATTAGATTGGGACCAGCTGTGTCCTTCGGCACAATCCTTGGGCTTGCGGAACTACGAATGTGCAGGGTGCTCGGCCAGCCCTTGGGCGTGGAGTGTGCATTCGCACCAGAGTTGACAGTGAGCGGTGATTTGGGATCATTCCTTTCTTTTTTGACATCCTCCTTTAAGGCGTTGCATTTTATGTACGTGCCTGTTTATTGCCCACACGTTAGAAAATAAAGGTGGATTGTTAAAATCTTATATAAATCACCACCTAGAGCTAATCATTTGAGGGATTTTGATGCTAAGTGTTTTCTATCATTCATCTCTCTGCAGGTTTTAAACAAAAATGGGGTCATACTCTAGATATCGTCTGTAAAACGACTAATACAAGGACTTCCTCTAGCAGTGGATTAATAATTTTGCCACACTATACTGGATGCGGGCAAATCCTACTCAGCCTGAGATCAGAAGAAGGGCTCTCAGGAAGACTTTGAGGCAAAGAGGCAGAGAAAGTTAACAGAGAAGGGTACTACTCCTCGTAAGAGACTTGATGAGCTCTTTCCATCACTGAGATTCTATGTGCTCGTGGCAACTTCACAGCCCCACCTACGAATCCTTGTAGAAACCTCCTTATACCTAGCGTTTCCAATATAAGAAAACACGCCGGGAAAACAGGGTGTGGCATAACTGGATATACTTGCATTATACCGTCCCCCACCTCTTCTATTTTTGAAATTTTGAGAGTGGGCATATTGACAAAATCTGCTGATTTAGTAAATATTGAAATCAACCAGTTTGCCAGTGATTCTAATCCACCATGTAATATGCAAATCTATTAATCCTTTTCTCATCTCAAATATTTTTTTTTGTGAACAAGCCAAGGAAAATATTGCCTTTAGGGTTGACCTTGGCAGATAATGGATCAAAAGTCAGGCAGAGGGAAGCAGTTGTGGCTCAACTGATAGAGCATCCACCTACCATATGGGAGGTCCAGGGTTCAAACCCAGGGCCTCCTGACCCATGTGGAGCTGGCCCACATGCAGTGCTGTCATGCGCAAGGAGTGCCATGCCATGCATGTAGGGGAACCCCATGCACAGGGTGCGCACCCTGCAAGGAGAGCCTTCCTATGTGAAAAAAAAGCACAGCCCACCCAGGAGTGGCGCTGCACACACAGAGCTGACGCAGCAAGATGAAGCAACAAAAAAGCAACAAAGTTTCCTGGTGCCACAGGAGAGGAATGCAAGCAGACACAGAAGAATACATAGTGAACAGACATAGAGAGCAGACAATGGGGGAGAAAAGGAGAGAAATAAATAAATCTTTTAAAAAAAAGTCAGGCACTTATGGCTCCTGGTAGACTTTCTGCATCAGAACAACTAATCTGAAAAATAAAAGCCGGGGTTGGCGTGATAAGGACCAAGAATGACTGATGTAAGCAACAAAGTCAAACATGTTTCTAAGGCTTCCAGAACCAACTGGCCCCAGGGCTCCAGAAAATGATTCACATTCTGTTATTGTAAATATTTCTCACTGTCAAGTACCTTTCACTTGTTAGGGCAAAGCCCATTTCTCCTAATAGCTGAAGGATGAGTCGTCAGTGAAAAAAAATGTGAAATAAGTGAAAGTGCTGCTTTCTGACTTCACGTTCTTAAGTATAATATCCTCTTTTGTTTCTAACCAGTTAACCTCCGATAGTTTCCATGAATAAACATTGAAGAGGGCATAGTGTGGCGATGGAAGCTCTTAACATGCTAAGTCAAAACTCTTCTGTAAACGCTACGAGGCTGGGTCTGCTCTTCAATTAACCCTTCAGCCTATGCTGCCACTTGTGATATCCCTTCTAGGCTGTTGTCTGCTGTTACTGTTAAGTGACTTTCTAGATATGGTCTCAGGAAGGACAAAGATTTCTATCCTGGTGGACAATGAATGAAGCACCAACAGATGCCCCAGGAAGGAGGTGGTTCCTCAGAGGAGAGAGAAGCTAGAGTTGCTTGGGACAGTTGACCAAGTGCCTGGTGGGAGGGAGGGAGAACTTTACTGCCTCCAGAGCCAGGAGATGACTGGATGAAATGGGAGCCAAGGCTCCAAGAGACCCCCGTGGATGGCCTGGAACTCTGCTCTGATGACTACATGGTCCAGGGAGGGAGATGACTGCAAAATGGAACCGACCAGAATCCTGACTTCCCAAGGAGGAGTGGTGAGGGTCAAGGTTGAAGACACTGAACTGGGTGTGATTTCTAGTAAAGCATGTCCTAATTTAGGTGAGGCTGGATATTGTACATTTTATGTGACTTGGACCAGCTCCCATCTCAGAGGTCGTGCCATTTTAAAAGGTTCAAATTTCTTGTAAAATAGACCATTTTGCGCTAGATAAGTCTGGGTTACAGGACTGCTGTTGAAGATGTATTTCTGAGGAAAAGTTAAGGAGAAATAGAAAAGTACAGAAACATTTCCTTCTAATTTTTCTCACTGGAGAAAATTTGGAAAACATAGTGAAGAAATGCAAAACATGCATATCTTCCCCAACTTGTGACAATGAACTTTATAATTTCCAGTCTTTGTCCAATGAATTTTAAACATTTCTGTTACCTTACTAAAACTATAGTTTTGTACCTTGCATATTGTGCTTATTATTATAAGACATGCTGAATTTTCTTTGTAGTTAAAAATCTCTCTGAACACACAATTCTTAATGGCCATACACTAATCCACTCTACTGAGGCACAAAATTGTCCTAAGTTATCTCTAATCATTTTGTAGCTTAAGCAATTTTGTTATAAACATAGTTGTACATAGCCTCTTCTATACTAAAGATTATTTCCTTCACAAAGTGCCAAGAGGAGTCATATACTATACAATATGGTGAGGTTTGTATTCATACTACCATGACTATGTCAATTTCCTCCCAGTCATTACTCACCACTAAATAACCATGTGCAGTCATCATTAAAACCACTCAGGATTTGTCTACACTAGGCAGACTTTTCATAATTTAGAAATTATGTTCAAGTACATAGTTCAAGTGACATAGAAGAGTATATTTGTCTCAGACAATGAGAAAATGGAAGGTGGAAAGTCCAAAGATATCATGGAGGCTCCTCTTATATTCCCGCATTGTTAGCTTGTGCCTTTCAACTTCATGTTGCAAGGTGGCTGCTGCGCCTCTCCAGTCATTGTATCTTCATTTCAGGCAAGACAAAGAGCAAAGGGACTCCACCTCACAATCTTTGTTTATTACAAAGGTAAGTGCTCCCAGAAACTTTTACTGTATCTCACAGCCCGTGTGATGGGTGGACATCTGCAGCTGCAAAGGAAGACAAGCAGATGAACAAACACCTTGCCATTCTGAATAGAATCTGTCAGAATGAGAGCAGAGGTAAATGGATAGTGGACAGAAAATCAGTAGGCCATGCCTATAAATGTGCGGTCTTAAAACCCCCAAAATAGTTGTGTGTTTTTTTTTTTCCCAAAGCCAGCTTAAGAGAAAGAAACGTGAGGTTTTTGTAGATGTTTTGAATAATTGATCTAACAATATGGACAGGCATTAGTGGGAAGGAGTCAAATTTGAGTAAATTAAATGTCAAGAATTTTCAAAGGTAAGTGGAGAAAAGTAAAAAGAGCAAATACTGTGGAAGCACAAAGAGAGAAATGTAAATTCTGAACTAGAAAGAACAGTATGCCTTAAGACAAAAATCTCAATGCACGGTTCTCCACTCCCTGCTCTCTTGGCCATTCACTTTATTTCTTCTCTAGATGAGTTTACTTTTATAAAATTCTCTCTCTTTCCTGATTTTCTCTCATTTTCTCCAGATCAGATTTCTCAAAAAATTATGAAATATTTGATTACCCCCTCTAAGTACCCAGTATCATTGAAAACCACCTGTATCTGAAAGAACTATGTGTCTCATATAGCAATATGACCTCATAGAGTTTTTATAACTGCACTTTCATAGAAATTTAAGAAATAGACATTATAGACATTATTGAACTCAAGAGGAGCTTTCCTTCTGAATACTTGGAGTTTTTGCATATTTATAAGTAAATGCATAGTTGCTAAGCGGGGTTGAATTCCTTTGCTTGCTAGCATGCCATTTGAAAGTCAACATTATAAGGTTACTCCTTTTTCTTTTTCTTTATTTCTTTTCCTTTTTAAACAAAATAGCTTTTACCATTCCATGACTTTGCTAACAAAGAGTTGAGTGAATAAGTTAAGTAAGTCACTCATCACAAGTGTTGAAGTCTGGATTTCTTCAGGTATAAAATAACACGATTCAGAGCAATCTTTAGTGCCCCTTGCATTGCAATGAGTAATGGAGATTTATATTTATCACAGAAATCTTGGAATTCTAGAAAAGGAAGAAGCCCTACAGAAAATTTCTTTATTTTTAGCTAACTAGGACTCAGAGGGCATACGTGAGTTTCTTCAGTCACACAAGACATCTGTGGCAGGTTTAAGAGCTTGTCCGTGGGTTTTAATTAGCCAATATGGACTTGATTTTGGCAGTTATTATATCCTAGAATTTCCTCATTAAGAAATTCACACTTGATTTTACAAAAACAAAAAACACCCAAAAGAAAGGTTGTTATGAAAATTCCCATCTCTACTATTAATGGTGTCTAGTATTCAACTAGTTTAAAAAAATGGTTTCTTTAATCAAGTCACTCAGCATACACAAAATTATATTAGGTTGTTTGGTTTCTTGCCATATTGGTAGGTCTAACATCATTAGATTTAAATGCGCATTGGGCATACTAATCTCCCTTACATAGAATAATTCATAATAAGTTTGTGAGATCTTCTTGAGTGGTTAGATTTTTAAAATCAACAGTTGAAGCTTTTGAGACTTTTCTTTTGGATTGTAGCTTCTTTCAGTAATATCGCTGGAAACAAAGTAATTTATGAGTCATCCCATTAATACGTCTCATTTATAAAGAATGCTTTTGTATGTACTGTTTCACCCTACGTGTGGTCATTTCTATTTCTATCAGTCTTATTCTGAAAGTGGGCTTTTCTTGGGCAATCAGTCATCTTTTGCTCCCTTAGCCAAGAATCAAAATCATCCTGAGCACTGAATGCAACCAAGTCTTGGAAAACCCGCTAACAACCATTGGACACTCTGACAGAGAGTTGTCCAAAGACCAGTGGACTCCTTTGTCCATGCTCTCAGCTTCTCTTCAGCAAAACTCACTCTACGAGGTGGACACGAGGGTGAGGGGCAGACCACAAGAAAACTACAGCCAACCTGGAGCTCACAAAGGGAAGGAAAAGGCACAATGGGCAATGCCAATGGCTCCCTGCAGGAGCAAATCCTCAGTAGAGAAAAGCAACCTCAATATGTGTCCTTGGGGTTCCTCCCACATGCAGACAAATATGAATTCAAAACTAATTTGAGAACATGCAGAGAAATGTCACAAACAGCAGTTACTGGCATTATCAGATGCAGTCTATAAAAGGTAGTCTTTTATAGAGATTTTTACTGGAAGAAGGGAAAGATGGAATAAAAATATGACCAGAAACAAGGGACTATTCAAAAGTTCAGGAAGATTTTTAAAAGAATAAAATCAAAGTTTACAAATGCAAACTATATCTAATAAATTGAAAAGCTTAATAGATGGGTTAAATACAGATTAAATACAGTTGAAGAAAGGACTCAAAAGAATATTTGAAGAAATTAGCTAGAATTTAGCACAGAGAAATAAGATAGAAAATATAAAAGAGAGGTGAAAAAATACAAAATAGAGAGTGTATCAAACTAGAGTCCCAGAATAGGAAGAATGGGTGAGGAGAAATATTTCTAAATAAAATCGCTCTGAACTTCCTGGAACTGATGAAAACACAAATCCCTAGTTACAAAAAACATAATGAATCCCTAGCTGGTTAAATAAAAAGAAATTCCTACCCTGTCACATTATAGTGATATTACAGAAAATCCAATGAAAAAGAAAAGAATTTAAAAGCAGCCCAAAGGAAAAAATAAATTATTAACAAGTGAAAATTAAATTTACAGTAGACTTGTTAATGGTTGCAATGAAAGTTAAAAGAATATAGACTGATACATTTAAAAGGTAGAACTTAGAATTGTTAACCCAGCAAACTAACTTTTAAATTTTATAAACAAAAATGGTTTTGCCACTATTTGTTCTTCAGGAAGAAGGAATTGATCCCCAAAGGAAGGTCTGATGCTGAAGAAAGAGTAAAAATATAATTTTCAAACAAGTTGGTGCATTTTAAAAGCCTATATAAAATAATAACAATAACAATAACCTTTAAAAGAGTATTATGGAAAACAAGAGCAGGTAACCTGGAGGCGAAAGAGTTGCTCAGAAGTGGCCAAGATGTTAATTAACTTTAGATATGAAGTTCAGTAAGCATGGTAAAATTTCATATGTAACCACTAAGAAGATAAATAAACATTAGAGAGCATAATAATGAGAACAACAACAGACACTCAATCAACCCATTTTAAAAAAAAGAAGGAAAAATAGAAAATAAGCAGGTCAAATAGAAACCACAAAGTCAGAAGGAAAAATCAGCCTTAATAATTGGTAACTATGATAGATGAAAATGCACTAAACTAGCCAATCAAAATATAGGGTATCAATTGCAATTAAGGGAAGAAAATCCAGCAATATTCAAATAAGACATGTCTAAAACTGATACACTTATAAGCTTACAGTCTAATGCAGTACATTTAACTCTAGGTGTGTCCCCAAGTGGGGCCACCTGTGGGAATGATGCAGAGAGAACTCAGAAATAGACCTTCACATCTACAGTCAAGTGATTTTTTACAAGGCTTTCAAGCCCTCCCAGCTGGGCCAGAACAGGCTATTCATAAATGGGGCTGGGAGAACTGGATAGCCATATCCAAAAGAAAGGAAGAGGATCCCTATCTCGTACCTTATACAAAAACTAACTCAAAATGGATCAAGGAGCTAAATATAAAAGTGACAGTCATAAAATTCATAAAAGAAGATGTAGGAAAATATCTTCAAGATCTTGTGGTAGGCGGTAGTTTCTCAAACCTTACACCCAAAGCACAAGCAACAATTTTGCACCTCAAAGGACTTTGTCAAAAGTGTGAAAAGGCAGCCAGCTCAAAGGGAGAACATATTTGGCAATCACATATCCGATAAGGGTTTAATATCCATGATATATAAAGAGATCATACAACTCAACAATAAAAAGGCAAACTACCCAATTAAAAAATGGACAAAATACCTGAAATGACAATTGTCCAAAGAAGAAACACAAATGGAGAAAAACCCCATGAAAAAATGTTCAACATCACTAGCGATTAAGGAAATGCAAATCAAAACTAGAATAAGATATCATTTTACCCTGATAAACTGGTCACTCTTAAAAAGTCAGGAAACTTAAGTGTTGTAGAGGATGTGGAGAAATAGGAACACTTATTCATGGTTGGTGTGAATGTAGAATGGTATAGCCACTGCGAAGGACTGTTTGACAATTCCTAAGGAAGTTTATTATAGACTTACCATGTGACCCGGCAATACCATTACCAGGTGTATACCCAGAAGAACTGAGAGCAGTGACATGAACAGACATCTGCACATTTATGTTCCTAGCAACATTATTCACAATAGCCAAAATTTGGTTACAACCCACTGCCCAACAACTGATGCATGGATAAACAAATTGTGGAAAATACACATGATGGAATGTTATGCAACAGAAAGAAGTGAAGTTGTGACATTATCCATGTGACAATATGGATGAGCCTGAAGGACGTTATGTTGAGTGAAGCAAGCCAGACACAAAAGGACAAATACTATTATGAACTGAATATATTATGCAAATCCATGGAGTTAATAATTAGAATATAGGTACCAGAAAACAGAAGGAGGGTAAAGAATGAAAAGATTATTTGTAAATCTTTGGAAGTAAATAGAAATGCTGAAAACACATCATAGTGTTTGTAATGAGCAGAGCTCTTATATGGCTATGATAGTGGTTGAAAGAGTAAGTCTAAGGTCATATAGATGACCAGAAGGAAAGCTTAAATATATAACATGGGACTGTATAACATAGTGAAACTCCATGTAAAATACAAATATGGGTGATATTGTATACATAAGATTATTTTCACAAAATATGAATACAAATAAAGTAGAGAGAAAGAAACAGAATAGCAGCTATGTATGGCAGGAAAAGTATAGAGAGATCAAGAAATGATAAGTTTTTTCATTTGTTTTTTATTATTTTTTATTATTAATATTCAAAAAATGAAAATGTTCTAAAAAATATTGAAGTGATGAATGTACAACTATGTGAAATACTGAATACTATTGATTGTATACTTTGGATGGATTTATACTTTATTAGTATGTATTAATAAAATTGATTTGTTTTAAAAAAAAATGGACCAGGTACTAAACCATAAAGCAAATCTCAAAAATTTTCAAAAGGCACATCTGACAGATGATGTTCTTTGACCATTATGCAAATTAGCTAGAAATAATTTTTCTCTTTTTTTTTTTCAGGAGGTACAAGAACCCCAGGCCTCATATAACCATTGAGCTACAACCACTCCTCTAAATTTTTTAATATATATTGAAAGTCCCAAAGTGTTCCATGGACCAGAAGTTTTCTGGGAAACATAATATGTATTTATTTATTGCTGGAGTTCTTATATGCCTTCAAATGCTAATGTATATCATGAATATACAAGTGATGTATTATGCTATGTTTTGTGAATTTAATTTACCACACAATTAAAAAAATTTTTTTTGAACTTACTCATAGGACTGGCATTCTTTAGAACATTCTTTGGGAAACTGCTCTACAACGTCCCAAGGCATGCTTCATATAAACCTTATTATTGTGACCGGCCCTAAATAACTTTTCCCAGCAACTGTAAGGCTGGATATGACATCTCTCACCATGAATTTCAATAATGGCCTGAGCTGATGCTTAGATGAGAGGGGCAAGATGAAATCTTACATGGAGCCCTACAAAGAACAGGAAAGAATTGCTTTGGCTGGAAGAAGGTATGTGAAGGCAGGAATATCTGTGCTTTGAAATTATCAACGTTTTTCAAAAACACTTCAGCTACTCTACAATCCATGCTGCAGCTCTGAGACCCACTGTAAAATTCCTTAAACTGTTCTCAAACTTGTCAGGACAGCTGTGACTCTCTTGGGTTTGACCTTGGTCCAAAGAGCCTCACTCGCTAGCCAGCTAAAGAGACCTGAATTCCTTTACAGTCCAGCAAGGCCATGACAGGACAATGAATCACTCTGTGGGTGAAGAGCTGATCCGTTATGGTGCCTGGAGCAGTAAACCACTCTGCTCCTTTCCAGGTCTTTCTCATATGCTCTCCTTTGTGCAAAGAAACAATTCATTACTTCTTCTCGGTCCAGCGCCCACCTGTGCCGTGTTACCAGACAGCCCAAATGGAGCAGAGGAACTGAATCAGCAGCCAACACATTCTGGGACCAGGGTAGCCCTGAGGAGTGGGTGTTTTCTAGATGAACCTTTCATTCTAGGGCATGAGATAAGCTCATCCCTTATGAGTTCACCTGACAGTGTTTTCATGCATCTAAGAAAATATGGTAACCCAGTGTGCTGATTTAAAAAATACGTCCCCCAATTTTTGTTACTCCTCCATCTATGATGTGGAGCTTAATTCCCCTTCCCTTGAGCAGGCGGTGGACTTTGTGAATTGTTTCTAATGAATAGACTATGGTAGACGTGATGGGATGTCCCTTCTGAGAGTAGGTTATAAAGCCACTGCAGCTTCCATCTTGGATGCACACTCTTTCTCTCTTGGATCACTGGCTCTGGGGGAAGCCATCTTGTGAGCAGACCTATGGTGAGGTCCACATGGAAAGGAAATGAATCCTCCTGCAACATCCCCATAAATAAGATTGTAAGTGGCACCCCAGTCACAGACAGGTCTTTAGAACCTATAGCCCTTATCGACAGCATGAATGCAACTTTCTGAAAGATCCTGAGCCAGAACCACCCAGTTAAGTTGTGTGTGAGTTGGTAAAGGCTTCTTGTTTTAAGGTGCTAAGTTTGGGAGTAATTTGTTATGCAGCAATAGCTAACCAATACATCCAGTGATCAGATCTGTTCAGGAGATAGGGAAGCCATGACTAGGTCATCTCAGAAAATCTGTATCTACCTCACGTGGCTGAACATGTATTGGACTGGTAGGGAAAAGGAATCCCCTATGGCTGGAAGGCTGGTTAAGATACAAATTTGCTCCAGAAGTGGAAGTTGTTTACAACCACAGACTAAGTGGTTGAATAAACTGTATTACCCATGCTCAGTGGAGCACATGCAGCTGAAAAAAAGATGAGAAAACATCTGTTCATTGATATGGCTACATTACTAAGTGAAAAGAGCCGAGTGCAAAAGAGTATCTACAATACACCAGCTTTTGTTTAAGAAAGAAGGAAACATAAGAAAATATACATGCCAATGTTTATTATGTACAAAAAGTAAGCTAGGAAACCTGATACTAGCAAAACTGGTTATGTACAGGGAATGGATTAGAGCAGTGTGTAAAGGAAAGGGGGATGAGAATGGGCCAAAAGGGCTGGGGTGGACAGACACCATCTTCTGAGTATAACTTTGTGTAGCATCTTGTGTATATGTTGTCTGATCTGTTTATCTTACACATACTCAAAAAAAAAAAAAAAAGAAAATCAACATGGCTGGGGATAAAAAGAAATCCAAAATGAAATACAAACAGAAACAAAGGAACCTAACTGTATTTCAAATGAATAGAAAAATTACTCTAATGGGGGAAAATTGACCCACCGATTTTGACTATCTATTCTCAAACTAGAGATAATAATAATTATAAATAAATAATGAACTCTAGTTACTTTTTTTCCTCAGAGGTTTAGGTTAGCAATTCTGAAACTACTTAATGTTTCTTTGAGGACTGAGCAAATAAGTAAATATATCGTGGATAATGGGAGCCAGATTTCTAACGATCGGAGATGCCAGTAACAAATAGGGAAAAAGGGAAGGAGAGGATTAACCTGGTGGTTAGAATTCGAGGTATCATTATGAAATCATAGATTTAGGTAAAAATGTATGTTTGTGTGTGTTTATTTGTATGTATACACACAAACACAGGTGGGTTTGTTTTGTTTTTTATATCTAACCACTAAGGAACTAGAAGCAATGACATCCCAGAAACAATGAGCATACCTGGAGCCCAGGTGCCACTCTACACTAGAAGGCACCAGGGTTCCTTAGAGTAATGATTGATTCCAGGGTTGGGGCTGGGAAAACATAAGGGGAGCCTATAACATTTTGCTGTGCTAGAAAGTAAAGAAGTGCTCAGAGAATTATTAGGGCTGAAAGGCACAGGAGATGGATTTAAGGGGCCAATACTTGCCAAGTCTGAAACAACTTGAGCATCAAAATAATGATAGTAAATAAAAATATATGAGTCCACAATGATCGGAATAAGTAAATGAATTAATAAAAGGGAAGAAGGAAACGTTCTTCTTTAGAGTAGAACGTCAATTAATAAATGCAGAGGAAGTGATGCAATTAGAAAACCACTATTTGGCAATCACCTGGGTGGTAATTGTTTCAGGAAAGAATCATCAGTAGTTATTAAAAATAGTGGTTGAAAATCTGATGAGAAACAGGGTATTTACATGGTCTCGCAATATCTCTCCACCATGTACTTATTCATTACAAAGGAAAAACCATAACTTTACAGGGGAGAAGCCTGGTGAGAATGCCCTTAACCAAGTAAGCAATGATAAATTCGAATGATACAGGAAAAGAGGGAGAGGGGGACAGAGAAGGAGAAAGCAAACTCAAACATGCTAAAATGTTAATCCTAGTGACTTGGGGTGAAGGGTGTGCAGGAATTCCTTGTACTGATTTTGCAACTTTCGATCTGAACTTATTAAAAATAAAATGTTTTTTATAAAAGATATCTCTATCAAATGCTGAGCCTGTCGGAGCAATTGCTTTCTGCCCACTGAGCCACTAATCAAGCGGAAGGATGGAGATTTGTCTGCAGTTCTGGATAAATGACTGGATTTTCTTCTCAACTGTCTCTCTGCCCTCAAGAGGGTGCCATTCAAAGCTTCTTAATCAGGGTTAAGGAATGTCACTAAACCATGATCATCTCAGTTTTCCTTGCTTCCTCCAGTAGCAGAGAAGAAAAAGAAATTCACAAGACACAAGAATGGTCCCTGCAGCTATTTGCTTTCCTCTCTACCTAAGGAAAACCAGGAGAGGAGAGATCCTGAAGGAGGAAGCATGGCAGTGGGGCTGGGAAAGTATGGGTGATGGAGGTGGTATTAGCAAAGGTGTCGACACTGCTTGGCTTTATGCTACAGAAGAGAGAAACGCTGGTGTGGTTAGGGTGTGGCGAGACCTCAGTACCAGAGGCGGGTTTGGTCTGCTGATACAGTGGCCATGGCTTCCTAGGGGGACTCAGGCGCCTCCACAGGCTCCACTGAAGCCTTGGCTTTCATCGACAAAGCCAAGTGGACCAAGGGCTGGGAGACTTGGCCGGGATGGTTCAAAGTCAAGAACCATGCAGCATGTGAAGAGGAGCTGGCCAATCAATGACAAGGGTTGAGAGAGGTAGGTATTTGCAAAGCATTCTCCCCAAAGATTGAAACCCTGAGATGGGGGATGTTGATTACTCCTGCCCACAGAGAATGCAAAGGTTACCTTGGGACATTTGAATTGGAATTTGAAAATTAAAGACTAAGACGTACTTATCCTTTTGGGGTTGGGTTTTACTTAAATGTCAACGTACTAAATGGAAGGGGCCTTTCTCGAGCATCTCTCCAAAAATTTATTCTGAGATTTAATGAAGGAAAAAGAACCAGAGTTAGAAAATAAGTTTTAAAAACCTTGAGAAATAAATACGATTTGAACAACATAGCTTTTCCCCAAAATACCTATTCCATGAAAGTTAATTATAATGTGGTAATATTATAATGTATGTCTGAATAAAATTCTAACATGGAATTGGTTTTCCATTTTTGAGGTGTTAATTGTTCCAGTCCTGTCAAGTTAACAGTGTAACAATATTTTTCTGGGTAAAGTAACTGATTTATTATTTTTTAAAATGTTGCAAGAGTAGATTTTGCATGAATTAGTTACGTTTCACTGACAACCAAAACAGTGACTCTACAGTAAAGTATCAGTAGTGCATGGTAAAATAAAGGAACACAATTATCTATTTCTTCAACAGATATTCTCTGGACGCCTACCATGTGTCAGCCAGCATGTAAGTCCCTTAGAAGGTGAGTAGCTAACAGCTTGAAAACAAATTGTGGTTGTCAAGAGGAAGGCAAGCATGACGATGATGAAGGTGTTGCTGCTGCTGCTAATTTCTTCAGTACTTTGTGCCTAGGCTGTGCTAAGTATTGTCTGAGCATTGGCTCATGAAATTGTTACAATAACGCTATGAAGTTTATCCAACTATATCCTCACTTTTCATGAGGATGAGAGCAGAAGAAAAAGAGGCTTAAGTTAGCTTGCCCAAGTCACATAGCAAAAGCTGGAGCCTCAATGGACAAACAATAACTCATTCCAAAGCCGACACGCTTGTTTCACGACAGCAGGAGAAAGAGAAAGGGAGCTGCGTACATTGGGAGAATATTATTAAAACAGCCCAGATAAAATATCAGAACTAAACTCGACATGTGTAAATAGTAAAGAGAAGAATCAGCACTGGGAAAAAGAAAAAAGTGAGACTCGATTCTGTGACATGGAGTGCCTTCTTGAGAAGTTCTCTCAGAATGCAAATGCAAAGGACAAAATGGAGAATGTGGAAAATATAAGGGGAATTGGAATTTCTGTAGAAGAGAATAGAATTGATGGAAAATAAACAAGAACATATGATGGAATAAAATTCCCCAGATTTAAGAAAAAAGCTGATCTGTAGCTTAATAAGTTTTAATTAACTACTGAGCAAAAGTACTGAAAAATTATAAATAATAAATGTGTCTACATAAAATTTTAAAAGTTAAATACAAGAAAATTCACAGATCCTAGGTGTTTATCTATGAGTTTTGACACACCAAACAAGACAGAGACTAATTCCAGGCTGTTGGTCATTTCTTTTGCTAATTTGGATTGTTTCTAGGTTGGGGCTTTAATAAAGTTGCTGAGAAAATGCTTGTGCAAGGTTTCTTGAAGACACATGTTTTCATTTCTCTTGGGCAACTACCTAGGAGAGGAATTGCTGAGACATAGGGGAAGTTTATGTTTGACTTTATAAGAAACTCCCAATTTTACAAAGTTGTATCATTTTATACTCTTACCAGCAATGTACCAATGTACGTGCATTCTAGATGCTCCAAATCCTGGCCGACCTTTTGGTATTGTCAGTGTTTTTCAATTTAATTTGGATGTGAAGTGATTTCTCATTGTGGTTTTAATTTTCATTTTCCTGCTGATTAATGATGTTGAGCATCTTTTCAGGTACTTGTTGTTTATTTGCCTATCTTATTTTGTGAAGCATCTGTTCAAATATTTTGCCCATTTTTAACATTATGGACTCTCATCATAAACCAGGTGAGAAATTATGAAGATGTAAGCAGAGGTAGCCATGTGCTAATAAAAAGGAGAATATATATTCAAGAGATGTTCACGAGGGAAAACTAACCAAATGTCATGAGGCTCAAGAGGCCTTAGTAAAGGTTGGCTGCCAGGTTTCTGACATGAGTGTGTTATGATGACCATGGTGATTCAATTCAGAGATGAGGAGTTAAGCTCCTAATATTTTAACACTCTTCACCTGACCTAATAGATGTCTTGGAGGAGGAGTTCTGGGGACAAAACCTCTACACCTGGCCTTCATCCCCATGCCCAACTCCAACCTGCACGCTGCATCAATCCCACAGGTGGCCCCATTTGGGGACACACCTAGAGTTAAATGTACTGCATTAGACTGTAAGCTTATAAGTATATCAGTTGTGTTCCTGTTAATCTGAAATGATCCAAATGCTCCATTGGTCCAGAGTTTCTAGGAGGTCTACATGAGAGGGAAAAAAAAACAAAATTCATTAAGTTTCAAAGTCCACAAAATGTTAACCTACAGTCTTGTGTAATATGTATTCCCACTCGTATATTTAGTGTGGTTTGGACTTTTGTAAGAAATAGGTTTCCTCATCCAATCCCCAAAGAAGCATGCCCCAAGACACAACTTCCTTGGGACTGTTGAAGTGATGATCTTGTATCCTCTAAATACACATCGGTGACCTTTTCTTGGAAATGTTTAGCACATAATGCATATGTTTGCCACAAAATTTCCCATGGAGACCCACCTGTGGAGAGAGTCAATTCATTCTCAGTCGGTCCAGAATCCCTGGATAAATATAAGTGTCTCTGCTGGTTTAGAGCAAGCTTAGTCATAGGCTGGTAGTACCTCATAGAACTGCCACAAAAAAGACTCTATTCTGAATCATTTCCAGGGAAAGCCAGATGCTTTCATCAGTCGACATTTCTCATTATCCCTCTACATTGGGTGTGTACTTGAATGCATGATTTATTATAAATGCTTTTGAGTGGAAGTTCCTGATACAGTGAGCATAAAATGAGCTGCCAGCCTCATTTTGCTCTATGATTTTGCTTTCATTTAGCTGCGAACATCTTAATTGTGAAACTGGTTTGTTAGTAGCCATATGGGTAAATTACAAGAAATAAAATCACATAGAAATATACATGAAGTGAATTTTAAATGACTTTTTAAAAGTAAAGAAATAGCCTAGTGTCTCTTAGATTGTTCCATGCATATCATAGACTCTAGGTTGCAATCTCAGTATGTCTCTTATTCCTATGATATCTGTTGTTTTTTTAAATCCTGGGAGGCATGGGATACAAGTATTATTAAACTATAACAAAATATTGTATTAGAGTAAGACAGACACAAGTCTTCAAATTGAAAGATTCACTGACGTCAGGAAAAATGAATGGTAGGCTTGATTTTTTTTAAGAAAAAAGGAAATTTCTTTCTAGCATCTAGGAAAAGCATTTTAAAAGTTGCTTCAAACGGAGAACACATAACAGCTTCACACCATACTTATCTTCTGCAATGCAAAGTGGTAAAAACAACAAAGGAACATTTCTACATTTTCAAGGGAAAACCTTTGTCGCCCAAGAATTCTGTAACCTATCAAGTTATTACTTATGTGTGAGACTGACAAATAAATGTTCAGATGGAGGGAGCCTTGGAAAGTATACTGTAGTCGATTCCGAATGCCACTATAACAAATTACCACGACCTTTATGGTTTGAAAATACAAACTCATTCTCTTACGGTTCTGGAGGCCGGAAATGCTGAAGCCAAGATGGCGCAGGGCTGTGCTCCTGCTGGGGCTTCCGGCCTGGCCCCGCTCCCAGGGGCCACGTATGCTCCCTGGCTCACGGTCCCTCCTTCCATCCTCAAATCTCTCTGGCTCACTCTCTCCTGCCTCCCTCTTAGGGGGACCCCCGGAGATAATTTAGGGCCCTACTGGATAATCCAGGATAATTTCTCCATGGCAAGATTTGCCACTTACATCGGCAGCGTCCCTTTTGCCATGTAATGTAACGGAGTCACGTTTCCAGGGATTAGAATGTGGCCTCTGGATGAGGTCACTATGGGAACATTCCCTAATAATCTGGAAAATACGTTGCTGAGCTGCAGCACTTTTAACAGCAGAATAGGCAGATGGAAATTCCACTCTAGGCCCAAAGGCACATACGGATTTCAATTAATGAGACAGAAATCAGGTACATGCTCCTAGGAAAACTAGTGAAACACTTGAGATAAAAAGGTTTAGGACCTATACTTTGTGCCTATAGACAATTAAGATTTAAATATTAAAAAAATGAAACCATGGAAGTGGTAGGTGAAAATGAAGGGAACAATTCTATCATTTTAGAGTGAAGAGGAAATTTTAAGTACAACTCTCAAGCCAGAAGCCGTAAAGGAAAACCAAGGATATATTTGAAGACATGAGCATTTAAACAATGATAAAAATAAATTCTGCATGCCCCAAATATCTGTATGCTCAAAGCTGAGTTAAAAGATGAATGATAAATTATGTATACCATAAATGGAAAACAACTTCCTGTTTAAAGAACTTTAACAACCAATAATTAAGAGCTACTTGCCATGAAAGAAAAATGGGCAAAGGACATGAAAGGACACTTTAGAAGAATTAAACAGAGCCAGTAGACATGAAGGAGCTTTGCCTACCACATTAACCCATTAAAAAAAGAATAATATCCAGTTTTGGTGTAAGGGAGCTTCCTTGGCTCAAACTTTCTGCAAGGTAATTTAGCACAATATACCAGAATTTTAAACACTCATCTTCTCTGTACCAGCAGTTGTATTCTCCCCTGGGGTGCTCTCTGGGCAGTCGGGGGCAGACTGTGGAGCTCCCCCCAGGCTCTCCTCATTCTAGTGAGGACCTGCAGCCCTGTTTTCGCTATGACATCCCCCTCCCTTTCAGGAACCCCAAACACACCCCATCATATATGTTGCCCTTTTTTTTTTTTTTGAGGTTCCAGGGGCGGGGACTGAACCCGGAACCTCGTATGTGGGAAGCTGGAGCTCAACTACTGCTCCACATTGGCTTCCCTGAGTTGGTTTTTTCATTTGTTTTGCTCGTTGTCTGTTTTTGCTGTTGTTTAGGAGGCACTGGGATCCGAACCGAGGACCCCCCATGTGGGAAGTAAGCGCCCAACCGCTTGAGCCACACCCGCTCCACTGTGCTTCCTTTACATTCTCGCTTAACTATTGCAGATTCAGGGGACCGACCGACCAGACGTTGCCCTGGGAGGACAGCCCGTTGTGGACAGGCAACTTGCCCCCACACCCCCGGCCTTGGCATGTGCCAGGCCTGCACCCCCGTCCTCACGGCTGGAAGGGGTGTCTGCGCTCATTATGCCCCCAACACAGCAAAGTCCCTTCTTTACCTGAGTTCGAAAGATCTAGTAGCAAATAAGTTCCACTCTTCTCTCTCCCTTTCAGGAATGTTTTGAGGGTTTTTTGCTCACTGATCATCAACAAGAAAAATGGGGGAGGCGTGGATCCCTTAATGGTGGAATGCAAAACAAACACTTGTAGATCAATTCTAAATCGTAATAGCGTTTGACGTTCCAACTGCCTACGTTTTTTTTTTATCTCTACAGTTAAAAGTTTACACCTTGGAAAATGCAGGCCTGTCACTCCCCTGGGGAAATAAAGAGACTTTAAACGAATTAGAGGCTGCTTAGCCAGCACATACCAAGGGCAGAAAATACATTTAAAATAAATTAACCCTTACATAATTAAACTATTAAATCTAACTCTGGGCTTGCATACACACATTCACACACGGATACGCACACTGTCTCTTCCATAAATTAGGTAATATTTCTCATCAAGAACATTTTAACTTCAAAAGGACACAATGGATCCATAGTTACAGATTCAAAGTTTAAAACATTAAGAGCCTCTAACCCATGCCTTCTAGTGCCATACTTGCCTCCAGGATCTTTCCCACTTGCATCTGGCCTGATCCATTATCTTTCACCCAGTCCTGCCATTTCCACGCTAATGTCTATTTGTTTCATTACAGTTATTTCATTGTAATTTCTTTGAATTACATAAGTAATCACCATTTCTCATAGAAAATTCAGAAAAGTCAATGTAAGAAATCAAAATCCCTCAGAATCCTACAAAATCAGCTACTATTAACATTTTGATGAATATCTTACGATCATTATGCTTGAAATCTCTTTTTTCACTATTTCATGGAAGTATTCAAAACGATTTTTTATGGATTCATTTCCCCATTATGTGGATTACTATAATTTATTTAATTTACTCCCCCCACCCCGTTAAGATTTTTGTAGTTTTCCTTTTTCACTATTTTGTACAAGCCAGCTAAATCTTTGTGCACTCATTTAGGTTAAATTCCTAGAAATAGAATTTTTCAAAACTGCATGTTTCAAATCTTTTTATACATAAAGCAAAATTACCCTCTGAGTGTCAGTAGTGAAATGCAATCCAGTGTGTGAAAGCCCTCTTTTCCCTCGTCATCCAAACAGACAATGGGTATTATTTGTAAATCTTACACACATTTTATTGATTATTCTACTTTAGGAATGTTTCCAATTAAAGGATATGAATTTTATGTTTTACGCAATTCTCAAAGATATGCAAAGTACAACAATTGTATGTCATATATAAAATTAAGAATTAATTGTCTGCATGTATTTGCTGACCTTGATTTTGTATTTTTGAATGGCACTGATAGTGAAGTCATGATCACGCTTTAGTACACCTGCCCATTTCAGAAAATGAGAAGAGGAATGTATTTTCTCAGACACAATTTTATGTGTAAAAGTTTGAATCTTCAAAAAAATGAAATGGTAGAAAATGGATAGTGTAATTTGCCTGAAAACAACTTACACTGCTATTATTACAAAGGTTTGTTTCTAAAATTCAAACTAGAGATGATGAGTTTCTCAGATGGAAAACTTCAATATCCAACTCAGCTGCTTCCATTAATAATTTATATGAGTAAGTGAACCCTGATAAATAATATCTTTCATCAGTGCATAACCACTCAGGGCATCAGGGGAAAACATGCAAAATGCTGCCATTGTCTTTTTGTTTTCAGTGTGGAGTCCTGAATATCTTAGAAGTGTCTTTCCAGCATTCCAAGGAAAATTATTTAAATTCTCAAAACTCTTCAGATCAGTCGCTCAACAACCCTTTACTCAGGGCCTCCTATATTCCAGGCTTTCTAAATAGTATCTTTCTTTAAAGAGCACATGGTCCTATGTAAATAAATAAGTGATCCAAGTGGAGAAATAAATGTATATTAGTGTACTAGTGCCGGAAAACACACATGCACAAAGTAAAGGAGGACTCCAAAAGGTACAAGAGCTTGCATGCATGCTCTGCCCTAGACATTGCAAATGCTCCAGGGGCAACTGAGCAGAAGACAATAGGTGGGGTCAGCTGGTCCAGGCTGCGTTTGGTTGGGCAGCTTTACTCTACAAGTTGGATCTGGCTCCACGGCACGTATTTCTCATCCTCCTTGGGCCAACAGGCTAACTGGGGTATATCCTTCTCATGGCACAAGTGGACAAGTAAATCATGTAGAACTCTTAAGGCCTAGGCAGGCTTTACCCAGTAGGCAGGTGTTGTTGACAGTCCCAGCTCTGTCCACGTAAATTGAGCCGATCCTCCTGTTGACCATAAGATACTCAGCAAATCAAAGCTGCCAGGGAAAACAATCCCTGCCTCAGGTAATCCCAGCTCCCAGTTTATTCTCACCCTGTTGCTTTTCACTTATCTCTCTAGTTTACATTTTGCAACTCCATATCCAAATGTCTATTACCTGGTACTGGTCACTTGAGTTTGGTCGGTGTGCTCCATACTTTCTTCCTAGTTGATTGTATAGCTGTATACCTGGCCTGCACGTCTCTCTGATACTAGCAACTTATGCAAATTATACATGAAATACTTTCTTCCCTATCCATCCCTCACCTCTGCCAAGGAGGGAAACTTATTATGAAATGAAGGACTTTCATCCTTGGACAAAATTAAACTGGATCCCTGGATTAAAAAGAAAAAGAAAAAGAAAAAAAGAAAAAGTCTAATCCAACAAGGAGCAGATTCATGGATTGTAAGTGTGTATCCAGTCTTGTCTTGTCGTGTACTAGCCAGGTTAATACAGTAACGTATGACAATAGTTCTACCATCGACCAGTTAGATGGGCAGCCGTACCTTCTAAGATGGACACAAGGAAAGATGCAAATGTGAACCAACTTTATTCTTACTAAAGCTAAGTAAGCAGAGGTTTCAGAATTCTCTTCCATCATTCTTCAAGCACTTGGCTAAATTAAGCTTCATGGGGCTAACCTGAAGAGGTGTCTGTGCAGAGAACCGACATGCTAGATGAGCTCATCCTAGATTTTCCCTGATGTCAGCTGGGTTCCACCTCTGAGCATTGCATCTTCTTATGATTCTCAGATTTCATGTCTTTACTGTTGCAAGGAATAGATCTCCCTTTTTAAGGTGAAAACTGATACCATAAAGATAAACTCATGATTGTATTCAGATACATTAAGAGCCCTTTCTGACATCTACAAAGCAGCAAGAAAGCCTTAGGATAGTTTCATATAGTGATTTACCAAAATAGAAAAATAAACTGTGGTTATTTTGTGCATTTGTCTATAATTGATCTAGCTCTGCATTCTCTTTAGAATAAAATCCTCCTATTTTTCATTTGGATAAGCTGACATCTCTGCTTTTCCATTGTCAAGGGGAAGACTTAATTACTTGCTTTTCCTAAAAATCCAATTTATACACATGCATTTTCAATCAGGGCTTTAGACCCCAGGAAAAACAATTGTGATTAATAGTCCATCAAGGGTTTCAACATATGCCTCTGTGTTGAAAGGATTCAAGATAAATAATTGAGGAAGATGCAATTCTCAGGACTTGGTTTTCAGGTAATAACATCTGACTCTCCCTGCAAACGTAGCTAGTTTAACATGAAGACAACTGACACCCTTAGGAACGTGGACTGTAACCACCCTGAAGGCTGGAACCTGGTTCAGCATATTTTATATTCCCTGGAAATATAGCTCACTTCCCAGGACACAGTGAGAGCACAAGGATAGTTAAATGAATTAATGGTTGTGAGCCTGGTGACATATATAAAAGCTATGGGCAGAAAAATCAGTGCCTTTTGGCATGTTCCCTGAAGACCATACCCGTGTCAGTGGTGTCCATATTACAAAAACTTCTTCAGGTCTTAAATGGGCCCGTTCGTTCATTATACACTTGTTGTTCACTCTCCACTAGACCATGTCCCTCATAAGCAAAAAGATGTTCACCAAAATCCATGTTCTCTTCCTGAAAAAACCCCAGCTGACATTTCCAAGACTCCTTGGTGTTTTTTGTGGCCATGTGACAGAGTTCTAGCTAACAGGGTTTGGAGATGAAGGTTGTACCTTTCTGCCAAACATGGCCCATAAAGACTTCCCAAGTGCACTCCCCTGTGCTCTTTCTCTCTTCTTTCAACTGGGATGGAAACAACCATCGAAACTTCGAAAGTCATGGATTGAGGATGGTAGAGACTCCTTCAGGCTGGGCCCCTGAAAGCCCCCACCAACCTGGACACCTGCCCAGGGCTATCACGGGAACCAGAAAAAAAGCTTTAATTGTGTAAGCCCCACCCCAACTAAAACACCAGAGACATCAAGTCAGAGGAGGAGATATATGCCCTCCCTCAGGGGTCATCCAACTGTAGCATGGACTTGGATATGCAGAAGACCTCCAGGTGGCCACAGACAGAAGCCACATGTGGAGAGAGCCCCTCCATGCCATGTTCTCCCTGTGATCAGTGTGGAGAAGGCCATCAGTGATTAATTATCAGCAGGTCCTTCAGATGCCCTCACAAGAAGTCTCTGGAGGTCTTCCCTGGTTGGAAACAACCAACAATATCAATCCAAAGATTGACTCCCCTCATGGGTAAATACAACCCTGTAACTTGCCAGATACAGAACCTGAGCATAAAGGGATGGGATCCTATAATAAGGTCAGATGATGACCCTGATTCTTTAGGCCTGACCAAGGTGAATCAGCAAGTGCTCACAAGAAGACCCCTCATTGACAGAAGCAGTTTTTGACAGCAGCTTAGCTCCAAAACATAAGGCACACTCTTCGCAAGAAAGGAAGGATTTCCAGAATATTCATTTTAAGGGTCTCAATATCCTCAAATTTTAAAGTGCACTTATATGTATTTTTCATTTACTGCTTGGGGGAATGGGTATAGCTCAGTGGTTGAGCACCTGCTTCACATGTACAGGGTCCCAGGTGTCTTTCAAGAGAATTGGTGGCTCCCAATGGGGGAGAACAGTCTAGAATGTCCAGCCCTCAGCATTGTTGCAAGTATCTGTGAATCTGGACCTTCAAGCAGTGAAGCTTGGTTGTCACTGTGGGCCATGAGGACAGGGAGAGAGAGGAATAGGATAGATGGAAGCAGGGTAACTGGGGCAATGGAAGTGTTCCAAAAGACAGTGCAATGATGGATATAGGACATGTTAAAATTTAGCAAAAATGTATAAAAGTTTATAGGCTAAAATGTAAACTATAATGTAATATAAATTTAGAAAATTGTGCAGTCTAAAATATAAGCCATAATGTAAACCAAAATGGAACCATGATTGATAGCTATGTTTCATTATCTATACATCAGTTGCAGTAAATATAACATGAACATATAAAAAGATTATTGCTGGGGAAGGGTGAAAAGGGTTTGATGTTGGATATATGGGAGCCCCTATATTGTATATGTGACTTTACTGTGATCTAAAACTTTTTTGAAGACAGAATTAAAAATTTTTTTAAAAAAAGGATGTAGACAATGAAGAAGAAATGAAAGAAATCGCCTTGCTGCTGTACATACAAGGCAACACATATTACAGTGATGAAAGGCAAAATGTCAAAAACAAAACTTTATGATATTTCTCATTTTTTAATACCCCAATTTATTTTTTACTTTATTTTGGTTTTTCTAAATTAATATGTATTCTATTTCTAATCTTTCAACCTATCATTACTATTTCATTTTCCTATTAATTGAATTTGGCAATATGATAGGCTTCATTTTTCAAGAAGTTTTGGACCACAGAGGGGTTCAACTATGGCAGGGGAGGAACGCTGGTATGGGGTGTTATTGATGGGGGATGCATAGTTGGGAGGGAGTTATCCAGGGCATGTATATAGGGTTTATAAAAATGCTCGGATATTCTTTGGGTATTTTCATAATAGTTACAGTTATAAACGACAACTGAGGGAGTGCTGAGTTCCTAGCTAGGGGAGCTCTGTCACATTCCCCAATGGAACAGCAACAACTCCCCAAGTGCAAGGGCAAAGACCAGTGAAGAAGGATGGTCCAACAATGAGCCCTTGATACTGATGACTCTTCTTATGAGCCTGTGTGCCTGAAATTTGAACTAGGCCTAGAGCTGCAGGGTGCCTAAGAGTTACCTTCTGAGAGCCTCCATGTTGCTCAAATATGGCCACTCTCTAAGCCAAACTCAGCATGTAACTGCATTGCCTTCCCCTCAGTGTGGAATATGACTCCCAGGAATGAGCCTCCCTGGTGCCGAGGGATTACTACCAATCACTAACTCATTATGCAATTAGCAAAAGACCTTGAATAAAAGGGGAAAATGGTAAAGACAAATTAGTTTATATGGCTAAGAGTCTTCGAAAAAGAGTCAGGAGGTCATCAGAGGGGTCGCACTTACACACACCTCAGCAGGATCCCAGAGACAGTCAAAGTAGATGCTACCCTAGGTACTGGTGTTCCTGGGGGCTACAGAGACACACAGGTTCTATGGTCATGGCAGATGGCTCTGGAGTTCAGTGCCTTCTCAGTGGGCCCTACTTTGGAATTTGTGTTCCTGAGTGTGATGGAGTTGGACTCAGACGTGACCTTTCTACACATGCCTCTTCTGTCACTTTTACTGAACCTGTGGTTGGTGTTGGGGTTGGTGTATGTGCAGGAGACTTGAATCTCTGGACTGTCCATATGACAGCTGGGCCCTGAGCCTCAGCAAAGTTGCAACTCCTACCCTCTGGTTCATTGGACTTACCCAGGTCTGCTAACAGGGAGGTAAAGATGGTCAACCACCACACCAGGGAACCGAGAGTACCTACAACTCCAAGCAGGAAAATTGCATCTATCAACCATGTGGTATCTAAGCCCCCTCTCAATATAGAGGTGGAGTGGACATCACCATTCCAGGGTCCACAGGATAAAGGAATAAAATATGGATTAGTGTGAACTTACTGGTATTCTATTATAGAACTATTGTGACTAGAAATGGAAGAAACTGTAGCACTGATGTGGAGAAAGTGGCCATGGTAGTTGCTGAGGGCAGGGAGAGGGAAGAAGAGATGTGATGTGGGGGCATTTTCAGGACCTGGAGTTGTCCTAAATGATATTGCAGGGACAGACACTGGACATTATATATCCTGCCATAAGCCACTGAAAGTACTGGAGTGAGTGTAAACTACAATGTAAAGTATAATCCATGCAGTGCAGCAGTGCTCCAAAATGTATTCACCAAATGCAATGAATGTGCCTCAAGGATGAAAGAAGTTGTTGATGTGGGAGGAGTGAGGGTGTGAGGTGTGGGGTATATGGGAACCTCTTATATTTTTTAATGTAACATTTTTTGTGATCTATATGTTTTCAAAAATAAAAACAAAAAAATTTTTTTTTTAAATAAAAGAAATTAACTTGCTGACAAATGAGGCAAGTTGGTTTACACTGACAGAGATAGTGGTAAAGTTAGAATTAAAATCTGAACCTGATTCACCATCCTTTCCCACTGGTTCAAACCCTAGTTTATGTCAGAGCATAAGGCACTCTTTCCTCAAATATTCCTCCTATTTCTTAATATCTTCTGTGAATTAACAGACTAGTAGCAGGTTGAAAACTCAACTCATGGGCCAGGACCATATATTTGAGGCTCTGCCCTATCCCAACCATCCTCCACCCCAATGTGGATCTGCAGTAATGATGAGGGACAGCATTGTGCAAATGTCACAGGATCAAGATATAAATGTCATGATATCAATCAGCATTTCAAATTCAGTTCTCCAGGCAGAATACAAATGAGACAGATCAGAAAGGGATCCCTGGACTATTCACCAAGAATGTCAGGGCCTCCTGGGTCTGAGGTCTAACTGGTGTTTGAATCTCACTTCTGCAAAATTTAGAACCTCAGATATTACATTCACCTGCTTTCAATGCCTCACAAACATTCCCTTCACGTTATTTATTTCAATTCAATAATTTCTTACTGAGCACCTACTAAGAGAAAGGCTTGCTATGGTACAACCATTCCTCATCTCTTTAATGCTACTAATTTTCAGTTCCAAAAATTTATAAGTTCTCTGCAAATAGAAGCTCTGACCCTATCCTTGCCAGGGATTTCCAATCTGAAGTGAAAAAGCTTGCTTCTCACCTGAAACAATGAATAACTTAAGATATGATTAGTAAATTCAGCTTGCATCTTTGCTCCTTAGTCCTTGCAATGATTATGAAGGTGAAGTTCAATAAGCTCCAACATGGGATTATGTCAGTGAAAGTGTAGATCCTGCTTGGTGACATGCTCTCCATTGCTTGTGTCCATTGTCATGTAGAACTCTTGGAAGCAGTCAAATTTTCATGTACTGAATTTGAGGTTCAGTGGTATCTTGGTTTTCTAGGGCAGCTTTGTCAAATACCACACACTGGTAGGCTTAAACCAGAGTTTTATTGTGTCAACATTTTGGAAACTAGACATCCAAAGCAAGGTCTTGACAGGTCAGGCTTTCTCCAAAGTCTGAAGCATTCTGGGGCTGGCTTGCCACCATCCATGAGGTTCCTCTGTCATATGGTGCTCTCCATCAATCTCTGTCTCTTTACTTCTCATTTCTCATTTCTACTAACTGAATGCATCTGAATTTCCTTTGTTTATAAGGACTCCAGTCTTATGGACTGAGGCCCACCTAGATTTCAATTTGGCTTTGTCTAAATAGGATCTTCAAAAAGACTTCATGGATGAGTCCTCACCTTAACCGATAATAACCTCTCCAAAGGCCCTATTTACAAACAAGAACGTGGAGTAAGACTTGAATATGTCTTTTGTGGGGAATGTGATTCAATCTCCAATGAGGCGGGAAGAGTATTTTAAATTAAAAATTTCCTTATTTTGGTAATACTCCTATAATAATGTTATGAAAAGAAAATCTTATAAGCCAAAATGGTTTAGCTTGATTGGCTTCACTTAAATGGCTAAATATTACAAAGTTTGAAGGCTCTAAATTGTAGAATACTTTGGTAAAAGTGCAGTTTTATTGCATTATAATATATGATACAATGTGTTGTTACAGTTTGTGTGATATGGTAGAAAATTTCCTGGAGGCAAACTGGAGATGTAGGTTATAAGCCTTGAATGGAATCTGGGTTAACACTTCATTTCTGCAACTCATTTTTTTTTTTTTAAATTAACTTTAGTTTTTAGAACAGTATTGGATTTACAGAATATACAAAAATGATAGTACAGAGACTTCCCATATATCCCTCACCCAGTTTCCCCTATTATTAACATCTTTCTTTAGTATGGTACATCTATCACAGTTAATGAACCAATATCAATACATTATTATTAACTAAAGTCTATATTCAGATTTCCATAGTTTCCCCCTAATGTCCTTTTTGTTCCAGGATCCCAACATTTAGTTGTCACATCTCCTTAGGCTCCTCTTGGCTGTGCCAGTATATGTGGTTTTTATGACATTGACAGTTTTAAGGAGGACTGGTCATAATATGTCATAGTATGCCCCTCTAATGGAAGACGTGTGATGTTGTTCTCATGGTCAGATGGGGTGATGGGTCACCTCACTCTTTGCATCTATAAAGCAAGGGACATTTCTGAGGTCTAACTAGGGTTGTTGAAGGGACAGGAGATCAAAATAACAGTGGCAAATATTGGCTGTCCCGTGCAAATTAGGACCTGTGGTCTTCCTATCTCTAAGTTCTTTTTCACTGTAAGAACAAGGTCCCATTCACATCTACTGGGAATTAGGACTTGGACATATCTCTTTGGGGCCACTAATCAACCACCACTGAAATATTAAGCAATACAGATGTAGTAAGAATTTAAGTCAGAATAATTTACTCAAAACACCAACAGACTGTCTTTTTTGAAAAGCAAGTAAAATCAGTTCTAGCTACATGTCCCATGTTGCAGAAAACCTAGAAACTGTAGGCAGTATAAAGCCCAATCAAATACATACAAAAATCACAAGCATAGCACTTAGCCTTTCCATCAATACTGTATGAGTTTGAGGCTTTTATGGACCCCAGAAAAGATCATGTCTTTAGAGTTAATCCATTCCTGTGGGTGTGAACCCAGTGTAGGTGGGACCTTTCAGTTAGATTACTTCAGTAGACCGTGACCCAGGGTGGGTTTTGATCCTTTTACTGGCGTCCTTTAAAAATAAGCTGAACACAGAAAGACTGATGTAAAGTAACCCCCAGAAGCTGAGAGAGAAAACCCTGGCAGCCAGTAGGTAAAGCCAAGAGAACACAGAAGCAGAGAGAAAGACACAAAGCAGGAGGCTAAAGGCAAGGAAACCTGGAGGAGGAGGAAGAGCCCAGCAGATGCCACCATGTGCCCTGCTATGGGAGAGGGAAGTCCAGGATTGTGGACAAATGGTCTTCAGGGAGAAAGCATTGCCTGATGAAGCCTTGATTTGGATATTTTCACAGCCGCAGAACTGTAAACTTGCAAGCCAATAAACTCTATTGTAAAAGTCAACCCATTTGTGGTATATTGCTTCCCACAGCTATTAGCAAATCAAAACAGATACTTTGCATGGACTTAGCCCATTCTTTTTGGAGACATGACTTTTTATTTCACATGAGAATGCAGATAAAGGACTATCAGAGCAATAATAAGATCTTTAGCAAACCAGGGCCCTTCTCACTAGGAAAAGAATGTATTCTTATTTATATTACCCACAAGAGTATTCTAGTCATTTTCTGGTGAAACTGGAAATGGGAATATGAATCTTCTATTGCACCTTCCACTTTCTATTAATGTTCAAATGAAACTCTTTGAGTCCCTGCCCTATTAACTGTGCAAGTCCAACCTTCCTCTCAGGTTTTGGGGATTCATAGGTGAGCATTTATAGTAGGTGACTATCTACTATAAATGTATGATACCTATCCGGCTCTTAAACCCAAAGCATTATTTGTCCTCCTGCAGCTGCAGTGTGCTCTCAAATCCCTTTATTCATTCAGCAAATGTTTATTGAGTTCCTGTTAGCTCTCAGCACCATTCTATGTGATGAACAATGCAAAGCCCCTGCTCCGGTGACAACACTCCTTATAATCTAGTGAGAGACCCACGAATTAACAAATAAATAGTTACATAGTAGACTACATTCTCTCTCTTCATCTGTAATGTAGACACATCTGCCCCTCATTCCCCCAAGTTCCATCAGCACAAAGCTGTTGTATACAATAGTCTTTTGTTGAAGGTTTTGTGAGTATAGATTAGAATCAGGAATACCTTTAACTTTTTTTTTTAGTTTTTTAAATTCATTTTTTAAAAATATTACATTCAAAAAATATGAAGTCCCATTCAACCCCACTGCCCCCACCCCACCACTTCCCCCACAGCAACACTCTCTCCCATCATCGTGACACATCCATTGCATTTGGTAAGTATAGGAATACCTTTAACTTTAATGTCAGACTTCACTATTCCTGAACATTCCCTAGCCATTCTCCACCAAAGCACTTGCTTTTCTGAAATCCCAGCCTCTGGACTTCCACTCCTTGAGCATTTCCTTCCCTTTTGCCTTATCATACAGATTCAATATCTTCACCCCCTGTCCAAGGGACTACCTATAAAAAATTCAAATATTCTGTGATTTCACCTTGAGGAGCAAAGTAGCTCCCTCTTATTTCCTAGAGCCTGGTCCCCTTGGAAGGTTTTCCAAAGCAAAAAAGTCATTCACCTTTGTGATGAATTAGTCAACTTCCTTCATGGAAGAAGGAGATGCTGGTAAATTCTTTCAAAGAGATAAAGACTCACAGCTCTGACTAAAACAGGATCCGGAGATCTGGATCTCTGTCCACCAGAGGCTGTTCACACACAAGGAACCCTGGCGCTCTGTGGTCTGCAGCTGGGAGACCCTGGACTAGACAAGTGGTTATGGAGTAGCTGCCCTCTCTGTGTAGGTTACGGCACAATTGGGCTTTCAGATTTGATGTCCAGTTCCCTAAGAATTTAGGACAGAGCTCACTGCTCTCAATCTGAGGTTCCCAGGATGCCAATGGGTACACTGCCATCCATTACACCCTGCCCCCTCCCTCAAGGGCCTGAATAAGAAGAGTGGAATTGGGTGGTTGGGTGCAAGAAAGAGAAGAATGGTGGCACAGAAGAAGACTCCTGAGAATTTCTGCAAACATGGACAGGGTGAAGGTGGGGGGGAGAATAAAGGGACCAAGATGGCGCAGAGGACTTCATCCTGGGCAACTGGGAGGAAAGGAGTCATAGCAGACGTCCTTACTCCAAGCAGCTGGCTGGATTCAAGAGGATTCAAAGCGGATGGGCTCCATTCTGGATACATGGTGTCACTTTTCCCTCCTGCCCTGGAGTTTCAAGGGGGAGAATTGTGAGCATATGGATGGCCTTTCTATGGCCATGCGTGGAGTGGGCCATGCTTCTCCTCATCAAAATTCTATTTTAGTTTACAAAAAAATTAGCCAGAGACCTCGGTTTCTGCATTAATAAACACCTAATAGAGGACACAACTGCAGAAAAGCACCAGGCATTTAGAAAAGTCACCAAGACTAATGAGTCATCCACAAGATCGATCCCTGTGGCCCCAAAGCAGGTCAGTGATAGTTCAGTGAAAGGTCATTAACAAATACAAATTGTGATCAATTATGTGCATCTGATTGAAGACAAATGGAGTGCAAAGCCTTCCTGACCAGACGAGATTGATTCACTGAAAAATAACGTTGTACGTTCCAGAGATCAGCTGGGCCTAAATCAATAAGATTACCCGAATTGCTCAACCCTTTACCCGAGGTTGATTTATCACTACCAGTGCCTTTTAACACAGCAAGCATTTCACGAACAACTAAGAGAATCTTGGTGGTTATTTTCCTGAAGAAGCTTATTTGTCTCTCAGTTCACACCTGTGGTCCCCTCTGGATGAGGTTTAAGTTAGAAGGAATTGAAGGGAATCTGTTTTGTTCTCTCTACGCTTCTGTTCTGAATAGAAACAGCAAGTTCCTATGTTCATTTCAACCCACCGATGGCTTTTTGTGCATCCAGAATAGCGCTTCTTCCCTTTTATTCTCCCACTACAAAACAAATGATAGATGGTGATGGCACACAAAACCTTCCCCGGGGTGTCCCGGGGCTGCCCTTGATTCCGCCTTCCCCACTCACACTTAAGAATATGTATCAGAAAGCCGAGGAGTGTTAGCGTCACTATTGGAGGGGAAATCTTAAATCCATTCTATTTGGAAATCAAAATAAAGCACTGGTGTTTTAATCGCTGGGAGAACCCGCTCAGGATGGTGACACCTTAAGGCTGAAAACCACAAATGCAGAAAGAGGGCGCTGGTTTTGAGCAAACCTCTGCCCACGAGGTTTTGTTTTCATGACTTTTAAAAGGAATACGCATTCATGGGAAAGAAAGGAAGGCAACCTTGAAACTGGTTAATTAGGAAAAAGCGAGCATCTATTTCCTCTATAAGGGCGCAAAGCCTTTCTGGGGTGGGGGCATGGCTGCTTCCCTTTATTTCCCTCCTGACACTTCTCCTCCTTCCAGTCCCCTGTTCCCCCCCGGCCCCCACCTACCACAGAGCTTCCTCGTTTGAAGTTCAGGGCGCGTTTGAGCAGAGCTCCTCCACTTTGGCCGGCAGATGGTTACACTGACTCTCTTCCTTGGGAAAATCCTCCTTCCATGCTTGAGGATTTCTTGCCTGTTGTGCCCATAGGAGGGGTAGATCCCAGCCGGCTTCGTGCCCTTTTGCCCGCAGGGAAATCCAGCACTTCCTTGAGCTCCTCTGCTGAGAGCTGTTTTCCCTCTAGAAACTCCACTGCAGGACAACCTTACCCATCGCCACGCCTCCTCACCCCGTGCAGCCCACCAAGGAAATGCTTGTGATCTCTTGGCACACACCCCAGTCCCAGGAAGCCCAGCCCTCCTGTAGGTCCCCCACCAGAATGTGCGGGCCGCACTTTAAATGCGACCCTGTGCGCGAAGCTGTGGACTGCTCCGACCCTCCTCTTTCTCTCCATCCAGCCGGGGGAGGAGGATTGACTCCCTTGGACAGAATATGCCTCCCAGCTTCTCAGGCTACGTGGCAAGGGTCGGAGGAGTTGGGGACTTTAGGAGTTGGGGAGAGAGACTTCCTGGTGTTAGGGGCATATGAAAATTGGATGATTTCTTGGAAAAACTGAGAAAGACCTCTATATGTGGCCCCTAAACTGCTGAGGCAAATCAAACAGCTGTTCCTGGGAATGCCATGCATGTTCCCACCCCAGGGCCTTGACACCTGCTAGTCCCTTTGCTGGAATGCTGTTCCTATAACTGCATTCTTGCTCTTTCACTTTATTTTAGCTTCTTATCAAATGTGCCTTCTCTGCCATCTTATTTAGAAAAAGTCACCTCTTCTCTGATGGAGATCCATCTCCCCTTAAACTGCCTTCAAGGCACTCATCCTCTCTGAACACTTGATTTAATAAGTATGTCTTTGCTTTATTGCATATCTCTCACCAGTGGAACATAGGTTCTGCCATGTCTTGAATTTTCCTTTGTTCACTGCTTCGCCCCCAGCATGGAAATATTACCTGGCCTGTAGGAGGCACTAAAATAATGGCAGGGTGAACAAATGGACTTCTATCGCATTGTTTTTCAGCTCCAAGCTCTTGAAATGGTCTTCTACTTTACCATCTCATTTTTCTGTAATGGCCACACCACTGATCACCACCTGCCTTAGAATCCAAAATATTGCAATTGTATTTTTCATTTGAAATGTCTCTTCTGATCTTAGGGAGGGTCCCTTCTGAGTGTTGCCAAGTCCTGAATTTTGTCTGTACTTTAACTTTTTGGTTTCTGGCAAGAGGTCTGTTTCATTAGGAGCTTGACTTTTGTTCTAATCCCTCACATTGTTTCCTCTCTTTCGAGCTCCTGAGCCTTGGCATGCACAATGGTGATTTTGATGGGTTGGCCATTCTTTCAGAACTCATTCTGTATTGGAAGTGGAGATGAATTTTGTTACAGATCATGAAGACATATATAAATATTTGTGTCAAACAAAGGGAAAAGGAGCCTTTATTGCCTCCAGTTTATTTTGTTCAATTGACTGTCCAGTTGCTCATGAGGAATAGAGAGAAATGTACAATCAGAAGCTGTTGCTTGCTGGAAACTACCCTGGAGCCTGAGGTGCCTTTTTTCAGTGTTGACATGGTGGCCACTTCAACCCAGCTGGGTCTGGAGGTACCGGCCAGGTGAGATCTGTCAGCAAGTGCCAATACCTGCCCTCCAAACCTCTACTTCAGTTCTGCACGCTGATGTGAAGCCATAATCTTCTCCCAGTTTTGTCCCTGGATTCACTGTCTTCTCGACCCCCAAACTCCCAACTTCAGGTGTTGGGGACCCCACTGGAGAGTCCCCTCTTATTTCCCAGGCAGTTTGCCTTCACATGTGGTTACTAGCAGATTGGTCAGGTCCATAGCCACCTGGTCTTTGGTAGAAACTTCTCTAAGCCTCTGTCCTACAAGCCTGTGGATAGCAACACTTATCAGGTTTCATTGCTAACAGAGATTTTAGCTGCCTTGATAATTCTTAGTTCACTTCAGTAAATATTGGGGGAAGAGGGAGATGAGTGCATGGTGTTAAGTTCTCTTGACCAAGAAATCAATTTTTATTATTTAAACCTTCCAGTTGGGCAGAGGGGAGACTATATTACACAGACTCAATTTCCAGTTATTACAAGCATGAACCTTTGTTCATAGGTTTATTGATTATGAGAACTATTCTTTAATGAAACATTCAAGTCCTATTCTATGTTTATACTGTTACACTTACTATCTTAAAATTAATTTGTATTCTTTGTATATTAAATACTATTGGAGCAGTAGTCTAAACTTATGAAAAAAATCAATCCCTATTTCTTTTCCCAAAACAAGTTAGAATTTAATAAATATTTAGATATTAAATAATTTATTTATAATTTATAAATAAAATTCAAGAAAAGAAAATGTAGGTGAATCTTCACATAATATTTGAGGGGGGGAAACATGTTTCCAAGCATGACACCAAAGGCAGAAAAGTAATGTTTGGAAAAAAGCAGAAAAGGAAGGAAAGGAGTGCTACATATGATCACAGAAAGTATTGAGTTTCTATGAAAAGGAGAAAAACCCATTCCTAAAAACAAAACTAAGATAAATGACACCCTGTGGGAAATATTTTCAACTTCCATGAACTTTACCAAATAAAGAGTTCTTAAAAATCAGTAAGTGGCAGCCGATGTGGCTCAGTGATCTGTTATTGCCTCCCTCCACCCCTCCTCCCAGCCCTTGTTATCTTCCCCCTCCAGCCATTGCTGTCCTTTCCGCCAGTCCCGCCCACTCCCACCTATTCACTACCGCCCCGTAGCTAGCCCGCCCTAGCTCCAACCCCTCCCTCTACCCAACCCTATATAACCAAGTGTACTTCCGCAATAAAGCAGACCTGTTCTTGCGCTCAAGCGGTCTCCGTGGTTTTTCCCCAACCGCGCGTCCCCCACGCCTGGAGAACCAGTGCTCCCTCTTGGGGCACCCCCCGCCAGTGGTTCGGCAGGAGCAAGCCCCCCCAACTCTTGGGCCTGAGCGAGGACGAAACCCTCTCGCTCAGCTACAACTGGCGCCCAACGTGGAAGCTCCTCCCCCGGCCCCTCTCTGCTGCTGCTGCTGCTGTGAATCGGACGGCCCATCCTCGTTCTCCAGGTAGGGACCCCTCGCCGTCGTCCTGTCTCTATTTCAACATGGGCGCCTCTCTATCTACGCGTCAGGCGCCGCAAGTCAGGGCCCTCGCCACCCTGCTTGACACCAATGGAGTCCGCGTTTCCCTGCGGCAACTCCAAAAATACTGGGACCTTCTGCTCCCCTTTAATCCGTGGCTCGCCACTTGCCAACTCTGGAGCCCGGACACATACTCGCGACTCATAGATCGAGTCGCCTCTGCAATGGAGCATGAAAAACGCTCCTTCCCGCCAGGCCTCTTACCCGTTCTCGTCGCCATCCGCACCTGTCTCCTCGGTGCCCCATCCGAGACTATTCATGAGGCTTCTCCCAAGCAGCCTCTAGACTGTGATCCCAATGAGTCCGCCGACACTGACTCTCTGTCTGACCAACTTGCGGCCGCCCTCGAGCGTGAGCCCCCCCGCCCGAGCTCCCCGCGGCACACAGAGACCGCTCCTGCGGCTCCCCAAAATGGCGAACTTCCACCTTCTTCCTCCACCTCTGCCCAAAATGGCGCACTTCCGGCTTCTTCTTCACCAGGCCTGGAGCCCGCCGGCGAGAACAAAGGCGCTTCTTCCTGCCTTTACCCGCCTCTTCCTGCCCTGTCAGCATCCGGCTCCGCCCCGGAAACTGTATGGTCGCCATCTTCCGCTAAACCGGAAGCTTCCCCCGCGCCATTTTGTTCACAACCGGATGCAGTTACTCCACCATCTTGGCTGGCGCCCGGAAGTGACGCAGTTACTCCGCCATCTCGGCCGGCGCCCGGAAGTGACGCAGTTACTCTGCCATCTCGGCCGGCGCCCGGAAGTGACGCAGTTACTCCGCCATCTTGGCCGGCGCCCGGAAGTGACGCGGCCACCCCGCCATCTTGGCCCGGAAGTGCCCCGCCGCCATTTTGTTGTCGTCGAAATGCTGCCCAGCCGCCATTTTCTCACTTATTTTCCGCTTATCCCTCGCCACCACCGTATGGCAGTAGCCCTCCACCTACTCCTAGCGGGGCACCCTCTCATACCCCCCAGCTTTACCCACTAAATCTGCAGCCTACGCCACAACGACCTCAAACTTGGCTGCCCTTCACAGCGGAAGAAGTTTAGACCCTCCGCAAAGCTGTTAAAGAAGATGGAGTCGGCAGCCCTTATGTGACGCAGCTCCTTGAAGAGCTGGCAACTCAACTCGTTCTCCCATACGACTGGATTTCCCTAGCCCGTACCATCTTAACGCCAGGTCAATTTCTTGAATGGCGAGCTCACTACCAAGCAGCCGTTGACCAGCAGGTAGTAGAAAATGCCCAAGCTGGCCTCTTAGATCCACCTGATGCGTATATGGGGATCAACAACTACGCGGACCCTCGTCCATATCTACACATTGACTCAGGATTTTGGCACCGGGTAAAATTCCTCGTCCACCGGTCCTTTTCTCTGGTCTCCACCAAGCAGCCCACCAAGCTCACACAACTGCTTCAAGACTCCAATGAAACTTTCCCAGCATTCGTCGCCTGCGTCCTGGAAGCTTGCCAGCAAAAAATTTCTAGTGAAGACGCTCAGTTCGCACTCGCCAAAGAGCTCATCATAGATGGATGCCTTGCGCCCTTCCAGGCTGTGGTCCTCCCCATACGTGATAAAGCTATCACGTCGCCTGCCGCGACGTTGACCCGCAAGTCAAAACGCTCACTGCTGCCTTTGCTTCTGCCATGGCCATTTCATCTACTCCCACCTCTGTCTGCTTTCGGTGCGGTCAGTCCGGCCATTTCGTCCGCGAGTGCCCTCAGCCAGGCCCAACACCCCGCTCCGCCCTGCCACCGCGAAGACCGAGAGGCCCTTCTACACCGTGTCCACGCTGTGGAAAAGGATATCACTGGGCTCGTGACTGCCGTGCCATCCAAAACTACCAGCAGCCTTTAAACTCCCAGTGGGGCAGGCCTCAGCCCCACCCGCAAGAGGTCCTCGGGAAGACTCCCAAGCCATAATGTGGACAATGCCCATCACACGCTGCCAGAGACCCTCATTAGAGCTTAAAATCGATGGACAATGGCTCGATGGGCTTCTGGACTCTGGTGCTGAAGTCTCCTGTGTTCCCTTTGAGATCGCCGCGTTCAATCACTGGCCCCTCGAAACTGGCCCTCAAGTCATCAGCGCCACAGGAGCCGCTACCTCCTGGAAAACATCTCAGCCTCTGCACTGGAGTGACCGAGAAGGCCACGAAGGCCAAATTTGCCCACTCGTCCTCTCGTCAGTCCAGACGATCTTATGGGGGAGAGATGTCCTCAGCCAGTTAAAAGCCCGAATCACCACAGAAGCCTTCTCAGCCGCGCTGCCCCCCCCCCTGCTAGAGGCCACTGCTCCCATCTCAAAACCTGACCCTATCCCTCTGGAATGGGACACAGAGGAGCCCATCTGGGTCGAGCAGTGGCCCTTGCCAGCTCACAAGCTACAGGCTCTTTCTGCCCTCGTCGAAGAGCAGCTACAAGCGGAGCATATTGAACCGTCCACCAGTCCCTATAATTCGCCAATTTTCGTCATTAACAAGAAAAACACAGGCAAGTTCCGCCTTCTCCACGACCTCCGAGAGATCAACAAGCATATTAAGCCAATGGGATCGCCTCAGCCAGGATGCCCGCATCCCACCGCAGTCCCCCAACATTTTCATGCAGCAACCATCGACATCAAAGACTGCTTTTTCTCTATCCCTCTCCATCCCCAGGACTGTCCAAGGTTTGCGTTCACAGTTCCGCACATCAACAACCAAGGTGCAGCGCAGCGATTTCAATGGAAGGTGTTACCTCAAGGCATGCGCAACAGCCCTACTATATGCCAATTGTATGTCAACCATGCCGTTAAGCCGCTGCGCTCCAAGTTCAATCCGGAGCACACATACATCCTCCACTACATGGACGACCTCCTTTTGGCAGCGAGCTCTCATGCGCTCCTCAATGATCTGCTCTCGGCAACAATAACAAACCTCTCCAGCCTCGGGCTTACTGTGCAGTCGGACAAAATAAACCTCCAACCTCCTTTTCAATTCTTAGGCTTTCATTTTCACCAGTCCGTTCAACCTGCGAGCCCAAAAATTCACGTCTCTCACAAGATGACACTCACTGAGCTCCAACGGCTTTGTGGACAGATTAATTGGCTTCGCTCAGCTCTCCCCATCACAACAGCGCAAATGCAGCCCCTTTTCGAGCTCTTGCAAACCAAAGATAGCCCACCAACTGCGGTTACTCGGAACATCACCATCACCCCTGCCGCCCGAGAAGCCGTTCAACAAGTCAGTGCCGCTCTGCAGCAATGCCGTCTAGAGCGATTCTCCCCTAACCTTCCAGTCTTAGCCTTAATCCTGCCAACGCCAATCACTCCCACGGGCCTCTTATGGCAAGATGGCCCTCTCCTTTTCCTGCATACATCCAAAAGCAAGCTTCCAAAAATTTGCCCTTTTATAAGGGCATGGATTGCGTTAGCTACTGACTTAGTACTTCTCTCCATGCAAACATATGGCATCCCGCCGCACACCATTGTTTGGCCTTTAGATGCCAAAGAAGTCACTTCTCTCATCATGAACAATGCTCAAATGCAGAGCCTAATAGAGCTCTTTCGCGGCTCCTTTGACAACCACTATCCTCATCACCGATTGCTGCAAGGAATGTCTCAATTGGCGTTTTCCAACCCGTTCCGCCCGTTGCCTGCACGGAACCCAATCCCTTCAGCCATCACTGCCTTCACAGACGCCTCCAAAACGGCATTTGCAGCCATCATATACACTCCTAAAAATCCTGAGCCACGGCAACTGCTGTTCGCTAATGACTTTTCTGTTCAAGTGGGCGAACTTCTAGCTGTCGCTGCAGTCCTCAATCTCCACCCAGACCAGCCTCTCAATATTTTTACCGACAGCCTATACACTCTTCAAGTCTGTCGCAGCCTCCCACTTGCCACTTTCTTGCCAAGTAACTCAAACATCGATCGGGCACTCGCCTTTGTGCAACGGCTGCTTGAAGAACGGCAACAGCCCTGGTTCATAGCTCACATTAGAAGCCACTCTGGCCTACCAGGGCCTCTGACTCAGGGAAATAACCTTGCTGACGCTTCCGTGTCCGCCCATCAAATAAACCCAGTCACTTTTCGGGAAGACTCCACTAACAAGCCGCGGCTTGGAAACTTCGTCAATCAAGCCAAGCTTTTACACTCCCAGTTACACTTTTCTGCGCGGTCCATCCGAAAGCTCTTTCCAGACATACCTATTGAAACTTGCAAGCACCTCGTGCGTGCGTGCCGGACTTGTGCGCCTTTGCTGCCACTTGGACCTTTACAACCTCAAGGCGTCAACCCTCGCGGCCTCCGCCCAAACTCAAGATGGCAATTAGACGTCACTCATGTCAACGCCTTCGGCCGCCTCAAATATCTTCATGTGGCGATTGACACCTTTTCGCATCTGTGCTATGCAGTCCCCCTTGCAGGGGAGAGCGCCAAACATTGCGTCAAAGCGCTCCGCCAAGCTATTCTGTTCATGGGGGTCCCATGGGATCTCAAAACAGATAACGGGCCAGCATATCGTAGTGCTGCCTTTGCCAGCTTCGTGCAAATGTATCACATCACACATCACTTTGGCATTCCGGATAATCCACAAGGACAAGGGATCGTCGAACGTACTCATCAACAGCTCAAACTGCTCATTCAGAAGGAGAGAGCCTCCTCCCCCCACAAGGCCCCAATGGACGTTGTGACTGCCTGCCTCATTCACCACAATCTTCTAACCTTTGACAATCAAGGACTTTCTCCCATCCACAAGCACTGGGGGCCAATGTGGCAGCCTTCGCAAGTCCCCCTAGTCCATTGGAAAGACCCTGCCACCAATCGTTGGCAAGATCCTGCTCCCCTCCTAGCACAAGGGAGAGGCTTTGCTTGTATCTTTCCAGATTCTGAGCCGCAGCCTCTCTGGATCCCTGGGCGCTGCATTCGGCCTGCCACTGACCCATTAGTCCCAGCAAACGATCAACACCCTATGCCCTCAGTGAGAGACAACATTATCTATGGTGGCCCAAACTGCGCCCCGTTCGCCCAAATCCAACACCAGCCATCATCCAAAAACCCCCTCTCTTCCCCTCATGCCACCCGCTCTCCACGCGTGAAGAGCGAGGAACTTTCTCTCTCTTTTATCTCCACAGATGCTGCCTCGTCAAATGATGCCTCTCTACAGCTTCGTGACCATTTCCTGCGCCCTGGCCTTCTTCGCCCTCTCAGCCGCTGCCAATCAAAATCATCGACCTTTCAACTGGACTCTCTCTCGATTTGACAAAGTCCTTGCCTTCAATGTAACTGCGAGTGCTCCCTCTTTCTCAGTGCACATATGTAATCTTGCCAACCTTCCTGTCGTCAGTTCTCTCGTAGACGTTACACACAAAACTCATCGATGCTGGTACAGCTCACTTACAAGCCTCAACGGCCCCTGGGATTATGGAGTCCATGGCTACTATATCTGCCCTGCCTCTGCAAGAGGCTGCCATGACCCGACACATTTTTTCTGCCCTTCCTGGGGCTGTGAAACTATAGCCCATGGCTGGTCAGGAGCCCCAAACAAAGACCCCTATCTCACTCTAAAAAAGGGCAATGCTTTACACAATAACATCACGCTCACAGTCAAAGACCCCAACTCAAACATCTGGTTTCAAGGTCGCACATGGGGGTTCCGTCTATACATGGAAAGCTATGATTATGGCTCTGTCTTCACTATTGTAAAGAAACAGCCGTCTGCTTCACCACCCCCTGCTGTCGGCCCAAATCGAGTTCTCAACCCCCCTAAGGCACAACCTCCTTCTCCTCCCCCACCTGGTACCCCCCCCTGCCACTGCCTCCCTCAGCTCCCATGCTCTTAAGCCTCACTTACCCCCTGCTCAGGACTCCAGTCCTCTCTTCAAACTAATCAATGCCTCATACACCTCTTTAAACACATCTTACCCCAACCTCACTCGGAACTGTTGGCTCTGCCTCTCCCCCTCTCTTCCTCTCTATGAACCTGTCGCCACCAATCTCTCCTTCAGCGAATCCTCTAAACAGAATCCCACCAAATGCAATTGGAACGCCTCCTCTGTCCCCCTAACCTTTCAGTCTGTTTCCTCCACAGGACACTGTGTTCATTCTCGTCGAGGCCCTCACCCCTCCCTTAGTGTTTGCTCTGGTCACTCCTCTCCCAGCACTACTGCCAAATTCTTAATCCCTCATAACACCTCTCAATGGCTTTGTACCTCCACTGGACTAACCCCTTGCCTCAACGTCGCCACCCTCAATGCTAGTAATGAAATTTGTGTGCTTATCCTTCTCGCCCCTCGAGTCCTCTACCACTCTGACACTGACTTTTTCCGCCGTTTGCTACGCAAACAAACCTCTCTCCACCTACAAAAAAGGGAACCAATCACTACAACCCTAACTGTTGCTTCCCTTCTGGGTCTCGCGGGGGCAGGCACCGGCATCGCTGCCCTCGCCACGCAGTCTTCTGCCCTCTCCTCTCTCAGACAGGCCGTTGATGAAGACATCACCTATCTTCGCGAAGCTGTCAAATATCTAAAAGACTCTCTTAACTCTCTCTCCGAAGTAGTCCTGCAAAACCGTCGCGGCCTCGACCTCCTCCTTCTCAAAGAAGGAGGTCTTTGTGCCGCTCTTGGAGAAGAATGCTGTATATACGCCAATTCCACCGGCCTAGTCGAGGACAATCTGAGAAAAGTCCAAGAGGGACTAGAAAAACGCCGCAAAGAGCGAGAAAACGCAAACTATTCTTCCAATCTTTTTCATGCCCTCCTCCCTTACCTCCTTCCATTTCTAGGCCCGCTCATTGTCGTCATTTTAATTCTCACCGTGGGCCCCTGGGGCATCAAGAGGGTAGTCAGTCTTGCCAAAGATCAAGCCAAAGCTGTATCCAATGCTGTGTTCAGCTCCTTCGTGCAAGTTCATTACCAACGCCTCGCCACCGAAGAGCCCCCTCCCCACCGTCCTCTTCGTCCTCTCCGCCCGAGAGACCTACTCTAGCCACTCCCTGTCATTTCCTTCCCTTCTATGGGGGTTCTAGGGCATCGCAAGGCCGCTCCGCTGGCAAGGCTCGGTGTGCGTCTAGCGCCGGCACGCACCGACCCTGAGGGCTAATGCATGCATCCTGGCCAGATGCTATGTCATTCGCCCATAGCCAGCCGGCTTTGCCCCCTTACCCCTCGCCTTCCCCAGCCTATTCCCCTTTCCCCTCATTATTTCCCTCAAAAAAAAAAAAACAAAAAGAGAGCAATTGTTACTGCCTCCCTCCACCCCTCCTCCCAGCCGTTGTTATCTTCCCCCTCCAGCCGTTGCTGTCCTTTCCGCCAGTCCCGCCCACTCCCACCTATCCACTACCACCCCGTAGCTAGCCCGCCCTAGCTCCAACCCCTCCCTCTACCCAACCCTATATAACCAAGTGTACTTCCGCAATAAAGCAGACCTGTTCTTGCGCTCAAGCGGTCTCCGTGGTTTTTCCCCAACTGCGCATCCCCCACGCCTGGAGAACCGGTGCTCCCTCTTGGGGCACCCCCCGCCGGTGGTTCGGCAGGAGCAAGCCCCCCCGACTCTTGGGCCTGAGCGAGGACGAAACCCTCTCGCTCAGCTACAGTGATCAAGCGCCGGCTTCCCACACACAAGGTCCTGGGTTCAATCCCTGGCCCCAGTACATCCAAAAAAAAAAAAAAATCAATGAGAAAAAAATTGCATCTTTCCCTTTCTCTTCCAGCTTCCAGCTGCTCCTCGTGGCTTCTCCATCTGTGCTCCATCCCCTTTGCTTGTAAGGACGTCAGCCGTATTGGACTAAGGCCCGCCCTCATGCCACCTGGGCCTCACCAAAGGCCCTATTTACCAATGGTTCACACCCGCAGAACCAGGGGTTGGGACCCCAGTGTGGCTTTTGTGGGGCAGCTGATTCAATCCCCAATACCCACCATCACCAGTTGAACAACAGGTCGCTCTTAATCCTGGAGTGAGGTGAGGGACAGGTGAGGACAAAGGAAGGGAGCCTGCTCTAGAGGTTCTTTATCCTACCTGCACATTAGAATCACCTGGGGCTCCTTAAAAATACAGATGCCCAATCAGGATTCTGATCCAGTGGCCTGGGATGGAAACCAGGCATCAGCATTTTAAAAGCCAGCCAGGATTGAAAATCCCAAGCCAAGCTGAAGTCCCTTTATGTGTAAGCCTGAGGGCAATTCAGTGAATGGGGCCGTGCAGATTTGTGCCCCTGCTGGGGATCCAATCATGTCTCTGCCAAGACATTTCAAGCCCTAAGCGCAGCTCCTGTGGTAGGAGCCAGTTGTAAATAGGACCTTTGAAGATATTATTAGATAAGGTGTGGACTCCTATTTATTTGTTTGTTTGTTTATTTTTTTAAGATTTATTTCTCTCCCCTTCCCACTCCCCCACCCCCCATTGTCTACTCTCTTGTGTCCATTCACTGTGTGTTCTTCTGTGTCCGCTTGCATTCTGGGTGGTACTGGGAATTTATGCCATCTTGCTGCATCAGCTCTCCGTGTGTGCAGTGCCACACCTGGGCAGGCTGCACTTTCTTCACACAGGACAGCTCTCCTTATGGGGTGCACTCTTTGCACGTAGGGCTCCCTTACACGGGGGACACCCTCGCATGGCACGGCACTCCTGCATGCATCAGCACTGCGCATGGGCCAGCTCACCACATGGGCCAGGAAGCCCTGGCATTGAACCCTGGACCTCTTATATGGTAGGTAGACGTTCTATCAGTTGAGCCACGTCTGCTTCTCCAAGGACCCTATTTATATGAGGCCAAATTGAATTGGGATGGGCCTTAATGCATTCGACTGGACTCCTTCTAAGAAAAGGAAAATCTATGCAGTCATAAAAGTCATAGAAGTCAGTAGAAGCCAGAAGTCAGCAGAAACCAAAGGAGCAGACACAAGGACAGAGAGATGGCCATGTGACAGGATTGCCAGAACACTACAGACTCTGGGAGAAAGTAAGCCCTCCCAAGCCTTTGATGGTGGACATCTAGCCTCCAGAACCACAAGACAATAAAGTCCTATTGTTTAAACAAAACTTTTTTTAAGTTTTGTCATAGCAGCCCTGGCAAACTAAGACAGTCTCCAAAAGGACTTGAAACTATATCACCAGGAGGTTCTAGAAATAGTTCTAAGGGCACCAGGATCAGTTTTCCCTGCAATGAACAGATGCTCCAGCCTGGAATGTCCATATTCTGTACCTTTTAGGAAGCAGGCCCTCAGACCTCAACTTTGGCAACCCTAACGTATGCTGGTCCATCCTCACCATTCCTGGCAGGTCTGGATAATAGAAGAGCAAGCAGAGGAGCACCTGAAATACACACTTTTTTCCCAACTCTTTCAAGTCCAGATGGAGATGGCAGCAGCAAATTAGTGAGACTGACTCCTGATGACATGTTGAATAAAGAAAACAATCCATTGGGCCAGGTGGAGACCACTCACATACATTTCCAAATCATGAGATAATTAAGTTAAAGGAAGGTAAACATAGAGACATCATTGTTTGACAACACATGGCTGGCAAATAAGTAATACTGAGTTGATCCAGGGAAATGGGAATGATTTTGAAGCGTTAACCATAAGAAAGAAGGATTTTCATTAGAATCTCTTGCCACTACTAAAATAAATATTTAGAAGCTGAGATTCTTGCTAAATGTTCATGTACTGGTACATCAGTGATCACGTAGTATGCTTGACTTAGATGTGTAAAACGATGCAGGGTTATTTTTCATCTGCTGTTCTTGGGCTGATCTGAAGCCTTCCCCCAGGACTGGAGAGGCAGGAAGGCAAGGAGGTGGCAGCCATCAGCGTGAACTTTCTAATGAGCAGTTTCCCATCTCTCTGGGGCAGGCTCCAGAGATGCTCGCCCCCTTCCCCAGCAAGAAAGCATCTGGATGGAGAGGAAAGTGCACGCAGCCTCCAGGTGTGGAGGGGGGAAGGGTCCTGAGCTCTCGTCCTGGTCCTTGGCTGTGCTGGGATGTGCCGAGGTCTTCATTGACTCTGCGGGTGCACTGCCAGGAGGCTAACCTGTACAGACCACATCCAGGGGATGCCTTGCCCAGTGTCCACTGGCTGGCTCAGCAGGAAATCAGATGGAGGGAGGAGAGCAAGTCCAGGGTGTGCATTTCCCAGGTTCGTCTTTCCCAGGTCATCGGGGTCTGCCTGCTCCTTTAACCGAGGGTCTCGTCTCCTGGCGGGCAGCCTTCTCTGTCTCTGGGTTCCAGGAACCACCCCCTTATCCTGGCCCAGGACACTGCCTGGTCCCCTCTGCTCTCCCTGCCTTTGGTCATACCTTTGGAAATAGTTCTTCTAAATACCTCGACTCCATGAATCCTAGCTCAGGTGTGTCCTCACTTAGATTTCTGACCAGGGCTCAGGAGGCCCCTTAGGCCATTAGGGGATCCCCTAATTCCACCTGTGTCCTCCCTGCTGTTAGAGCCTGAGGCTGCTGAACCAACAGGTGGCCCCATCAGCATAATCAGGTGCTCCCCAGGAGTCCCACATAGGTCCTGCCTGGAGCTGCCGGTCGTCAGTGTCCCAGCCACAGACAGCTGCTCACCCAGCAGCCTCAGCCGTGGAGCAGCCACACCTCACTCTGGGCCTGAGGGGCCTGACCTTCCAGAACTCTCAGCTTCCTTCAACTGCATCCCTCCAGGCCCCAGGATACGTGGGGAAACGTGTCTGCTCCCCTCAGACCTGCCAGTCTGCCCCATCCTCTGTAGAGGCGAGCTGGTCTCATACCAGAGTCCCAAAGGAGAAGTGGAGCTGAGTCCTGTGCATCTTCCAGAGCCTCTATCCTTCTCCAAGCCCTGGGATAGCTCAACTGCAGGAGGGGTTGGGGCAGGACTCAGGACTCTGCGCTCCCCTCTTTCCCCTCCTCCTCCCCTTCATGCCCCATGGGGACCTGGTCTGTGTCAACTGTTCTCTCTCCCTACTCGATGAACCTCTTCACTCTAAGGAGCTCACGTTTTGTGTCCTTGGGGCACTGAACCCATGGCTTAGTCTTATCCATGCAGGGATTTTCTCCACGACACCAGCATGGCCTCAGAAATTCATATGTGACTATCATTTTGGAAAGCAATTTCCGGTGAACGTCAAGCTATGATGGTGAAATAAACCCTACTACAAAATAACTCAAGAGAAAAAACAAAATAACGGGCTCACCTCCCCCCAACCGCAGGCCTTCTCAGAGCCTTTACTTGCCTTTGCTTTAAATCTCGGCAAGTGTGCAGCTTCTTGGTAACAAGTGCCTGCAGATCTTTCTCCCCGGAATATCACATGGGGATATGTGCTCTGCCAAACACACTCTGAAAAGCATGGCTGTAATAGGATTAAATTTAGAATGTCAAAGTTCAAAACCATTTCAGAAAAGAAGAGCAAGCTGAACATATTTCTCTAAGGCAAAGAGCAGAAGAGAAAGGGGCATCCAGGAGCTTTAAAGCAAGAGCAAAGGCATGACAGAGCAGGACAACAAATGGATTAGCCCGCCTGTTAAAGCCCAGAGAGTCTCACTGCCACCCCGTTCACAAAGACATACCCAAAGGGGAAGCACAGGGAGTTTCAAAATAAAAGGGTGAGAAAATATACCACACGCAAATGTCAGCACACAAAGAGGGAGAAACAGAATTGCAGACACATCGAATTCAAAGTAAATACAATACAGTGGGGGCAAATGGGGCCATTTTTACTGGGCATAAAATCCCATTCAAGTGAGAAGGTAATGGTTTTCGAGTTTTATATGCTGAAACAAAAGAGAGAAAGCAAAATATTATCATTGCCAACAGAAAAACAGTGGTAAGATTTTAAAACAACATTGTCAGTCCAAGAGAGATTGAACAGATGAAAACAAATAAGAACATAGGATATTTGATGAATAGAATTAGTAAGGAAAAATTTAAATATGTTTTACCTTTTGTCCTATGAATTAATAACCTTTTTTTCTTATTTTAAATAGCCATGAAAATGGAGGAAATTGTTCATATGCTAACCCATATAGATCACATCCATCTCCAAAGTAGAAACTGTACCAAAACACTTATGGTTTTTTTTTGGCCACAATGTTAAGCCTATGAATTAATAACACGAGTTTATATAAAAGCACCCAAATCACTCAGGAATGTTAAAATAAACCAATACACTCCTACCCAGAGATATCCCAGCCAATGGCGAGGGAGCTAGGTTAGACACCAAGCCCCTTCATTCAGTGGTCAACTCTTTCTGAGAGCATTTCTTCTGCAGCCCTCTGGCCAGCCATGCCTGTGGGTAGTGAGCCTTCACACCCTGCCGTGCCAGGGCCTGAGGGCACAGACTGAGTCTGCTAGCCCCCCATAAATACAAATCAGCTCCCCTAGGACTGTAGATCCAAACAGGACAGGGAAGGCAAAACCTGTAGATGACATAGGAAATGACCTAATGACCTTGGATGAAGTAAAGATTTCTTGATCGGAAACAAAAAAGTGATAACCAAACAGGAAGCTTTGATAAACTGGACTGCCTTAATAGGCTCCATTAACGAGCCTGGAACATCTTGCCCCATTAAGCAAGGAAGTGTTCAAATATAGCCCCCCAGCATGACGGGCCCAAATTGGCACCAAAGACTGGCTAAATTTGGACAGTTCAGTCCTCAAAAATGATAGTGACAATAATGGATAATAACACACTTACTATAAAAAGAGTCCCTGCTAGTACTAAAAATACAAATGAATAAATAAATAGAGAAGGAAAATTCTTTTTTTTTTAACAGTAGCCAACAAATAAATGTAGAAGGCATAACAGAGTTAGAGAATCATCATTTTGCAACTACCATAGTAATTTTTTTTTCTAGACAAGAATTTGGGTGAATGTTTATTGGGGAATAGGATATCAAATGGTATTATCTCCCTGCACATTTTTATGTAGTAATAATTATATGGGAGAAAAGATATCTTTCTAGTTTTGAAATCTGGTAGGCACCACCTCACCAAGTCATCAAAGTAACAATCTGTATCTATATCTATATCTACATTTCTATCTGTATCTGTATCTATACCCACACCTATACCTACCAATACCTAAACCTACCTCTAGCTATGCATATACATATATACATATATAAATACTTATACATATACATATACATTCACATATATCTAAACCTATACCTATATCTATATCTACCTATATATCAAAGGACTCATATCTAGAATGGAGTTTTAAAACACTTCTATTAATCCATGTGAAAAAGAAAGCAGGTCTAATAGAAAAATGGGCAAAAGTTATTGGATAAATTGTCAATGAATACTTGCAGGTGGGGATCCTTGTCACTAGTCTTCCTACACGAGTAAGCATACATGATTAAACCACAATTTGATGCCACTACTCATACATCAGATTCCCTAAAATAAACAAGAAAGGAAAAGTTAAGTTACAGCAAGAATGATGAGCAATTGAAACTCTCATATGCTGCCGGTGAATTGATATAACCACTTTGGGAAACGGCTGAGCAGTATGTGCTAAATCTGGACATAAATATACCTATCACCTTACAGTCCCAGTCCTGGTTATATACCTGAAATGGATACATACATATACTCACCCAAAAGCAAGCCGAGAATGTTCACAGCAGCTCTCAACAGCTCAAAGCTGGAGACCATTCAAATGATTAGGAACAATAGAATAGATAAACTGTGGTTTGTTATGGAATAATCTACTTCAATAAAGATGGGCAAGCAATTGCTATACAGAACATGGATGAAATTCATACCCCTAACAGTGAGTAAAAACATGGTGGGGATCAGATAAAAGAGTACACAATCTATGATTCCATTTATATAAACTTCAAGGACAGGCAAAACACATCAATGGAGTTAGGAGTCAGCCAGGAACAGGAGGGGCTGATGCTCCAGCCACTGCCTACATCCATGGACTCACATTGTGAAAATCCACCAGGCTTACTACTACAGTGTTTTTTCTATTATACTTCAATAGAAACAAAGAAAGAAAGAGAGAGAGAGACAGAGACAGAGACAGAGACAGAGACAGAGACAGAGACAGAGAAAGAAAGAATTGTTTCACATAGGAAGAAAAAACTTTCAGGTGAAAACTTTCAAACTCAAAAGAAGAGAAACAGAAGTTGCTTCCAGCTTACTTCACTCTCACTCATTTCCTAAGTGCCAGCCGCAGAATCCCGGGTATTAGCCCTGGAACCGTGCAAAGGTGAGTCATAGCAATTAATGCAGCAGTTTTGAGAGAAGCTTTGAGTAATTCCCACATTAATAAGAACCTGTAATTAATCACTGACTATTAAAGCAGTACAAGTGTTTGAATTTGTAGCCAAGAAAATAAAACAAAACCTATTAAAACACGTTTGTGAACAGAGAATTGATCCCTCCACTGTGTGTTCCAGACAAAACAAGTGTGTCATCCAGCTGCCTCAACGGGGCGCTCCCCGTGGCTATCCATGAGGATCCCAAGGCTGCTGCAGACTGTAGCACAGCCCCACCCGTCTCCAGCTGCCACAAATGTGAAGCCAGGGATTTCAGTGCTGAGATTCAGAATTGCAGTTCATATTTTAAGCTCTTCTAGTATCTGGAGCTTTGGGTTTTACCCTTAGCATTGGTAGCTAAGGACAGCAGAAAAGAGGCACTAACAGTCCTACAGCATGACTCTACTAGCCTGCAAAGAGACAAAGTGGGGTCACAGAGCACCCTCTCCAAAGCAAGGCCTCAAGCTCGCACTTGCCATCGTGCTCTTCAGCTGGAGGTCACAAAGGCCTCAGAAATGTCACCCAAAGTCTTGCTGAGCAGAAGCAGTGAGTGGGTCCCCATGATTTAGGGTCCACTCTGTGTTCGGACTCTTGGCTGGTCAGAACACCCGAAATTGCTCGGTCTCTTGGAAACAAACTCATCTACCTAAATTCAGCAAAACCTGTATGTGCTGGTCGGTGCCAACTTACGAATTCACAATAAGCAGCAGGGAATGAGCCTCTCCTACTGCAGACTAAGTTTATGGTCATGCCATGGACAAGTCTACACGAGGAAGCAAAATAGAAACAAAAGAAGCCTCTGTGAGCCTGGAACCCAAACAAAAGGAGCTCACTGGATGTTCTTAATGACGAGAATCAAAAACCACAGCAGCCATGGGTGGGGCCAGAGTCAGATACTTAAGAGTGTCAGTCAGTTCCCCTTAAAGAGGGCACATTCCCAAGCGATGGCTGTGGAGCTCAGTGCTGCCTCTTTCTGGTGGCGTGGCCTGGAGCAAGCACTTGACTGACATGCATCTCAGTTTCCTGATCTATACATGGAGGCGTTGGCACCTCCTTCCAGGACAGTTGGGAGGACGAAGGCGAGGAGGCATCTTATAATACTGCATGCATGACTGTGGTCGTTGTCTTTTGGTCTAGGTTGAAGTTCTCACCTGGAGGCTGAGCTCTATGAAGGTCCTGCCCATCCTCAGCAGTGCTGGGCGTGCACCTGCCCCAAAGGGTGGTGTGACCTGAACCAGTGTCACTCCTGTCAACAAGATTCTCTCCAGATCACCAGGCTCTTCTGGGGGCACGCACAGGCCCTGGCGCCCCGACTTTCCCCCGGTGCCTTGTGTGCTATTCCAGTTGACGCCATCGCTTTCCCACAGGGTTCCTGGATTTATTTCTGTTTCTTTGTTAAGTTGGCTTCCCTGATTCCCATTCCACTTGTCTGGATCCCGATGGCCAGACTAGAGCTTCCCAGTTGCCTTGAGACCCACTGCACTTGCACCCCTTACCCCAAGCTGGTGTCGGGACCTCTGCTCCCATGTTGGAACTCTCTGCAGCAGTTGTTACAGTATCTGCTCCTGCAGCTGTGGCTGGAAGGGTCCTGGAGATCAATGTTGGCACCTCTTCAGCCTGGGTTTGCCTTGTAGCCTTAAGAATTCAGAATAACAAGCAAGCACATTACGCAACAGAGGGGCTTGGCTCAGCTCCTGAGTCTGAGGCTCCACTGGGGGTCAGCTCGTCTAGGCTGAGCTGGGTGTGGGGCTCCACACCACGTGTCCTAGGACCAGGAGGCCAGTCTGCACGTGTGTCTTCTCAGACTCTGGGCAGCAGACACCTGGAGGCACATGAGGGACCACTGTGCACACTGCACACCCATGCTGCGCTCAATCTGCTAACATCCCTTTGGCCAAAGCAAATCATGTGGCCCAGCCCAGCTGAAGGCAAGTTGCCCTGGCCTAGCAGGTGGACACCGAGATGTTACCTCACCCAGGTGTGCATACTGGGAGGGGATTCCATCTCCAGCAATGCTGCATTCTGATGATTGGATTTCATCTTTTTCAGTCCCTCTCTTGTTCAGATGCCCTGCATCAGCTGTGCCTCTTACCAGGTTCCCCTGAATGTCCCTGTCACCCCTCTTTCTCATTGTCCTATCCAGCGATGGGCCACACCTACTTAAACGCAAGTCTCCCTTTTTCAGGGGAGCCTCCCATAGGTTCCGAAACAAGTAGGGTCCTCATATTTCCTCTCTGATAGTGCTCTAAGTTTCCCTTCCTTACACTTAGTTCCATCTGTAATTATTGTATTTGGGTGATTTTTCAGAATTACCACTTCCACTGGACTATTAACTCTAGAAAGGCAGGAAACATGACTCCACTCACCACTGAATTTCCATTTCCCAGCTTACTCCCTGGCACAAAGCAGGAACTCAATAAATGAATATATGTTGAGGAAGGGAGTGAATGAGCAAAGGAGTGAATAAATCTCTGTGTTTGCCCTCAGACTTGAAGGGGCGGGGATCTTGCCTTCCTGTGTCAGCGTTCTCTGAGAATCCTGCCCTGCGTCTTGACAGGTAGGCTGGTGCAAATATCTGGTTGAATTATGCTCTTTGTCCTCTTCCCTGCTTCCACAGATCCAAGGAAGCAATCTCACTACCAGCCCTGGAATTTCAAAAACAGCTTTCCTTAAACATTTCGTTTGTGTTTTATCCTGAAAGGGAGGTGGATTTACCACCAAAGTGCCAGGAGCAGGTCTCAGAGGGGGCAACACGAATAGGACTTGTCAGGATTTGCCTCTCTTTCTGTCTTTATAGATACAAATACATATATTTTTCTATATTTATATGCATATACGTGTAATTTTATTTGTTCCAGGCACTTACTGAAACAACAAGTACATTACATTTAGCATTTGCTGTAAATGTTAAACAATACTGATGAATACTCTTCATCAGTAGTGGAACTGGGGCAGCCCTACAAGATGTGCCTTTAGTTAGTTTTTTGGGGGGGAGGCGGGGAAGAGGGTGGGGAGACATGTCCGTTTCAGCTCATCAACAATACTTCTTCCCAATAATCAGTTTGGAAAAAAAAAAAAAACCCAGCCGAGAGCAGCAAGCAGAGAATCAACAGGAAAGACACACAATTCATTGTTGCTAAGAAACGCCGTCCTTAAAAGGGCAGCATCTCACTGTGCCCACCCGAAAGCAGAGTCGGACCTCATACAGGAGGCTGGTCCACGAGAAGAAGGCCTTTTCCAACAATGAACAGGGACATGGATCCAGGGGGACGCAGGGAGAGAGGCTTCTGCGACGCAAGAAGAATAAGATCTTAAACACTGACTTTGGAAACCTTTTGAATAAAATCAGCTGCAGTCCATAGACTGTCTGAAGATGAAGCTGATGTCACCTTTAAGCCATGCCTGCTAGAAAGGCTGCATTTTCCTAGGTCGCTGCAGCCTTGAGTTGAAGAAGTCAGTGGTAAGCATTAATGTCCCTGTGCCCTCGCTTTGGAGGATCTGTTGTCATGTTCATGAGACACCTGAGTCCTCCTAAGAAAACGTCCTTTCTTCCACACAGGGAGACCAGAGCTGGGAGAGGCTACAGATGTGGGTTCCAGCTGGAGGCAGAGAGAAGGCCTGCAATTTGCATGTCCTTCAAATAAAGCAACTGATAACGACTCAGACCTCAGCGCTTGAGGTTTGGACAAGTCTGTGTGCAGAAACCGAGGTTTAGCAAAAAGGAATCTGGAACAAACGCTAAAGGCAGACGTGCAGGCACTGACAGAGTGGATCAGAGCCAGCCGGACCCACAGGACAGATTCCCAAAGCCTAGAGGAGAGAGACACAGGCCAACCTCACCGTGCTCTGAGCCTCGCTGGCAAAGCAATTCCTCCACGCCCTCGGGCTGGCAGAGCGCGAGCCGATACCTGCTCGTGCCCTAGATTCTTTCTGCGTCCTTGTCTAGACACCTGTGAGAAATGTTATGTGGCCATCATCTCAGCATGGGTGCTGGTGTTCTTTTATAAAAAGGTCTTTTCTTCACAAAGAAGTCCAGAGTTACAGAACACCCTTAGGTGATGTCATCTCTGGAGCACTAACTTGGGTGGACGCTGCCTCCCAGCTGTCATCCCCATTAACTGGTGCCCCAAATGTGCCAAGTCAGGGAGTGATTGCTAGGTGCTGCATCAGTTACTGTTCTGAGGGAGGGAGGGTTGGGCGGAAGAAAGGAAGGAAGGAGGGAAGGAAAGGAAAAAAAAATAGTAAGAATGATCTGCTCATTCAGTTTTCAGTTTTGTGTGTGTGTTTGAATGTAATATTTATAATTGTCAATATAGCATCAATAGGGTCTTTCCCAAGCATCGATCAAATGTATCGTAGGAAATAACTTTATGGCAAAGTAGAATGACGCTGGTTTATAAAACTGCAGAACAACTCTAATGAATTTTTTTTTCCTTTATCTGTTGAACGCCTTTGCTGCAGTAAATTTCTTTCAGCAAAATACTTTCAAAGTATCTTTGTGATGTTCTAACTATTCTTGACATTAGAATAGATACATTTTTAACAAGCAGCATCAAAATACTAACTTTATAATGAAGTTTAAGTGACATCATTGTTAAGCCCCCCTCCCCCTTGTGTGTGTGCGTGTGGTGCTTGCTTTAAACGCTATTCCTCCTGCCCTTAGTTTTAGGACTGAGAACAGATCACCTGCCAGTCCCCATCTCCTGGTCCTCCCACCCCAGCCCTGACCTCATTTCCAGCTCTGCTGCCTGCTCTGTTTCCTCTGGGCTGCCTGCTGCTTTCACCGAGCCTCCACTGTGCTCCTTTTGTAATTCTGCACACTCTGAGCACATCCACGATGACGTGCAAAACTCAAATGCCTCTCAGATCTATACTTTCCACCTCCTATTTTTGTTCTAATTCCCAACTACTACAGTCAACTGTCTACTGGAGCATCTCCAATTCAAGGAATATCTCATTTCAAATTCCAAGTCACTGCTAGGCGGCCCTCCCCCAAATCTCTTTTACCTATGCATGCTGCCTTAATCGATGGAAGGACCACTTACCCAGGGTTCACCAGGAGCCGGGTGTTACCTCGAATCCCGTCTCTCCTGCCCCCAGGAGTGCTAACTCCCAAATCTCTCTACTGCATCCCTTCTTCCCACCCCCAACGCCCTCCCCTGAGATCCTACTCTCCTCCTCCCTTTTCTGGACTAACTTAGAAACATTGTTCCATGCTCTCCCAATCTCATGGCCCTTCCTCCCCAGTCCTTCTTCCCCACTGCTCCTTGGCACATTTTAAAAACATCAAACGTAATTCTGTTATCCCCTTGCTTTCACTTCTCCCCATCATCTACATATTAAAATATCTGCTCTTGTCTGTCCTCTTGTCTATGATGACCTGTCTGGACTCGTCTCTTGCTCAGACAACCTGAAATCCACACTGCTCCTCAAATACAAACTTTCTTTCATGCCTCTAAGCCCTTGCACACACTGATCCTACTCTCCAAAATTCTGTTCCCTTCCATATTCACCTATAAGTTCCACCTTACATCAATGAGCTTTTTCTCATTTTGCCAGGGTCCCTCCACTGTGTCCTTATGGTAGCATTTATTTCAATCTATCATGACTTTTTGTTTATGGGTTAGTTCTGCTCATGGAGCGGTGAACTCTTGTTTCTGAATTAGCACAATCTCCGACATACAATACGTTGCCTAATCAATGTTTGTGGAATGAGTGCGTGTGTAATGTCTGATGAACGTCATCAGCCCTGGTTAGGGAAAGAACAGAGGGAAGCAAGAATTCTGTGCATTCCCAAGATAATGCCAGAAGTCACTCTAATCTAGGATTAAACCCACCGAGTCCACTCTAGTCTGAGTTCAGGTCACCCTTAGCAAGGAGGAAAGTCACGGGATGCCAGTGGGAAACAAGGAACGTCACAAGACAGTTGATCAGCGTGAAATGTGACCAGCTGGCTGACTAAAGCTCCTTCCTCTTCCACAAATGTCCCCAATGTGCCGATGATGATGACCGCGAACACAGCAAACAGAAAGGCCATTGGAGAAGGAACTGCGCAGGAAATAAAAGGGACGGCCACCATGTCGGTTAAGGTCAGAGTCACTTCCGATCTTTTTCTCTTGAGTTCAAGCAATTTGGCCCTTTAAATAGCCGTGAGATTCTAAGTGACCCATGGGGACCCTTTAGCTCTAAATTCAATCATTTTCAGAAAAAGGACAGGGTCAGAGGTACAGAAAGTGGCCAGGCTAAAAGAGAGGGGAAGGCAAGAGCAAGCATTGAGGGCCGCTGGGGAGAGCAGGGGCTGGGGAGGACTGCAGAGAAGAGCCAAGCCCAGGCCCGCGGGGACCAGGAACTCTCCCGTCTCACTGGCGAGGATGCATGCAGGGGCAGGCCTCACCTTCCTCAGTGCTGTTCAGCCATGGAAATCCTGTTTATGCATTTCTCTTTCTCATGCATTAGCATAGTAGGATGTTGCATTTTCCAGCCTGCCTCTCTTCAATAGCCTCCTCCTTCCTTCTTTCCTCTTCTCAACTCTTTGTGCTACCACCAGAGTTTTCTGCCTCAAACTCAACTCCTATTGGACTTCCTTCCGTAGAAGCTTTCTAGCTCACCATTATCGACGGAGGTAAGTTCAAACCCCCATGGGTCTCCCCAGACTCATTCCGCGCCATCCCTCGTCCACTCCTGCAGCATGTTCCAGCTTCGTTAATGATCCCAGGCTTCGGCTCTTCTGTTACTTTTGCCCAGAAAGCCCTGTTGTGGCCTCAGAGGGTGATGGGCACAAATGCAGACTTTGGAGGCAAACTTTCTGGATTCGAATCCTGTTTCTACCACTTCCTACCTGTGTGATCTTTGACCAATCACCGAGATTCACTTTGCCTCAGTTTCCTCAGCTGTAAAATGACCTCACAGCGTTGTAGGTTGTTGGGAGGACTAAAGGAGAGCACAGATGGAGGCGCAAGATAAAATTAACCATTACTCATTCTTTAAACCTAGAGCAAACGTCACAGGCTCCATTTCACAGTTCGTCGCTGTCCTTTGTTCTCGCAACTTTCCGGAGTTGTGGACTCATTCAGACATCATGGACTTTGGAACTGCACAATCATTGCATCTTTTAAAATTTTGTTTCAAATAATATTAATTGTTTCACTTTCAGGAACCCTGATAATTACCATAGCCTCTAGAATTCCGAGTTCTGCAGCGAAGCCACAGCCCCGTCTGGCTTGCAGATTCTTGGGAGACTTTTAACACAGGATAGGTAAGGAAACGCCCAAGCCTGGCGTGAAGAAGTAAATTTGGGCAGATTTTTTGCGTAGCTAATATTGCCTTTTACAGCATCTTTCAAATCGCCTCTCAGACCAGCTCCCCCTATCCCCCCCATCGCTAGCGATGAAGCGCATCCCCAAGTAAGTGACAGGCGCGTCTCAAGAGAGCTTGCAGCGGTGAGCTCGCCATTTAGAGGGGTAGAATGACATCACACTGTGGTTTCAATTTTCATTTATCGGATCACTGACGGTTTTGAGCATTTCTTCTGACTCTTGTGAGTTTTTTGGTTTCTTCTCCAACATGCCTGTTCAAAATCATCCTTTGCCCATTTTTGCTGTTGGGGTTGCTTTCATTCCTTACTGAGTGGCAGAGTTCTTTGTCTTTTGATGGCAATTCCCCGTCAGCTGTAAGCTTTGCCAGGAGCATCTCCCATTCTCTTACCTGTGGGTGGTTTTGTCCTTGTCGTCTTTTGAGGAACAGAAACCATCAGAGCTAATGTTATTGAATTAATCATATTTTGCCTTATAGTTTGCTTATGAAGTTTTCTTGTTTTGTTTTGTTTTTTTTTAGTCTTTCCTCATTGCGAGGCCATGAAGGATTTTCTCTCATATTTTCACCAATTAGCTTTATAACTTCATTTTCATATTTAAGGTTCATGCCATCTGTCAAATTCACACACACAAGACAAGGCAAGGTCAAGGATCAACAGATGACCACTGAAGGTAAAGCAAGCCACTTTAGGTTCAGACAGTTTATTACTTACATAGACAGTGAAAAGAAGAGTGAGTTAAAGGTACCATTGTCCCGTGGCCCTTGTCCCAAACACCAAAAGGACGACATCTACACATCTGCAACACAAGTTGCTGGTACTCCAATGCTGAGGAGCAAAATCTAGATTTGCAGCTAAATGGTTTTGTTTTCTGCAATTTCTTCACTGAAGTTGCCAGTGATGACTGTGCCGACACAACAGCAGAATTTAAGAAGCTTTTCTCGGGAAGCGGACTTGGCCCAGTGGTTAGGGCGTCCGTCTACCACATGGAAGGTCTGCGGTTCAAACCCTGAGCCTCCTTGACCCGTGTGGAGCTGGCCCATGTGCAGTGCTGATGCGCGCAAGGAGTGCCCTGCCATGCAGGGGTGTCCCCCGCGTAGGGGAGCCCCACGCGCAAGGAGTGCGCCCCGTAAGGAGAGCCGCCCAGCATGAAAGAAAGTGCAGCCTGCCCAGGAATGGCGCCGCACACACGGAGAACTGACATAAGATTTCACAATAAAAAGAAACAGATTCCCGTGCTGCTGACAACAACAGAAGCAGACAAAGAGCATGCAGCAAATAGACACAGAGAACAGACAACTGGGGTGAGGGGGAAGGGGAGAGAAATAAATAAAATAAATAAACCTTTAAAAAAAAAAAAGAAGAAGCTTTTCTCTAACCTGTCTTCTCACCACTGCCTCTGACGACCCTCCTCCCCAAGCTGAGACTTCCTCCTATCCCCCAGACACTAGCTCAAGGCAATATCGAGTCTTCCAAGGGCTTCTCTTGCTTTCATGGGTGGTGATGGAAGCACTGTTTATTCCTTCGCTTTTTCTCTTGATTTTTTCCAAGAAATAAATTACATTTCTCTGGTATCAGAGTAATACTTGGTCATTAAAAAAGATTGGAAATTAAAAGAAGTGGAAGAAATAAAGATATTGCAAATATGTTCATCCTCAAAGAACAGCAGTTAGCAGTTTGGAGCATTTCCTTCAAATCATTTTTCTATTCATTTTTGTCTAGTAGTTATCGTGATCATGTGGTACACTCAAAATTGTGCATGATGACATTTAAGTCTATTTTCCCCCACTTATCACGGAATTGCATGCACATCACGGAAAAGCTGTTATGTGGTGGTTTATTGAAAAATATCCAGAGATTCAGGCCCATTGTTCAGAGTTTTGAAGATGCAGAAAAATCACCCCTCTAGCTTTTTTGGCACTGAAAACGGTCATTATGTTGTTCTGTGCATCTAGGCTTTTTATGGCAGGAGAAGAAAAAAACTTGCTGTTCATCTCTTCTCACATCACAGCTACATAGGGTCTGGCCAATATTAGCAAGTTCTAGAACAGAACAACACAGTTCTTATTTTAAGGAGATATCAAGGGTGGCAAGAGGTTTCATCTGAGCTGACAGAACAAACACCAGGAAGCTGGAGCCTATGGGCTCCATCCATGCTTCCTCCAAGCCATGTGGACTGGTAACCGAGGGCCGGAGGCATCTCCCTGCTGAGGGCCTCTTAGCACCGTGTGACATCCTTGACAAGACCCTGAAAAGGGGGTGAAAGACGCAAGTAGGACAAAGAGCACTTTTCCACCAGCCTGGCAGAACAGGGGTAAGTTACAGAGCATGTCCCCTGCAGACCTCTTGAATCCTGAGCACATGACAGCCCCCTGCCCTGCGGCCTTTGGGGGACGTGCCAGGAGAGCTTGTGCAAGCTTAGGAGACGCGACTGTGCACACCTCTTCCCAACTCCACATTCCGTTCATTCCTGCTGGTGGCTTGAAATCAGCTGGGGTGGGAGTGAGTATGCCACTGAAGTCCTGAAGGCTGCGAATCAGATCTGTGCCCACGCCCCACCCCCAAATGTAAACCCTTTACCAGCACACCCTGCCTTTTACATTCTGGGTCCTTGGCTTTACTTTTGGGGACACCACCTCCCAAGGTACAGTTTGCCACCGAGAGTCCACCCCTGTGTGCAGTTTTCTGGGTGCAGTAGGGGTGGGAAGGGGGTCATGGCATGCTGACTAGCTCCAATACCAGCCCCATTCAGTAGAGGGAATGTTGCTAACTTACCTTATTGGTAGAGAAAGTGTCACTTTCTTTTTCTTTGCTGTGTCTCTCAATTTTTTCTTGTATCAATTCATGTGTTAAATATTTTTGATACCTACCATGTGCCTAGCAGGCAGCAGCAGGGCAGAAAGACAAGTTCCCGCCCTCACTGACACTGTCAATAAAAACACAAATAAATAAAGAGGAAAACAAAGGAGTATAAGTGCTCTGATAAAAACAACCCTGAGCAAGGTCACCCAGAGTGACTGGGAAGGCAGCCGCGCTCAGGATGGGGGCTGCAGGGGTGGGGTGTGATGGGGACAGACCAGTGTGGGGATTGGTGACACCTGTTTGTGAAATGCTATGATGAATGCCTGTCTCCCCAGTAGACTGCACACCCCACAGGGGCGACCATGTGTTTCTCTTCACCTCTATATCCCAGTCCTTATCATAGAACCTACCATATAATATGGGCACCTCAAAGATTTCTTGATTGAATGGCAATAGTGGAAATACTGAATCTACATTCATAGCATTTCCTGTCAATTAGGAAATCCAATAATAATGCTTAAATCCAATAAATAACCACCATTTTTTTCAAAACCAATGTGAGTTTATCAATTGAATGACTATTTATTGAGCATCTGTTGTGTGCCAGGGATGGTACCGGCCCCATACATACTTTATTAGTGGAGTAAGCAGTGGGTATAGCCCCATCCTCCTTGTCATAGCAATTGGCTCAGGAATCAGCAAAAACATTCCCTCTTACTGATCACTGACGATGATTAGTTTAGGGAGGGAAGAGTGACCTAAGTTGGTCCTTGAAAGGGACACCAGGACTTGTATTTGACGGTTGAGGAAAGAAAATCTTTTCTCCCTCTGATTCGTAAGGCACAGGGATGAGAGGCATAGAAGAACTGTTCAAGTCATTTGACCACCATCAGGGAAGTCTGCCTGATGATGAACCAGACTCGAGGAAGGAAAAGCCAGGCTCAAACTGATCAAACCAGACTAAATTCCCACTCTGTTGCTGGGATTTGGTGTTATACAGCTGGGGCAGTTTGAAATTATTTTATGAATCCAAATAAGGAAAGATTATGTCTGTGGGTTGATCCATTCCTGTGGGTGTGAGACCTTTTCAATTGGACTGTCTCAGTGAAGCGTGACTCAATTTGAGTCTCTGCCCTCTTGCTGGGTCTGATAATAAAGGAGACACAGGAAAAGGGAGCTCTGCCATTTTTGATCCTGCCACATGAGAGAAAGGAGAGGCTCAAAGAGCTGAGGCCCTGGGGAGAGATAAGGCACATGCCTGAGAGCTGGCAGCTGAAATTAGGAGGAAAGCAGAGCAGCTGAGCCTGAGAAAGGAGGCCCAGTAAGGGACAAGCCTTGGGCCTGCTTGTCCACCGCCGAGCTGGGACTCAGAGCAGAAGGCAGACCCCTGGGCAGAGATGGCCGCCATCTTGCTTTAACACATGGCAGCTGACTTGGGTGAGAAAGCACCTCTTGTGTACCTCTTTCCACAGCTTTGGAACTGCACACTTTTGTCCCAAGTAAGCCTCCTTTGTAAAAGCCAACACATTTCTGATACTTTGCATTGCCAGCCCTTGGACGAACTAAAATGGCCAAAGCTGTCCTTTGGATTGTGTAAGTCAGTTTTAGTGTATTTTCTTTTATTTGTAAATGAAAAAATGCTCTTTGACAAGTTCTTTCAAGGAAATATAGCGATATTCTAGAAGAAGAGGGAAGGGAGGCTTCAACCAACACCCACCAACACTCCCAATTCTAAGATGCACAGGATCGAGGGAGGCTTGGTAAAGGTATTTGGAGGCCATCACTGCGTCCCCTTTTGCTCCTGCAGTAACAGACAGTGTAAGAAGCCGTGGCCATGGAGGGAAGGTCGTAAAGCTTGCTCACCTTCAGAATGGCCACACCAAGCTGAGAACTGCTCAGGATATGCAGAAGACTAGGGCTTCCTTTAGTACAAAATTCTCCAACCCAGAGACCTGGGCACGACCTTTGGGAGGTTCCCAAGATCTGATTCTTCTTCAAAATCATCAAGCAGAAACCAGACACGACTGGGGGAGAGTTTTACACTTACTCCTTACACATAGTAAGCACTCAATAAGTGCTAACTATTGGTATTTCTGCATGAAATATCTATTCAAGATATATAGTTAAATGAAAACTGAAAGTTTTTGAACAATAAGTGAGCCATGATGAGCTCTATAAAAAAAATTTCAAACCCTCAATAGATTCTGAATGTACACCCATGCTAGAGGCTTTTAAAGACCCCTAGAGCAAGATCTATAAGGGTACACACCAAACTGATAATAGTTGTTTTCCCTGGGAAATGGGACCTGGAGAAATGAAGGAGAACTCTCACATTTGACTATGTGATCTTCTGTTTTATTTTACTATTTTACAATTAAAATATACTCATACATTTACATGGGCAGGTAAAAATTATTTTAAAGTGATGCGCGTTCTCAGTGGGAATCAAAGTGCAAATTTAAAGGATAGCAGGATGTTATGTGTACATCAAAGTGGCAAAAGTTGCAGAGATTTATAATAACCAGGGGCTGGTAAACTATTGACAAATGGGCATTCTAATATTCTCTAAGTAATATAGCTGGTGCATCCTCTTAGTAGGAAATTTAGCCTCCCCTTTCCAGTTATTAAATGTGCTTGCTCTTGACCTTGAAGTCACCGTTCTGGAAATCTGTTCTGTGGAAACCTTCAACCATGTCTGCAAAAAATGGCAGCATTTTTATAATACAAATTTGGAAAGAGTCCAGATGTTCTTCAACAGAAAAAAGATAAATAAATATTGGTTTCTGTGTAATGTAAAGCAGCAAGAAAATGTTTGGCAATGAGAGAATGTTCTAGAACAATGTTGTTTCCACAAACTACTGCCACTAGAAATGTGATAAATATGACTGAGGAATGGAATTTTAAATTTTAGTTAATTTTAGTTAATTTAAATAGCTCCATGTGGCTAGAGGACACCTATTAGACAGAATAGGTCTAGAAACTACACAAGTCATTAAAATTTTATCAACTAAAATGTAATGGACTAAAATCCATTAAAAAGGAACTTAACCTGTAAGAACTGGCATGGAAAGAGATTAGAAAAGTTTGAAAAAAATAATAATCTGAGTGTTGAACAAAACTGTACATAATATAGGTCGATTTGTTTTCATATATTTGTGTAAGTACCGATATACATAAGTAAATGCATAGAAAATGCTTTGAAATGATACACAGTTGTGAACCTCTGGAGAAAGGAGTTGAGATGTAAGACATAGTAAAAATGACTTTCATATTTTACTCTATTATCTTCGCATTTGTGACAATGTAAAAATGCACAAATGGTTAATTTAAACATAATTTCAGAAAAGCAAGAAGGATATAAGTAAAATGAAATGAATTACAAGATTATATAATATTTTGAACGTATCCCACACACTCGTTCCTCAAGGTCTGTTTCAAATGTCCCATAGCCCTGGCATCTTTTATGACCCATTCAACCAAATATATCCTGTCCCTCCTTTGAACCTCACACCACCCTCCTTTCCTCAAGGTCATTGTCAGAGCCTGCCCTAGGTTCTTTCTCCCCACTGGATGGTCAGGTCCTTGAGGGAAAGAGTGTTCCTTACCGTGCTATTCATTGCGCATCATCTCTCATAGCCTCAAGCGCAATGCCTGGCACAGGAAAGACTGCTTAATTATGCACTGAATTGGATTTTGAGCCAGTCCTTTATGGAATCCAGAAATTTTTATTGATTCTTTCCTTTTAATAAACATCCTTTTCTTGCCATGGTCATAATCAATACTGATCTCTAGGGCAGATTTTTCTCTCTCTGGCTAATGAGCCCAGCTAATGAGAACTCTTGTTTTCACAAGACCTCAATTCTGACTGGAACTATGCCTCTGCTCAATGGCCACAAACTCTACAACTAACTCCAGTTGTTATCAAAATGCCAGCTGCGCAAAAGAGCGACTATCAGATGGGAAAGCTGGAGGGACTGGTCCAAAACTGTCACCTTGACTCTGTGTGGAGAAATAGATTTATATATACATGCTGTCTTAGGGTGATTTCTGCTCATGTCAGCCTTTCTCATTTGACCGCAAACCTACTAAGGGAAGGAGACACAGCTCCTTCATCTTTGATTCTGCTTTGGTGCCTAGCATTACTTAGTGAATGTGTTCAATAAATGGTTATTGAGTTGAATTTTATGCAAAATGAATATTTTGCTAGCAATGTATTACTGTAGAGTAAAATATTCCATCACTGTATTAGACATAAGAAAAATGAGGCAAGAAATTCTAAAGTTCATGGACACCTACACCTAGGTCATAGAAAGCTGAAGTAATATTTACACTAATTTAGAGTCTAAACCCGTAAAATTATTGTTATACTATAAAAGCACTCAGTTTTCCAAATCTAGCTAATTCTAGTTTATAATCATTTATCTCTGACCCACTAACACATAGTAGAAGCAATAGTCAGGTGCAAGTCGTAGAAACAGATGAGTGGCACCTGAGGGCACTGCATTTGAACTGGGCTCGATTCAGCTTGGGTTTGTTTAATCATTGCCTGAAGTAACAAATATGTAAAATTGAGAGGGTCTCCATAAGTAAGACAGAAAAGGCAGGTTTCAGGAGGAACTGGACCACCTTTTAAAAGTCCATTTTAACAAGTGGTATTGGATAAGGACTTAGCAAAACCAAATATGGGAAGACAAGTTATCGGGTTTTTTTTAGATTGGATTCAGTGTGGGAATGTGATGGGATGCATGCACAGGACAGATCTTCAAAACTAAATTGGCCTTTAGACCCTTACATCAAACAGCCACTCCAAACCCCTCCAATTCCCACAGGGCTCACAGCTATAAAATCTAATTTATCATTTTTCCTGAAAGATCTGTGCGGTAAACTGAAGAGCAGTCCCCAAAAGCTTAATCCCTGGAACCTGTGAATACATTACTTGACATGGCAAAAGGGACTTTGCAGGTGGGATTAAGGTAAGGACCTTAACAGGGGGCGATCATCCTGGATTATCTGGGTACGCTCAATGTCAGTACAAATCCTTGTAAGGGGGGGGCAGGAGGAGGAACTGTGAGGGTGGAGCAGAGGTTGGAGGGCAGCAAGACCAGGCCCTAGGGGATGCAGACAGTCTCTTGAAGCTGGAAACAGGGAAGCAAATTCTCCTGCAGATCCTCCAGAAGGAATGCAGTATAGACGTCTGACCTCCAAAACTGTACAAGAACAAATGTGCCCTGCTTTGAGCCACCACATTTGCCACCATTTGTTTCAGCAGCAACAGGAAACTCATACATTTGTCACCCTCCTTACATTGGTAAGAAAACTGGTGGGAAACAGATGTCTACTTTAAAATGGGGAGTTGAGGATGTTTTAAAGAAGGAGCCATTTTCTGAAATGCAGGCATGGTTAAAGAAAACCAGCAAGGGACAGCGGTGCGCTCCTGCAATGGTTATATCAGGGAGTCAGGACCTTGCTAACTGCAGGAGCAAGCGGAAGGGGTGAATTCCAGCACCTGCAGGGAGGCAAGAGATGGCCAGGGCCAGGGAGCCAGGGAATCAACAGGACACCTCTCTCTCTCCTCTCACTCTCCCATCTCTGGATGCGCTGCCCATTAGCCAGCTGCTACCTGGAGCCACAGGGCAAGGGAGCCCAGAAGAAGCAGCCCTCGGAGATGGCCCTTTGGAGCTTGGAAGGGAAGGAGAATGGATGGTGGCAAGGTCCCCCTTTCTCACACTTTCCTGACCTTGTTAAACCATTCTGCCATCACCCAACCTGGGCTCTCCTTGTTCTCCTCCTTCCTTCACCCCCCTTCTCTGCCCACAGATTCAGCTTCCACAAAATCGAGCCTCTGGCTGCTCCTCAAGTCTCCCGTGCACCCACCCCAACCGCAATGCCTGTGCCCCCCACCGGAGCTGGTGCAGATGGATAGCTATCATTCCCCTGCATTTTTTATATCATTACCATATTAGCCTTAAATGGTGTAAAGCACCTTTTTGCATGCTTTCAACTTTATAGAAAATGGTAAAATAATAAAAATGGCATCTTGCCCACATGGTAGTCGGTAAATCGATTCCAGCTACTCAAATTATACTTTGAAATCCATCGATATGCGTAAGGGGCAGATCTCGTTCATTCGTTTTCACTGCTGTATAAAATCCCGTTGTGAATTTTAAGGAGTGATATTTATCGTGATGACCTTATAAGAAAGCGTCTTGACTTCCCAGAGCATTTAAAACAGGCAAGGTATTCCCCAAATCTAGGAGTAAAATAAAATAGAAAGCCATTAAACAGCAGGAGGGTGAGCTGAGGTTCATCACACAAATCTCCACTTTATCTCACTTTGCACACGTCGGCTGCATCCCTAGAGTTTTACAGTTTCACTGAAGATTCACTGTAACTCTTCACTTGAGAGAATTTGCACTTATCCCCACAGCTGGGGAATTTATGGGGCAATGATTTTGAGATACAGAAGCATTATAAAGCAGAAAATTAACTAGTACTGTTGCCAGAATTTAACGAACTGTCAAAAATATAGCTAAGGCAAGGAAAGCTTATGAGGAAAATAAGCTGAACTTATAGTCCTCTCCCCTTATTTCGTTCGAGAACACAAGTTTAAAATGATATATGTTATTTTCTGATTATAAAATAACACAATGCATTGTAGGAATTTAAGAAGATATGTAAAAGTACTAAAGGAAAATATACTCTCCAAGAAACCGCATTACTTAATTCCTTCCAGAATTTTCCATAAATACATTTACTTTCGATAGAAGGCTCATTCTTTCTGTTACAATTTTGTTTCACTGAACTCTTGTCACATAGTATTGTGATAAGGATGTTCCCGAGCCATTAAAAACTCTTCAAATCAATGAGGATACAATAAATGGATTAATACATGGTTTTGAGATGATATATTAACAAGTTGAAAAAGAAAGAATGATGGCCAGTAAAGGTATCTTATTTCCCCTCTCCCAAATTCTCATAAAATTGCCCTATAAAGTTCATAAAACTACACTGTTCTGTAAAATAATATCGTTCAATAAATTGTTAGAACCTGTGAGGAATTTTTCCAGATATCAGAGTATTCTTGCTGTTGTTTTATCTTATCTTTTATGTTATTTCATGAAACTCATTTTTCAAGAGACAAAACATGACAAAAAGGAGATCTGAAAATGTTTATGCCATTTGATCTCCTAATTCTGTTGTTAATACTCTATCCCAAAGACATACAAATAAAGGTAGTTTTTCAATAAAATATTCATCATACTGTTATTTATAACAGCAAAACCTTTGGGAAAATATAAATATCCATGACAGTATAATGGGCAACTGATTATGACTGAACCATTAAATGGATTATTATAGAGATATTTACAACTATTCTTATAAACCTATTTTTAGTAGCCTTTTTGTTTTGTTAAGACCTATGTTAATTGTTTAAAAAATTGTGTTATGTGAAGGAAGAATTATGTAACTATTTCAGAATTCAGTATGACAGTCATGAGTGGTGGCCCTCTCTCTTTCTAGACATAGTAGGTCTTAAGTTTCCCACCCACTTCAAGTTAGATGTGGCCGTATGATTGATTTTATTTTAGCCAATGAAATGTGAGCAGAGATGAAGATGCTTGTTTTCCATCCCCCTTGTCAACCCTGGATTCAATCAATATTACTGACCATAGGCAAGCTGATAGCAATAAATAGTTGCATTTCTTTAGTTGCCTTTCTTTGATTGTTAATGAAGGTGAACCATTTCACACCATTTCACAGTGGTCATCTTTTGTGAACTTTTACCGTCAGTCTTTTAACTAATGTTTTTCCTTTTTTTATTATCTTTTTTTAAAAAGATACATAGATCACACAAAATGCTACATTAAAAAATATAAGAGGTTCCCATATGCCCCACCCCAACCCCTACCCCCACTCCTTCCACATCAACAACCTCTTTCATCAGTGTGGGCACGTTCATTGCATTTGATGAATACATTTCAGAACATGCTACACGACATGAATTGTAGTTTACATTGTAGTTTACAGTCTTTCCCGGTACATTCAGTGGGTTATGGCAGGATATATAAAGTCTGCATGTGTCCCTGCAATATCATTCAGGACCACTCCAAGTCCCAAAAATGCCCCCACATCACACCTCTTCTTCCCTCTCCCTGCCCTCAGCAACTTCCATTGTCACTGTCTCCACATCAATGATACAATTTCTTCCATGGCTAGAGTCACAATAGTTCTATAGTAGAATAGCAGTAAGTCCATTCTAATCCATATTTTATTTCTCCATCCTGTGGGCCCTGGGATGGCGATGTCTACCCCACCTCTAAATCAAAAGACAGCTTAGATCCCACATGGCTGATAGATACAATTCTCTTGGTTCCCTGGTGTGGTGGTTGACCATCCTCACCTCCTATGAGCTGACCTGGGTAAGTCCAATGAACCAGAGCATAGGGGTTGCAACTCTGCTGAGGCTCAGGGCCCAGTTGGCACATGGACCGTCCAGAGATTTAAGTCTCCTAAGCATACACCAACCCCAGTACCAACACAGGTTCAGTAAAAGTGATACGATAGGCATGTGTAGAGAGGTCATATCTAAATCTAACTCCATTACACTCCAGAGCACAAATTCACCTCCTGACTCATTTTGAAGTCTCTTAACCGTATAAACTCATTTGTCCTTACCATTTCCCCCTTTTATTAAAGGTCCTTTTCTAGTTGCATCACCAGCTTGTGCTTGGTAGTAATTCCTCAGCACCAGGGAGGCTCTTCCCCAGGATTTCTCCTCCCCTCCATTATCTGCTCTCTGTGTCCATTGGCTGTGTGTTCTTCTGTGTCTGCTTGTATTCTCATTAGGTGGTTCCAGAAACAGATCCTGGAACCTTCTGGAGTGGGAGAGAGGCGATCATTCTCTTGCACCACCTCAGCTCCCTTTTCTGCTATGTCTCTTATTTTCTCTCTTCTGTGTCTCTTGTTGCATCATCTGCTGCACCAGCCCTCTCATCAGCCAGCACTCCTGTGCAGGTAAGCACTCTTGTGCGGCAGTCACTCCCATGTAGGGCAGCACTCCCGCTTGGGGCGGCACTCTGAGTGGGCAAGCTCACCATGCAGGCCAGCTTGCCTTCACCAGAGGCCCTGGGCACTGAGCCATGGACCTCCTATATGGTAAACAAGAGCACAACTGCAAGGGCAAAGACCAGCAAAGAAGGATGGTCCAGTGATGGGCCCTTGATACTGATGACTATGCTTATGAACCTGTGTGCTTGAAATTTCAACTAGGCCTAGAGCTACAGGGTGCCTAAGAGTTACCTCCTGAGAGCCTCCATGTTGCTCAAATGTAGCCATTTAACTAATTTTCATTGCAGTTATTCTGTGCATCTTAACCCATTGTCTGCTATATAGGATGCAAATACTTTATTCCTTTTTAACTTTCCTCCTGATTTCTTTTCACAAGGAAGGTAATGCTGATATAGTGGAAGAAGTCAGAGCCTGCATGCAGAGAACCTCAGCTTGCCAGAAGGACCTTTTCCAGCACAATCATTTCTGCCATCTATTACTTGGGCTATTTACTTAAACTCTGAGCTTCAATTCATTGACTCCAAAAGAGAGATTAAAAGGCCCACCATTGTTATGTAAAATAAATATTTTTAGAGAGGTCTATTAACATGTATTAAGGACCTACTGTCTGCCAGGATTTGTTCCAGCTGCTTCTATTGGTAATTTAATAACATTACCTTAAGAATCCTTTGCCAAGGATGGAGAGGAAAAGAGGTTGTGAGCTCCACTGCACAGAAAAAGAATCAATAAATTGACTAAAGCACATTAATGTGTCCTTTTCAAAACAACCTCCTTCCTCCTCCCAGCTTTCCTCCACAGTCCAGGGGAGTTAATCCATTCTGGTGGCTTAAAGAACTGCAGGGTTTCAAACTCGTCCTTGAGCAAATGTGGAAGTCTTTCTCTCTAAGCCATGTTCTCAACTTGCTGGGGCAGGGAAGGTGCCCCCCAGTAGACAGTTGGTCATCAACTGGAGTTTGGGGTTGGGGTATAGACAGGGATGCTGCTACACATCCTACAATGCACACAACAATCCCACAAAACATAGAATTACCCATTTATTTTGTTAATAATGTCAAGATTGAGAAACATTGCTCTAAAACCGATTGTATTTTAAATTTTAATTCTAATTTTCTTTATTTAGCAATATCTCTTTTATTCTCCAAATTTATACAATATTAAGAATTTTACAATTCTGATTATATGCCAAGGATGATGATATTTTTTTCTTCTGACTTCTAATTGGCTATAGCCTTTGTGACACTAAAAAAAATTTTTTTAACCTGAAGTTAAACAAAATCCAAGTGAAGGTTTTTTTTTAAAAAAAAACAATGATTCTTTGGTTAATAAAAGAAGTCAACTTGCAGTTTTAATCAATATGGAAAATACTACCCAGACAAATACTGCTTATCAAAACTATAAGATTTAGACAACCAGCAAGGTGGCAGTGGAGTAAGGAGCTCCGGGAGTCAGCTCCTGCTACAGGAAAGTTAGTAATCACCCAGAGCTATCTGGAGCTAGCTGAAACACCTGTTTGGGGACTTCAGGAGAGCAGAAGAGCATCCTGCAACATCCTTGAAGGAATGGAAGGAGGAGACTGCCCATCTGCAGAGAAGATTTGTAAGAAGAGCACACCACACCACAGAAACTGGTGCCTAATCTCCACTAGAGGCACAAGCTGCTTGGGAGCTGTTCTGTGGCTGGAATTAAAAGCTCCATTTCCCAAATATGGGAGAGGAAGAGACAGTTGGGCACCAACTTCAGCTATTCATGAGTAAATTCAGTGGGCTAAAGTATAATCTTGAGAACAGATCAAGTTTGAACCTGTCCAAGTCAGAAAGAGGCCAGGAGCCACCATCTTAACTCTGTGCCTGCCACAAGGGAAACTGGGGCAGACTGAAAGTCACAGTGCTGGTAGGGTCTGGCTTCTTTCCATCCAGATCAGATGGCAGTTCTAGCCTAGACCACAGCCCCACCTCTGACAGGGAGGAAGCTGGGGAGACCTGCACCAGCCTTTCTGGGAAATTCCTAGCCAACCCACAGAGGCCGATGATTATCCTACTCTGGTGGCACAAGCTGCCCCAGGAGCTATTCTGTGGCTGGTTTGGAAGCTCCATTTCCCAAAAACAGGGGAGGAGGAAACAGTTGGCCACTGATTTTGGCTACTAATTAGTAGACTCGGCTGGCTAAGGTATAACCCTAGGAACAGCTAGGGTGTGAATCTGTCCAAGTTGGAAAGAGGCTGGTGGCCACCATTTTGACATTGCCCCCAGCCTGAGGGGAAGCCAGGACTGAAAATCACAGTGACAGTAGGAACAGGATTCTTTCACCCAGACTGGCCTGCAACCCTACCCTAGGCTTCAACCCCACCTCCGGCAGGGAGGAGGCTGGCAGGCCCTGCATGAGCCTACCCAGGTAACTGCAGGTACCTCTGGCTGGCACAGACTGAATAATTGGAAGATTACCAGGGGAACAGCGGTCACCTTGGACCTGCTCTGCATAGAATGCCACCCACACCTGCAGCTCCATCCCTTCCCCAGGCAGGGGAGAGAGGGACATGAAGCCTCATCAGTCTCTCTGGGCAACTACAGTCTAGGCCTGCATGACTTGGATTATTCCACACAGCTGTGGCTCTGTCCTACTCCTGGCAAAAGAGAAAGTTGGAAGAAGCTTCATTGGTCCCTAGAGCAATGAGGGCAGCTTGAGTCTCCACAGCTTATAGCACCAACTACATCCTTGACTCCTACTGCATAACCAGCAAGGGAGAAAGGGCAGGAAGCCCTAAACTAAAGAGAAAAACTGCACCCAGAATAAATACTCTAATAAGCCAGATGCCAAGACATCAACAAAAAATTACAATCCACACCAAGAAACAGGAAGGTATGGCCCAGTTAAAGGAACAAGATTAGCCTCCAGATGACATAAAGGAGTTGAGACAACTAATCATACATGTTCAAACAAATCTTCTTCATAAATTCAATGAGATGACTAAAGAGATTAAAGATATTGGATGAGCACAAAGAAGAAATTGGAAGCATAACATAGAAAAATAGCAGACCTTATGGGAATGAAAAGCACAATGAATGAAATTTAAAAAACATTGGAATCATATAATAGATTGAGGAGGCAGAAGAAAGGATTGGTGAGCTTGAAGAAATGGCCTCTGAAAGTGAACATACAAAAGAACAGATGAAGAAAAGAACGGAAAAAATTGAGCAAGATCTCAGAAAACTTAAAGACACCAAAGGATGTGCAAACATATTTATTATGAATGTCCCAGAAGGAGAAGGGAAGGGAAAAGGAGCAGAATGAATATTTGAAGAAATAATGGTAGAAAATTTCCCAACCCTATTGAAGGACATAGATATCCATGTTCAGGAAGCACAATGTACTCTCATCCAAAAAAAAATCTGAATAGACCAACTTCAAGACACATACTAATCAGAATGTCAAATGCCAAAGATGAAGAGAGAATTCTGAGAACAGCAAGAGAAAAGCAATGCATAACATATAAGGGATACCCAATAAGATGAAATGCTGATTTCTCACCAGAAACCATGGAGGCAAGAAGACAGTGGTATGATATATTTAAGATACTACAAGAGAAATACTTCTAGCCAAAAACCTTATATCTCACAAGACTGTCTTTCAAAAATGAGGATGAGATTAGAATATTCACAGATAAAGAGAAACTGAGAGAATTTCTAAGCAAGAGATCAGATTTTCAAGAAACTCTAAAGGGTGTACTAGAGCCTGAAAAGAAAATACAGGAGAGAAAGGCCTGAAGAGAGTCTAGAAATGAAGATTATATCAATAAAAGTAACCAACAGTGTCAAAAGAGTGGGGAAAATAAAATATGGCAGATAAAACTCAAATAGTCATTAACCAACAATGTAAAGCACTTGTCCTCAGAAAACTGCAATTCGGTGTTTAAAAAAATTTTAAAAGACCTAAAAAATTGGAAGAACACTCCATACTCATGGATTGGAAGACTAAATATCATTAAGATTTCAATTCTACTTGAATTGATGTACAGATTCAATGCAATCCTGATAAAAATTCCACTTCTTTTTTAATTGAACACACAATTATCAAATTTATTTGAAAGGGTAAGAGGTCCTGAATAGTCAGAAACATCTTAAAAAGGAAAAGCAAACTCTCATCTCCAGACTTTAAATTATATTACCTAGTTATAGTGGTAACAAGAACATGGTATTGGCATAAAGACAGAAACTTAGACCAATGAAACCAAATTTATTGTTCAGAAACAGACCCTCACTTGTATGGTCATGTGACTTTTGACTAGCCTGTCAAACCCACACAATCAGGCAAAACAATTCATTCAACGAATGGTGCTGAAAGAACTGGATATCCACAGCCAAAAAGGAAAGAGGACCCCTATCTCACACCTTATCCAAAAATTAACTCAAAATGGATCAAAACCTAAAAATAAAAGCAAGAACCATAAAGCTTCTAAAAGAAATTGTAGGAAAATATCTTCAAACCTTGGTGGTAGCTGGTGGATTCTTCGAGGAGATAAGAGGAAGATTGAAATGGACTACTGATGTTTAATGTATGTAGAAGTTTTAATTAGCTTTACTATAAAAAGTGTGGAAATATATAGAGTGGATGGTAATGCATAGTGAGTAACAGCTAGTTTATAAATGGGAATGTGGCTGAAAATGGTAGTCTAGGGATGTAAATGCCAACTGACAGAATGCCAGGGAATAATCTAGGAACTGAATAGCACAGTAAACCAAGAAGTGGATGAGAATTGTGGTTGATGGTACAGATGCAAGAGTGTCCTTTGTGAGCTTGAGCAAATGTACATCACTACTGCAGGGTGGTGGGAATGTCAAGAAGCATAGGAAAAATACCACTGGAGTGACCTATGGACTGTAGTTAGCAGTAATAATATAATATTCTTGCACCTATGCCAAAGATGTACTGTGGTGATAATGGAGCAGTATGGAGAATATGTGCCAAATGTACACTATGGATATGGTAACAATCAGATGATATTATCTTATCTGTAACAAATGTTCCACCACAATATGGTGTGCTGATAGATGGATGTTGTTTGGGAATTCTGCACGTGTGTATGATTGTTTTGTAAGTTTACAACTTCTGTCATAAAAAAATATATTTAAAAAATAATAAGTTGGGTTAGGGGAAAACACACCAAATTTAAGATAAGGACTATAATTAGTAGTAAGATTTTGACACTATTCTTTTATAATTGAAACAAATGTCTCACAACAATGTAAGGTGTTGGTGGAGGGTTGATGTATGGGACCCTCCTGCTCCTGTAATGTTATGCATGATCGCTTTGTAAGTCCACAACTTCTACAACACACTAATTGTTTATGTATGTTCATATATAAATGATATAAAGATGATAATAATAATAGGGTGGGTTGGGGGAAAATACTTTGGTTAGTAGTAATATTTCAAGAATGCTCTTTAATCATTAGTTTAAAATGTTTAACAACAATGCAAGGTATTGGTGGTAGGGTGAGTTATGAAAGTCTTGTGTGATGCTATGTATGTTTGTTTTGTAAGTTCACAACTATTACTACACACTTATTGCTTATGTATGTTTATGTATGAATGATATACTTCAATAAATTAAAAAAAACTGAAGGATTTAGACAAAGCTACAGGAGGAAAATTCTGTGTTTTAAAAAGCTTTTATTTCTTGGCAAAAGAAAAAGGGTGATAATCAATAAACAAAGGATCTATCTTAAGACTCTGGAAAGAAAAACAAAATACTAAGAATAAATATAATGAAGATGTCTGAGTTTCCTGGGGCTGTGCTAACAAATTACCACAAACTTAGTAGCTGAAAGCAACAGACATTTATTCTCTCCCAGACTAAATTGGGCAGCACCATGTACTCCCAAAGGCCCTAAGGGAAAAGACTTCCTCACCTCTTCCAGCTTCTGGCAGCTCCTGTGCCCAGGCTTATGGCAGGAGCACCTCAGCCCACACATGGCTGCACCTCTCCAAACCACATGTGGCTGCGCTGCTCCAATCCACAGGTGGCTGTGCTGCTCCAATCCACAGGTGGCTGCTGCACTCCAGTCCACATATGGCTGCACCACTCCAGTCCACGTGTGGCAACAACGCTCCAATCCACATGTGGCAACAACGCTCCAATCCACATGTGGAAGCAGCTCTCCACCTGACCTTCTTTCCCGTGTCTCTCCATCCTTTCTTATTTCTTAGCAGGACACTCTCCTCAGGTGTAGGGCCCATTTAATCCAGTGTGGTTTCACCTCCATCCTGACCTAACTGTATCTGCAAAGACCCTATTTCCAAATAAGATCACATTCTGGGATTCCAGGTAGACATGAATTTGGGAAATACACTATTCAACTCAACATGGAACATAAAACCAGAAATTCCATGAAGTATAAAAATGAACGAAATCTTTAAATAAATTTAAAACTAATTATTTTAAAAGTTGATGGCAATATATCTCCTTCCCAAACTTACATGATTATAAGACCACCTCAAGTGCTTGTTAAAATGAAATTTCCAGGCCTCCCCTGCCTCTCCAAATTCAGAGCCAAAACTTTTGGGGTGGGACTCTAATACCTGCATTCTTAGCAAGCATTCCAGGTGTTTCTTACAAGTGGGACATTTAGGAAACCCTGATATTAGCTAATTTTTAGTAAGGCTAATCAAGAAAAAAAGGAGAAGGTGCCCTAAACTAGAATATTCAAATATAAAAGGATTCTGAAACACATTTATGAAAGTATTAAAGAATGAAAAGGTCAAATATTATAGTAAAATATTTCTATCACTACTCTGATTTTTGCCACTATTTCCATTCTGATGATAGATATAATGAATCTCCTGTATTTTTCCTCCATTTACATACTTACCTATCTCTGCAGCCACTCATTTATTCTTAAATTTTGCTTTTCTCTTTAATCTCCAAAGACTTCTGGAGCATCTAATCTCAATTTCTCTGCTTCTGCTGCCTTTATCTTTTTTTTTTTTTAATTTTTTTTTATTGACTTTGTAATAATATTACATTAAAAATATATATGTGAAGTCCCATTCAACCCCATCCCCCCACCCCACCTCTCCCCCCCCCCAGCAACACTCATTCCCATCATCATGACACATCCATTGGATTTGGTAAGTACATCTTTGGGCACCTCTGCACCTCATAGTCAATGGTCCACATCATGGCCCATACTCTCCTCCATTCCATCTAGTGGGCCCTGTGAGGATTTACAATGTCCGGTGATTGCCTCTGAAGCACCATCCTGGGCAGCTCCATGTCCCAAAGACGCCTCCACCTCTCATCTCTTCCTGCCTTTCCCCATACCCATCAGCCACCATGTCCACTTATCCCAATCCAATGCCACCTCTTCTATGTGGACATTGGAGTGGTTGTGTCCATTGCACCTCTATGTCAAGAGGAGGCTCAGATTCCACATGGATGCTGGATGCAATCCTCCCACTTTCAGTTGTAATCACTCTAGGCTCCATGACGTGGTGGTTGTCCTTCTTCAACTCCATCTTAGCTGAGTGTGGTAAGTCCAATAAATCAGATTGTAGGTGCTGGAGTCTGTTGAGGCTCAGGACCTGGCTATCACATTGTCAGTCCAGAGATTCAAATCCCCTAAATATATCTTAAACCCCAACATTAACTGCACCTCCAGCACATTAGCGTGAAAGTCTTATGAAGGAAGATCCCATCTGAGTCCAGATTCATCACACATAAACACCATTTCCGAAGAGGGGCCATCTGACCTGGTAGTTAACCCCATCTGCCATGACCATAACTCCCATGGTCTCTTTAGCCCTCAAAGGAATCAATATCTGGGGGTTGCATCTGCTTTATCTGTCTCTCTGACTCTGCTCAGTTGTGCATGAGGGCAATCCTTCTGCCAGCCTCCAGACTCTTTTTTAGAAACTCGTAGCCATATAAACTCATTTCTCCTTTCCATTTCCCCCTTACTTTAGGTCAAACAGCATTTTAAAGTCATGTTATTTTACGTAGACAGGGATATTCTGCTGATCCGCATTGAACCTTCCATTTAAGGTCATTTTCCAGTTGCATCATCAGTTGGTAGTTGATAGTGGTCACTCGGTGCCAGGGAGGCTCATCCCCGGGTGTCATGTCCCACGCTGGGGGGAAGGCATTGCATTTACATGCTGAGTTTGGCTTCGAGACTGGCCACATTTGAGTAACATGAAGGCTGACAGGAGGAAATTCCCAGGCACAATGTTGCTCTAGGCCTTGTTCTTATTTTAGGCTTATCAGCTCACAAGCATAGTCATTAGCATCAGGGGCTCACTGTTGAACCCTCACTCCCTCCCGGTCCCCGCCGCTGTACCTGGGAGACTGTCGCTGCTCCCCTAGGGACCACGACAGAGCACCACTGGCCAGGAACCCAGTACCCCCCCTGCTGTGGTTTTTAATTGTTGCCACTATGAGTATATCCAAACATTACCATGCACCCTGGGCATATGTTCTGTACAGCTCCCTGTCAGCCATATATCACCTGTCATTGGCATCCCATACCAGTATCCCTCCATTGCCATTGTTGAAGAAACACTCTGTGATCCAGAACTCCCCGAAATTTGAAGCCCAATATAATGTCATGGTCCCTTACTAGGGAATGGCATATAGCGATGGGTTTAAAGGTTAGATAAAGAACTTGGATAAAGTTAGATAAAGAACTTAGATAAAGAATGTTGACTTGAAAAAATTCTACATCCTATCTTTTTCTTTTTTTTTTTCCCCCCTAATTATTCAGCTTCTCTTCACAGGAGTCCTAGACCACAGCAATGCATATATATAATATACAGCACTCCCATACATCCACCACAAAACCTTTTTCCTTCCACAGCGATACTCTTACACCCTATTCACATCATATTTACTTAACGTGATGTACAGAGTCTGAGACATTAGCTTTCTAACAAGGTGACATCTGTGCTTACATTATGGTGCATACTTTAGGATACACAGTTCTTTACATTCTTAGTTATCCTATGTTTTACATTATGGTTTACATTATCAGTCTGTCATCTCCTATATGTTATGGTGTAATATTACATGTTTTATATCCATCCTTGTGTACTCTCAAGAAACTCCTCTCTTACCCCCCATTTACCTTGGTTCCACACATTTAACGTCCATTTTCCCTTCCACCTTGGTGCCCATAGTGACAGCCAACCTCCGTTTCCTGAGGAGCCACTTCCAGAGATAGATGGAATAGTGTTCAGGGCCTAACTTGCTCAACTGCCCCAATGCCCTGGGAGCCACCCTTTCTCTCGAGGGATACAGTTCCCTCTATTTGATGGCATTAGTCCTCCCCAGGATGTGGGTCCACCCCCACTCTCACTACTTGGGTTTCTACCCCATGGTGTCACCCACTCTGGCAGAATGAGCATTTAGACATTCCCCAGGAGCCCTTCCTGCATCAGACCCTCCCCTCCGAGCATTCTAAACAGGTAACCCTCTTTATTATATTTTGATATGATTTTCTCGGCATTTTACTCTCCACCAACACCTGACCCTCTCCTGTGTTCGTATGCTACCCCTCCCTCCCCCCACTTTTGGGCAATGTTACCTATCCGTCCCTCCCCAGCCACCCTCAAACCCGCAAAGCCCCAACAAAAGGCAACCCCTTGCCCCCCTTTTATCTCTTCTTTGTGTTCATACTTACCACCATCTCGTCTTAAATTCCACCCCTGCAGACATCGGCTCATATCCTTCCTCCACCCTCCGATTTCCTGTAAGCCTATCGTTCAGTCTCTTGCTATCTAGGGCAGCTTGTTTATTTCATATCATTGAGGTCATGTAGTATTTGTCCTTCAATGTCTGGGTTGCTTCACTCAACATAAGGTTCTCAAGATTCATCCATGTTATCACATGTGTTTGTAGTGTGTTTGTTCTTACAGCCGAGTAGTATTCCATTGTGTGTATATACCACATTTTATTGATCCACTCATCTGTTGATGGGCATTTGGGTTGATTCCAACTTTTGGCAATAGTGAACAATGCTGCTATGAACATTGGTGTACATATATCGGTTTGTGTCCTTGTTTTCAGTTCTGCTGGGTATATACCCAGCAGTGGTATTGCTGGGTCATATGGCAAATCTATGGCTAGTTTTTTGAGAAACCGCCATACTGTACTCCAGAATGGTTGGATCCTTCTGCATTCCCACCAGCAGTGGATGAGTGTTCCCCTTCCTTCACATACTCTCCAGCACTTGTATTCTTCTGTTTTTTTCATAGCTGCCAATCTTATGGGTGTAAGATGGTATCTCATTGTAGTTTTGATTTGCATTTCCCTGATAGCTAGAGATTTGGAACATTTTTTCATGTGCTTTCTTGCCATTTGTATTTGTTCTTCGGAGAAGTGTCTGTTTAAGTCTTTTTCCCATTTTTTAAATGGGTTGTTTATCTTTTTATTTTCAAGATATAGAAGTTCTTTATATATGCAACTTATAAGTTTCTTATCAGATATATGATTGCCAAATATTTTCTCCCACTATGTGGGCTCCCTTTTTACTTTCTTGACAAACTCCTTTGAGGTGCAGAAGGCTTTAATTTTGAGGAAGTCCCATTTATCTATTAGTTCTTTTGCTGCTCGTGCTTTTAGTGAGATATTCATAAATCCATTTCCTATTACAAGGTCCTGTAGATGTTTCCCTACACTGCTTTCTAAGGTTTTTATGGTCTTGGCTCTTATATTTAGGTCTTTGATCCATCTTGAGTTGATCTTTGTATAAGGTGTGAGATGGTAATCCTCTTTCATTCTTCTACATATGGCTATCCAGTTCTCCAGACACCATTTGTTGAATAGGCCACTCTCTCCCAGTTGAGAGGGTTTGGTGGCTTTATCGAATATTATGTGGCTGTATATGTGAGGTTCTATATCAGAGCTTTCAATTCGATTCCATTGGTCTATGTGTCTCTCCTTATGCCAATACCATGCTGTTTTCACCACCGTAGCTTTGTAGTATGTTTTGAAGTCAGGTAGTGTGATTCCTCCAATTTCGTTTTTCTTTTTCAGTATGTCTTTGGCTATTCGGGGTCTCTTTCCTTTCCAAATAAATTTCATAGTTAGTTTTTCTAGTTCCTTAAAGAAGGCTGCGTTGATTTTTATTGGGATTGCATTGAATGTGTAGATCAGTTTTGGTAGGATAGACATCTTAATAATGTTCAGTCTTCCTATCCATGAACAAGGACTAGTCTTCCATTTATTCAGGTCTTCTTTGATTTCCTTGAACAATCTTGTATAGTTCTCGGTGTATAAGTTTTTTACCTCTTTAGTTAAATTTATTCCTAAGTATTTGATTTTTTTATTTACTATTGTGAATGGTATTTGTTTCTTGATTTCCTCCTGATCTTGCTCATTATTGGTGTACAGAAATGCTACTGATTTTTGCGCATTGATCTTATAACCTGCGACTTTACTAAACTCATTTATGAGTTCTAGAAGCTTTGTTGTAGATCTCTCAGGGTTTTCTATGTATAGGATCATGTCATCTGCAAATAATGAAATTTTGACTTCTTCCTTTCCAATTTGAATGCCTTTTATTTCTGGTTCTTGCCTCAGTGCTCGAGCAAGTACTTCTAAGACAATGTTAAATAGGAGCGGAGACAGTGGGCATCCTTGTCTTGTTCCTGAGTTTAGAGGGAAGGAGTCTAGGATTTCTCCATTGTAAACAATATTGGCTTTAGGTTTTTCATATATACTCTTTATCATGTTCAAAAAATTTCCTTGTATTCCAATCTTTTGGAGTGTTTTTATCAAGAAAGGGTGCTGTATTTTGTCAAATGCTTTTTCTGCATCAATAGATATAATCATGTGATTTTTTTCCTTCAATCTGTTTATATGGTGTATTACGTTGATTGATTTTCTTATGTTGAACCATCCTTGCATACCTGGGATGAATCCCACTTGGTCGTGGTGTATAATACGTTTAATGTGTTGTTGAATACGATTAGCAAGTATTTTGTTAAGTATTTTTGCGTCTAGGTTCATTAGAGAAATTGGTCTGTAATTTTCCTTTCTTGTGATGTCTTTGTTTGGCTTTGGTACTAGGGTAATGTTGGCATCATAGAAGGAGTTGGGTAATGTTCTTTCTGTTTCGATATTTTGGAATAGTTTCAGCAGGATTGGTGTCAGTTCTTTCCGGAATGTTTTGTAGAATTCACCTGTGAAGCCATCTGGCCCTGGGCTCTTCTTAGTTGGGAGATTTTTAATAACTGATTCTATCTCTCTGCTTGTGATTGGTTTGTTAAGATCATCAATTTCTTCTTTCATCAATATGGGCTGCTTATGTGTTTCTAGGAATTTGTCCATTTCCTCTAGATTGTTATTTTTGTTGGAATATAGTTTTTCAAAATATCCTCTTATGATAGTCTTTATTTCTGTGGGGTCAGTGGTGATATCGCCTTTCTCATTTCTTATTTTGTGTATTTGCATCTTCTCTCTTTTTTTCTTTGTTAGTGTTGCTAAAGGTTTGTCAATTTTGTTAATCTTCTCAAAAAACCAGCTCTTGGTCTTGTTTATCTGTTCAAGTGCTTTCTTATTTTCTATTTCATTTAGTTCTGCTCTTATCTTTGTTATTTCCTTCCTTCTTCTTCCTGTTGGGTTACTTTGTTGTTGTTTTTCTAATTCCTTCAAATGTGCAGTTAGTTCTTCAATTTTTGCTCTTTCTTCTTTTTTGATATATGAATTTATGGCTATAAACTTCCCTCTCAGTACTGCTTTTGCTGCATCCCATAAATTTTGGTATGTTGTGTTATCATTATCATTTGTTTCAAGGTAGTCATTGATTTCTTTTGAGATTTCCTCTTTGACCCACTGTTTTTCTAAGAGTGTGCTGTTTAATTTCCAAATCCTGGTGTGAAATCTGGGCTTCTGTCCCTTGCAAATCTCCAGCTTGACTCCACTGTGGTCAGAGATAATGTTTTGTATGATTTCAATCTTTCTGAATTCGTTCAGCCTTTCTTTGTGGCCTAGCATATGATCTATCTTGGAGAATGATCCATGTGCACTTGAGAAAAATGTATATCCTGCTGTGTTTGGGTATAGCGATCTATATATTTCTATTAGATCCAGCTCCTCTAATATACTATTCAGATGTTTTGTTTCTTTGGCGATTCTCTTTTGAGATGTTCTGTCCAGAGTTGATAGTGGTGTATTAAAATCCCCCACTATAATTGTAGATGTATCTATTCTTTCACTTAGTTTTTCCAGCGTTTGCCTGACGTATTTAGAGGCACCCTTGTTAGGGGCATAGATATTTATGATTGTTCGATCTTCTTGACAGATTTTCCCTTTCACTAAAATGTAGTATCCTTCTTTGTCTCTCACAATTGTTTCACATTTAAAGTCTATTTTGTCTGATATTAATATAGCTACTCCTGCCTTTTTTTGGTTATTGTTAGCTTGTATGATTGTTTTCCAGCCATTCACTTTCAATCTCCATGCGTCTCTGGGTCTAAGATGTGTCTCTTGTAGACAGCATATGGATGGGTCATATTTCCTTATCCAATGTCCCAGTCTGAATCTTTTGATAGGTGAGTTTAATCCATTGACATTCAGTGTTATTACTATCAAGGAATTATTTGTGTTAGCCATATTTTGATTGGATTTGTGTTTGTCATATTTTGTTTGTATATATTTTTTTAGTCTTTTTTGTTGTTGTTGTTGGTCTTATACTCTCCTCCAACTCTGCCTTTCCTGTTTTTTCCTTTCTTCCTGCAGAACTCCCTTTAGAATTTCTTGAAGGGGAGGTTTCTTGTTGGTATACTCTTTCAGTTTCTGTTTGTCTGTGAATATTTTGAACTCTCCATCATGTTTGAATGCTAGTTTAGCTGGATAGAGTATTCTTGGTTGGAAGTTTTTTTCCTTTAGTACCTTGACTATATCATACCACTGCCTTCTTGCCTCCATGGTTTCAGAAGAGAAATCAGCACTTAATCTAATTGAGCTTCCCTTGTATGTGATGGTTTTCTTTTCTCTTGCTGCTTTTAGGATTTTCTCTTTGTCTTGAGCATTGGATAATTTGACAAGTATATGTCTCGGGGTGGGCCTGTTGGGGTTTATGACTAGTGGAGTGCGCTGTGCTTCTTGGATATGTACATCTGTCTCTTTCAGTAGATTTGGGAAGTTTTCAGCCATTATTTCCTGCAACACTCCTTCTGACCCCTTTCCCTTCTCTTCACCTTCTGGAATGCCTATAATACGTATGTTTGAGCGTTTTGCATTGTCATTCAGGTCCCTAAATCCTAACTGGATTTTTTCTATCTTCTTATAGACCCCTTCTATTATCTGTTTGATTTCTGATGTACTGTCTTCCACATCACTAATTCTCTGCTCTGTCTCTTCTAGTCTGCTGATATTTGCTGCAAGTGTATTTTTGATTTCTTGAACTGTGGTGTTCATTCCCATCATATCTGTTATGTTTTTGCGTATGTCTGAAATTTCCCCTCCAAGTGATGTCTTCATGTTGTTAACCTCTTTCATTACTTCGTCAAATTTGTCGGTGATAAATGTTCTGAGATCTTTCATTGCTTGTGCCAAGTTTTGCTCCCCTTCGTGATTATTGGTTTGTTGATTGGATTCAGCCATGTTTTCCTGATTACTGGTTTGGTTTGTAGATTTTTGTTGCTTTCTGGTCATCTCTTTATTTTGACGGATTTAATCAGTTCCTTAGCTTCTTTGTCTGCTCTTGGAGGTTAATTAGCTGTTATTTTTGCATAGGTGTTATATCTTCTCTTTGTCACTTTTTTCTTCTTATTCTAGTTACTTGTTGTTGGTTAAGTTCACTTTAAAGGAAAGTATTAGTGTTGGGGAAAGGCAATTGTGTAAGCAAGGGAATAGTATAAAGTAGTATTGGTGATATATGTTAACAAAGCAAGAATATGAGATCTGGGAGGATGGAGGTTAGATTCATGTAAATTGTGTAGAATTATAGCAGTAGGTAGAGTACCTATTATGAGGTAGATGATTGAATATAGGAGGAATATGGTATGAGCTAAAAAGCTATTGATTTCGTGAGAGAGGGAAAGAGAAAAGAAAGGTAATAGTTTCAAGCGTGGATAACAGACAGAAAACAAAACATAGGTATTAGAAATTAAGACTTAGACCCTTTATGGATCGAAGAAAGGGAGGTGGGAGGTGGAATTTAGTAGAGCCAGTAGATGGTGGCGGATATCAAGATGTAGGGGAAAGAGGATAGTGTAGGTAGCCTAAATCAGTTCACACAGAAATGAGGCAGTGAAGGATGAGAAAACCCAGCGAATGTGAGGTGTTTCCTGCTGCACCTTTCCACCCAATCGATGTCCCGACACTTCTGCCCTGCAAAAATCCCGAAAAAGCCTCGCCTTGGAGAACCTGCCGCCGCGCCCAGCCGTCTCTTCCCGGGACAGACCACAAAGGCAAGTTTACTCAGCGACCATCTTGTCTCCACCTCTGCCTTTATCTTTTATTCAGCAGTTGCACTTGTCATCAGAAAACATTCTTTCCTGCTCGCCTATCATCCTTACTCACAGATCCAATATCCAATGAGAACATGTAACTGGGGAATCTCCAAAGCTCACTTCCTGGTTCAATAAGCTTATTTCACTCAGGGATTGGGCGTTGTCTGAGGGATGCCATTTGCTCTGAGTCCCTGGACTGGTCCGGAGGATTCTAAGCTGTGTCTGTAGCACTAGCAGTGGAGGTGGGTTCTGTTAGAGAAGGGGGAGCATCACATAGGACCTTGTTGAAAGCTGAGGTCTTGTCAGCTGGGGCTGCAGTTACAAAGTACCCAGAGCAGTCAGCTTAAACAACAGAAACGTAGGGCCGAAAGCGTGGAATCAAGGTGTCGCCAGGCCGTGCTTCCTCTTAAACCAGGAGTTCTTAACCTTTTTTGTTCCATGGACCCTTTTGACAAGTGGTAACCTTGGACCCCTTCTCAATGTAGCAGCAGATAGTTTTATGACACTCAACATCGGCATCTCTTTAAATTAAATTTTAGGGATATTCAAAATGACGTTTTACAACTCCCACACAATTTCAATACCTGATAACCTAACACAGTTCAACTTCTGCTCCAGTGGTCATTTTCAGTATTTAGAAATTCGTGTTTTCCCACGGTGTCATAAAACCATCTCGGCCATCCTTACCAACCATTTTGTAAGCAGTCATCCACTGAGCTCAGAACACCCTACATCAAAATAAAAACTATACTAAGTCCACACTACACTGTATTATTTAGTAAATACATCACATCCACACCCACACATCCCACGAGAACATTTTTTTGAATTTTCAATTCAAGGGCACGGACCCTGTGAAGTCTTTCCATGGACCTTTGGAGGTCCGTAATTCCCTGGTTAAGAACCCCCGTCTTAAAGGGGAGAACCCCTTCCACGCCGGGTCCGCGATGTTCTTGGCTCGCGACAGCCTACCTCCAGCCCTGCCTCTGCCCCCGCCATCTCTCTCTGCGTCCACGTTGCTTCTTCTTGTGCGGACTCCGTCATCTTGCATTAGGGGCCACCCGAACCCAACTTCCCCTCCTCTTAGCTCTTCAAAGACCCTATTTCCAAAGAAGGTCACGTCCACAGGGCCGAGACCTGGGACCTGCACAAGGCTTTCGGGGACACAATTTAATCCTTCACAGCGTCTAAGCCCAGATAGTCCCGCTCTCCCTGGGGGTAGGTGGCTGCGCTGAGGGCGTCTCTTCTGAAGGAGGCTGGGCGGCCACCTGCTTCTGCAGCCGCAGGGGAGCCCCACTCCTCAGCTGGCTGCGTCCAGTGTTAGGGGGCCCTCCCGGAACGCTGTGCCAGGAAGGGTGGCACACACAGCAGTGACACGCCCGCTGCTTCCAGCCGACTTCCACCCCGGGACCTTGGGCAGAAGTCCCTCGTTTCTGGCATGCTGGTGAAGTGCACCATTCCTGCTTCCCAGGGCCGATGTATTTTCTTCTCTTTTTGATTGTCTTTAATTTGTTTGTCGAAATTGGGAAGGGGGAGACTCAGGAAACGGACATGCTCTGTGCACCATGTGCCCTTCGTGAAGTTTCCTCAGGACTCCACTGCGTATAACCACCTGAGTCCCACAGACATACATGAGACAAGGGTGTTGGGAGACTCCAGCACTTTTCCACATCTGCTTTTGGAACACTTGTAATTTATCTGTATTTCTGATCTCGGCTCTCTGTCAACTCTTTCTGTAAGGTCTGGGAATCTGTCGCTCTTAGTTGAGGATGTATCTGCTGAAAGACAAAGATAGGTTTTGCGTTAGAGTGTAGCCAAGTGTTCTCCAAAAACGTGAGTCGGCTGCTGGGAAGAACTCTTAAATGCACAACATGTAAAAATAAAAATTAATAAATTAAATTACTCCTAAAAGGGAGTTTTCTTGTTTGCTAAATATGGAAGAAGACAAAATAGATATGGCATAAGTGCATAATAAGTAGCAGATGTCAAAGAAGCAAGCTTTGAACAATTTTTAGCCCCCGTACCAGAGAAGCCGAGAGAAACTGACATCCAGGGAGATGTTAGGAGCAAAGGACCATTTTGCCCCCCACCCCCACTTTGAACTATCACGCTCCCTTCACACAGCTCCTATAGGCCATCATTCTACATTTTTGAGAACACTCCTTGGGAGGACAATCTTTTCACTATTGGATTTGTTCAACAAAACGGATTCCTGCTGCTATTTCATTTTAGAAGGCCGAGATCTGATTTTCACAGAAAACTCGTTTCACAGAGACACTTCCTTTCAACTCAGGTCCAATTATTGGAAACAAAGATGTCCATGTCACTACCTTAAAAAAAAGTTGAAAATCGTTCTAACTAAGGGGCAGTAGAAAATGAAAACCTCAACCGTTTGTCAAAAGGCCCACAGAGGCCATTATTTTCTGAAAGAAAGTCTTAGGCAGTCTTTAGGCAGTTCCAACTTTAGAGCCACTCATTCCGAATGTGAAGGTGGAAAGGATGAAGCTGAGAGGGGCTCCACTGACATTCTTTTTAAGCCTATCCCCTAGTCCTCATCAAGGGGATGAAAAATTCATTAGGAAAGGGAAGTCTCTTTGGCTGAAAGCTCTGCTTTCTGTTGCCATCAGAACCTCTTGAAATATCGGAGACCCCCAGGCGCCCTGAACTCCTCATTGCGCCACAGCTGGACTCACCTGCAGCAGCAGCGACCCCTGAACACCTGATGGGGGCACCCTGGGCTCCCCGCCCAGACCTCCAAGGCACCCCCTGTACTCCTTCCCCCCAGCCCAGCCAGCTTTCACGGCTTCGTCAGGCCCTTTGCTTTTCATGAAGGAGAAAAACAAGGAGAGGGCTCACTGCAAACCAGGGGCAGGAGGTTCGTTACCCTCCTTCGGCCACCAGCTCGTCCCTGCGGGCACCTTACTGTCAGCCACTGCTCCTGAGCCAAGCACCCCCTCAGCATGCAGCTAAGAGGGAGAACCTCGAGGTGGAGCTCCTGCTTCAAACACCAGCCCCACAGCCTCCAGACAAGGTAACACACCTCTCAGAGCCTGAGAACAGGACGAGTGTGAGGATCGGAAGAGATTATTCCCGGGGTGCCCTGAGAACAGTATCTGGCACACAGTAAGTGCTCAGTCATTCTTTAGGTACATTTTTACTGGCCTAGTAGGTGCTCAGTAAGTATTTGTGGAATGAAATGAGTAAATGTGAAATCATCTCTTTGAAATGTATTTGAAGAACATATTTCTAAACCAAGATAGCTTTTATGCAGAAAAACACCCGTAATAGCAAGGTGTTTAATTTTAAATTTTTAAAATAAGATTAGCAGAATAATTAAATAAATTATGGTATAGCTGTATGGCAGAATTGTGTACAGCAATTTAAAAACATTTGCAAAGATTTTAATAATATTAATAGTATAATAATGGAAATACATTCCTTTGATATCATAGGATTTTTAGTATCGAAAAATAAGTTATGGTGAAGTTAAGTAAAATGATAATTATATTAAGTTCATCTCTATTGACATATATAAAATTACAAGTACATTAAAATGTGTATTAAAAATAGTTATCTGGGAGTGGATGTAGCTCAGTGGCTGAGCACCTGCTTCCCATGTATGAGGTCCTGGGTTCAATCCCCCGTACCTCCTAAAAAAAAATAAATAGTAATTCTCTGTGGGTCTTTATAAGTGACTGTTTTTCTTTTTTGTGTGTTCCTTTCCCATGATCATTTGCTATAGTGAGCATGTATTACATTTATAATTAGCAGAAAGCTTATCCTTTAAAAATGCAGGGAGAAAAATACGTATCTGTACTTTTAATAACATACAACTTCCCACCGTTCTTTATAATAGAGCATAGATTTTACAAACTAGAGTTGTGTTCGTGTCTGGTAACCACATTTACAAGATGAATTATTTAGGGCCAAGTTATATCTGTAGCATGAAAAATAAACATTCATTGGCCTAAAAGGCATTAAGTTTTGCAGAGAGCCCTGTCCGTGTGAAATTCTTGACTGAAGATTTGCCCCAGCTAGAAAATATGAGATGTGCGAAATCAGTCAATCAGTAAGTACCATTTGATTGATCAGGGGGTGCCCCGTTATTGTACTGGGGAAATGGAGCCTGAAAAGTCATTTAACCAGCGAGTGTCAGAGTTCAGAGAAGGATGAGTGGTCATGCACGTCAACATCCTCCCCCGTGAAGACTCTTTTACAATGAAGCTAGTTGGACTCCCCTTGGTGGCCTCCAGCGAACCATGTCTTGATGCGTTCACTCCCTCACGTTGTTCCCTTCCCTTGACTTTGCTCTGGCCTGTGAGCTGCTCCCACCAGCCGAGGGTGGTGGAAGTAACACACGCCAGGCCCGAGCCCAAGCAGCTTTGCCTCTGTCTAGAGACAGCCAGCCACAATGCCACCTGGTAAGCCTCTCACCCGTGTGCTATGAGAAGCCAGCCCAACAAGAGTGGAGGCCACGTGGAGAGAACCAAGGCCTCTGGCCAACACCCCCGCCACACTTCTGGGTGACAGCCTGCACCGACTTGCCAGCCACGAGCGAGGCCACTTCGGAAGTGGATCCCTTTGCTCCAGACGAGCCGCCCAGCTGATGCTGCCCAGCTAGAGAAGAACTGTCCCTGCCAAGCTCTGCCCAGGTCGCAGAATCATGAGCAGATAAATGCAATGGTGGCTGTTTAAGCCACTAAGTTTGGGGTCCTTTTTGCACCACAGTAGATAGCCAAAACAGACATTTAGCCTCAGTTTGAGCACTTCTAAGAAAAGGAGACTCAATGCCTTAGAAAGTAATCCATTCCATTGCTAGAACATTCTTCCGTAAGTTTAACCAAATCTCCTCTCTTGGTAACCTCAGCCCGGCTCTGTGTAGAGTTAGTTAATGTCTCTGCCACATGGTAGCTCTTCCAGCAGCTTCACACAGTCTTCACTTCCCATGCCTCTAGCCCTCATCCCACCCCCACGTCCAGGACACACACACACAAGTCTCCTGTTTTTGGAGTTAAACACCCCCTGTTCCTTCGAGTCTTGGTTCTTTCTCTTAAGGAGCTCACATTCTTATTGGTAAACCAGATGCCCCTCAGAAATACATGCAGAATCCACATCACTGCTTAATAAAGTGGTACAATCTAAAAGTATTCTAACGCCAAGTCTAACTTGTTTTTTCTACATGTCCAATTTGTCCTGTGGGCGGCATGTATGTGTGTAGATATACAAAATTAGTTTAGCCGTTCCCCTAAAATATTGGACTTATTCTAATAGCACCGTAAGTTGAATAATCAGACCAGAATAAGTTATGTATCTGGACAAGAATGGGAAGAGCTTTCAACATGGCCTTCCACAATTACCATATGTGAGCACTTAAATGTTTTCTTTACCTTTCACCGAATGCCAGTGTTTCAGCCCATGGTGGCTCAGTGAGAAATATCTTTCTCAAAACGCACTGGTTAGAAAAACGTATCAACCAATACCTATCTGCGGCACATGCAATCAGTAGAAGAGATGAGTAAGGCTGCAAGCTGTTTGAGGCAGAGCATCATCTTTGAGTCATTTATGTTGCTTTCCAAAAGGTTTCCAGATCAGCCTGTCCTTATTTAGCCAAGACTACCTCTGCTACAGCTCGGTCTGTTTCTAAGTTACTGCTGAAACAGAGTGTGGCATTGAGAATTCAATTATTGATCCAACTTCATGACCAATGACTGTCACATTTCCACAACAGACACGAGGAGTGGAGTCCTGCTATTGTGGTGGAGATGGCCAAGTCATCAGATGGAGGCACCCAGGTGGGGAGCATTTCTTTCACCCTCCTTCCAGTGATGAGGTGCACTTTAAAACGATGACACCTTTGCTGTTCTTTTAAAAATAATGTAGGGAGGTGAAATTCACACGGCAGAACATTAGCCATGTTAAATGAACAATTCCGTGGCATTCAGTACATTCACAATGTTGTGCAACCGCCACCTCTATCTAATCCAAAACATTTCCATCACTCCAAAGTAAAACCCCTGCCCATGAAGCAGTTCTCCCCCGTTGCCCTCCCTCTCCAGTCCCTGGCAACCACAGGTTTGCTTTCTGTCCCTGTGGCTTGATGGAGTCTGGGTATTTCATACAAATGGAATCGTGTGCTAGGTGGCCTTTTGTGCTTGGCCGCTTTCACTCAGCATAATGTTTCCAAGGTTCATCCAGATTGCAGCAGGTATCAGAACGCTGTTCCATCTTGATGGCTGCATAACATTCTGTGGTGTGTATCTACCATAAGCTGTTTATCCTTTCATCGAGTGATGGACACTTGGGCGGTTTCCACCTTTTGGCTGCTGTGAGCGTGCTGCTACAAGCCTGTGTATGTGCTTATTTGGGCCCCTGTTTTCAAATGATTTGGGCTCTGCTCTTTTTAAGAGCTGAAAATTATCAGTGGTTTGGGCTCTGCTCTTTTTAAGAGCCCAAAATTATCAGTGTTTCAGATAATTTTCCCCCCCAGACATCCTCCATGTATTCTAGAACAGGGTCCATGTGGAAGGATAACACAGAGTCCGAGCTGGTCACTGTGTCTCTTTTGCAACCAACTGAGTTACTAAATCTCTCTGTGAATTAATTTCCTCATTTTGAAATTGAGGTAAATATTTTACAGAATTGTGGAAGAACTGGCGTGCTCTGTTATAGGTGTGATAAATTCCTGTAACTACAAAGGTAATGTGACTGTCCTTGTGGCTGCTGGTTTCATACACCTGGCCTCACCTGAGTGTTGATCCCCTGCCGCCCATCACCGCTACTAACCCGCTTGGCAGGTGAGGAAGCAAAGGGGGGCAGGTGCCCGCAAGCTGGGCCGTCCTTGCGCCCTGTTGCTTGTATTCTGGGCCGTCTCTTCCACGGTCTTCTGCTTCAGTGGTTTCCCCCTTTCCTCCCTTGAGCTTCCAGGGTTCCCACTGTGGACCTTGGGGAAGATGTGAACACCGCAATCCTCTCTTTTAAATGAAATAAGAAAAGAAATGGGCTCCGCCAGGCAACCTTTCTACATGGTCGTTTGCATTATTTATGCAAAAGATAGGAATGGTTCTTCTTCTCGTCCTAATGAAACTCAGTTTTACTAAGAACCTGGGAATTCATAAGTATGACTGCAGAGCAGAATTAATAATAAAGCCAAATTTCACTTTAAAGTCAGGCATTCCTTTTGTGTGTGTGGTTGTCATTTGAGAGACAAAGAGCTTACGATGTCAAAGGAAAAGAGAGAAACTATTTAAAGATGAACAGATGAAAATGTTAATCGTTATCTTAAATTGAAATGCCAGACCCATAAGGCATAGAAAGAAGGTTTCAGAGGAGAAATTACAGCTCCAATCCAGGGAAGATCAGCGAAGACATATGATCTTGCATGTAATTGCATTTTACTCTAATCCTCGCCCGGGAAGACGTAGAGCTGGTCTGACTTCATGTTTCCCTTGCCCGACCTTCAGCGTCCCCCCGACCAGCCTCAGCTTCAGCTAACTGCTACGCTGACCTCCAGATGACTGTCCTCTTTTCATGCTGCTATGAGCTTGGCCATAATGGCCCTCACCTGGACAGGTATGGCAGACCTGCTTCCTGGGTCCTCCTGAATCACCTGGCCATACAGGTATTACATCCCCACCCCTCTGGACCACCTGTCTTCCTGACCTTAAAGGCTGAATCTGCTTCTACTCCCGCATGCCACAAACAGACATGCATGCTTGTCTGCATGCACAGGGTATATACCATATGCCCAGTGCACGCCTGTGTGCACACACCACATGCACATATATGCATCACATGTACACACAGGCATGCAAGCTCATATTCACCTTCCCTCTAGGATAGCAAACCAATTCAGAGGTCAGGTTTCTCCCTGTGCATAGATTTGAACCTGGAACCTGGTATGAGCCACATTGCCTTGTAGGTCAGCAGAAGTTATTCAAACCCACGGTGCTGGCAAGTGGCTTCGCTCTCATTATGCAGCTGAAAACTGGGCCCTCTCTACAGCTGGAGCTCTGGGCCCATTGTATTCAGGCTTATTGTTCAGAGTAGGGGAGATATTAATCTAGAGTGATTTGAGCTGTCTGAACAGAGACCCTTCCCAGATACAACTAACCTAATGCCTATTACTGGATCGGAGAGTTGGCCATTGAAGAATCGCTACATTGACATTGTCATTAAAAAGCAAATGTGTGTGCATAAGATAAAACATGGAAAAGGGATTTTTTAAAGTAAATTTACAGGATTACAGCGATAAACTCCTAGATTGTTTGTGAGGATTTGGTGGTTCCAGGCACCCCTGTCACTTGGTGGGCCTCCCTACCTGCTGTTGGGATGTGAGGGCTGGTCTCACATTTGGGGGTTTGCTAGGATGGGGGCCTCTTCCTCACTGACGTTGCTTTTTCAGTGACAAGGAAGGCATCCAGGAAAGGGCATCTTTTCCTGACTACCAAGAGCTTTAAAGGCCTAGAATGCCAAAGAGTTTCATTCTGTTCTCCAAAAGAAGTGATTGAGCAATGTGTAGAAACACATGGAAGCAGGAGCTATTTTTTTTTTAACTAGATATAGTCCTGTCATTTGTAAAAGATATTAAGGGGTCCCTGAAAAGTTACAGTGATTCTTAAGAGAATGACGAGGGTGACTTTTCCCTGTCAGATTAGGAGAGAAGACAGAGCACAGGATCGGGAGTCAGAAAGAACTGGACCGAGTCATTGAGCCACTTTGTGCTGTGCCGTGCCAGCTTTTTTTTTTTTTTTTTAAGATCTATTTATTTACTTTATTTTTTCTTTATTTAGTTCCCCCTCCCCCAGATAGTTCTCTTGTCTGGCTGCTCACCTTCTCCAGGAGGCACCAGGAACCAAACCCGGGGCCTCCCACAAGAGAGGTGAGTGCCCGACGGCCTGAGCAACATCCCTTTGTGGCATTGGCTCATTGTGGCAGGGGCGGTGTCTGCTCATCTTCTTTTTAGGAGGCACCAGGACCTGAATCTGAGAATTTCCATGTGTTAGACAGGAGCCCAACTAGTTGAGACACATCCGCTTCCCTTGAGTAAGTAATTTAACCTCTCGATGGACTCAGTTGTCTCGTCCATAAATTAGGGATGCTCATGGAGCCCACCTCACGGTGTCATCTGCTAATTAAATGAGTTAATGGAAATAGATCATCAGCAAAGCGTTCAGTAAATGGAGCTAGCCTTTTTATTCTCAGAGGCGTCCCGTCAACATTCTTATTTGAGTTTGTATGTTTTCTGAATCATTTTTTTTTAAAAACGCTCCCAAAATTGATCATCTTAGGGAAATCCAAATGCACCAACAGTAGTAATATAATTACTAAGGATAAGTCAGAAGTGAACCCCACAGAGGGACTAAGGCTCTAAAGGGTCACCTGAGGGAGTGAGGAAAGAGAGAGGTGCAGGGGTGCCCGTGGCGATGAGGCCTCCTGGCACCTTGTTTCACGCCGAGTGTTTCTGACTTCAGCAGTGGGTGGATGGTGGATGAGAGTGAGCCTTCCATGTTCGTGTCAAGAGACTTATTTGATGGAAATGGCATTTGTACCCTTTACCATAGGCTTTCCAGCCACAGTTTAGGATTCCAAGGCACGTGGCCTGACCTAGTCGAGGTGCCTAGTTTCGAATCCTAGATCTGACTCTTACTAACTTTTTGCCTTGAGCTTGGCTGCCTAAGCTTGGCTGCCTAAGCACGCTTATCTGTGGACAGGGGCAGTGGGCATTCCCACCCATAGGGTTGTTGTGAAATGCAAGTGAGTTAGCCCATGTAGGGCTGTCAATGGAGCCTGACATTGAGCAAGCCCTCAAGCAAAGCCAGCTCTCATCATTATTGCCGTAGTTCGTTCATTCAGCAGTGTATTTGGGGGTACTGATTTCCATGTGTCAGGCAGTGGACCCAATGTTGGGGTCATACACATTCCCTGCCTTCAAGGGACTTGCAAGCCCAGCACCTCCACCCTCCCCTGGGTGTACCTCCTTCTGGTCTACCCAAGGATGCTCCAAGCATTCTCTCCCCTCGCTCTCCTGCATCATCAACATTTCCCTGTTGATAAGACTATTTCCATCAGTACACAAACACATTATAATGTCTATCATATTGAATCCCATTCTCCTGCTACGACCACCCCATTTCACTCTTCCCTTTGCAACAAATTTCCTCAAATAATTGTCCTCACCCATGGTCTGTCATTCTTTTCTGAACTCCCTCCAGTTAGGCTCCCCCCACCTCCATGGAGGTGCTCTCCCTGACATCACCACATTGCTAAAACCAGTCATCAGCTCTTAGTCTTCTTTCTTGACATGTCAGCAGGGTTTGACCTCTTCTATCGCTTCCTCCATCCCGTGTCCTCCAGACCCCAGCCCCTTCCTATTTCCCTTCTGCCTCTCTGCTATACCTCCTCAGTCACTTTGCTGGGCCCATTCAAACCATCCTCCCTGCCTCTTCATTTTGGAACAGCCCTAGGTCCAGTTGGGCTCCTTCTCTATCGATCCATACTCATGTGCTTGGGATCTCATCCCTCCTCATGCCTTGAGGGATCAACTATCTGCTGACAACTCTTAATTTGCATTTCTAAGCTGGTCCTCTCTCCTTAACTCCATCCCATGTCTAACAGCTTACTCAACAACTCGAGTTGGATATTGAATTAACATCTTAAATTTAACATGTCTGATACCAAACACTTGGTATTCCCTCAACTCAACCGGATCCACTCAACAGTCTTAACCATCTTTTAAAAAATGACAACTTCATCTTTCTAGTTGCTCAGGCTAAAGATGTTTGATCAACTTTGATTCTTCTTCATATCTCATCTACCAGTAAATTCTATTGGCCATTCCCTCAAAATATATCCAAATATGTCCAGGTCCTGTCTGCATTCTCCCTTCTTCACCACTACCCTTCTGATCCAAGCTCCCTCATCTCTCCCCTGGAGATTGCAATTGCCTCTGACCTGTCTTCCTTCCCTTCCTTCTCTATAGATGACCCTTAGAAATAACTTATAGACTTATAGACTTAAAACTAACTTATAGACTAACTTATAGAACTAACTCTCCTGTTCAAAACCCTGTAAGTGGTTTCCCATCACACTCAGAGAAAAAGTCAAAATGTTTAAAATGATGTGTAGGACTCTAAACAATCTAGGCATAACTATTCCTTTTCTTGCCTCTCTGTTTTCATCTCCTGTTCTTCCCTCTGACGCTCTGCTCCAGCTACATGGGCTTCTCCGCTGTTCTTAGGGCACTCCAGGCATGCCCTGGCTTCAAGGCCTTCACACTTACTGCTCCTCCTGCAGGACCATTCTTTGCCCAGATGCTCACTCCCTGTTCCCATTGTCTGTTACTTAGTAACAAACCCCCCAAACACTGTGGCTTAAAACAACTCTCACTTTCACTTCGGGTCAGGAGTTTAGGCAGGGCTCAGCTGGCTGGCTCTTCTGCTCCATCTGCCTCGACTAGGGTCATTTGATGAGGTTCAGCTGGTGGCTGGCTGGGATAGAGGACCAGCTTCACTCAAGTCCTGGTAGGATGGCTGGAAGGATGGCCTCAGCTGGGCCACTATTTCTTTTACGTGGTCTCAGAACCTCTCCACATGGTCTCTCCAGCAGGATAGCTGGGGTTTTTACATGGTGATTCCAGCTCCAAGAACAGGTGGTGCCCAACACAAGAAATGGGAGCTGCCAGTTTTTTAAGACCTTATCCTGGAAATGGATACTGAGCCACTTTCACCATATTCTATGGGTTAAAGCAATCTCAGAGCCCACCCAGGTTCTAGAGGCGGGGGCATAGGCCCTACATCTCAAAGGAAAGGATGTCATGGCATCTGTGGCTATCTTTAACCTGCCATGTTCCCCTACTTGAGGGTCAAACGTCATTTCTTCATTGACCTTATGTTGAATTGTAGTTGTTCTCTCTTTCCATGTGTCACAATATTTCCTAACACTCTTCTGGGGCCTGTTACTCTCTGTGGAGTTGTACGCCTCTCAGAGAGTGGATCAAACCTATTTATCTGTTTATTCTCCATCTTACCCTATTGAAATATAAGCTCCTCAAGGACATGTATTTTTTTGTTCCATTTGGTATCCCTGTACCTAGAATACAGCCCGGCACACAGTAGGCATTCAATAGAGTTGTTGAAAAATGACTGTGATTTTTTTTAACCAGCATCTTCCAGCCTGTAATTAAATTATGTTATGCAGGCATCTTTGCTGCTCGCTGCGCTCTAAGTAAAGACTTTGCACTTTGTGGCAGTTTTTAAGGTGGCTACAAATTCTTTGACATTGCTTCATTAGCATTAGCTGTGACAATAGAGGGTGGTAGAGGGTCAACAAAGGGGATACAGCTTCTGCCTACCTCTTAGGCAGCTGCCCTCGGAGCACAGCCTCCAGGCTGCAAAGCCCAAGCCAGGGAGAGGGCACCTGTGGACGCTCTTTAGCAGCCCCAGCCCAGGCTAGACTTCTGGTCATGCCCAGGCCCCAGCCATGTGAGTGATGATGTCGCCAAAAGATTCCAACCCCTTCCTCCACCCTTCACATCTCCTCAGGGGAGGTCCCAGGCATCATGGCGGGCAGACAAGCCATGCCCACTGTCCAAATTCCTGTCTCAAAGAATCTAGGAGCATAAGGAAAAGGTTGCTGATTTGTGGCTCCAAGTCTCAGGGGTCTGTTACGCAGTCACAGATAAGGAGAATACAGATCTTTATTTGCTTCAATCAAATAAATTTCGTTCAGATCCCCATCCAGTAAGGTTGTCAGGAAATTCTTCTTTGGTCATGTTTTGGGATGCCCTTTCCTACTCCTTTGGGGTACAATACTGGAATTTGAAAGAATTTTCTTTCCTGGCTTACTCTATGAATGAGCTCTACCCCGCAGGAAGTCTGTCTTTTCAGGCACGCCTAGAATTTGTCATTCACAAATTTTTATTGAGCCAGGCTCTGTTCCAGGCCCCAGGAAAGCATCAGCAAACAAAACAGAACAGAGTCCTGCCTGCGTGGAGCTTACATTCTAGGAAACAAGTCAACAATAAAAAGTCCTGGGAAGCGGACTTGGTCCTGTGGTTAGGGCATCCGTCCACCACATGGGAGGTCCACGGTTCAAACCCCGGGCCTCCTTGGCCTGTGTGCAGCTGGGTCCCGTGCAGTGCTGATGCGCGCAAGGAGTGCCGTGTCACACAGGGGTGTCCCCCGTGTAGGGGAGCCCCACGCGCAAGGAGTGCACCTCGTAAGGAGAACGGCCCAGCACGAAAGAAAGTGCAACCTACCTAAGAATGGCGCCACCCACACGAAGAGCTGACACAGCAAGATGACGCAACAAAGGAAACAGATTCCTGTGCCGCTAACAACAACAGAAGCGGACAAAGAAGAACACGCAGCCAATAGACACAGAGAACAGACTACTGGGACAGGGGGAAAGGGAAGATAGATAGATAGATAGATAGATAGATAGATAGATAGATAGATAGATAGATAGATAGATAGATCTTTACATTAAAAAAAAAAAAACAATAAAAAGTTCCACAAACATTGACCAAGCTTTAAATCTTACCTGGTGGGATGGTTTCATTGACGCAGTCTGTTACTTTACTAAGTGCCCTCTAACTGCAAACCACAAGATTCCCTTGATAGGAGTATCAATAACTTTCCAAAGTTAAAACGCTCATCAAAATCTGCTAAGCTGCACATCTTGACTTACATTATCTGCTCACTCACTTTGAGATCTCTTACTTCCTTGACACCTAAGTTAGTAGTTCGTTTAATCCTTCACCTCTGTCAATTGGTTAATGATCTGAAAACAATCAGTCCAGGAAGCACAAGCAGCCGCAGTAGAATTTAAAGACTCATCCCAAATGGGTGTCCTTTTTTTCACTTTAAGCTTTAATTGCCCATATAAAAAATTTTAATGTACTAGTCATTGAAGACACAGTCAATAAAATTTAGATCAACCTTAGATAAAATTGTGGAAGAAGTGAAACTTCCTATATTTGGTCATATCTTCCTCACCTTTTATTTCCATCCCAAATATCTGAGTTTCCTCCATTCTGTACTTGAGGGGCCCAGACGTTCGCCCTGCCCCTCTACTCCTGAGGCCCCCATTCCATCCTGAGCACACTTTTTTTATTTTTTCACTTTATCAAATAAACACTCCCCTTTTCCACTTTAACAAGGAAGTAGCCCATAGAAAGTGAGAAGTGGAAGAGTCTTTAGAAATAACTTGGCTCAGTTCCCTGCTTTTGAAGCTGGAAATTGTGAGGACTAGCAAATTGGAGGGATTTGCCCAAGGTCAGCAGAATTTTGGAAGCTGGAGAGAATCTCTGGTGGAGGAATGTCACATCCTCTGACAGCTTGGAAGAATTATTTTTTAACAAAGAGGCCTCAAATCACATTGTGTAGGCAGTTCTAATCAAAATGCAAACTCTAAATATAATTCAGATGAGGTGTGTTTTGGAAACCCTTTTTACTTTGATGTGTCTTAAATTAATATAGAATCTTTTTGTTGGGGCTTGTATTCTCCTTAAATCGAGAATATCGGTGACTTTTCTCTTAAACTTTCTTCTTTGTATTGTTTCTGCCCTGCCTGAATTCTTCACAATAAGCACGCATGAATTTTACAGAATGAAAACGGGATCTTATTAAAAACACCTATTTTTTAATAATAGATTTTACCTAAATTACACAGGTAATTATAGCTTTGTAGACCTGATCTTACAGAATTGGGTTAAGAGCTAAATATACAAGATGATAAAAGAACAGGTTTTTAAAAAATTCTTAATATAGTCAATGATTATTGTAATACCCATTGAAGAAGTTTTAAATGCCCACAGGTACATTTCTACCTGAGCAAACTCTAGAGTGCTCAAAGGGAATGAAAAGATATCTTTCAGAGCATGGCATTGCCTGGGGATGAGGTGCATCAATAGTAAAACATTGGACTACAATTTTCAAGGACTTCCAGATTCATCCAGAAAGATGCACAAGAACTGTTTGAAATTGGGAAGAAAATTCCAGATAACTCCCAAGAGTGCAGCAATAAAATTAATTTAAGAGGAGGCACTGATGAAAATTGAAAATCTAATAGAATTGTCCTCGGTACAGTATTTCCAAAATATGCTTTTATTATTAAAATGTGTTAAAAGTGCATTAGCTCCCATGTTATTCTATGTTCATAAGTAATCCCTAGACAATAGATGCATTATTTAATTTTATTTTTGTATTTATAGCTTCACCTTATTTCTGAAAGGATTAATGATAGTTTAACCTAAGCACTTTTGTGATGGCTACCTATTGTGCATGTGCATATGTGTGTGTTGTTTGTGTGTGTGTATATATACACACACACATATATATGTGTGTCACTTTTAACTATGTTTAAAATTATAGCAGGTGCATTCCTATACTTCTTTTAAAAGAACTGTATTAGTTCATTCATTTATTGAAAGATCTATGTTGAGGATATATAATAATGCACAAAATGAGCTATAGAAATGCCCCATGTAGGCCACTGAGCCACGGGACTCTTACCTAATCATTTTCCCTCAGCTAACTTTGATCCCTCAGTTTTACCCCAATAGCCAGAGTTACAGCCCCCTACTCTTCAATTGCATTTTTTGGTGACAATTTGAATTACATAATACTTTGAATTTTTTCCCCTATCTAGAGCAGGGTTTCTCAACTGCTTCGCTGTCAATATATTGGCCCAGGTCACTCTTTGTTGTGGGAGGTTGTGCTGGGCATGTGGGGTATTTGGCCCTGGCCTCTACCCTCTAGATACCAGTAGTACCCCAGCTGTAACAACTCAAAATGTCTCCAGACCTCACCAGATGTCCCCTAGGGGACAAAATCACCCTGGTTAAGAACTACTGGTGGAGAGAGCTCATAAAGGTGAGGAGGTGGTCTCTCTTTTATATGGCTCTGCCTTCAGATTTTATAACTGTGCCTGCAGGTAACACATGCTTGGGAAGCCATCACTGAAACACAAGTAATTGGATGCATGTGAAGGCCACTTAATGGTTTGTCAGAGAACATGGCTTGCCGTCCGTTTAAGCTTCTTTCATATCCGTTAATAACATTTTAGGTAAGCAGATGTGGCACAAGAAGCTGGGCATGACAGGCTGGTACAATGAGCTGATGCAACAAGATGACGCAGCGAGATGATGCAATGAGGAGACACAGTGAGGAAACACAATGAGCAACACAACAAGCAGGGAGCAAGGGCGTGGCTCAAGTGATTGGGTGCCTCCCTCCCACATGTGAGGTTCCAGGTTCATATCCCAGTGCTTCGTAAAAAGAAGATGAACAGAGAGCAGATAGCAAACGCAAACAGTGGGGGGTAGGGGGATAAATAAATAAAAATAAATCTTTAAAATAATAGTATTTTAGGATTTTCTTCATACAGATCAGTATATTCTGAGGTATTTTACCATTTATTATGCCACCTTGAATTGAGCTTTTATTGTGTTATAGTTTCTTCTGGCATCATTGATTTTTTCTTCCCTGTAATAGGAAAGCTGCTAATAAAACCCACTTCACCCTACATCTGATGCAGACCTAGATGAATATTCTCTGTCATGTTACAGGTTATCCTTCAGTTGCTACTTTACCGAGTAGTTTTTGCTAGTCATTCATTCAATAAATGGTAATTGAGCACCTCCTGTATACTACAAATGTTCAAATTCCTCCCATTCCTTTCCTTTGTCTGTGAAATTATCACTTTATTTCTCTTACAATCTACTACTATGAACAATTATGTCAATTGTTTTCCTAGGGGAAAAACATATTTGTTCTCCCCAAAACAACCCCTATTCTAATTCACTGTAGAATGGTTTTTGTTTTTTTTTTTTAATCCCCCATCCTCAGGCTTTTTTTTGCATGCTGTCTGCTCTCTGTAGCCCTTCGCTGCATGCTCTTCTGTGTTTTTTTTTGTTGTTGCATCACCTTGCTGAGTCGGCTGTCTGCGGTGCTTGTGGGCCGGTGGCACTCTGTGGCATGTGGGCAAGCCTGCCTTCACAAGGAGGCCCCGGGACATGAACCCAGGGCCTCCCATATGATAGACAGGAGCCCAACTGATTGAGCCACAGTTGCTTCCCTGGAATGCTTTTCTTTTAATGTATCATTTGCTAAACTTTTTATTGATGGTATTTGCATATGCACTTTTTTTTAAAGATTTATTTATTTATTTCTCTCCCCTTCTCCCCCACCACCCCCCCACCCCAGTTGTCTGTTCTCTGTGTCTATTTGCTGTGTCATCTTTTTTGTCCGTTTCTGTTGTTGTCAGCAGCATGGAAATCTGTGTTTCTTTTTGTTGCGTCATCTTGTTGTGTCAGCTCTCCATGTGTGCAGCACCATTCCTGGGCAGGCTGCACTTTCTTTCATGCTGGGTGGCTCTTCTTACAGGGCACTTTTTAATTCAACTGATTTCTAGTTTTCTTTTTGTTCTGTCTTTTAAAAATTAGAACCAGACTTATCCTGGCTTCCTAAAATGAATTGGGAACATTTCCTTCCACTAAACTCTAAATGTTTAACCCATTTAAGAATGATCTGTTTGTGACAATTGTGCTTCACCAAATTATCTAACATCTCCTTGAATCCTCTGTCTCCTCTTGATTATTTATTTTTCTATAAACTCTTCCTTTTTATTGTATTTCCAAATTTACTAGCATGGAAGTATACATAGGCTCAAATATCCTTTTACTTCATTGAATTTTCATAAATGTGACCAAATCTGGTTTTTACTCTGAGTCTCATGACTTCTGTTGCCTTTCCTTTGTTCTGCAGTATTTTTCTATACTCTCATGTTGGTTCTGTCTTTAAATTGGCTGGATTTGGCTGCACTTGGTTTTCCTCTGAGCATTCCTGAACAAGGAGAGCTCTACCCAGCTTGGAATCTGACAGCAGCCTCTGCAACCAGGTTTCCCTGACCCTAGTCTCCACCCACTTATGTTGTCCAGCCAAGCCCCCACCCAGAGTGGCCTGGGACAGGCCCTGGTTAGCAATCGCAGTCTAATGCCAACTTCCCAGCAGATTCCACCAGCTGCATCTCTGTTCAAATAAGAGGGCATCTCGCCATCTCACTGCAACCTTGCTTTCCTGTATCCCCAATAATGAAACCAAACCCCAATAACAGAAGGACTAACATGCACAGGGTCCTTCCAACTGGGGATTTGGCAGTCCTGAGCTGGAATGTCAGTTTTGTGGCTTATTCCCTGAGTGGGTGGGGTAAAATGTTTAAACTCTCTAATACTTAGTTTCTTGGATGGCAAAACTAGACACATACCTCACTGGCTTGCTAGAAAAACTAAATCAAATAATTTATAGTGAACTCTTAATACAATGTCTAATACATCATCAGCACTCACTAGACACATTGGCAATCTTTATTATTATTGAAGAGAATGTCATTCCTGAAATTAGGTAGAGATGAGAGCTGGTAGCTGACCACATAATGCTCTTGATGGTGCAGGCCCCAGATCATTAAATTAAGAGATAGATGTTGTGATTTGTGTGACATGAAGGAGGTTGAGGGAGCCAAAAAAGTCTTCTTAACTTTCTTCAGGTCAAGCCTGGGAATACCATCAACTGAAACTCCCAAATTGTCTGTATTCATGCCTTTGTTTGCTTAATTTTGTTTATCTAGCTCTGTTTTGTATCATAAATTTCAATTCCTCCCAGATCATGACGTTAAGCTGTCTGTTAATTATGGTGTTTCATGTTGTAATGTATGTTAGAGACACGGCTTACTTTGCATTGTTTTAAACTGGAAATAACGTTAAAATTTCTGAGTGAGTTTTGAGCAGCTTTAGACTTAGACCTAGAAAAACATAATGTTTCATCAACAGATAATGCACGCATTGTTTTTAAAAAATATGTACAGGGCGGCGGACTTGGCCCAGTGGTTAGGGCGTCGGTCTACCACATGGGAGGTCCACAGTTCAAACCCCGGGCCTCCTTGACCCGTGTGGAGCTGGCCCACGCGCAGTGCTGATGCGCGCAAGGAGTGCCCTGCCACGCAGGGGTGTCCCCCGCATAAGGGAGCCCCACGCGCAAGGAGTGTGTCCCTAAGCAGAGCCGTCCAGCGTGAAAGAAAGTGCAGCCTGCCCAGGAATGGCACCACCCACACAGAGCTGACACAACAAGATGATGTAACCAAAAGAAACACAGATTCCCATGCCGCTGACAACAGAAGCAGACAAAGAAGACGCAGCAAAGAGACACAGAGAACAGACAACCAGGGTGGGGCGGGAGGGGGGAAGGGGACAGAAATAAATAAATAAATAAATAAATCTTAAAATAAAATAAAATAAAATAAAAAATATGTACGGCACATATTTTTCAAATGCCTTAAAGTTACATGAAACATAGATTATTCAGGAAAAGAATGAAATGGTTGTGACTAAGCAGAAATCAAGCTTAAGTGAAAATTTTAGGGTAATCATATTTGATCTTATGAATAATTTGGGGAGCCAGTAAGAATGATATATACGACAATTTATTGAGATGAAAATGACTGCCATATACGAAGTTGAGCCATAGTTAAATTGTCATTTTTGTGCATCAAAAGATAGTCCCATCTTAAAAGAAAAAAAAGTTAATTGAAGGGAACAGAGATGGTGCAAGTAATTAGGCACTTCGCTCCCACTTTGGAGGTCCCAGGTTTGGTTCCCGGTGCCTCCCAAAGAAACAAGGAAGATGAACAGAAACAGCAAGTACGAAACAAAGAAATAATAAATAAAATAAATCTTAAAAATAAAAGGTTGCGTACTGTTGGTTTCATATGGCTCACTCTAGAAGTTGGATTTTTAGCAAACATTTCTTGAGCACCTACTGTGTCCACAGCCCTGTGCTGCAAAGCTCATAAAAGTGACTAAGACAGAGCCCATACTCTCCAGGTGTGAGCAGCATCCCTGCACAAGTAGAGGAAGACGGCTGCCCCGAGAGACAACTCGTCAGACAGTGCTCTGAGCTGCCCTTAGATAGAGCTGAGGCTGACAGTGATGAGTGAGAGAGAGGCTCCCAAAAGCCTTTGTGTGCCGTGGGGATATTGCTGGGAGCTACTGACTCTGTGTGGCAAAGACATTAGATGGAATGCTGCGGGTTGAGCCGCTATTTCAGTGGCTGCCTGGAGAAATCATGCCAGCTCTCAGCAGGTTGACTCCAAAATCCATGCCATGAGTGCCTCCACACCAAGTGGCTAAAATTGGCCACACTTAGTCATGGCCAAAGGAAACCACTGGGAGAAGAAGGGAGCGCATCCAGGGAGACGAAAACTCCCACCTCCCCACTGTGACCCTCCCAAGTACATATACACACACACTAGATACATACGCATATATGTATAGACAGATGATAGATATTCCATGTATGTGACATAAAGTAAGAACTGACTCTATTATAAATGTTTGCCAGTGGTAATGTGCAGCCTGAGGGGCACAAAAATGAACGAACACAGGAAATCCTGTTTCTCATGGTCGCGAGTAGTCTGGACTCCAAACTGAATCAACAGAGAAGAAAGGAACGTTTATCAAGCTGTTTGTCAAGCATGCACGTGCAGCTCCTGCTGCCCAGTCTGTGCCCACTGACCTCAGCCTGGTCACTCCCGCTCTCGGGCACGTCACTGTCTGGAGGGAACACAGTCGTGTGGGTGCCAGCTGCCAGACAGGCTGACCCCTGTGGCCAAAGCTCCTCTCCAATACTTGCAGTTCATTTCCTTCTGGGCTTTCTGTGGGTTTGCTCTTGCCTGCCCCCTAGAGGTTGGTGCTGCTGTGTGCCTTCCATTGGAGGGAAGGTGGCTTGTGTTACTTCCAGGTGAGCATCTAAGGAGCATGCTCACTTCTCCTGCACCGTCATCTGTAGCTATGTGGGTGGTGCGAGGGCGCAAGTTGAGCTATCACAGGGTGGACAGTGCCCTGGACATTTGCTGGGACCCCCGGTGGCCTTTGCATCACCAAGAACCAACGCATCGAGGCTTTCAGCCCCTGAGGTTTGAGGCTGTCTACCATGACAGCACCGCCAAGCCCATCTCTGGGAAGTGTAGTTAGTATAAATCGGTTTTCCGAAGCCTCACCCCTCATGGAGCAACTGAAAACATGAAATGTCTGAATCTACCAAGCTCAAGGGCAGGTCCTAGAGCTGGGGAGAGCCCGCGGAGGCTGCAGATTGATGGAGCACCCCAGGAAGCCCCCACTTTGTCTTGTCATCGTCCTTCTAGGAGTCACGCTTGGCCCCTGTGGCTCAGGAGGCCGCTTCGGCCTTTGGCTCAGGGAAGGCTCCTTGCACCCACCACGAAGAGAAGGAACTGCACGCTGTTTGGCTTGCCGTCCTCTGTCTACAGCAACGATAACAACGCAGAGCTGACCCAGTGCTTGAGCCCCAGTCAGAATCTGCTTCATGTCAAAACGGCCCTTGCCAGTGCTGAAATAGCCCACAAAGTGCGGTCGACTCAGTTTTGCGCACATGTACCTGGTACGCTGATACGTATGCATCCTGAAGTTTGAAAACTTGAGCCAGACCCTAGGAAGGAAAAAGGGGCACATTTACAAGCAAATCCCTGGCTCCTAAATCATTTTGCCCTTGAGAAAGGATCACACCCACAGCAGTGAAGGAGAGGGGCACGGACACCTGCCGGGACCTGCGTGGGTCGTTGCCAGCATATCCAGAGAGCAGGGCGCCCAGCGCAGGGCCTGGGTGCTGGGGCCAAGTGGGGCTGCCTGGATCTGAAGCCAAGCCCAGGCTCTTCCCACCCATCCAAGGGAGGCCTGTTGGGCCTCAGGGCCCCCTCGCTCCTGGGCCTTTGGTCACTGTGCCCCCAAACGCGGGCCCACGAGGGGGAGCACGTGCGTGAGGCTGTGTGTGACTCAGCAGGATTCTGTGCTCTGGCCCTGACAGAAAGGGACAAGCTTGACCTTAACCTTGGCCCGAGTCTCCTTCCTTGGTGGTGCCAGATCTTCCAGGCCTATTCATCTGTTTGGGCACCATGTGCTGGCCCTCGGATGGGGCTTGTCTGTCTTAATCCGTGACAGGCAGCCCCTTCCTTTACTGGAACTAATGTACTAATTGCAAAGGAAACTCTTCCAGCAGCCCCAGGTCCCTGCCTGTATTCTTAATGAAGCAGGACTTTCTTCTGCTCACAAGAACTTCTCAGTGCCCACGGGGAAGCCGAGCACTGAGGCAGCAGAAAAGGGTAGTCTTCTAAACATGCTATCAGAAGATGTCCTGCACAAAAGATGATCCTGGCTCCCCTGAGATGTGGAGGCGAGGCTGTCTGCCCAGCGCAAAGGAAGCTGGTGGCTGGAACAAGCTGCCAGGCCAAGGTAGGCAAGGTGTGTCACCTGCATGCAGCTCAGGGTGCACGCCCTGGCCAACGCCCGCTTGACCACTGGGACGGTGGGCTGCCCTGAGCTGGTCCTGGCAGAAGACCTGGGCCTCTGACACACCCACGTGGGGCCGGGCGCCAGGTGACCCTGCTGCCCTGGGCTGGGGAAGGGCCTTCGGAGCTAGAGCCAGGCTTCCCCTGCCTCCAGCATCGACCTTCAGGGCAGGTCCAGGCTCCTTCCTCCCTCCTAGGGAAAACGTCTGTCCCCCAACGTTTGCCCTGAAACAGAGCTGCCTGAGAGAGCCTCCCTGGAGATGACATGACGTGGCCATTCTTGGGAGTCCTGGTTTCCCGGGGACCCATGTTCTAAATCAAGCCTGGGGCTGCCCCTGGCTTAGGAGGAGTCCTCCAGGGAAGGTCAGGGTGAATGAATTAAAACAGCTCCGTTTAGGGCTCCTTTTTCATCCATGTGATTAAAATCTACGGAGCTGGGATTAGAATGCAGGGACCAAAGATGCCTTTCAGCAGACTGATGTGTGTGTACAGACATAAAACATACTATATATGTAATCATATACTATATTGTGTGTATATCTATATGTAATAATATATATATGCCTCAGAGATGTTGCGGATTCGGTTCCAGACCACCACAAGAAAGCAAATATCACCATGAAATAAATGACATGATTTTTTTTTTTTTGGTTTCCCAGGCATAGTTATGGCCAATAGCACTATGTCTAAAAAAACTAGGCATGTAGCTTAATTGGAATATGACACAGATACACGAAGTGAGCACATGCTTTTGGGAAAAATGGTGCCAAGAGACTTACTCACAGGATTGCCACTGACCTTCAATTCATAAAAAAACACAATTACCTACAGAGTGCAATCAAAGCAAAGAACAATACAAGACATGCCTGTATAACAATAATACATACTTACAACATGTATACATATGTATATATGTATAATACATAAAGTATAACAATGTATATGTAATTATATTGTAGATATGTAATAATATATGTTTTTTATTTATTTATTTCTCTCCCTTCCCCCCAGTTGTCTGCTCTCTGTGTCCATTCACTTTGTGTTCTTCTGTGTCCACTTGCATTATCCGGCAGCAATGAGAAACTGCGTCTCTTTTTTGTTGCGTCATCTTGCTGCACCAGATCTCCGTGTGTGTGGTGCCACTCCTGGGTGGGCTGTGCTTTTTTCATGCAGGATGGCTCTCACCTTCTATAGCTGTTGCCTTCCCTCTACTTCTTGCTGATTCTGAAAGTGGAGCACAGTCCCATTTCTTTGACCAAGAAATTCTAACTAGTCAGTTTGTGTGCAGAAGTTGTATATTAAAGAATTGGGAGATACAGCAAGGTGCGGTGTGTGTGTGTGTGTGTGTGTGTGTGTTTACAATGGAGTCTGAGATGGTACAGCACAACTCCATCAGCAGATGATTTAAAATGGAACATTATATTTTTTCCAAAGAAAGGAGGCTTTGTCATACCCAGGTGTCCCTGAAAATCCATTCCAGGTGCTACGGCATACTCTGTGCTGCCCACCTGGACAACTGCTGAGGCTTCACTCTGGGAGACTCTGGGACAGGGAGGGAAAGAGAGCCGGCATTCATTTCCCACTTGCATGAACTACTGCATCCCTCCTGCCCACTTAAGGGCAGAAATATTTACAGATCACTTCCATTTTAAAAGTCCCTATTCATTTTAAAATTCATTTTAAATTCTTAGTCCATTCCTGTAAAAAGAAAACGGCAGCCTGGAGCGAGCAGGTGGAAGAGTGAAAGAAGGTCTGTGTGGGGTTTATGCCCAGCCTCCTGGGCCTCAGGGTCTTTATCATTTCCCATCATCTCCCTGTATTTTGTGCTGCCCTCACCTCCCAGGAAGTTACTCTGAGATGCCAGGAAAGTGTTACAGCTAGGGTTGGCAGAGAACGGACAGTCTCCAAGCAATGCGAAGAGTTGGATGCAACTGGGTTGTGTTGGGAGCTTCGAGGAAGGTTCAAACTATTTCGACTGCTTGTTTGCTTGTCTGACAGAAAGGAGATACTTGGAAGATGAAAGAAGGAGGACACCAAGTGTCTTTGAGTTTGGGTGAATTTTCCTCCAAGGCCAAGCACCTGGATGGGAACCCCGGAAGCTAGGGCAAGCAAGATTTAGGATTGACTTCCACTAGGTGACTAGCTCTGCCCAGCCACTCCAGAGTGGACAAAGGAGATACGCTCTCCTCTCTCTTCTCAGGAGCTTGCCCTTGCGTGGAATCAGCTGTGGAGCAAGCACTCCAGAGGCCGAGTCTCCAGGGGTTCCTCTGTACCCGAGACATAGAGAACATGGGCAGGCCCAGGAGGGTGAAACGTGCGCTATCAAATAATTCAAGGAAATCAGCCTTGAATTTGGTATCAGGGAAACCCTAGGGCTACCTCTTAGTATTTCCAGTTTCCTGATGGTGCACGCCAAACTCAAACTACAGTAATTAAATTAATCTGAAAATTGCTTGGCCTAATTATTTACTTCTGCTTCCAGAGGGAGAACCACCAACTTCATTCTAGACAAAAATATTCATCACACCAAACTATCTGGACTTGGTTTTGGACAGCAGACTCTACCTGCAAGCTCGTCTCTCTGTAAATCCTTGCCTATCAGAGCAGAAACCCTGTGAAAAGCTTTTTTTGCAGAGTAAGACTCTACTTGAAAAGAGGTAGTGGGCGTTATGACTTCCTCATCTGTTTGATCTCAATATCTGAGTCTCTGCTCTAAAGGTGCCAATTAATATTTACAATTGGTGGTTCTGCCTTGGAAACGCTTCGCCGAGTACCTCCCTGAGCTCATATTAATTATTTACTCGTCTTAATAGGTTTCTCTTTAACAGCTTACTCCTTAGGGGTCATGGCCGACTCAGAGCCTTGGGTCTGAGTGAAGCCCCTGGTTCCCACGGAGGATCCGATCCCTGAGCGAAGCTGGGAAGAAGCAATCACGAATCCTCTGCTAATCGTTTCCCACCGCCTCTGGCCTCGCGTGGCTGGTTTGGCCGCTGAACCGGTAGAGAATTCCCGCAGGCTGAACCTGAAAGTCGACCCCATTTCTCCACAGCGCTGGCTCCCCCCTCCTCTCGCCCAGCCCCATTCTGCCCGTTTTCTGAAGTGGCAGCAGGACAGGGGACGAGCGCCTCTAGAAAGAAACAAGAGCAGAAGGGAGCAGGAAAAAGCACTCGTGTACGCAGCAAGCAGGGCCCTTGGCTTTCTGCGGGTGCAACCTCTCCCACAGGCCTGGCCGCCTCGGCTCTATGAGCCGCTCAGATGGAATCCTTCTCAGAACAACCCTCCCAGGCTGAAGGAGGAAACTTCCTGCAGGTTCTCCCTGGTAAAGCTTAAGATAAATGGCTCTTTTTACTTCCCAGATTAGCATTCAGGGCCATTCCAAGGCCTCCTCCCCCGGGCAGCGTGGTTCTGACTCTTCCTTTAACACTGATTTTCTGGATGACCTTCGTTGACCTTGGGGCGACATGCATTCTCATGGTTCGAACGCCTCCCTGGGTGTTTATGGCCGTTATTAATGTCTGCAGGCCTCTCTGAGCACGTAAAACCTCCCGTTAATGAAAAGCAGAGACGAGACAGGATGTGGGCTCCTCGTCACACGTTAGTCAAGGCCCCGACCTGGTGCCTCATCGTGAGTCACCGGGGCCTCCTGCTGCTGTTTTGTCAGCCATGGGACATGGAAAGCACATTTACAGTTTCCCTGGGTAAGTTCAGCCAGGCTCTAGTGCAGCACCTCGCCCATTAATAGAAAAGAGTTCAGTGTTTATCAGATGAATCCCGAAATAAAAAGTCCCTTGTTACGGAAGGCCTGGCAATTAGTCAGACCTTCTCGTAGGGAGAGGGTTGTATAAGAACTGCTGCAACGAGTTTTGTTGATTCTGAGCTTCGTGGAGCTTCAGCCAACGGAGCAGCTCACAGGAGACAGAGACACTGCCGGTCAATGTGTTAGGATGCCTGCGAATTCCCCCGGGTTGCCAACCCTTTTCATTTAAACGTCATCTGCTGTCAGCAAGGCCACATCGCAATTTTCATGGGACACATGGCCTCCTTCCACCATAAGAGAGCTTTGCGTGCCCTCGGAAATTTCATTTATTTCTGATAAAAGACAAAAATTAAAATATTTTTCTGACCCCAAAAGTTCATTTTTTTTCTTCTGATTTTCAAAGAAACTAAAATATTCTCATTGTCCCTAAGTATGGTGCCTGCCAGACCTGGTGGAGAAGTCAACCCTAACTATCACCCAGAGCAACGGAATCATTTTATGATGAAAAGTTTTCCATCCCTAGATTCCTCTCAGGTCCCTTCAGACACTAGCCTAAGTTTTATTAGGGCCTAGAGCAGACCACTGAAATCAAAGAGCTTAGCTGCAGTCTAGTCCATGCTCCTTAGAGAACCTTTGAGAGGGGAGACAATTTAGAAATGCTCTGATAAATGTTGCTCTAAATAGACCTCAGATAACTAACTCTTGGTGGCCAGGATAACATCACCTACAGATGTCTGTGTCCCAGCAGTCGGCACACCTTCAAACCCCTTTATTAAATTCATTTATGCACTTGAAATCAAAATAGGCTATCAGAGGTGGAATTGACTAGTAAGTGGCCACAGATAATGCTTTCTATAGCATGAAATAATTACACAAGTTTTATGTGCAACTTTGATGAGACAGGGGGTTTATTAATTAGATCAAGAAGTCATTGAGCTCTCTTTTTGACCTTGACATTGACTCATCATTTGGCAGGGCTGGGCCCAGGCAAGAGAATTCTGTAGGAGGCTGGGGTCCATCCAGAGGAGAAGGGAGTGGGCCGTCTGGCAGGAGGAAGGGCATCCACAAGGGCACAGAGGCAGGACGCAGCATGGCAAACTCAAGGCAGGCAAGAGGTCCAAGAACGAGTCAGGGGGGCAAGAGGAGGAGATGGGACTGCAAGGCGTAAAGGGCATCTTCTAACGGCATCAAGAAAAGGACCTTGAACATTATCTTGTGAATAAGGTAGAAACCCTAAAAGGTCTTCAGGAGGAGTAAAACATAAGTAGTTTACATTTTAGGAAGAATATTCTGCTGCAGGTGGAGGAAAGGGTGACAAGATAAGGAAGAGTAGAGCAGAGCGCCTACTTGAAGGTTTCCTAAGATGGGCCTTGATGTTTATGGTGAAAGCTCCAGCTATAGGCTGATGGCTGTCTTAAGTTGTGTTTTTTTTTTTAAGATTTTATTTATTTTTATTTATTTCTCTCCCCTCCCCCCCCATTGTCTGCTCTCTCTGTCCATTCACTGTGTTCTTCTGTGCCTGCTTGTGTTCTTGTCAGCAGCACTGGGAGTCTGTGTCTCTTTTTGTTGCATCATCTTGCTGTGTCAGCTCTCCATGTGTGTGGCGCCATTCCTGGGCAGGCTGCACTTTTCTGTGCAGGGCGGCTCTCCTTACGGGGCACACTCCTTGCACGTGGGGCTCCCCTACATGGGGGACATCCCTGTGTGGCATGGCACTCCTTGCGCGCATCAGCACTGCACTTGGGCCAGCTCACCACGTGGGCCAGGAGGTCCTGCATTTGAACACTGGACCTCCCATGTGGCAGGCGAATGCTCTATCAGTTGAGCCAATTCCACTTCCTTGTCTCGAGTTTTATTCTTTTGTGTGCCTTTGTGTCCTGCTTTCCTGATATAATTTTACCCCAATGCCTGTTTTGATAATGTAGGTACAGGCACGGTCAGATTAAACCAGACATGGGTCCAAAGTAAAGAGCTTCTTTGCCTCTTAGAAGGAGGATGCTGATGCCAAGTATCCAGCCAAGCACCTTTCCCCTTTTTTTTCTTAAAGATTTATTTTTTATTTATTTCTCTCCCATTTCCCTCCCAACCCCCCCCCCCCCACTGTCTGCTCTCTATGTTCATTTGCAGCGCGTTCTTCTTTGTCCGCTTTTGTTGTTGTCAGCAGCATGGGAATCTGTGTTTCTTTTTGTTGCATCATCTTGTGTGTCAGCTCTCTGTGTGTGCGGTGCCATTCTTGCACTTTCTTTCACGCTGGGCTGTTCTCCTTATGGGGTGCACTCCTTGCACGTGGGGCTCCCCTACATGGGGGCACCCCTGCATGGCACGGCACTCCTTGCGCACATCAGCACTGCATGTGGACCAGCTCCACACGGGTCAAGGAAGCCCGGGGTTTGAACCACGGACCTCCTATGTGGTAGACAGATGTCCTATCCACTGGGCCAAGTCCACTTCCTTACCTTTCCCCTTTTTAAGAAAATGAATTGGCCAAACTGCAGTGGTCGGTGCAGCAGTCTGAAATTACCTTATGAATCCCCAAAAGAGAAAGATTATGCTCGTGAACTAATCCATTCCTGTGGGTGTGAGACCCTTTCATTGGACTACATCAGTGAGGCATGACTCAGGTTGAATCTCTGCCACCTTGCCGGGTCTGACAGAAACGAGACAACTCAGAGGAAATATTTGACCCTACCATGTGAGAGAAAGGACTCCAGGTTTGCCCCCAGCTGAGCAGAAAGGAGAGAAGCTCCCAAGAGGCTCAAAGAGCTGAGGCCCAGGGAGAGGTGAGCCATATGCCTGAGAGCTGGCAGCTGAACTTGGGAAGGATGTGGAGGCACCAAGACTGATAGAGAAGGCCTGGTGAGAGACAAGCCCTATGCCTGGTTGCCCTCAGCTGAGCTCCAGAAGACATTAGATTCTGGCGGGGATGACAGAGACCTCAGCAGAGACTGGTGGCCGTCTTACTTCATCACGTGGCAAGTGACTTTGGTGAGAAAGCATCTCTGCTGATGCCTTGTTTGGACATTTCACAGCCTCAGAACTCTAAGCCTTTACCCCACTTAAATGCTCATTATAAAGCCAACACATTTCTGGTACTTCGTGTCTGCAGTCCTGTGGCAAACTATAACAGTGGGAAAGGGGAAGGTAAAGACCTGTAGGCATTAGGAGACTCCCTGGGATCTTTGAATATATTTTGGTGTGAGGAGTGAGCCTGTCCAAGGTGGCTGAAACCTGGACTGGCATCACACAATTGCCTGCTTGCATAGATCATCTCAATGAGGCATTTTTTTGGTATTTCCCTGAAGGCAAATTAAAAATGTAGCTTAACACAGGTTAGGAAAATCAACCTGTGGGATGTCATTGTAACATGCCCTGGTTTCTAGAATATGGCAGCAGCACTGCACAGGCTGACTGGCACTGCAAAGTACTCCAACTTTCTTAAACCGTTCTAGAAAGTGTCTGCATATCATGTCTCTTATCTGAGATGAGTTTCCCTGATGGTCCCTCCAAGTCATCCTTTGGGTCAGGAATGACATGGAGAAGGTAACTGTCAGCATGACACAAGTCAAGTCTCCAAATGCCTTCCTCCCTGCAATGTAAACTGCCCACCAATCATCACACTGGCTGCAGGGACATTTGAGGTTCATTTTAGCTATGCTTTCCCCACTGCTCATGCAGGCTCAGTGTATTAGTCAGCCAAAGGGGTGCTGATGCAAGATACCAGAAATTGGTTGGTTTTTATAAAGGGTATTTATCTGGGGTAGAAGCTTACAGTCCAAAGGCCTTAAAGGTACCATAAGAAGTGCTTTCTCACCCAGAGTCTGTTGATGAATGTTGATGCGAGATAGTGGGCGATGTCTGTGGGGGTTCAGTCTTCCTTGTGCTCCCAAGGCTCCGTGGTCTCAGCTTCTTCCAATCTCAGCCACAGGCTGGGACAAGTCTTGGCTCCCTCCCAGGGCTCATTTCTCTCCGGGCTCAGCTGCTCTGCTCTGTCTACAAGGCCAGCTGTAAACTGTCAGGCAAACGGCTCGTCTCTATTCCCGGGATCTCTGTCGTATCTAATGGAACCTTCTCTCTTTCTTCGTGTATCTGCTTCTCTGTGTGCTTACTTTCTGGGCTCCAGAATCAAAACTCTAACTTTTTCCTCTGCCGTGTCATTTTCTCTGTGAGTAAACATGACTCAACATCCTACTGACGTGGCCCAATCAAAGCCTTAATCATTATTTAAACAAGTAAAAGTGAAACCTCTGGACCCAATCCAATTTAATATGCCCAGAGGAACAGACCAGTTCACAAACATAATCCAATATCTATTTTTGGATTTCATAAACAATACCAAACTGCTACACTCAGGGCCAAGCCTCGCAGAGCCCTTTACAGGAGATTCTAGTACTCAACTTAGGAACCTGTGTGTGGGAAGCAGAATAATGGTCCCCAAAGATGTCCTTGTTCCCATCCCCAAAAGCCTGCAAACAAGTAACCTTTTATGGCAAATCGGACTTTGCAGATGTGATTAAATTAAGGGCCTGAGATGAGGAGATTATCTTCAATTACCTGGGTGGGTCCTTTTAAGAGGGAGGCAGGAGGGTCAGACTCAGAGAAGGTGATGTGGTCAAGGAAGCAGGGATCCTGTAGGGAGAGAGAGAGAGGAAGGTGCTTCATTGATGCCTTTGAAGATGCAGGAAGGGGCCACAGTCCAAGGAATGTCGGCTGCCTCTAGAAGCCGGAAAAAGCAAGAAATGGATTCTCCCCCATAGTTTCCAGTTGAAAAGAGCAGCTCTGCCAATCCATTTTAGACTTCTGCCCTCCAAAACTAAAAGATAATACAAGCGTGTTATGTTAAGCCACTAAAATTGTGATGATTTGGTTCAGCAGCATTGGAAACTAATGCTGTGTAGGAGGTAGCATCCCACCCATCCAGAACATCCAGGGATGTCCCACCTGGTGGTGTGGCTATTCTGCCCACGGAGGCCCATGTCCAGCCATCCCACGTACAAAGGGTTGTGCTCTTAGATTCTTCGTCTTCAACAGGAATTTCAGCAGTACCTTGGGAGAGGCTGTATCCAGGTTGCTAGTCCAATTTAATTTTAAACCAGAAGGCCACTACTACAGTTTGATATATTTTTAATGATATTCAAAACAAGAATAGTTGCCATGGCAAAATACCATAAATACAACTTCCGCAACTCTCAGAGATCCTATTGCTTAAATAATTAACAGCAATGTTGCTCTTTCTGCTGCCCTATATGTAAACACTGGTTGTATATGATTTTTTTATGACAGTTTAATCTATACAAATGGGCCATAGTCATGTTTGCTTTGGCTTCTCTTAAATATAATATCCAAGGAAAAGTTTTTAGTCTTGAGTGAGTTACACATTCTTGACTTAATCTAATAATCTGTGGTGCCCCAGAGTTGCCAAGAGAAGTTAAAAGATGACACTGTTCAGCTCTGTACACTGGAGAAATCTTCCATAAATTAGATTTGGGTCCTGGAACCATACCATGATCTGCTCTGAGAATTAAGCACCAGGATGTAGGATACTGAGAAGGCCTTGCCTTGCCCTGCAGAAGTTGCCCAGGAATGCAGTATTTGTCACAAAGATGGCATGCTTCTGTGAATGGTTACAACTCCCAGGGCTACCATCAGAGAAGATCTGATTTTTAGTGTGCCATGCTCTGTGGCCCCGTGGACGGGGGAGGCCGAGCTGATTAGAGGTTTTGCCATAATGAGCAGTATTGGAAGAGGAAAGGTTGGTTGCCCTTTGTGGCAAAAACACTGGATTTACAGAGCCCCAAACCATCCATTCCTCTGACTCTTCCCTTAGGACCTCCCTTCCTTAAAGATCCAGGACACCCAGAGTTCACACCCTCATTAAGGCAGGGAATGGCAAGCATGGAAAGTTCCTATAGTCCAAATTTAAGGAAGAAAAAGGCAGATTATTCTTTGGCCATAGAACAAGGAACCAGCAGACCCAGTCTGAAACCCATCCCTGTCAACCAACAACATCATCCCACCACATCACTGGCAACACTTCTGAGAGCCAGCCAGGCAGTAAATGCTAAGCCACAGAGACCACAGCAACTGGTCCTGCCTCGGAGAGTCCTCAGTGCCTGCACTCCACCCTTCCCCAAACCCTACATTAGATGAGCATTTTGCTTTTTTAAGACACCAAGTCCAACAAGCACAGCCCTCCCTGGCTTAGAGAACAGCCCACTGGGCATTTGACTTCAGATACCATGCTCTGGTCGCTTCCTTCAACAGCAGTGCTTGTGTCTTGTCTGAATGCAGCTCAGTCACAGAACCCACAGAGCACCCAATGCTTCTGGGAGTTGGAAAGTCAATGGTGGGCTGGTGAATGTTTGACACCCAGCTATCCAGGTAGGAGAAAAGAAGCCTTGGGCGGTGGCTCTGGCCAATTCCCATGGTGAAAATACTCCCAGCATGGTGTATTCCGAACCACAGAGGCAATTGCAACCAGCTCTTAAAATTCCTGGAAAGTTAATAAACGGCTCTCCCGAGTTGGTCCAAGCCAGCTCCAGCACACCACTGACTGAGGGAGAGAGTACCAGGTAGCCAAATCCATTGGTGCCCATGGCAGTGGGCATGATGGAAGATGGGTGGGTTTAGCAGAGTCAGAGGTGGAGCATGGTGTTGGGAAATGAGTGATAGATGAATTATCAAGACTTAGCCAAATATCCCACCCCCAGACATGGTCCCCACATGAGACAGAGGACAGGAAATCAACCACAGCCCCAGGAAATGGTGCAGCACTTTGCCTGCACAGAGAGGGACTGCCATAGAAAGGAGTGACAGTTCTGCACAACCAGGAGGAGGCGGCTAATCTCTACACAGAGCTTCCAGAGCCAGGAAGAAGGAGGCCACACCCGAGAGCCTCCATTCCAAGCCACTTGAGCCCCAAGTCCAGTCTGCGCACGGTGGGGAGAAGTTTTAAACCAAATAATGTGATTGAAATTTTACAGGGGATGGGAAATAAGCCTTAGTAACAAATTGAGGCTGCATCAGTAACGGAGTGTGCTTGCAAGTTATGGAATGCACCTGCTGTTGGGATGAGGGATCCTGAGGACTGGTGGGAAAGGGAGCCAGAACCCAGCCGAGGGCAATCAGACCCTGTCCACAAGGGAGTGGGGTCCCTGCCAGAGCACTGCCCTGGGGAGGAGGCCCCAAAAGGCCAATCTCTGAAACATCTTCCCTCTCTGTCTGAATCCATCCCTTTGACCTAGCCTCACTTTGGAATGTCCTCTTGGACATGGCTCACCTAAAAACCCATCGTGGGCTGAGGCTGGTGCCACACAGGGACTGGGACACCAAGAGCTCTGCCACCTTCACCACATGGCTTCCAAAGCGAGGGTCATCCTGGGCATGAACCTGCGGCCAGCCAGTGGGAAAAGAGCACAGAAGATGGGTGCTGGGGCTTCACCTGGCCTCTGCCTAGATGTCATTGTCTTGGCCATACCTGCCTGCACGGGAGACTGGGAAATGTGAGGCCGCTGACCAATGGGCTCTGACAGAGGAGGAAATGTCTGGTCGGTCCAAGTTTTTTTGTCACACCTGCCGCCTGCGGAGGTCATCACTCCTGATACTCTAGCGTTTATACTTCCACACAGATTTTTCTCCCCATGCATTTTCATGTATTTTTTAACAGACTCATCATTGCTCTGTAAACTGCTTATTTCACATAGTGTATTATGAAGCTCTTTCTTAGTCAACTAATACTTCCACACCATGAATTTTAATGACAAAACAGTATGTCTTTGGTTGTAGGGGTCATAATGTAACTAATTAACCTGACGTGTGGTAAATTTTCCCTCTTTCTTGATTGAACGTGTGCTTAGTTTATTTTTATTCTTTCTTAGTCACTCAAGTGTTTCGTGCTTTGAGGTCCATCGGTATTTCCTGACCACTCTGGCAGGAACTAGGGACCAGATGGCTCCCCAAAACAGGCGTGGAGCTCAGTGTACTGGAGGAGTAGCAAGCACAAGTCAGATAACCACACGTTAGTGTATCCTCACCGGGAAGAGGTAACTGTGAAGGAAAGGAAGATCGTCCCGTGAGGGTATCACAGAAGAGCCCGAGTGAATGACGGAGCACGGGGGACAGTGGGCTCCTTAGGAGACCTCTCCTAAGAAAGGGAGATTGTAGCTATGGTCTGAGGACTAATTTCCATTGTTTCCCATCTTGCCATCTGCCAGTATTTTAAAATTTGATACTTCCAAAACGTAATCTGAAAAAGAAGATATTCTAAATCTCGGTAAAATCAACATAAAAATGTTTCAAATTCCACTTTCAAGCCAAAGTCTCCTGGGGAAGGCCAGGCACGGGAGGGCCTCCCCATCGTGGACTGTGTCCTGTCTGCCCTTTGGAGAGAACAATGGGGCTGAATCCCAGCAGTGCCTGCCAGAGGTCTTTGCGGCAGAAGCCAAATGGAGCTGGGACTGCCCCAGGCGGAGGCGAAGCGCCTCTAGGTGGTGTGGCTTTGGCGACTGAGCTGGCCCCAGGCAGCTGCGGAACCTCATGCCACATGTCCCGTTGTGAAGTTCCACCAGTTGAAGGGCTTTGTCCGCTTGACCTAATTGCACCAGGCTGTGGGATTCTTTCTGATTCCCATGTCGTATTCCCGCCGAGACCCAACTAGTGTCAGAAACCTGACATTATTCCAGAAAAAAAGAACTCACTTCAATGAAATGGAATCACTGGTTTCACATGTAAACTGCAGGCATTTGGGAGTGAGGCAGGGCTAAGTGCACAAAGAACAAAGCCACAGCAATTTGACAACATTTGTTGAATGACAGAAACTTTCCATGAGAAGGAAAGTTGCTCCATCCCTAGGAGCTCTGAAACGTGGCCTTAGAAAGGTGATAGGACATGGAGCCTTAGAAAACAAGGAGTCCTTTCCTGCCTCCATACTCTCCAGAGAAGAAAAATAGAGGCTCCTGTGCTGGTGTGAGTCTTCTGTGGACCCCAGAAAATCCTGTTTGTAAGGCAAGCCCATCCCGGTGCCTGTAAACCTGTCCTAGATGGGACCTTTAGTAGGGTGTGACCCAGGATGGGTCTTGGTCATTTTACTGGAGCCCTTTATAAACAGAGGAATAAAAGCCTCAGACACAGAAAAAAACAACAGAGACTGATAGAGGTCCCCAGAAGCTGACGAGCCCAGGAGAGAGGAAAGCCACAGGTCCAGAGGAAAGGGGAGCGATGGGCAGATGGGCACTGTGCCCTGTCTTGTGCACGACGACCCACCGCTGAGCTTGGAGAGACAGCATCTTTAGGTGAGGCCCCAAGTGCCTGATTCCCCCGGCTACAACTCAGTGAGACAGCGTCTCTTGACGATGCCTGATTTGGACACTTTCATGGCCTCGAACTGTAAGCTTTTAACCTAATAAATTCCCATTATAAAAGCCAGCCCTTTTCTGGTTCACTGCTCCCAACAGCCTTTAGCAAACTAAAACCGCTCTTCTGCTGAGAACTGGCAGCCACTCGCACGGGATCTCTTTGGCAAAGTGCATGGACAGACTCTTGCAAGCCAGAGCCGGGGGAAGGGACTGCACACGTCCCAAGAAGCAAGCAGGGAAAGGGCCCCACCCACCCACCCCGCTCCCCACCTGCGGGCCCGTCTGACGCCATGATTTCAGGGGCCATGGAAAGAACCCTCTGGCCCATAAATGAATTGGTCCAATATAGCTGTCCTTCCTGGGCATTTCAGAAACAACCCAAGGCGAGATATAGTAATGGCTCTGAGCCAGATGTCCTGGGGCTGAATCCCAGCTCTGCCATCTCCCAGCTGGACAAGCTGCCTCATCTCCCTGGGCCTCACTTTCCTTGTCTGTAAAATGACAATACTGATAGTACTTACACCATGAGGATTAAGTACAGTGATGGATGGGAAATGTGTGAACAGGGTTTGGCAGGTGGGAAGAGGTTTATAAGTGTGATCAGTGTTAAAGAGCCCTAGAAGCGCCAGGGCAGATGCAGGGCACCCGGGATGCCATGCTGGGAGCACCCCCTTCTCGGGCCTCCTCTCCGTGGCCTCCTGGCCCGACAGGTCCCAGGGGCTGCAGAGACCCGCTCCTTCATCCATCGCACCCCTCGCACCTCTCCCTTCCTGACCTTGCTCACGGGGGCTCATGGCCTCAGCTGTGTGCCAGAGGAAAGAGAGGCTGCAGTGAGGGCGCACGCCCCAGACCCAGGCCGTCAGGAGCCAGCCGCAGCTGTGCGCCCGATCAAAGCCTGGCCGCCATCTAGTGGCCGACAGGGGTTACTGACCCTCACCGGAGACACAACAGGCTGGAGCACTGGAAGATTCCACCGAAGCCCTTTCATCCTGGGTGCCGCCCATTTGGGGACTCCCTTCTCAAGGTCCCTAGATCCAACCACTGTTCTCTGATCCTGGAGCTCCTCGTGGCATTTGTGGACAACTGTAGGTGGTGGAACCTTATTCCTCACCGGAATTCCTTTTCCTCACAGTTTTAACTTGCTGCTTTACCCCAAAATTGCTTGTTCCCAAAAATGAACGTCAGTGGAAAGGAGACAGATGGGGCTAGGTCTGACTCGATGGATAGAGCGCCAGTGTGGAATCGCCGTTTCCAAGGTACCATTTTATTTGCATTTCTTTACTCCAATGGCAGTACTCATTCATTCATTTACTCATTCGGTCATTCATTCACTCACTCTCATTCAAGAGATGTTTGTAAAGCAACTCCTAAGTTCCATACTAAATTCTGTACTAAGATTTGGAACAGATCTTACAGAATGGTAACAAAAAATCACAGAGCTGCCCTGCTGGACTTGAGACCAGGCTATCTTAGAGGAGACAGCAGTCATCCCCATGGGAGAAAGGGGCCAGGCCAGCAGTCAGTGTCCACTGCACACTGTGATCACCCAGGAAGCCTTTGAAAGCCCAGTGGCCAGGCTGCACCCCATACGAAATGACCCAGCCTCTCGGGCATGACCAGGCAACGGCGCTTCGAAGCTCCCTGCCTTGTGGTTGCCCTGCGAAGGGCGGGGCTGGTTATGACGTTGGGACTGATGACCCAGCACACACCAAGTAGCCATGAAACTGTTTACCACTCACCTGATGGAAGTTTCTGGAGAAAGCAGAGTGGGCACGAGAGTGGGTGAGGGCTTGAGCAAAGAAGGCGGAGGTGGCTTTGGATTATATGGCGGGCAGGGGTTGGAGCAAGTGTGCAGCTCCTGCGTGAAGATGGAGGTCTGAGTGGTTTGAGCTCTCATCTGCCCCAAGGGAGGGGACATGTGGCTTTCTTACTGGCTTGCCCAGGGGTGGGGCAGAAGGGACGGGGAGGAGCTTGAAAGCTCTCAATAGTCAAACATCCAAGAGGGAGTCTATTACACACACGCCCAGACGATTCCAGCGGGCAACCAAGGTTGCCCCCAGCCCCCCACAGACTTGTCAAAACACTGGTTCCAGGGTCCAGCCCAGACCATTTTGAATTAGAGTTCCAGGGAAGAGGCTGGCAAGTTGTTTAAACAGGATCTGCCCAGGGGATTCTTATCGTCAGAGAGACGTGGGAAGCGCTAGGCTAGGTGCCGGCCGCGGGGGTGTTAAGGGTCACTTCCATTGGGAGGCCCTTTACAGTTTGCAAAGGGCCCTCCCCAGCTGTGGAATGCGCTGAGTGGTAAAGCGGCGGAAGGTTCTTCCAATTGTACAGATGAGGAACCAGGGGCATCGAAGACCCAGAGAGCCACCTGCTTGTCAGAGGCCTGGAGGTGCAGCTTCTGAACATCAGACCGAGGAATTTTGAGGTTCCTCATCACACCCACCAGTTTCCTTCACTGTGTATGGGCTTCTGTTTGGAGCACGGAATCTTCCATCCAGATTGCCCGGCTCACCGGCAGGCCTAAGGGATCCTCAGGACGGTGGCTGCCATTCCAGCTTGTCTCTTATTTTCTCTCGAGACAATGCACGTGGAAAGCTTTCTTTGTGCATCTGTGGAGCTCATGGAGATTACTGTGTCCTGGCGTCCAGCTTTCCGTGGCAGCCCCTTCCTGAGGGCTTCCAGCAAAGAGCCTCTTTCACCTCCTGGCCTTGCCCCTCCCAGTGGGAGGGCCACATCCTCTGTGTTCTAGAGTGCATCTCGGACCCCGGCTCTCAGGCTGATAGTCAAGTCTGCTAAGTAGCAGCAGAGCCTCCTAAATCATGCAGCTCAGACAGCCCAACTCTGTCCAATGGAGCCCCCCAGTCGTGGTGTCCGTCTGTGGTCACCTGAAAGATCAATTGGATTTGGAGAGACTGAACTTGCAATTGAGCTGCTCTTCAGCTAGAGGGTCAGGTTCTAAATCAATTACTTCAGACAGATATTTTTGTCCAGCCAAAACCTCCGGCAGGCCCACACTTGCTCAGCCTAGGAAACAAGCATCACGTTTCTAAGGGGTGGGGTAATTTGTCAGTCAGTAGGCATGAGGGCACGTGCATGGTCCACGCCATGGTCTTGGGTGCTCTGCAGAGGCAGAGGGGCGTGATGGCAGTGGGGAACTGGCTATAAAATAAGTGCAACAAAATTTGTATTAAAGAATGAAAATCAGCTTGAGTTGGGACAGCCACTTTTGGCTACAGTTTGGTAGTTACTTAAAAGATTAAACATATACACCCATCAAACAACCCAGCGATTGCACCCCCAGGAACTCCCCAAGAGTGAAGACGTGTCCACCTGAAATGTTTAGAGCAGCATTATTCATGGCACTCAAAAAGTGGGGAACAGCGCAGATATCCATCAACTGATGCATGGGTAAACAAGCACTGGTCCATCTGGACAGTGTAAAATTACTCAACAATGAGAAGGAACTAACTGCTAATACACAACAATATGACAAACCCCAAAATATTGTGCCAAATCAAAGTAACCAGACACAAAAGGCTACACATCATATAACTCCATCTACTGAACTTTCTAGAAAAGGCAAAACTATGGCAGCAGAAAGCAGATCCGTAGTGGCCTGGGCAGAGGTGGGGAGTACGGATTGACTGTGATTCAGGGGCAGTGAAGGGGTATTCTAAAACTGGATGGTGACGATTGTTACATTACTGCATAAATTACTAAAAGTCATTAGAACTGTACACTGAAAAGAGTGAGTAAATTATACCATGTTAAGTGGTTTTAATAAAAATCTAGGTGAGCAAAGCAAAAATACAACTTATGAAGCAACTGGTGAAAACCTAACAAGGTATTGATTGACTTTATATGCATGTTTGTATCCCCCAAAGCAGATGACGTGGCACCTGTGCACAGGGAGGCTCAATAGGTATTTTCAGAACAACTGAATGAATGTGTTTAGCAGCTCGCTTACTCCATGCCAGGAGCTCAGTGGTTCACGGGTTCGTATCTCATTGCATCTTCATGGTAATCCCCGGAGGGAGGCATTGTGTTGCTGTTTTCCCCGTTTTACAGGTGGGGAGGCAGGGGACAGAGAGACTATGTCACTTACTCCAGCTCACAGGGCTGTCGGCAGCGGGCACCTTGCAAAGCAGCTGCCCCCGGGGTGCTGGCTCACTCCCCCAGCGCTTTGGCCCATTTTTCCTGGGCTCCACGCCTCCGCCCCATGGGGAGGTGTCATTGCTCCCAAGGCTCACTATGAACAGGGGCCACATCCGTGGTTTCCACCTGTGGCTACAGTGGGCTCTGGCCCATCAAGTCTGTGCCTTCAGCCCCAGCCCCACTCCTCACAGGGAGACCGTCATTTCCAGCAGGGAGGTAGGCAGCCCAGCGGGAGCATCCTGCCAACACTGCCCACTCTCTGGGTCCTGAGCCAAGTTCATGCCCCCTTCCTGCTCCTCCTCCAGGCTCCAGGACCCCCACCTCCCAGAGTAGGAGCCTTGGGCGCCCTCCCTCCTCCTCCAGGATGCCCGTGCCCTGCCCCACCCCCCCCACCTCTCCATCCCCACTACCCACTCCTCGGTCCAGACTGCACCCTCTCTTCCTGGATGACCACAGCTGCCCCCTAGCTGCTCTCCCACCCCTTCCCCCCGTCTCTTGCTGTCACCACCCACTTGACATTCTGCACTGGGTGCTCTCTCTGCAGCACGCTCAGATCACCTGCAGGGCCTGGCCCCAGTCCCCGTCCATGTCTGGCTCCAGCCCCATCCTGTGCTCCTCCATCTGTCCCGCAGGCCATGATGGGTTTATTCTTTTAGTCACTCAACATATGTCCATTGAGTCCCTGTGCTGTGCCAGAAACTATTCTAAACACCAAAGACACAGGTGGACCATGAGTAAGCCAAGCTCTCCCACGATGGGGCAAGAACAGCCAGCAAACAAGCAAGGTGACTTCCGGTGGTGGCAATGCTGTCCATGGTGACATGGCAAGGAACGAGAGTTCAGGGCTCAGGTAGCCTCTCTGAGGAGATGAGACATAAATGACAAGAAATAAGACAAAGGCCTGGGGGTCCAGACTCAGAGTTCCTTTTCCAGAAGTTGCTATGTTTCCATCTTGCTCGTCCTAGGACTTGAGTTCCATCCTCGAACTCCTGCCCCACGTTGGGTCCCACGTCTCGATGCTGCTTGCCTGCGCTTCTATCCGTTCGCCCAGACTCCCGCATGCAGCCTGCTAGCTCTACGCACCAGCACCTCTTGGATTTCCTGAGGCTGGCTGTTTGCTTGAACCATGACTGGAGAGCACCTCACCTCTTGAGCCGGGGACTTGTCTTGCCTACTCCCCTGTTTACTCCAAATTCAGGGGGACAGTTTGTCTCACCTCCTCCCTTCCACTATCCCATTAAATTCAGGATTCTCATTAAAACCAGCACCATCAAGTAGCCCAAGAGGCACTACTCCCATTGTGTTCTCTAGCTGTGGCATCCAGTAGTTGTGCTACACCTGTCTTCTTGTGTATTTCAAGTATTACTAGCAGATAGTAAATACAGAAGAAAAAGGTTAGATGTAAAACCATGACAATATGATAGCAGTGATGGTAAGAATTGAGGCTCTTATTGCTCTATTTTCACCTCCAATCCAGGGCCAACCTGCTTCCTTTGATCTTTTTCTAGTCCTGATGAAGGATGCTCCTGGTCGCTTTGATTCTCCCTTAGGTTTCTATCTCGACATTACTTTGGTCCAGCCATCTGTTTCCCTGTCTCAGTTGATGATCTCCGGATTCTACCCCTAGGAAATTCTGGTCCTTTTTAATTTCCTATCTCCGTCCCCACCCTGCATTTTCTGCACCAGTGCATCCTGATTTCTCTTCTATCTTTCAAACTCCTCACCTTAAGACATTCTGTTTAAGTCATCGAAAATCCTAAATCCTTTACACTGGGCATAATTAGGAGAAGAAGTGACGGGAAGCTGAGACTGGAAAAAGCTTGTAGAGTTGACGGCTGAGACGCGGTAGAGGTGTATGCAAAAAGCCTTGGAGCAGATGAAGATAATCAGGGCCAATGACTGGCTTAGCCACACGGCTTCTCTGGGCAGAACAAGGACATATCCATATGTTAACTGGGAAGGGATCTGAGAAACAGCAAATAAGAACCAGACAAACTCCTGCTGAGCTCCTCACCCAACCAGGACCTCTCCATCTATCAAAGCCTGATTATTTAGGAGTCTTGCACTGATAAATTGCCATGCCTTGTCCCTGTTCTTGACCCCACTTGGAAGGAAAGCTCTGTCATTGCCTTGCTCCACCACACTTTCATTCCCAGCCTCTGTTCTCCCTCTCCCCTCAGTCAACTTTCCACTCTTCCTCTGTCCCCAATGTCTTTCCATGTCCTCTGGAAGAAAAAAAAAGTCATGGTCAGTAAAGCAACCCATACCACGAAAGACTTCACCAACTGTTCCCTTCCTCCTTGCCTTAGCAGAAATCTGGACACACTTGGAGGAGGGGGTTGCTCCCCGACAGTCTTCTAATGGAGCCTGAGCCTCCTCCCGTACCCCATCTGCCTCCTCACTGTGGCATCAAGGCTATGACTTCTCCTTCTTCCTAGCCTCCTGCCTCTTGATGCCTCCGCTTGGATGTTCTACAGGCATCTCAAACCTGCTCCTCCCCTGGGTTCCCATCTCTGCAAGTGACTCAGCGGCCACTGCCAAAAGATTGACCTCATAGCCCCACTCTCGGTCACCAAACCCCATTGGCTCCTCGCCCCGAATATCTCCAGAACCTTTTCCACTTCTCTTTATGCATCCCTGCAATCGCGACACTAATTTAGGGCCCTGGATAACTGCAGCTCTTCTCCTTGGTAACTGCTCTCCCTGCCTCCTTTCTCCCCACCTACCATCCATTTCCCACACTGGAACCAAAGATTTCTAAAACGCAAATCTGACCAGGTCATTTCTCTGCTTAAAACAGATTAACGACTCCCCATTGCCTGGAGTAAAATCCTACTCCTTTACCATGGATTATAAGGCCATTCGTAATGGAACAGGAATAAAATAGAATCTGTGAGGTGTTGACACTCCTCCCCTGTGAGCCTGCGTGCTGCCCTCCAAGCACACACGTGTCCACGAGTGAAAGAGCCGAGCTCAGAACTGGATGCACCCCAAACACCTAGATTACTTCACTTCAAACATGAAAGGGAGCAAGTTGCTGAAGAACTCAAAGTCCTGGCTCCTGAGGCCAGAAGGGCACCTAGGCTTGGACCTTTGCCTTCAGGCTGCCCAGTAAATGCAGACAGCCTCGTCCTGGGTGGAGGGAGGGCACGCTGCCCACCGGCAATACCCAGAAAGAGGCAGCGTTCCCATGGGAACCCATTACTACCGCTAGCAAAGAACGAATCAAAGCCACTGCCCAGGGAGCCCATGTAATTATTTTAGATGTGAAGAAGAGCACATGTGAGGAATTTTAAATTTTAATAAACATATTTCCTTAAAACGTTTGTCTATATACTTATATACTTTACTTTTGGAAGTGATAAAAAGGGCTGAAATTTCTCAAGTCCTTATTATGGAATGCATTTGACATACCCTCTCTCTCTAATCCTCTTACCCTTACTATGCCCACTTTAGGTAGCGGTGCAGAAATGATTTGTGCTAAATATCGAGCACATACAGCTAGGAAGTGGTTCTGTCAGGAAACAAACTCCTACTTGCCTGGTGCCAAACCTGTGCCTGTGAGGGCTGTGCCCCTTAAAAACGAGGCAGCTGGCACAGGCTGGATGCCCTAGCAGCAGGGACCTGTGCTTTATTGAGAAGATGCTCTGTAGGACACAGCAGTAAGGAAGAGAGGAAACAGGGCAGGGAAGGAGAAGGAGCAGACCAAGACTGAGGCCATTGTATCAGGGAAAACCCAGCCTTGGCTTGCTCCATGGGGCAGAGAGTAGGGGGTGATTCTGGAACATAAAACTCCTGAGTCGTCCTACCTGGAGGCAAAGGGCCCAGGATTTTGTATCCCCCGGATCAGTCAGCACTCGAAGAAGCTAAGGGATGGGCGTGCTAGCAGGTAGAATTTGCTTTTGATTTGACTACTGCAAAAATACATGAATAGCAAGCAATCAAATACAGTTTAAGAGACTATAGCTGTTTCTCAAATTCTCTATATCTAAGTTGGGGATAAAAATGCCCCTCTATCCCATCCACCAAAAAAGTCAGTGGCCCTCTCAATTTTAATTTTTTGTTGTGTTGTTTTCTTTGTTTTTCATTATTTTTTATTACCTGAGATAGGTTTAAAGCACTAGGCTGTAACCCCAAAGGAGAGGCCTGGTGTAGACATAATTCTGCTTGGCCCCCATGGCCCCTGCGCCCCATGCCCATGCCCTGAACAGTCCCCTCCCCCGAATGCCAGTTGGGGAGGATTTGCCTCTAGCCAGGATGACGGACACAGAAGGCCACGCCCTTGGCCAGGCCGAGTCGTGTATGACCCGATCTGCACAGAGAGAAAGAGATCTTCCGCTGGCCTTGAAGAAGCAGAAGCTGTGCTGTAAACCGCCTTCGGAGGACTGTGCTGCGGGGACCCTGGGTGGCCGCCAGCCAGAGAACGGGAGCTCCAACCTGGAGTCGCAAGATCAACTCTGCCAACAGCCAAAGGCAGCTCGGGAGCAGACTCTTTTGAGTCAAGCCTCCAGCTGAGAACACAACCCAGTGGCACCTGGAGGGCAGTGCTGGGAAGCCCAGGGCAGAGGACAGCCAAGCCCTGCCCACACTCCCGACATGCAGGACCCGTGAGATGATAAACCTGCATTGTTTTAAGGCCAGTGAGTGTGCATGTGGTATTTTGATAGGCAGCGATAGCAAACTAATAGCTGGCCACGTTGAGGAATACATTTATTACATGATAACATTTATTTATGCTTAAATGTATTCCAGAAATGCCAGGACTATTCTTATGCCTGTAGGAGAAAGACTTAGAAAACTGTCGTCGGGTGTAGCATAATGTGTTCACTGAACAACGTGTAATTAAATGCAGCAAAGTTTGTTTGGGGACTCTTTACAAGACTTCATACACATCATTTCAGGCAGACATCAGCATGAAGCAAATCATAATTTATCAAGCTACAAAGACATTTTGACTCTAATTTGTTCATATAATTCCACATTTCACATCTCAAGGAATAACTATATTTTAGCAGTTAGGAAAGTTCCCATTTTACTTTCTTAAAAAAAATAACACAAACCTCAAGGTTAGAATAACAAAGCATACTTTACAAGATCTCATCCCACTTCCCACTTGAAAGTCCACAATGATAGTCAACTATGGGTGGGAAAAACTAGAGGTCAGTTTCAAGGTGAAACGTGTGCTGTGGGATAAACGACGTAAATAGATTGAGAAATATAGGCTCCATCTCCTGTACTTACAGAAATAAACCTGATTCTTTATCACTTCCAGCTGCCATTTTTTCCGTCAGCTCTGAAGACTTTCTTCTGAATTGGTAAGTCTGGACTCCTTCCCAGGGTCCCTCCAGCCCCCCACTCAGCCCTGCCCCTGGTCTGCTTTCTCCAACGTGCACGAACAGACATTCCCTCTGAGCAGGCAGCAGGGTGGGAGGGAGAAGGGAATGGAGGGAGCTGGAGGCCAGGAGCCCCGCTTGAAGGGGAGGCACAGCCTGGCACCCGCCCCACACCCTTTAGCTCACAGCCCATGGAGGTCGGAAAAGGAAAGTGACTGCCAGCACGGGGGAGGGATCAGCCGGGGCCTGCACAGGCAACCAGGAGAATTTACCTTCCCCACCGCCTGCTCCGTGCCTACAGCCGTGCTCAGCGGCACAGCAGCTCTAGAAGGAGCACCCCAAGATCACCCCCACGCTGCCGCCCATCGCAGAGCCAGTCAGGAGCAGAGGGGAGGGCTCCCAGAACTGCAAGTTGACCTTGACCACAGATCTAGACCTATTAAGCCACCTTTCAGTCTTGATCTGAGAGCTGGGAGCCGCCGGTGCCTCCGCCACCTCCTTCCCCCAAAGACGTGCAGAGGCAAAGGCGCAAAACTGATGCCAGCCCCTCTGTCTATGGCAAACACTTAACCCCGGTGGAACCCTCCTCCTTCCTGAAAGAACAGGGTGGGGAGAAAGAAGAAAAAAAAAAAACTGGGCCCTCTGCAGCTTCTGCTTCTTAATGGTATGCAAACGATGAGGCAAGTCATTAGCATAAGTAATTAGAAAACGTGTCAGAGAAACTGACGCCCTCTCCCAGAGATGCCATTCTCATCCCGAGCCGCAGAAAGATCTGTTGGCAAATTACTTCCCGCCAAGTCTATTAGAATTTCATTTCTGGGCCGTTTATTTATTTATTTATGCCGCACACAATATTCAGGAATCAATTTATTGCTATCTGGAGATGACTTTCACTGATGAGGACAAAGACGGTTCCCTGCCACTCTCACCACCAGCGTTAGCATAAATCCCTCTGTTCCTTATTGCAGGGCTGGCTAATTTAACCCCGGCTCTACCGGATCCCACCAGCTGAGCAAAGGGCTCTCCGGGGCCTGGCAGGCTCGCCCAGGAGGCTGGAGCCCCAATCCCCCGTCAGGGCCCTGGCGCGGCCTCAGGCCCCCAAGGCTTTCCTCCCGCAGTCCCCAGGCGCCTTTGTCCCCACGCAGCCCCTTTTGTTGATTCATCATCTTCCTCCCCCTGATTCCTGCCTCAGAATCCTAGACCAGACCTGGTGGGGCAGCGGAAGTGGTGGAAAGAGCACAGCCTTCCCATGCTGGAACGAGTCGTGTGGTCTCCAAACTCATTTTATTTCTCCGTCACTTGTCTAGCCTCTCACAAAGGGGTTAGAAAATGCTGTTTTCCAATTTTACAGAAGTACAATTCCTTTCAAAAGCTCTGTCTTCAACCGCATTATGTTTCTTCTAAAGGTACAGCCAGAGAAAAGATGTGAACCTGTTTGTGCTTCGTGCCTTCAGGAAACTATCTTGACAACCCAAACGAAGTGACGGATGGATGAGGGAGAGCCCTCCCCTGGAAGAGTGGGTCCCAGGGCGGGTCCAAGGCTGGCGATGGGGTGGGGGCGGCAGCCCGGGGCCGGCGGTAGGGGAGGGGTGAGCTGGCAGCAGAACGCGGGGCACGGGGCACGGGGCCGGATGACACCCATCGAAGTTTCTACAGACAGCAGCAAGACCAAGCGGGAATCGTCTCTTTCCTCCCACCAGGGCCTCAAAGAAGCAGTAACAGGGCAAGAGGAAAAAGATGTTCACCAAAGGAGGTTAGCAGGGAGAGAGGGTAGAGCCCGGTGGGACTGTGGGTGTATGGACACTTGTGATCGCAGGGCTCACTAGGTCCTATTATTATCCCAAAGGCTGCCTTCCAAGTGGGGGAAAAGCGTTTTGATGCTATAGCAGTTTGAGACCTTTATGAATTCCAAAAATAGATATTGGATTATGTTTGTAATCTGGTCTGTACTTGGGCATGATTGAGTTATGATTAGAGCTTTGATCGGGCCACGTCATTACGGTGTTGAGTCCTCCCAGATAAAAGGCGTGGCAAAGGACAGAGCTGAGGGTTTTGGTGTTGGAGTTTTGATTTAGAGTTTGATGCTGAAGTCTTAAGCTGGAGCCCCAGAAAGTAAGCTCACAGAGGAAAGAGAAGCAAGACCCTGCAAGAGAGGAACCCTGAACCCAGAGAGAAGCAAGACCCTGGAAGGGAGGGACACTGGGAGCCTGAACCCTGGCAGATGTCGGCAGCCATCTTGCTCCAACACATGAAAATAGACTTTGGCGGAGGGAAGTAACTTATGCTTTATGGCCTGGTATCTGTAAGCTCCTACCCCAGATAAATACCCCTTATAAAAACCAACCAGTTTCTGGTATTTTGCATCAGCACCCCTTTGGCTGACTAATATAGATACCCAATCTTCTTTGTTTTATGTAATGATCAAACTCTTGTGCTGTTATTTAAAGCCTTTTTATTGTTATTATTGTTAATTTTCCTTCCTCTTAATGGAATAAAAAAAACTAAAGGCTATTTTTAGTCTTTTATATTCCTCACTCAAAGAAATGAGTCCTTCATAAATATTTAATGGATAAATGAGCTCTTCAATAAAAGTCCAGACTTACAAACAAAAATACAAAGCCCATTTGGTTCAAACGACCTATTTGCTCATCTTTGAATTGATCAGATTGGGCTACAGAAATCTGCATATTCAAATTAGGAAATGAATATGGAATAGAGCACAGAGCAGTGTTTGAGAGTTTTCTCTTTTCTCCTTGTCTGGTGAATAAAAGCGTTTTCCAGACATTTGTTGTTTTATTGTTGCACTTTTTTTTTCAAATCATCTGATACAACCACCAGTGTCAAGCAATGATGAGATTAGATAAAAGATGGACAATATATTGTCAGCACTCATCACAGCCAGTGTTCCATCTCAAAGCAAGATGAGATTGCACCGGCTGCAGGACCATTCTCTTGCCCAGTTTTCAACTGTCTGCTTTATCATCCCTCCTTTTCACCAGAGATTCAGTAATCACCTATATGGTCCCATGATATCTTTTCAATACTCCCGTTACTAAACATCACAGGACTGAGCTGCAGTCAGAGCTGTGGGTTTTGCACTGTCTCATGACTTTAGGTTTTGGGTTTATGTTCACTCACATTGATAGGGATGTGTGCACATCACTTTTACTTCATAATAGTAGCTCAGAGTGTTATTAACATATTTCATCAGATTTAGTCTTTGGCACTTGGTATTGAGCTCACAAAAAATATTCTAAACAAGCTTCATAAGGCACTTTGCAGCTGTTAAATTTAAGCCGTAAGTGGGGATGAAAGCAGGAGAAAGTTTGCAATAAGAAATAGAACCGAATTAGCTTTATTGATCATCCTTCACTGAGAGGTTGGGTGCCAGGGGAAGGATACACAGCTCCTTCAGGTGGCTCTGCAAACGCACAGCTTATGGGGCAGGATGTCCCCTTATCTGTGGGAAAGAGCAGGGGTGGGGGAGGAGAACAGGGAGGAAGAAGTTACGGACACCGGAAAACCACCCTTAAAATAAACTCCAGGGAGCAGACGTGGCTCAAGCAGTTGAGCACCGCACCCACCTCCCACATGGGAGGTCTTGGGTTCGGTTCCTGGTGCCTCCTGAAAATTAAAAAAAAAAAACACAACAATCAAAACAAACAAGAAACCATCTCAGGAAGCCAATGTGGCCCAGTGGTTGAGTGCCAGCTTCCTACGTACAAGGTCCCGGTTTTAATCCCCAACCCCCAGTTCCTTAAAAAAAAATAAAACAAAACTCCAGTCAACTCCAGATGGTCCAGGGCTGGGGGTGTACGGGGCAGGGGGAAGCTGATCTCCCTGGCAGGACGGTGCCCCTCAGCAGTGACTGGCGAGCCCCGACTTCTGCCCAAAGCCTGGGGAGTGGCACTGGGGGGTGAAGGGGAGGTGAAGCCGACGGCGCCAGACCCCTCACCCTGGGTCGACTAAGGTGATCATACAACACATTCCGGAGTCCCCAGAAACTTGGTGGGGGCGAGGCCTCGAGCTCCTTGTGCGTGAGTATGTTCTGGATGTCCCTAAAAGTGCCTGAAGCTGGCTGAAGCTGGATCCCTGAGCCAGCGCAAGGCAGTCAGACCAGAGGAAACCGAGCAGCTATCGGAAGGTCTGAATATAAAATAATAACTGAAAAACCTCGTTGCTGCCATTCACTGGCCCTTTCCTAATTCTAGACACTGAGCTGCGCCCTTTGCTAACGTTACCCTAACTCATCCCCAGAACAGCTCTGTCAGGCAGATACCATCTGTGGCAGTTTGATATTGATGAACTCCAAAAAGAAATACAGGTTATGTTGTGTAAACTGGTCAGTTCTTCTGGGCATGATACCCTTGGACTGTCATTAAATTAGGGCTTTGATTCGGTCATGTCAGGAGGGTGTGGAGTCCCTTGGAGAGAGGACATTCACACAGAGAAGAAGAACACAGAGGAAGAGAGACAGCTCATTAGACATGGCCGAGGCCCTGGGAAGAGGTGAGCCTGAGAGCCTACAGCTGACCTTGTGGGGAGAGCAGAGCAGCTGAGCCTGGAAAGAAACAAGCCCCAGGGAGGGAGACGAGCCTTATGCCAGCCCACAGCTGAGATCAGAAGGAGCTGGGACCACAGAGCCCTAAGAGGAAGAGGAAGGCTGAACCCTTGCAGACTTTGTCCGCCATCTTGCATCAACACAGGGCAACAGACTTTGGGTGAGAAAGTACCTCTTATTGTACTTTGTATTGGACTCTTCAGGGCCTTGTGACTGTAAGCTCCTACCCCAACTAAATACCCTTTATAAAGGCCAACAGAGTTCTGGTACTTTGCATCAGCAGCCCTTTGGCTGACTAATACACCATCCCATACGTTATCACCCAGGAGGAAACAGTGATCCTGGGAAGCTAAATGAATCTGCTGAGACCACAGACTCAAAGTGCCAAAGTACAGATTCAAACCCAGCCCAGCTGACTCCAGCGATCTAAAGACTGGGGGGTCCAGTGGTACACACCCAAGGGCTGGTCACAGGGGGCCCTGGTGGCCTGCAAGAAAGGGACAATCTAGGACACTCTTAATATAGGATAAAGGCAAATTCCCTCGACTTAAATAGCACTCCTTATTTCTGATATTGGCCTACATTTCTCTTTATTTTAGAATGCCCTGTTTTGGGTAAATTGCCGGTGCTGATAGAAGGTAGCTTGTTCTTTTAACAAATTTTTTTTAAAGTACAATGTGTCAACATATACAATCTCCAAAATACGTATCAATAAATTGTTGTGAGCCACACTGTCCAAGGGTTGAAAGACTGAACCCAAGTAGATATGTCCACATTCAAAGCCCTGCCCAGTGGACAGCAGGTCAGTGGGGGCTGAGCTCAAGGACAGCTGGGAGCAGAGTGGGCCCTGCACCCCTTCCACTCTGCCCTCAGGACCACCGGGGGTCTTCTTCCTTTGGGGCTGGGAGGATCCTGCTCCCTTCTTCCTCTTTCTACCCCCTTTGCAGGTGGGCTTTCCCTTCCCCTGCTCCTCTCTCTTGTCCTACGAGTGGAAAAACTGGTTCTACGAGAGTCTGTTGGCTTCCTGCTCAGGTTTCTCCAGAGCTTTGCCCCAGCTTTGGTGCCAGCTGGGATGGCCTGGGGAGCCCGGGAGACAGCAGAGGCGAAAGCTGGCTTTCCTCGCCACCCCCTGCCACCATCTGAACGCACATCTATAGTTACGTGAATACCGACAACTGTTGCTTACCACACAGAACGCACACCCATTGAGGAAGTCCTTGATGTCTGCTCCCTCATTTATTCCTGACAATAGCTCTTTGAGGGAAGTATCTTGATTTCATAGATGAGAAGACAGATATGATGAGTTCCAGGAAAGCTCTCCAAATGGTGACAGTTGGGGAATTGAACAGCTCCCAAGCCACCTGGAGCCTCAGTCCACTCACTCTGCAAAAGACTGCCAAGCACCACGCGGCACAGGGCACCCCGCCCCTGGCTGCGACCTCACCAACGCTTCCTCCTGGAGGCAGTTCCCTAGGCGGAGCAGGTGCCTCTCTCCAAGGGCATTCGGATGGGTTCGACTGAGTCCCCTGCTGCTGCAGAGCCCCTCCAGAGGGGAAGTTCCCATGGCGAGAGAAATCACAGGCCAGCTCTGGGCGTCCTCGTCTCCTCCGTGGTTCAACCCCAGAGGCCTCACTGGACATGTTTGTTATCGGACTTCCATCCTTCCCCACGGTGAACTGGGTGTTGTGAAAGCCCCTCGGCATCTCGCAAGTCCTGACCCTATGCAGCACGTATTCACAAATCTTGGTACTTCTTGCCACTAGGAATAGATTTCACTTACCTCCCTCACTCCATCTACCCTCACCACCTCTCTATGAAGCACATAATTTTTGTTGGAGGCTTGCACATGACTCTTTGCTCTTGTCACTCTTGTTGGCTTCCACAAAAGTCTTTGGGGATCTTCGGGTAGATACAGAGTAAATCAGAAAGACAAGTTCCTCCCACCCAGTTGTCTGAAAGTATCCCCTGAGGCTGCAGCATTGGAGTATGGTTAAGGCTCTGCTCTTCTAGATGTGGGGCTATTGGGATTAAATCCAGAGCGTGGACTCCCAACCTAGGCATCAGAATGCACGGAGGCAGGATATTTGCATCATGGGTAACAACTGCATCTTTTTCAGGACGCCCAAGAAAAAAAAATTCCAGGGCAATTGCAAAATGTTAAGGAACTTTGAATTTCAGATTTTTAGTGGTTTGAATATAGTTACCAAGGATGCAGCATTTTAATATTATACTTATGCCAAGTGTTATATCAATAAGAAAATCAGTTTTTGGAAAAATCATTTATAATACAAGGAGTTTCTATATGGGAAAACAACTCTGGAAATTTTCCATAGGTTTGAAATGAAACAACTAAATGTAAAACAGAAATAATAATTTTAGTGTGGATATCCTTTTTTTAAATGAAACTATAGCAGATAAATTATCATCTACTCACTCAAAACAAGTTGAGAAAAAAAGGATAAAATGCACCCAAAACTCAGAGGTGAAATATCTATTTCTTAGAAACCTGTTTTTGCTATTAATGGGTTTGTGGTTTTCTGGGGGGAAAAAAAACTTTTTTTGAAATTGTTAAAAAATTAACCAAAGGGTAAAGGTGAAGAAAGAGTTCAAATAATGAGTTCACAGTTTGATAGCTATAAAAATGTCCATATGATTTATATAAATAAATGTGTCTAATGATTTATATAAATAAATCATTGGCATACCATTACTTATCTACTGCTGCATAAAAATCACCACAAAACATACTGGCTTAAAACAACAATGTCATTTTTCACTTCTCATGGCTTCTGTGGGTTGGGAGTCTAAGAGCAGCCCACTGGGCAGTTCTGGCTCCCAGGCCTTGGTGAAGCTGAGTCAGATGCCAGCCGTCATCTGAAGGCTTGACTGGAGCTGGCACCATGCTTCCAAGGTGACTCACACTCAAGGCTGTCAAGTCCCTGATGGAAAGTTACTTCCACGTGGACCCCACTATGGGGCTATGTGAGTTTCCTCACAACATGGGACTTGTTTTCCCCAGAGTGAGTGAACTGAGAGACCACGTTGGAAGCTGAAATACCTTTTATGACTCAGCCTCAGAAGTCACTCACTGTCACTTCCACCATATTCTGTTGGACACACAGGGTCATCGTTAATTCAGTGTGGAGGGCACAACATAAGGGCATGAATACAAGGAGATGAGACTCATTGAGAGCCATCTTGAAGGCTGGTTATTGCAGTATACTAAATATTAGAATGCCATGGGTGAGATCATCATCTAAGATTATACAACTATATATAATAATATGCTTTTTATTGAAATGAAACAACAGTAGACAATTTAGCGGTAATATATTCCATGTACATTTTAATAAAACCATTGTTGTTTTTATATCATGAATAAATAGACAACTAGAATCAATGCACATTGGTTCCCCACCCCACCCCTGAAATGGCCCCCTCATCTGTCTGCTTGTTGTCTACTTGCTGTATCTGCTCATTGTCTCTGCTCATTGTGTCTGCACTTTGCCTACTTGTTGTGTCTATTCATCTTCAGAAGACACCGGGAATCGAACCCCAAGTGCTTGAGCCACATTTGCTCCCCTACATTTGTTTGTTTGTTTATTTGCTTTTTGTTTTTAAAAAGATACTTTGATTACATAAATGTTACATAAAAAAGGTAGGGTATTCCCATATGTCCCACTCCATACCCCTCCCACATTTTCCCACATGAACAACATCCTTCATTAGTGTGGTACATTTGTTACAATTGATGAACACATTTTAGAGCATTGCACTAAGTGTGGATTATAGTTTACGTTGTAGTTTATACTCTCTCCCATACAATTTTGTAGGTTATGGCAAGATATATAATGGCTTGTATCTGTCATTACAATGTCATTCAGGACAATTCCCTAAAATGCCCCCATATTACACCTGTTTTTCCCTCTCCCTTTCCTTAGAACCTCCAGTGGCTGCTGCCTCCACATTAATGATGAAAGTTCTTCCATTGCTAGAATCACAATAAGTCTATAGTAGAATACCAGTAAGTCTACTTTAGTCCATGGTTCATTCCCCAGTCCTGAGGATTCTGGGATAGTGATGCTCATTCCACCTCTAATTGAGAGGGGCTTTGATCTCATGGGGCAAACGGATGGGACCCTTTTGCTTGCAGCTGCAGACTCTCTCTGTTCCTTGGGATGGTTGTTATCCATCATCATCTCCTTGTTAGTTGTCCTGAGTGAGTCCAGTGAATGTAAAGTAGGTATTGCAACTCTGTTGAATTCAGAGGCATATGGACAACACAAAGATTTAAGCCTCTTGGACATACAGCTATAAACTCTAGTACTAACTATAGGTTCAAATAGAAGGGACAGAAGAGCCATGTGCAGAGAAAACACAACTGAGTACAACTCTGTTACACTGGGGTGCATAAATTCCAAAGTAGGGCCCACTGGCAGGCACCAAACTCCTGAGCTGCCTGCTCTGCCTATAGTGTCTGGATGCCTCCAGAGCCCTTAGCAACCCTGTTATTTGAGCCAGTATTTACTTTGGCAGTCAATGAGATCCTGCTGAGTTGTGCGTAAGTGTAACCTCTGGGATGACCTCCTGACTCACTTTGAAGTCTCTTAGCAATATGAACTCATTTGTCTTTACATTTTCTCCCAGTTGCTTTGCTTGTAGGTGCTTGGTAGTAATCCCTCCCAGGGAGGTTGATCCCCGGGAGTCACGTGCCAACCTGGGGGGAAGATAATGCATTCATATGCTGAGTTTGGCTTAGAAAGAGACCACATTTAAGCAACAAGCAGGATCTCAGAGGTAACTCTTAGGCACCCTAAAATACTAGGCCAAGTTTCAATTTCAAAAGTAAAGGTTCATAAGTACAGTCATCAATAGCAAGGACCTGTCAATGGACCGTCCTCCTTCACCGTCACTGTCCCTGTATGGGGCAGATTCTTGCTTTTCCGTTAGAGAATGTGGCAGAGCTCCCCAGGATGGGAATTTGATATTCTTTCGGTCATTGTGTGAACCTCCACTCTCGCTGACAATGCCCCATGAACATTTGAACACATATGTGTCTTAAATGTATGCCCCAAATGAACCTCCTCCCATGTGCTCCCGATCACTGATAACCCACACCAATGATCCTCCCTGTCATAATTGTAACCCTCCATGACCCAAAAGTTCTTCATAAATGAAGCCTACAAAATAACTAAGTACAATTAAGAAGAAAATGAAATAAAAATGATAGTTTTAAAAATAAGAACTAAAATACAAAAATTTAAAAAAAAAACAGTAAAAAATTTTGGAGTATATAAAAAATAATGAAAAAATATTTTTTTTAATTTTGACATGTCTTTCATCACTGTAAGATCTGTTGTCTTGTATATATAGTGACATTTTCTTCCATTTATTCCCCCAGTGTCTTATTATTTTCATTTTGTCTTCAGAAAAGTTTTAGATTACAGAAAGGCCACGTACAGAATATAAGAGATTCCCATATATTGAACGTTCTCCCCTTTTCCCCTTTCCCCTAATAATAACACTTTACATGTAGATGTTACATTTGTTATAATTGATATAAAAATATTGAAACATTATTACTAACCATGGTCAATGATTTTCATTATGGTTTATATTTTGGACCATACACATTTATAAATTTTGATGAAATTTAGCATGAGCTGTATCCATCATTGCAAGATCATGTAGTACAATTCCATCACCCCAATTTGTCCCATGTTCCATCTATTCTATTGCTTCCTCCCCCTCCCCTCAGGACCCACAGCAACCACCAAGCTTTATTCCTTGAAGAACGAGATTCATAGTTACTTGCAACAACATTGAGGGCTTGACATACTGGCCTGTCCTCCCCTGTTAGGCACTGCTAATGCTCTTGAGAGACTCCCGCCTCTCCATTTGAGAACATAGCAGGACTCCCCAGGATGGGAATGCAACACCTTCCTGCTCATTAGGCGGGTCTCCATCCATTCATTCTCAATACAACAAGATGAGCACTCACACACTCTCTAGAGGCCTCCCCCAGCTGTGCCCTGTCCTGCATGTTCCCCACATCCAACACCCTTAACCACTAACCTTCCCCTGACGTATTTGCCAAAAGAACACTCCTGACGTTGTAGTTTCAACTACATCCCCGCAAATCCCCCGAGTTCGCTCCTCCCACAGCCCTCCCCCAGTTCCACCGACAGCCCAACCCACCCTCCCCACAATACCCCTCCCGGACCAGCACCACCCAGCCCAATAGCATCACTGCACTGCTATCATGCCCGTCTACTGCACAGCTACACCCTTCCAACTTATCATAGATTTTGCCCATATGGGCATTGACTCACAACCTTCTTCTCCCTTTCTGTCTCCTGTAAACCTATCTTCCAGACTCCAGCTCTGTGAGTCTGGTCAATTTGCTTAATTCATATCAGGGAGGTCATGTCATATATTTGTCCTTCAATGCCTGGCTTGCTTCACTCAACATAAGGTTTCAAGATTCAGGATAACTAGAACCAATGCACATTGCTTCTCCTAACCGTGAAATGGCCCCCTCATCTGTCTGTTCATTCTCTGCTTGCTGCATCTGCTTGTTGTCTCTGATCATTGTGTCTGCTCTTCTTCTTTCAGAGGCACTGGGAACTGAACCCGTGACCTCCCATGCAGGAGGCAGGTGCCCAACTGCTTGAGCCACATCCACTCTCCCATATTGGTTTTAAAAATATTTTTAAAACAAATCAAAGTTGATTTTGATAAAATGATGGCACAACCTGTGATGATACTACCAATAGGAGATGGGGATCATTTAATTGAAAAGGGATCTTAACCAATTTTCTGAAGCATATGTTAATATATATGTATATTCACTATACAGTCACACACATAATTTGAGATTTTGTGAGGAACTGAAAACTCTTCAAAATGATAACAATATTGCTATTAGTTAGAATTAGTTCCTGTTGCATATAACAGAAACATAAAGTACTCTTGCATAAATAAGACAGAAAGTTTTCTCTCTCTTTCTTAAGAGAAGGCTGGAGGTCAGCAGTCCAGGGCTGATAGAGAGCTCCATGGTCATCAAGGACCCAGGTCCCTTCTCTCTCTCTACTCCTGCCTCCTAATGCATCATGTCCATTCTCATGGTCACCTTATTGTCCAAGATGGCTACCAGAGCTCCAGCAGGTCTGAATCCTATATTAGAAAGAAGAAGAAAGGGAAGAAGATCTTCAAAAATTTGAAATATTAGAAGTTTATTACATAATTCTTCAATGATACAGGTGGACAGTGAATCCAGTGGTTTGCAGCCATTGGTCTGAATTTAAATTTATTTTTACTTTTATCATATCTTTATGAAATGCTGAGTGTAGCTAACTTTAAAAAACTGCTTCAAGAAGAAATAGCAGTTGACCATGAAGATGGAAGAAAGACATATATGGTAAGAAGTATAGGTGCCCCTAGGGGATGGAAGTGGTTACCCTGGATACATCCAGGAAGGAATTGGGATCCTCAGTCCTAGGAGTGCAAGGAAATGAATTCAGCCAACAACCCAAATGAGGTTAGAAGTGGGTTCTTTCCCAGACACCCCAGAAAGGAATGCAGAGTGACCAACAGCCGGATTTCAACCTGACCAGGGAATCTAGCCACACTGTCCCTGGGTTTTTCACATAAAAAATTAGATGCTGGTTTAAGTCACTTAGTATGCAGTACTTTTTATGCAGCATTAGAAAATTAATATGCCTTCAGAAATTATGAAACTCTCACTTAATATGAATTAGAAAATGTTTTATATTGAGGAAAGCTAAAAAATAAATAAATAAATCTCAGTATTAAGGTACATTAATCCTGAAATGAAAAAGAAAATAGCAGATACTTTTTGTTTTCCAAAAAGAAAAGAAATACAATATTTATGATTTGAGAGAAATGATGGAAGTTTCAAAGAAATTTGCGAGTAGTAAACAGGTTTTGTCAAAATTAATTTCTGAAAAATTTTGAAGTTAAAAAAAGATCTTGCCCAATTTTTGGGATTTTGAGTTGTCCTTTATGATATTGCAGGGTCAGATGCTGGACCTTATATATCCTGCCATAACCCACTGAATGGACTGGGGGAGACTGTGAACTACAGAGTAAACTATTATCTGTGTAGTGCAGCAGTGCCCCAAAATGTGTTCACTGAGTGCAATGAGTTTGCAGCAATGATGAGAGAGGTTGTTGGTGTGGGTGGAGTGGGATGAGGGGTGGGGGTATACAGGAACCTCCTATATTTTTTAGTGTAACATTTTTTTGTGTGATGTATATATCTTCAAAAAAATACGATTTACAAAAATGATGTGGTGGGGGGTGGGGAGTAGGTTATAGGGGAACTTCTTATGTTTCTTGTTTTTTTATGTTTTTTAATGTAACATTCCTTGTGATCTATTAACTTTAATTTAAATAATAATAATAATAATAGAAAGATCTTGCCCCAAAATGAGATTAAATATTTTGAGGTATGGAGTATGGAGAGGAGGAGGATTGTGTAGTAATTTGGTTAGTGCATTAAGAAAACAGCATTAAATCAGTATATTACCAAAGTTTGGATACTATATACCTATATTTTAACTTTTAAGTTAAAATCATTTCAGAAAATTGAAAGAGCCATTAACTGAGGTTTGAAAAAGTCAAACGTGCGAGAATTTTTAAAATTCTTTGCAAACTCAATACTAGAAATTCAATATACCTGAAACTCTCAAATCTCTTCTCTGTTGCTATTTATGTCTAATGATTTTGACTCTGTTATTCTATATGGTCTTCAAAATAATAATATTGGTTAATCAGCACTATTAGATTTTGAGTTCACCTAGCTAACCACTAGAGTGAGGGCAGAGGGTTCATTTAAATTTTAAGTTGCCTGAAAACATACTTATAAAATCTAAGAGGGAAAAGAGGCACAAAATTCAGTGGCCTGATACACATTCCTAATGAATGGAAATTGTAACCAAATTCATGGAGCCTGAAGGACTCACTGCTGGCATACAAAGAAACTTTGGCTGCTTCAGCTAAGAACTTAATTTCCCTATAAGAATTTTACACTTCAGTTATTGTTAGTTAGAAATGTAAGCTCTAACTCCAAAGTTGCTTCTGTAACTATGACTGTGTCTCATGTTGGTATTTTCTATGAGGTTGAGTTTTTAAAATGAAAAGCTCCCTTTATGAAAATATTCTATACCATCCAAAACAAATAGCTGGACATTTCTACTTCTGGCCAAGATGAAATAACAAGGCCCCTTCTGCCTTAAACCCCTAGGGAATGGGAATAAGAGGAAATACAGGGAGACGGACTTTGGCCCAGTGGTTAGGGCGTCCGTCTACCACATGGGAGGTCCGCGGTTCAAGCCCCGGGCCTCCTTGACCTGTGTGGAGCTGGCCCATGCGCAGTGCTGATGCGCGCAAGGAGTGCCATGCCACTCAGGGGTGTCCCACGCGCAAGGAGTGCACCCATAAGGAGAGCCGCCCAGCGCGAAGGAGGGAGCAGCTGGAAGGAATGGCGCCGCCCACACTTCCCGTGCCGCTGACGACAACAGAAGCGGACAAAGAAACAAGACGCAGCAAAAAGACACAGAAAACAGACAACCAGGGGAGGGGAGGGGAATTAAATAAATAAAAATAAATCTTTAAAAAAAAGAGGAAATAGAGTGGACAACAGTACACACAAGGTAATCATCCCTGGGAAAAGGGAAACAAACAATGTTCATCCTAAGATTTCCCCCAACTTACTGCCTGGAAGCAGTTTTAGCCTATAGCACATGTTGGAGACTGCCATATAGCCTGGGGAAAAAGAGATGGAAGTTTGAGAAAGCCAAGATGACAAAAATTTGCAGGGAAAAGTACTGGAGTAGAAAGAGCTTTAGAGAGAGAGTTCTGAAGAATGCCAGAGAAGAGCTTTCAGTTTTTTGGCTGATGGCTTATCTGTGAATGTGTAAGAGGAAACAACCTAAGGCCAATAAAGGAGTCCCCAGAAAGTATTTTACAAAATAATTCTCTGAGCTCACAGGGGCACAAAAGTGTTTGTTTTCCCACCAGAAACTTTGTGATACATGGGGTATCAGGTAAAATCTTCAGAAAAGTATTGATTTAGTAGTGAGGCTAAATTAACTGTGGACTCAAGCTTAAAAGCAAGTCCCAATAATTCAAAAAAAAATTGAACTGAGTGATAGAAGATAGCCCATCACCAGTAGTAGAAATACAAAACTTTAGCTCTCAACAGCAAATTTTAACAATTTCCTGTTTCTAAAAAATAATAATTACCAGGAAAACAAAGAAACATAAGAAAAATCATTCAAGAGAAACTGAGCCAGAAATGACAGTTAGACAGAGATGATCAAACTAACAGAGGAGGGTGCTAAAAGAGCTATTATAAATGACCTACATGTGTTCAAGTAGGTATGGAAAAACAAGAGCACATGAGGTAAGAAACACAAGATATAAAAAGGCTCCAAAGAGAACTTCTAAAGATGAAAAGTACAATATCAGACATGAAAAATACACTGATGGGATTAACAGCAAATTAGACACAGAGGGAAAAAAATGTCAGTGAACATGAAAACAAAGCAATAGAAAGTATTCAAGATGAAACAGGGGGCGGCGGAATTGGCCCAGTGGTTAGGGCATCCATCTACCACATGGGAGGTCCACGGTTCAAGCCCCAGGCCTCCTTGACCAGTGTGTTGCTGGCCCATGCGCAGTGCTGATGCGCACACGGAGTGCCGTGCCACGCAGGGGTGTCCCTCGCGTAGGGGAGCCCCACATGCAAGGAGTACACCCCGTAAGGAGAACCACCCAGCATGAAAGAAAGTGCAGCCTGCCTAAAAATGGCACCACCCACACGGAGAAATGACACAAGATGACGCAGCAACAAGATGACGCAGCAAAAAGAAATACAGATTCCCGTGCCACTGACAACAACAGAAGTGGACAAAGAAGACGCAGCAAATAGACACAGAGAACAGACAACCGAGGTGGGGGGGAAGGGGAGAGAAATAAATAAATAAATAAATCTTTAAAAAAAAAAAAGATGAAACAGGGAAAAGAAGACAGAAACAAAGGAGTATCAGTGACCTGTGGGGCCATATCAAGTGATCCAACATACATGTATGGAGTCCCTGAAGAAGATAGGGGACAGAAAATATATGAAGGAATAATAGCCAAATTTGATGTTTTCCAAATTGGATGAAAACTATAAATCCTCAGATCCAGGGAAGTCAAACAGCATAAACTTAAAGAAAATCGTACCAATACACATCATAATAAAATTTATGAAATCCAGTGATAAGGAAAAAAATATTTTAAAATCCCCAGAGCATAAAAAACACATTATGTGAGGAGGAAAAAAAAAAAAAAAAAGGAAAATAAGAAACTTCTCATCAGAAGCTATGCAAGTTAGAAGACAGTGAAGCACATTTTTAAATTACTGAAAGAAAAATAAACTATCAACTTAGAATTCTTCATTCATTAAAAAAACCTTGCAGAAATAAAGGTAAAACAAGGGCTTTTCCAATAAAACAAATGTTAAGTAAATTCATTGTCATTAGAACTCCCTTACAAGAAGTATTAAAGGAAGTTGTTAAGACAGAAGAAAAATGATAGAGACCTGGATCTATACAAAAGAAAGAAGACCACCATAAATATTAATTAAATGAGTCACTAAAAACTTATTTTTCTCCTTTTAAAATGTTTTAAAAATATAACTGTTTAAAAACAAAATAATGTGTTGTGGGATTTATAGCATAAATAGAAGGAAAACATGACAACATAGCACAAAGTATGGGAGAGAGAACTGGAAATACACTACTGTAAATTCTTACATTATACATAAAGTGGTATAATATCATTTGAAGGTATGCTCTATAAGTTAAAGATGTATCTTGGAATGATTAAAAATGATTAAAAAATAAAGAATAGTTATCATAAAGCATACTCAATCCAAAAGAAGTCAGGGAAAGAAGAAAAATACATGAAAATATGGGACAAATATAAAATAAATGGTTAGTTAATAGACTTAAATCCAACTATGTTGATAATTACATTAAATATAAATGGTCAACCCCACAGTGATGGTCTTTTGAGGTGTGAACTTGATTAACCTACAGTCTCCAGTTATTCAGTCAAACACTGATATAAGTATTGCTGTGAAGGCATTTTGTAGATGTGACTAAGGTCCATAATCAGTTGAGTTTAAGTAAGGGAGATTATCCTGGACAATCTGGGTAGGCCCAATTCAATCAGTTGAAAGGTTTTTAGAGGGTTTTCAGGGCAAGGCTGAGATCTCCTGATAAAGAACAAATTCTGCATATGAACAACTGCTTCAGTCTGTCCTCAAGAGTTCCAGCCAGCCCTTCCTAATGGCCTTCCCTACTGATTTCAGACTTGCCAAGCCAGCCCTCACAATCAAATAAGACATGTTCTTGCAATCATCTCTTAGTATCCTTTCATTTCTGCTTCTTTATTTGAACTCTGACAGATAGAACCACCAATTAAAAGAGAGATTTTTCAGAATAGATAAAATAAGCAAATTCCAACTATATGTTATCTACAAGAAACGCACTTTAAATATAAAGACACAGATAGGTTAAATGTAGAATGATGGACAAAAAGGTATACCATGCAAATACGGATGAAAAGAAAGTTGGAGTCATTAAATTAATATTAGACAAAGTAGATTTTAGAATCAGCAATATTAAAAGGGACAAAGGGGACTGGATTAGTCAGCAAAAGGATGCTGATGCAAAATACCAGAAATCAGTCAGTTTTTATAATGGTATTTATTTGGAGTAGAAGCTTACAGTTACCAGACCATAAAGTGCAAGTTACCTCCCTCATCAAAGTCTATTGCCACGTGTTGGAGCAAGATGACTGCCAATGCCCACAAGGGTTCAGGGTTCCTGTGTTCCTCTCTTCCCTTTCCAGGCTCAGCTGTTTTGCTCTCTCCACAAGGCCAGCTGTAGATTATCAGGTGAAGGTCTCATCTCTCTTTCCAGGGCCTCTGCCATATCTGCTTCTCTGTGTGTTTACTTCCTGGGCTCCAGTTAAAAAACTCCCAACTCTGTCCTTTGCCATGTCTTTTCTCTGTGAGTCCCCTCCCACCAAGGAGGCAGAGCTGCAATGTCCTACTGATGTGGCCCAATCAAAGTCTTAATCATTATTTAATCAAGCAAAAGTGAGACCTCTAAATCCAATATAATCTAATATGCTTAAAGGGACAGACCAGTTTACAAAACATAATTCAGTACTTATTTTTGGAATTCATAAACAATATAAAACTGCTACAGGGACCATTTAAAAAATAATAAAGTCATTTCATCAAGCAGACATAACAATTCTAAATATATATGCACCTAATAACAGAGCTTCAAAATATGTGAAACCAAAATCAATAAAAATTAAAAAGAAATTGACAGAACTGTAATTACAGTTTGACATTTCAATCCTACTCTGTCAGTAAAAGATAGAACCACAGACAGAAAATCAGTAAAGATATAGAAAACTTGAAAAGAGACCAAGCTGGAAGCTGCAATACCTTTTACAACCTAGCCCTAGAAGTCACACACTGTCACTTGCACCATACCCTGTTGGGCACACATGGCCAGCCCTGATTCAGTGTGAAAGGCATGATACAAGGGCATCAATATCAGGAGATGAGAATCATTAAAGGAGATGGAATCATCTATTAAAGAAAAATAGGAGCTAAAATGCCATGGGTAAGATCATCATTGTCTAAGATTATGAAATAACATAAAAATATGCTTTTTATTACAATGAAAGGGCAATAGCCTATCTATTAGTGATATTTTCCACAGTCATCTTAATCAAAGCATGTTTTTTAAGGGCTAAAGAGGGATCAATGTACACCGATTATAAAACCATTTCAACAACAAATCAAAGCTGATTTTGAAAAAATGGTGGCATGGTCCTTGATAGCACCTCCAAAAGGAGGCAGGGGTACAAAATTGAGAAGGACTCTTAACAAACTTCCTGAAGTGTATCTTAATCACTATATATATATAGTGATTTTTATGTATATCATTTGAGGTTTTGTGCTGAGAAGACCAACGAGAGTCAGTGAGGCAACCCAAAGCTGATGCCATTGCTGGTCCAAAGGGACAAAGGGGAGGGGTGCTACCAGAGCTACTGGAACCCAGGGATGAGATCTGAGCTGGATCCAGGGACCTGGCTCCTGCCATGACATCGCCAAAGGCAGAGAGTGAGGGGGAAAATGTTGGGGCTTTTCCCTTCCCCATTCTCCAGACTCCAGCCAATGATTTCCTTTGGCCAAATATATCAGAAAGCCAGTTGAAAAGGCAGCCTGCAATGTGTCAACTGCAGGCATCAGGCCTTCTGGGAAACAACTGATCCTAGGGCAAATAGGCCCAGAACAGGCACTCCTTTCTCTAGATTTTCCCTGTTGAACTGTTACATAAAAGACCCCATTATTTTTCCTTTCTCTCCTTAAGTACCATTTATTAATGAATTATTGCCTAAGCCCATTCCCCATTGCCGTCCCCCCTCAAATAGAATAGATTCTTGAGACAATGCTGTACTGGAGATGATTCACCAGCAGACAATAATAAAGCAACCAGCAACTTTTTTCATATGGCTTTGAGCTTGTAGAAACTAAGTGGGTCTTTATCATATCCAGATTTTAAGTTGACATAGTCCTTCCCTTCCAAACCCTGAAGATTCACTTTTCCAATTTTAGTTTTGCTGAAAGCAAAAGGCACAATCCCAAAAAGTTGTCATCTCAGATGCATAAAACCTTTAATCAAAAAGACATGTGTTACAGCAAGAACACTCGGCCTTGTCAGCAAGGGTGGAAGCTCTATAGACATCGCCCTTTTCTTACCTCTGTATCCAGGTACCAGTAGATCCAACATCACACCTCCACAACTCAACAAACCCCACCCCAAGGAAGCACCACCCACATATGCAACTTAGAGGCCAACCCCATGATGAAAAGGGGCCCTTGCTTAGGTAGCTTTTACTGTCCGTGCACAACTGGAAGACCGCAAATGGTCCCTGGCAACTCGTTAGTTGATCAGGTCGAGCATGTGATGCAAACGTCCCTCCGATTGGTGGTGTGGGTGCACACAGGCAAATACACATATGTGCATGTGTATGTATATGTGTCACATGTATATGTATCATCTACATGTATAATATATAACTGTGAGGCCGTTGTCTTCATGTCTGATTCTGGAGCTTGAAGTCCACAGGGCAGGAGTGAGAACAGGAAGATCCATGTAAAACAAGGACATCAAAGGCAGACTAGAGCCCACGAGCACAACTGGAGCCCCTGAGGATGGACAGAACCCTGTGTCTGGTTTTGCTGCTTCTAACCTTGGCATCATGGGTGTCCTGCAGAAGCTGGGGGCCCTTCCTCACCCCCAGGCCCAAGAGTCCGAAAGCCTGAAGGAACATCCAGGAAGGTGAGCAGTAGAAGATCCAGCTACCAACCCATGCTGTGTCCCTTCTGCCCCCAAATCTCCCCAGAATGTTTTTTCCAGCCTGTCCCGATCAGAACCAAGGTGGGCATTCTGGAAAATGCAGTACAGCCTGGCCAAGTTGCCTCATTTCACCGCCACCACAGTATACCATTTCAAAGTAAGTTTCAAACATTTTACCACTTCACCTTTCAACTCTCCAACTTGCCTCTCAAAGGCCATTCTTTTGTTTGTTTGTTTGTTGTTTTAATTCGCATCCCCCATCAATGACAGCCCACACCATTCTTAAAAGGCAGAATAGAGCAGCCATCCAAGGAACTTATAATGGCAAATGCTAAGCTTTCATGTGTAGTGTGGACGTGTTTGAAACAAATCCCCAATTTGATTTTACTTCTATTTAATACAATTATTAATTTTTTAAAAATTTGTTAAATTCATCCAATCTTATCCAGCAATGCTTTTTCTTTTATTCCAGCAAATGTAGAAGGAGACCATTGAAATCATTTTGACAAATACTAAACTTTTTATTTTCTTCAGGAAAAGCAAGTTAGCATAAAATTTCTGTTGAAGAGCCTGCTTCTCAACTAACAGCTTGAGCTTTAAAATGAGTCTTTTGACAAATGGTTTTTCTCTCATTCTCAAGCTGTTACTACAAAATTTCCATCCTGAAAAAAAGAAAACATTCCAATTCTTTCTCTTTAAGATCTGCATTGGAGCTTTTATGAAATATCACTCTCTCCCTTTTTGTTTTCTTTTCTTGGCACACCCTAGACAGGCCTTGCTAAAGTAAAGACTACAACTGTTTAAAAATTTATGTATTGTCTCTCATTAGAGTCAGAATATCCTTTTAGCTGCTGAAACTTGAACAAAACTAGGAGCAGCAGATGAAGAATTTGTATCTAAGAAAAACTCCATAGCAACAAGTACTTAAAGTTGATTTTAATTGTAAGACATTTATTTGGGATTTATTTTTTATTCTTAAGAAAAATTCAACATGAAAGAACACGTCTCAGAATTTCAAAGCATGTAAAGTTGGCAACATGTAAAGACCATTCATGTGAGAATCAGTGATTCAAAAAGTGGGTTCGTATTTTAAGCTTGAGAAAAGGCCTCGCCTGCATTGAATTCTGCATCTTGGTTTCTACAGGTGCTCATCACGTGAGTGGCTTCTCCCACAGCAACAACTTCATCTATGGTGGTTCAGCTTCCAGATTAGTCCACTGCAGCTGATTTTTTAAACCTGCATTCACTCCAGTCATCCTATTTCAACTACATCTAGCGGTGCTGTTTTGTGGAACATGCATTCTGAATCCTAAGGTGCAATGTCAAGGACACATCTACCTGAACCGAAGAGCCAGATCAGACAGCTGAAGTGGGTTTAAATTTTACATAGTGAAATATAACTCTAGGGTGGCATTTTCCAAAACAACCTTTTGGGAAACTTCTCAGAAATGGGGGGAAGGGGTTCCTATGGTCAAATCAACTTAGGAAATGCTGCATGCTCTCTCTCTCTCTGTCTTAGGAAATTTCAGTTCTCCCAGAAGTCCTACAGTAAAGGCAACTGCTTTACTTTTCCTAACCTTATTCTTCCCAAAGATATTTGACCACAGAACCCTTTCTTCTAAGGTATACCTACCTGTTAATAATCTAGGACATGGTTAAAATCCTGAGGAGCTATTATTCCAAGGAACACACTTTGGGAAACATTGCCCTAATAAGTCACTCCATAGTATGATCGACATCGTTAATTCTCAAACTTGGCTGCATGTTGGAACCACCTGTGGAATTGTAAAACCCAGTGGATGTCTTGGTCCCTGGTCCAGATCCTGATTTATCTGGCATAGCCAGGTCTGGTCATCAGGATTTTGTTTAACTTCCAGGTGATTTTTCTGAGCAGTAAATTTTCAACATTATTCCAGGGGTCAGACAAGAGACTAGAGTTGTTGAGACTTTGCCTCTGATCTTAAGTACTAATGACCCACAAGCTGTCTGTTCCAGGGTATAAGTCCTCTTAACCTCTTGCAGTGTTATGAATAATCCATTGTAGGTTACTATTTGTAAAGTTAACTACCAAAAAATAGTACCTTCCAGAGAAATGATCATTATTTTTGTTTTCTGTAATGCTGTCCACTAATTAATGATCATTCTGACTTTTGTGGGCCTTGGGCAACTTTGCCTTCATGGATTCTCTTGATAGATAGATAGATAGATAGATAGATAGATAGATAGATAGATAGATAGATAGATAGATAGATAGATGACAGAGATAAAGAGACGATGATGATAGGTGTAGATAGATAGATAGATAGATAGATAGATAGATAGATAGATAGATAGATAGATAGATAGATAGATAGATAGAATGATGTTTTCAACTCCATTGAGATAAAGATGAATATAATCCAGGTTGGATTAATAATTAAAATGCTTTCTTCAATCTTAAAAGCTCATTTTTTCCCCTTGGATTTCAAAAGGAATGAAGACATGAAACCAGTTTCCTGGGACCCAGAAAGTACCATGGGTCCTTGGCACGGGGTCTGCCAAGCCTGAGTTGGCCCGGGAGTGACTCCACTAACGGGATATGTATCAACTGTTTCCGGAAACCGTGTAGTAAGTGCAGCAGGTCAGTAACTTGCCACTGAGGGCATAATAACTTGTCATTGGGTTTGAGAGCACAGGATTCAAAGTCACCCTGAGATCTAAACCGCACCCTCATCCATCCGCCCAGAAGAAAGAAAAGAGCCCCTGGAGCAACAAGAACTGGAATTTTAAATACTAAAGAATAGGGCCCATTGTTTTGTTTTCACTACAGTCATTTGGTTGACTTGTCATCTTCTGCTACTCAGAAGTGGCCTGTAGCCCAGGAGGGCCTGCTGACATCATTTGGAGGTTTCTTAGAAGTGCAGACTCTCAGGTCCAAAGCCAACATTTATACTTTCATAAGAACCCCTGGGTGATTCATATGCACATTAAACTTTGAAACATATTAGCATGGATAATTTATTTAAATAATAGGCATATGAAAGGATGGTTCCTTGTCCCCACACAGGCCAAAGAAAAAGGGAGGGAGTTAGAACTTGGTAGGAAATCTACCCATTCTAATCATAGGTTGTGACATTCAGTTTGTTGATGGTGGAGCTTCAGGTCGTCAAGGCAGTTTTCAAACCACAGCAACAACACTGACAAAAACAGTAACACGAAAACGGAGATTTGAATAGTTAACCCCAGAATTTGCAAAAGAAGGTTGAGGGGTCCCAACGAGGAAGGTTTCCCCCAATGAGGGGTGAAACACTCAGACCTCTTGCAGCAGTTTTCTACGGTGCTGTCAGGTCTTGGCCACCAGGATGGCCTGGAGGAGAAGGCTGAATTCTACTGGGGAAGGAGTAGGAGCCAGAAAGAGTGAAATAAACTGGAGTGGAAGCCCAGGGAACTGAGGCTCACAGAGGCCAGCGAGGGCTGAGAACTGGGCAACAAGGGGCCCCACTGATTCCAGCTGGAGAAGGTGCTGGGACTGAGCCACCTCAGGTGGTCACTGGGGCTTAGATGCTGCAGGAACCAGTCTGGAGCCAGAAGTAGGGCAGAACCATCAAGGGGAAGATGGGCGAACCCCGCCTGGGGGCTGTGGGTGGGGCTCACAGGATGAGAGCCCACAGGCAGATAACGGGAATCAGACAGGAAAATCTCCTCAAGAAACTCATCTTCCAACACCTGCACACTGACACAACAAGGCATCCTTTCAGAAGGATTGTTTGAGTCTTTACCACAGGTAAAAAAGGCCCAGCCTACTCCGTTACACTTAATTCAGAAGACAATGTTTCCTTTGTGTGTTCCCCTCCTAAAATTGTTTGAGAAGATAGCTTCTCTCTAGGCTTTGGTGTGGTTGAGATAATTCAAGGCCATAATTTGCTTTCTAAATGATAGAATGGTAGAGCTTAAAATGTTGGCCCATCTTTAACATGTTATTTTTAAATACATTATTTATTGTTTGAAAAGGTAATAAATGTACTTAGGACAAAGATCAAAAATGTTATGTAATGAAAAATCTCTCCCTACTCTGTGTTCTCCAGCCACAGAGTTTCCTCCTCTGTCTCCTACCTTTTGTCAGTTTTACAATTTCTACAGGAGGCCTATAACCAAAGTACTTTGGTCTTAACTTTACACTTAAAGGGAGCTCACTGGTAATCTTTCTGCTGTAATTTTTTCACTGACCTTTGACTGGCTGAATGTCATCTTCTACTAGGTTCTTCAAACTATATTCCTTAAGTCCTTGCAGGTCTGAAAATGCTTTCTGTTGCCTGTATACATGGCATATGGCACAGGAAACTATAAAATATCCCGTGTCATACATTTTCCTTTGTAGTTCGTAGAACTTTCTCTATGAACTTCTCATATTGGTTAATTATGGAGCACTCTGAGCCAGCCTGACATTTGTCTTCCTAAGAAGCTATTGAATCTTTTGATCTAGATGCCCAAAAGGATTCTTTCTATCTCAAGTTGAGAGATGAGGGTCCCTACATGACTGTGTAAATATTTTCCTCTAGGACACACTATTGTGATCTTTCAAACTGTAAAGCCAAGGCTTCCTTTATTTCTAGAAATCATACTCCAATTACATTTTTAAATATGTCTTCTGTCCATTATTTCTGGTATCTCCTTTGGAGACATCATTTCTGTATTTGTCTGTGCTCCTTTATTTATCCTGCTTACTTCTCACTCTCTCTCCAATCCTTTTGTAGCCCCTTGTTCATATTAATTTCACTTTACCTTCTTTCTCAAATCATGGCTCTTCTCTTCTGTGCTGCTCCAAGTTGGCCTGTCTTTTCTGTATTTGTTTTATTCCTCTTCCATTTCTCATGCTTTATTTCATTCTCTTATCTTGCTGAATCTTCTCTGAGCTCTTTTCTTTGCACTCAACTTTTATATAGAACTCAATTTGTTTTTAAAGGTCTCAATTTCTTCATTAAGATGATTTTTTTAAATTCTCAGCAATTGGTTTGATCACAATGCTCACCTGACCAACGGTAACCTTTTGCTCGGAGGCTTCTTCTGCTATGTGTTTTTCCCGTTTCTTTCCTCATTTTTTTCGCATCTTATTTTTGCATAGATTCCTTCTTAACTGACACTCCATCTATTCATGGATTGTGTTCCTGGATTAACCATGTGCAGGAGGTTGTGTAGACGGGCTCTCATCCCAGGCTGCAAGGCATTTTCCTGGTGCCCAGCGGCGTTACTCATGACGCAGGTGTATGTGTATGAGTTTTTCCTTGGTTTGGTTTGGATTTGGGTTTTGATTCCGTTTTTCCATCTCCTCAGCCAACAGAGATCAGCAGGTACAGAGTCAGTTTCAATTCAGTCTTCGAATACCACCTACCTCACTCACAAACGGATCACCAAACGTGGTGCATCTGCGTGGCAGCTCTTTCAGCCCCTTGGGACCAAACTGGACTCAGAGAAGGCCGTGTCCTCAGCACCCTCATTTCCACACAGGGGTCTGTGAGTTCACCTCCTAATGAAGAGGGAAAGTGGGTGGACAGGGAGGGGAGGGCTGCCCTAGAAACCAGGGCTCAAAACCAGGAGTGGGGTCTTATCTCTGTGGATGGGTCAGCTAGTTCATGTCTTTTTCTTTTCCTTCGGACTATGAAAACAGTTATGCTTGACTTCCAAATTGTTTTCTTTCACATTGTAATTCCTTCCAGCCATTCAGAAGCCTTCAGCAACCCCTGCTGCATATGTTTGCATGTGCGTGTTTAATGTATACATGTATGTACATATAGTATATATGTATGCAGGGAGAGATGGGTAGGTAGATTGATAGACATGCTTGAGGTGACTGTCACTGGGGGGATTTAGGAAAGAAGCAGAAGAGGCAGGGTGGCTGTAACAGCTTGATATTTTTGACAAATTCCAAAAAGAAATATTGGATTATGTTTGTAAACTGATCTTCTCCTCTGGGCATATTAGATTATATTGTATTCAGAGGTTTACTCAAGTAATTAGGTAAACCCCTTGGTGGGTGGGGACTCACAGATAAAAGGCATGGCAAAGGACAGAATTGAGGGTTTTTGATGCTGGAGTTTGATGCTGAAGCCTTACGCTGGAGCCCCGGGAAGTAAGTTCACAGAGGGAAGAGAAGCCAGCCCCAGGAAGACAGGAACCCTGAGCCTAGGAAGAAGCAAGCTGGGAAGGAAGGAATCTTGAACCCAGAGAGAAGCAAGACTCTGGAAGGGAGGAACCCAGGAAGCCTGAACCCTCACAGCCATCAGCAGCCATCTTACTCCAACTCGTGAAAATAGACTTTGGTAAGGGAAGTAACTTATGCTTTATGGCCTGGTATCTGTAAGCTCCTACCCCAAACAAATACCCTTTATAAAAATCACCCAATTCCTGGTCTTTTGCATGGGCTCCCCTGTGGCTAACTAATTCAGGGCTTCTTTGCACCAAAGTTCCAGCACAGAACCAGCAGCAAAGGGAAGGGTGCCCGAGCCGCAGCCAGGAGGGCGGGGGGTGGCGGACCTTGACGTACGTGCTGCCAGCATACGCCCCAGGAGCAGCCGGCAGCAGGATGACCCCAGAGCTGGCCACGCCCAAATCCCCAGACACCGTGAATGTGATACTGCACATGGCAAAAGGGACTTTGTAGGTGGGAGATTATCCTGGATTATCTGGCTGGGCCCAGCCTCACCACATTAACCTTAAACAACAGAGGACCTTCCCCAGCTGTGGAGAGAGGGAGATGAGACGGTGGAAAGAACCGTCAGAGACAGGCCCCGAGGCTGGCTTTCAGGACGGAGGAAGGGGCCGCCAGCCAAGGCATGCGGCAGCCTCGAGATCTGGAAAAGGCCACAGACACTCCTCCCTGGAGCCTCCAGAAAGGGACACGGTCCTGCCAGATGCCCAGTGAAATCTGTGTCCAACATCTGACTTCCAGGCTGTGAAATAGCAAATACATGTCATTCGAAGCCACTAAGTTGGTAATAATTTGGATGGCAACAGAGAGGGCTGATGCCTGAGATGCATATGCACCAAAAAAAAAAAAAAATACTATTTATTGAGCACCTTTTCATAAATTCTTCCATGTGACCCTCTCAAAGACCCCATGAGAAAACAAGGCTCAGAGAGGTCAAGTTATTTGCCCAGAGAAATTCAGCTAAGAAGTGATTGAATTAATTTATGTACATACCTGACTCTCCCTAGGGTTTCTGCTGGCACCTGAGAGACATTCTCCAGCAGGGGCTGCTGGCAGGAAGCCTCCCACCTCGGAACACGGGACAAGCCCTGTTTCTGTGAAAGGCCTCTCCAGAGCACAGCAGTTCAGCGTGCAGAGAACCTGCCTTGCCCTCTCTTCTCCCTGCGGTGGTCTTGGCACCTCCTGGAGTCAGCAGGATTGTGAAGAGCTGTGCAGGTGCCCGGGCATTCCCAGCCTCTCCCTGCCAGTCTCTGTGCAGTCTGCTGGCCTGCTCTCTCCCACCCCTGCCCCTTTTCCCATCCCACCCCTTGAGTGGTCATGGAAGACGCTGGGATGCCAATAGAGTTCATTCCAGAAGACCAGCCAAAGGGGTGCTGATGCAACATACCAGAAATTGGTTGGTTTTTATAAAGGGTATATATTTGGGGTAGGAGCTTACAGATATCAGGCGATAAAGTGTAAATTACTTTCCTCACCAAAGTCTATTTGGAGCAAGATAGCTGCCGACGGCTGCGAGGGTTCAGGCTTCCTGGGTTCCTCCCTTCCAGAGTCTTGCTTCTCTCTGGGTTCAAGATTCCTTCCTTCCCAGGGCTTGTTTCTTCCTGGGCTCAGGGTTCCTCTCTTCCAGGGGCTGGCTTCTCTTTCCTCTATGAGCTTACTTCCCGGGGCTCCAGCTTAAGGTTTCAGCATCAAACTCCAACATTAAAACTCCAACATCAAAACCCCCCACTCTGTCCTTTGCCATGTCTTTTATATGTGAGTTCCCACCCCTTGGTGCCATAATGATTGGTGGCCCAATCAAAGCCCTAATCATAACTTAATCATGCCCAGGTACAGACCAGATTACAAACATAATCCAATATCTATTTTTGGGATTCAGAACTATGTCAAACTGCTACACCCTCCTCCTACTCCTTCTCCCACCTCTTGTAAAACTTCACAGGGGTTTTGGACTTACTCCTCTTCAGAACAGAAGGAATCGTAGAATAAAGCAAAAAGGAATAAGAATGGAAAGGGAATGAACCAGCTAGTCTTTCAGCTGGAGAGAAGGAAGCCAACATTAGCTGCACACCTATTCCATATAGTAGGGGTGGCATCATGTAGGTGTTAATTTTGAACCCCCCCAACATTTAATGGAAGACAGAAATATCCCACCCTACTGGCAAGGAAACTGCCATTGAGTAAGGATGAATAATTTGCCTGAAGTCAAGGCCTCCAAGGCCGGTCCTCTTTGCCCCAGAGCAGGCTGAGAAATGTCCCTGTAGATGAACCAAGCCACAGACCCTCTTCTCCAAAGTGCTTCCCAGTGTATTGTGTCTCCAAGGAGGAGTTAATTGGGAGCCAAATCGGTACCCACCACCCTGTTAACAGCCTGGCCATAGCCGCCCCAGCTGCTCCGGGGTGGGCAGGACTGGGCTGGGCCATGAGCAAGCTCCACGGACTCCTCTTAGGAGATAGGTGACATGAGACACAGACATCGTGGTGATAAAAACCACCAGGGGAAGCAGTGGAGGAGGCAGTGGTCAAGGCTGCCTTTTCCAGATGCTCCTGCCCCCCATTTCCCCCCCCCCCCCAGTGGTGACATGAACTCTGACCTGACCCAACCCAACCCCTGCCCCTGACCACACCTGTGACATCAGGGCCACGCCAGGGCAGACCAAGGGCAGACAAGAGCCCTTCTTGGAGCCCTCCCCGCAGATGCAGGCCCTGCCTGTGGGCCTCAGGGTCTTGCCATTCATTGAAGAAGAAGGAAGGACAGACCCTTGCACCATTTCCCCGGGAGCTCTGCCTGCCCCGAAGACTCCCCCAGGGGGGACGCTCATGCCAGGCAGAGGGCAGCCCCAGGCCCAGCTCACCTCCAGCCCCTGTGGGGGCGAGAGGACTGCTGAGAAACAGGCTTAGAGGATAAGAAGGACCAGGGGCAGATGATCAGTTTCCAGCTGGAGGCTGTGAAGTCCATACAATAAGGAAGCAAAGTGACAGCCTGAGAGCGACCCCAGCAGGCAGCTCCTGGGAGAACCCACCAGAAGTGCTTCTGCCAAGTCCCTGAACCAGAAGCGGCCTGAAAGCCCAGACCCCAGTGAACAAGTGCCCATAGTGCCCTTCCCCGTAACCCTGAACATTGGCGCTTGCCCCCTAGGAAGGACTGAGCCTGCTTCTCTTCTCTGCCCACTCCTGCCCTGCCTAGGAAACACACCTCCTATGGCTTTGGAGATGTCTGCTGGTGACCCCCCAACTTTTATCTCCAGGCTGAGCATCTCCCCACCTTCAGATCAGGCTTGATAACTGCCTCTCTGACCCCTTGACTTAGATACCCAACAGGCATCTCAAAACTAACAGTTCAATAGCAAGCCCTCCCTTCCTCCCACGTTCATAAGTAGCTCCTCTCTCCAGCCTCTGCTCAGGCCCAGGAGTTGTCCTTTCTTCTCTGTCCCAGTCACCAGCAAAACCTGCCAGCTCTAACCTTTAAGCGCACACTTTTCCTCACCTCCTCAGGCTGCCATCGTCTCTCTCTTGGGTTATTGCAACAACCTCCTGACAGGCTCCCCTTCCCCCTTTGCCCCTTCAGAGTGTTTTGTTAACAAAGGGCCCCAGAGAACCTTTACACACAGAAGTCCAACTGTCCTGCTGCTCTGTACAGAGCTCCCAGTGGTTCCCATCGCCTTCCATGTAAGGTCCTCTCTGTGTCCCAAAAGCCCCCCACCCCCACCCCGTGCTCAGTCAGGTGCTGCTTCTCTGACCTCCTATCCCATTACTGGCCCCTCACCCACTCTGCTCCGCCATACAGGCTTCATGCTGTGCCTCCAACACATCAAGGGGTCTTCTACCCCAGGACTTTGCCCTGGCTGTTCTCTCTTCGGGGATATCCGCATAGGTTAAGCCTCCTCATCCTTCAGATCTCTGCTCAGAAGGAGATCTTCCCTGACTAGCCTGTAGAAAGTAGCACCCCCTTTCCCCATCTCTTTTTATCCTCTTTACTGTGCTTTGCTTTTTCTTCAGAGCATTTATAGCCTAATAAATTACAGATATATTTGTCCACTGGGTTTCTTGGTTGATGCCCCAATCAGAATATAAGTCCCCTAGGGGCAGAGACTTGGTCTGCCTTGTTCACTGTCACCCCCTAGTGCGTAAAAGGTACTGAGACATGGTAGCTGCTCATTAACATTTGGTGAATGAATGGACAAAGCTGCCCCCTCCTGGCAACCTCTCACTAACTTCCTCTCATGAGGACAGGGTGCCGTCAGGCTGGCAAGGTTGCAAGAGTTCAACAGCCATTGCATCCCTGTGATGGGGTTAATTTTTACAGGTCCAAGCTCAGCAGTGTCTGTCTTTCTGTCTTCTTCCCCCCTTCCCCTCCTTCCCTTTTCCCCTCCCCCCTTCTTCCCTCTTTCCCTCCCCCTTTCCCTCCCTCCAATCCCTCTCTCCTGCCACTAGGAAGTTAGAAGGACCTTCTTTCTCCTCCTGCTTCCACAGGCAGAAATGTTCACCAAGGTCTCCCCTACAATTCCATGGACAAGTTCAATTTGCAGTGATGAGGCAGAAGACAATTTAGAGTCAGGAGCAAACTAGTTTCCATTCCACCAATAACAAATCAGGTGTTTGATTCACATTTGATACTTGCTTTTCTAAGTCAAACCATTCAGAACTCTGGGGATAGGAGTTTGGTTATTTAGCTTCTTAAATTCCAGCCACAAAGTTTGTCTTATTATCATCTTTATCTCCAGTGCCAACACAAGGTAGATGCTCTGTAAATGTTTAGCCGGGTATATACCTAAATAAATTAAATAGGTTCTTTCTGGAAAAGTATTGAAAATCCTCCTCTTCCACCAAACTGATACTAAAAGCAGCTTCAGGAACACCAAAAAGCCAAAAAGAATGTCAATAAAAATACATAGCACTGTGCCAGGCAGATAATACAAGTGTGTTTTTATTAAAAAGCCCTGCTGCTGTGTTTGCTTTCACTTACAATCTCAAAGAATTGGAAAGGTGAGACAGTTCACCACAGATTTCCTTACATCACTAAAGAAAATGACAAAAAAGCTAATTTCTCCAATCTTTCATCTACCCTGTTTTGATAGAGTCGAAAGCAACACATTTCCAAAAGTATATGGGCTCCAAAAACAATAACCAAACATGTAGCCTTGATCTAAGTTAGTGGCTCAAGAAATGCATTTTGATCTTTTGTTTCTGAAGGCTTGTTATACCAAGATGAGTGGTCTCTCTTCTCCTATTACGTGAAAACAAACGAGCCTGCTGTGCTGGTCTTGGGAGCCTACCCTGGGCCTGGTTCTTGGTCACACCCTACCTACAGTTGAGTTCGGACAACACCATCAGCTTCCTTTTCCTCCCGCTGAATGCTTTGTTAACTTCATCGGCAGAATGAAGGCATTCCCATGCATCTGTGGCTGGTAATTCTAAGACTTCCCCAATGAGTCCCACTTCCTGCTATTTGAGCTTCTGTGTGAGCCTTCAGCATGGGCTTGCACATGGGCTTCTAACCAATTGTCTATGACCAAGTGTGGGTGTCACTTCATGATCAGGATCGTAAGACTGGGACTTCCATCTTGCTAGCAGATGCTCTCTACCACCTTCCTGGCCCATGTGCTCTGATGAGGTAAGTTGCCATTGGAGAGGCTCGCATCCCACCACCAGCCACCAAGGAACTGAAGCCTTCAGGCCAACAGCCCCTGGAGAACTGAATCCTACCTACCACCACGTGAGCCTGAAAGTGCACCCGTCCCCAGCCGAGCCTTTAGATGAGCCCCGAGCCCTGGCCAGCTCCTTGACTGCAGCCCATGGGAGAACCTGAAGCAGAGGGTCAGCTGAGCCGTGCCTGGATTCCTGACCCATACAAATCAAGAGATAGTAAATGCATGTAACTGTTTTAAGCTGCTACATTGTGGTAACTTGATACATGGCAATAGATAACTAATACAGAATCATCTGGAAAGCCTCCTTTCCCAAACTTCTTCTATGCCTAGGATGCTTCTAACCAGCATGATACCTTGTTCTGAGTTAAACACGCTTCATCTATTTTGACCACAATCTTTTCACAAAGAGTAAAAGTTTGTGGTATTCCTGATCCAGGTGTAATTGATTAAATAGAACCCAAAAAGTGAGAAGGGACAGGGACATCAATAACTTATAATAGTTAGCCAGCACTCTAAGGACCCAATGAAGCATGGCTATAGAAGAAATGCCCCAACCAGATGACCTTGTGACATTCCCCATTAGTGTGGCTAATGCTCAGTGGAGGAAGGTAACAGTGCATGAGAAGGATGGCATTTGGTTTTTACCATTTGTGTGTGGCAGTTTGATATTATTCATGAATTCCAAAAAAGATAATTGATTATGTTTGTAAACTGGTGTGTTTCTAAGGGTGTGATACCCTTTGATTGTATTGGATTCAGCAGAGATGACTTTGATTAAATTATGCTAAGATGAGGGCTTTGATTTGGCCACATCATTAGGGTATGCAGTGTTGAGTCCCCACCCCCTTGGTAAAATAGACTTTTACACAGAAAGACACAGCAGAGAGAACTTGGTTTTGATGCTGGAGCCCCAGGAGAGTAGACCTGATAGTCTACAGCTGACCTTGTGAAGAGAACAGAGTAGCTGAGCCTGGAAAGAAACAAGCCCTAGGGAGAGAGATGAACCTTATAGCAACCCACAGCTAAGATTAGAAGAAGTTGGACCCACGGAGCCTTAAGAGGGAAGAAGGCTGAACCCTCACAGACGTCACCTGCCATCTGCTTCAACACGTGGCAACCCAGACTTCAGGGAGGGAAGTAACTTACTCTTTATGGTCTTGTGACTGTAAGCGTCTATCCCAAAGAAATACACTTTATAAAAGCCAACAGATTTTTGGTACTTTGCATCAGAACCCCTTTGGCTGACTAATACGTCATTTAAGTAATAGTATCATTCTGGGAAGTTTATGGATGTGGAAGGTGACAAGTAAAGAAGAAATAAAATTTTTTATATAATTTATGTAATTTCTAGATGAGAGTTTGAATAATGATAACAAGACATTACATGTAGATAATGGTTTTCAATTTGTGTTTACATTTTCCATTTAGCAAAGTGTTTTCTACATAGTGGATACTCAAACCCTGTTGTTGAACTGATCACCAGACCAAAGCAGGGAGATGGCACAGCAACTCAGGCAAGGAATGTGCTTGGCAGATATTCTATCTTCATGTTCAGATGAGGGAGCAGATGCTTGGAGACATTAAGTTCCTTGGCTGCAGGTCATTTCCAGGTGTTAAAATCAGATTTCATGATTTTAGGCCTAGTACTCTATCCTTTTAACATAATGCTGAGACCAAAAAATAAAATAAAATAAAACAAATGTATGTAAATGGGGAGATTGGAATCAGAGATAGAATAGTGTAAACCATGAACAGGAGAAAGAGAGAACAGGTCCACATAGTCTGGAAAAGTTCCATGCCCATGGGAAGGAGGGGCACCTGCCGTTTTCCCTACTTTCTCTTTGTTTCCCCCGAGACACTGGCTAGAAATGGGGGTTTGTAAGATATCCTCCAGAGTCTGAAGTTCTTTCAGAGTATAACAGCAGCAACTGGCAGAAACATTCTAATCAAAAGGCAAGAACTAATTGGAGGACAGGAATTTTCATTAGCATGTCCATCAATACCACAAGTTATTGACCAGGCAAGCATCATGACTTCTAAGGCAAGGATCAAGAAGGACCTAAATAAATTGGATCATGAGGATCTCCCAAACACTGCTTCCCTGATTTTATCCATTTTATCAAACATCAAAGATGCCCCCAGAGAAGTCCATCTGGTCCACCAAAGCACAGGGTGTTTGGAAAGCAGGTGGAAGGTCTGCACCAGCTCCTTCGGGGCCGAAGAGGGAGCAAGGCAGGCATGGTGGCCAGGTGTCTGAGCCCTGCTTTCTGATCTTTCTCTAAACAGCTGGTGAACTTGGGCAAGCCCTTTGGCCTTAGCCTAATGGACTCTGGTTTCTTCAATAAAACGAAATGAATTGAATGTGATCATACATCACACTTGAGACATTTTTGCAATAACAGCCAGCCCAGATTGAATTGAACAATGAAGAAATGTGTTATTGACCTTACAAGTGTGTGCAGGATGGGTTTGAGGCTTAATTTAATCTGCTGACTCTGGCTCCATGTTCCTCTCTCTCAGCTCTGCCTTCCCTTCTGCAACTTCATCTTCATCTTTGTAGAAGAGATCCTTAAAGGAAAAAAAAATGTCCAGCTCCCTCCAGCATACTCCACCTTGTTTATCCCTGGCCTGAATGGGCTCATTTACCCATTTCTGAACCAGGCACTGGAAGGAGCTTGGATTCCCACAACTGGTTCAGGCCACGTGGTCCCAGGCTGCAGGGCTGCTGCACAGGTGTGGAGAGAGAGAAAGGGTGTTGAAGCTACATTCACACCTTCTACTATATAGATAGTCTAGGAATTTTACCTAGAATTGACTCTAAAGGGTCAATGAGTTTTATGGAATAACTGAAATAAATTAAAATTTAGAAATATTAAGGAAAGCAAGACAGAGGCATCCCATTAAGGAAAAATAATTCCAAGTAGTTTAGTTAAATTGTCCCTGGTCTTTGAGTGCTGTTGTATACAACTGAAAGACGGAGGCTATAATGCCAATTGACTCTTAATAAACCTCAAAAGGGATGTTATATGTGTAATTTCATCCTTCCCTGTGGTCATTTTGCCACCATCAATCATTCCTTGTCATATATGGTACTTTCCCTTCTTATAGAAGAGGCACTAGAACAAAGTTGCTAAGGGGAGAAGGTATGGAGAGCTGCACTGTATGTTTCACACATTTCAGTGTATGTGTGTTCATGTATGTAAGCATGCATGTGTATGCATGCATGTGCATGCGTATGTGTATACATGCATGTGTTTCCCTCAGAATCAAAAGGAAATTACTTAATAGTTATTGGCCAAACTAACAATGAATCTTTTATTTGATTGTATTAATCAGCTTCTTTCTAGACTAAATTTTTAGTCATTTTCAGATGCCCAGATAGAATCACAGGTACATGTTGTAAGCTTATGACAGGACACAGAACTCTTATAAATTTACAAATGAGGCATAACAGCTAGTTGGGTAATAGTTCCATGAATTGTTTTATCATCTCTAATTATAACCTGATCTATCAAGATAGCAGTTCATATAACAACCTAATATTTTACTCAACTGAAAAAATGAGGTGGGATCCTGGTGCAGTTGCATCTGTTTAATATACTTAGGGCCATTGTGACTGCTGTTTTGGTAAGGTCATAAGAAAACTAGTTCAGAAGATAAGGTCAGACCTCCAAGTTTGCTTCAATACTTATAGATAGACATGCAAATGTTCTCCAAATGGATATTCTAAACATTAGTAGAATGATGAAACCTTAGAATTTATTTGGCTAATACCCTTGTTGCCCAGAATACATCACCAAGGTAAAGTGACATTGGTAAACATTCCCAAAGTAAAAATAATTAAATGTTAGCAAAATACAAGTTGAATCCAGATTGTTTGACTCTCGGTAAACATCATTTTCAATTATTTTCTATGTTGACATCTTCAGAGCAAAGATGCTCAAAAAGGCTAACATACCACCAAGGTTTTGTTTTAGTAAGCCTTGAAGAACAAGGAGGAAGGGGAGCCACTTTTGTTTGCGGTGCTAAATGATGATTTGATATATTTCAGATATATTTGCTTTTAGAGTTGAGATCAATAAAAGTGGAGGTGCAAAGCCACACTTTTTAAGACACAATCTGGGACCATAATTGAAGGATGTGAGTTCATCGTGACTAAGATGTATTAAATGCATAACCAGACAGGCTAAGTACTAGTCTATAACTGGTTTTCAGAAGGTTATTTTTCATGTTCACAAGAATGGCATTTATAATCACTATTATATAAATGAGTCACAGAATTATGACATGTCTTGTACCAACTAGCATAAAATAATATTTACAGAAATTACAGGCTTTGAGCAATAGGCTTCATGCAAGAGAGACACATGTAGTATCGGAGCTAAAGATCCCTCCCTTGACCCAGTAATTCCACCTCTGGTAAATCTTCCTAAGGAAATTATCTGATATTCAAAATGTATATTCAAGTGTACTTAATTTCTTATTATTCATGGCAGATTAATTTTTAAATATTATATATATTTTATGAGGGGATTGATTAACTTCCTCATATTTTATAATACTGTTACCACTAAAAATAATTAATGAAAGTTCTAATGGCATGGGAAAACATTAATAGTTTGTCAGAAAGACAGTATCCATAACTGCACGCAGTACTGCTTCAACAGTGTACCTAGATGTTAGCCTGGAACTGGAGAAACAAAATGGGTGTGAAAAGACCCCACCACTATCCACACACTCAGAACCTTCTAAGGGAATGGAGGAGAACCCAAAGCCAGCACGTGGAGCTCTTATTAAGACCATGGATTTACTAACAAAGGTATCAGAGGGAGGCCTTGGGGAGGATACAGGTGAAGAGTCTTCTTTGCAGAGAATAGATGCCTAGCTGTACAAGCCCACCCTTGGGGGGCAGAAAAGGAGGTGTCTAGCCCATAACCCAGGGAGGGAGAGAGGGAGGTTCAATGGGACCTTGTGAGGTTGGCTGACTGGGAAGACTGGTGCCTGATGGACCATGAGCTGACATCCACCTCCCACCAGAAAATTGAAAAGATGAGAGGAACGCCAAGCAAAAGTTCTGGAGGTAGAGTCAGGGGAGGGCTGCTTTGTGGGACCCACCTGCCTTCCCAGAGTTCATGGGTCAAGCGGAGTAAGGAGGAGACCAGATGTGAGCTGGAGGGAGAAAGCCAGTGTACTCGTTTCTCAGGGCTGCCATAACAAATGACCACAAACTGGGTGGCTTAAAACAACAGAGATGTATTCTCTCCCAGTTCCAGGGCCAGAAGTCTGAAATCCAGGTGTCAGCATGTTGTTTCCTTCTGGAGGCTGTGAGGGAGAACCTGATCCATGACTCTCTTCCAGCTTCTGGAAGTTGCTGGAAACCCCTGGTGTGCCTTGGCTCATAGCTGCATCATTCCAATCTCTGCCTTCATTCTCACATGGCTTTCCCTCTGCCCAACCCTGGGTCTGTTTTCTCTTCTTAAAGGACACCATTAATTAAATTAGGCCCCACCATAATCAAGTAAGACCTCGTCTTAGCCAGGGACCTCTGCAAATACCCTATTTCCAAATGATGTCCCTTTCTGAGATTCCAGGTAGACATGCATTTGGGAGGAGGGGTCACTATCCAACCCAACAGAGCCAACATGGGGTCATCATGAGTCAGTCTAGTTGGTTCCATGGAGACAGGAGAAGGTCTGAAAAGGTTGGACATGCACTGCAGGATGCCCCAGGCCTGAGAGAGGATGCTCAGGAGACCCCAACCTGGTCCAGGTTAAAGAAGCCCCAGGAGAGAAGGGAGCACAGAGCACCTCTAGAGATTCCTGAGCAGAAGACTCAGCATTACCACCTGCTGGACCCCAGGCAAAAAAACAACCAGCTCCCTAATAACTGCTGCATAGCTAGTGCGGAGACCTGAGGCCGTGCCCCACTCAGCCAACGCAGGCTCAGACCCCAAAACCCCTGAGATGCAGGCAGAAGATGGTGGTACTTACTTTAGAGTTTGGACCATACCTTAGGGTATATTCTAATAAATACATGTTAATATATAATATGTAGCTATGTATTTTTTATATATTGTATTATATATACTAACTATATTAATATATAATATGTAGAAAAATGTATTCTAGTTAAAGAAATGAGTCTATTTTATGACTAAAATTAACCAGAAAACTTTTTATTCTGTGAGAGTGACCAGAAAGAAGGATTAGAACCAGCTTTCCGTAATAAGTAGATTTTAAAGGGAGAGCAAGAGATAAAGGCATACGACATTATTGGTGAATTTTATTTTTTTCTTTGACCCTTCTATTTATAATACAATGTGTCTTCTTGAAATTCTGAGTTTCGTCTCCATGGCAGCGGGCTCTAAAGATTTGAGAACGGAATGCCCGACGCTGCCCTGGGCTTGGAATGTGAAGCAGTAGTCTTGCCACCCTCTGACCCACCTGTGGGGTTAACCTGGGTGATGTCCCAGCAGGACCTGGCCCAGCAAGGAGGGATGGGAGCCAGGAATTGAGATGGCAGAGTAGGAAGAAATGAAGGAGGGGAAGAGAAGAGGGGGAAACAGAAGAGGAAGGGAAGGTTGAGGGAGCCAGTTTGCCTTCCGCAGCTGCTGCAACAATGCACAGCTCTCTTTGAAGCAGCAGCAACAGGCCCCGCACTTCTGCGCCCAGAGCCATGCCCTCTCTCTGACTTGACCAGGACCTCTACTCTCACTGTGAGCCCAAGGGCTGGGGGACCGCAGAGCTGTGCTTCTGAATTCTGCCCTAAGTGCCCTCCAGCTCAGAACACTGCAGAAGCAGCTATGGAACCAACCCAGCATTCTTTTCCTTTCCCTTCTTCTCATTTGATTCATAAAGCCATTACCTCCACAGGACACTGATGGAGAGAACAATGAGGCTCTTATTTCTTATCTGTGCGTTGGTCATCTTGGTTTTTTTTCTTCTGAAGTGGGTTTTGTTTGGGTTTTACGCCAATTTGCTGTTGAGTGATAGCCAGGGCAGTGTCTATTTGGACATCCAAAGATAAAGGTGCCTCCATGGCTCCAAGTCCTCGGGCTGGGTGTCTAACGCCTCCTGATCACATTGTGCCCCCTGATCCCACAAGACCTTGGTAGCCTCTGTAGCTCCATGCCTGACCCACTAGGGGCTTCATGTACCGCTTGGACCAGCAGCAGCAGCAGCTACCATGGCAACTGTAGCTGGGCCCCTGACCACCCAGGCCTCTTGCCCTCGAGCAGCAGTGGGGAGGACTTTCAGGCAGAGGGAAGTGTTGGCTGCCACCCTGAAGAGTCTAATGGAGACCTCCAGACAGGCTGCCGAGGCTCCAGCAGCCACCACATACCAGGCCGCTGGTGCATCCAGTTGCTGAGCCATCCCGCCTACCCACCTGCCCTGTGCACAGCATGGCCCAGGGAAGGAGTAGGCAGGCCCGCTCCCCACAGGAGGCTGTGCAAAGACTTCAGGCGTTGGCTGTTCTTCTTATCTGGAATGCACCACGTCCTCACCTTCATCTTCCCTCTTGCCAAGAAGGCTGATGTGACAGGGTGCCAAGGAGAGAAAACATCAGAAACAAAGGGACAGTCTAGAAAACTCTAAGATGATCACCCAGTGTTTCATTTTAGAAGGCTAGGACTTGGCGTCTCTGCAGCGGGGGCCTTTCTGCAGAATAAGAAAGGAAAACCTTGCTCCTTTCCTCCCTCTCTTACACTTTCTCCTTGGCCACCAACACCCCATAGTCACCGAAGAAATCAGAGCACCTTTTGTGAAATACGTAAAAAAAATATTTTCTCATGGTCAAAATTAAATCTCTTGCTGTGTTGTAGAAAGGGCAATAGCACAAACCAGCATAGCCTCAAGAAGCTGCCCCCACACTTGAAGAAGAAACCAACTGGTTTTCAGGCTGAGGCAGAGTCCACATAATCAAGGAGAGGGAGGAAGGATGGGATGGAGGACGTGCCGGCAGCAAGCCAAGCCACGCTGAGACATTCCAGTGGTGGGAAACAAGAAAGCACATTAAATATTTGCACTCTGGGCAATTTTTAACCCAAGCCAAGAAGGAACAAGGAGGGCAAGTGCAGTTCATCCGTCAAGGTGTGTGCACGTTCCAGGAGCTCCAACAAGGCAACACGCTTGTCGTGGCTGCTGCTCATCTGGAGGAAAATCCCTCCTGGCAAACTGGCTCTGCTCACACCTGCCTCTGGAGAGAGGCCAAGAGCATCCTGCTGCCAGCCTCCAAGGGGCACAGTGACAGCTTTACGGAGGGGTTCACCCCTGTTTATCTTTACAGTGATTTCTATAGAGGTCACAGCTGAGAGGGAATCATGGCAGTGACTGCATTCCTCAAGCTCAGGTTCAGGGCAGGTGTGCTCCACTCAGAGCGAGGACGCCAAGGTCTTTGTTTAGCAGGAAGTTACTCACCTGAATTCTGACCTGAAGGAATGAGGTCATGTTTGTTTTCAGGCAACCTTCTCTGAGCAGACAGAGCCTGTGGGTCCCACGCTCTCATTTTGCATCCCGGGAAGTCTTAGTTGTTGTCCACAGCCAATAAACCCACTTCCCCACTAAGTGCGTTTCTGCTCTGCTGGGTTGCTAAGGTCGAGGGAAGGAGAAGGCACAGGCTGACTTAGCCCCTAGTAGCTGCTCTGAAGGATGGTTTGGCTCAGCACAGTCACAATGTTCACATTTTCGGAGCACACCGGAGGAGAGCACTGGCTAGGAACACCTTGCACATCCTGGCAGACTCCTGGGCCAAGGACTTGCTAAGCCAGACATGAACATTTCAGGCCTCGTGCATGTTTGCTATTATTTTCTCCCTCCAAAAGAAAGTGGAAGAAATGCCTTAGCAAAAAACGTTGGGGAAAAACTGGTGCCTTAGTTTCCAGGCTCCTGTGACGAGTACCCCACAATGGACTGACTTTCACAGCAAAAATTCTTTGACTGATGGTTTCAGAGGCTGGAAGGCTGACTTCCTCCAGGGGTCAGTAGCGTTCTGGCTGGCCAGCCATCCTTGGGTTCCTGGGCTTTCCCATCACCTGGTGAAGTCCTCTCCTTTCTCTTTGGGGTTCTATTGACTTATAGTTTCTGGTGCCTCCCCATGACTTTCTCTTTACAGGGCCTTCAGGAATAAGATTACGACCTAACCTGATCCAGGTGCTATTTTGAAATAGCATCTTCAATTGGTCCTTTTCACAGTGAGTTCTTCACTCCCACAGGAAAGGGATTAAGATCAAGAATATAATTTGGGGGGTGGGGGGTGGGGAACATAACTCAATCAGTCACAGGTGGTGAATTCAAATATTGGCATATTACAAAAATATTTAAATTACCTTATATGCCATTAATATCCTACTCCAACCATTAAAGAAATCACTCTTGCCCTCCCACAGATATTGAGGGATAAGATTCTTTGTTAGACAGGGGTTTTGAGGGTGATAGGGCAAGGGGAAGTGCCATGAAGAGACTATAAAAATAGAATGGATTTCACAACACTCATGCATACCAAAATTAGACAGAGAAAGTTTTTAGATTTCAAAAACCAACCTCAGATCACTCTCAGATATAAGTGTTAATATAAAATTCCTAAATGAAACATTGGAAACTAGAATCTAGCAAGCACTTTTTAACGAATAATAAGCCATGATCAAGTGGAGTTGCTCCAGAAATACAAGGACAGTTTAATATTAGTGATTGATCAATATAACTCATGATAATTTTGTTATAAAAGAAAAAAAACTAAGATATGTCAAAAGGCATTTAATAAAGCTCAAAATATTTAAGTTATAAATGTTTAACCATGGAAGGAGAGATACAACCTCGATAGGATTGAAAAATATAGGCATTCACAGACAACCAGCAAGATGGTGGTGGAGTAAGGATCTCCTAGAGTCAGCTCCTGCGACAGGGCAGTTAATAAAACCCAGAGCTTCTTGGAGCTATCTGAAGCACCTGTTTGGGGTCTCCAGGAGACCAGAAGAGTCTCCTGCAACATACTTGAAGGAATGAAAGGAGGAGACTGCCCATTTGCAGAGAAGATTCGTAAGTAGAGCACTCCATGCCACGGAGGCCAGTGCCCATCCACTAAATGTGGCCCATGCTATTGGAGGCATAAGCCACCTCAGGAGCTGTTCCACGGCTGGCATTGAAAGCTCCATATCTCAAAAACGGGGGAGGAAGAGATGGTTGGACACCAACTTCAGCTACCAATGAATTAATTCAGCAGGCTAAAGTATAATCCTAAGAAGAGCTGACGTTTCAGCCTCCCAAGTCAGAAAGGGGCCGATAGCCTCCATCTTAATTCCCCACTTGGCACAAGGGGAAGTGGGCAGACTGAAAATCACAGTGCTGGTGTGAACTGGCTTCTTTTCATCCAGATCAAATTGTGGCTCTAGCCTAGGCCCCAGCTCCACCTCTGGCAGAGAGGAAGCTGGGGGACCTGCGCCAGCCTCTCGAGGAAATTACCAGCCAAGTCACAGAGGTCGGTGATTATCCTTCTCTGGCGGCACAAGCTGCCCCAGGAGCCATTCATGCCCCAGGTGACTAGAATAGGAAGCTCCATTTGCCAAAAATAGGGGAGGAGAAGACAGTTGGCTGCCAATTTTAGCTACTGATTAGTAGACTCAGCTGACTGAGGTCTAACCCTAAGAACAGGCAGGGTGTGAATCTGTCCAAGTCAGAAAGAGGCTGGTGGCTGCTATTTTAACTCTGTCCCCAGCCTGAGGGGAAGCTGGGCTGACTGAAAATCACAGTGATGGTAGGAGGCAGTTTCTTTCACCCAGATTGGCCTGCAGCCCTAGCTTAGGCTTCAGCCCCACCTCTAGCAGGGAGGAGGCTGGCAGGCCCTGCACCAGCCTATCCAGGTAACTGCAGGTACCTTTGGCTGGCACAGACTGAATAATCGAAAGTCAACTGGGGCAACTGTGGTCATCTTGGACCTGCACTGCATAGATTGCTGCCCACACCTGCAGCTCCATCCCCACCCCAGGCAGGGGAGAAAGGGGTATGAAGTTTCATCAGTCTTTCTGGGCAACTACAGTCTAGACCTGCACAACTTGGATTATTCCATACAATTGTGACTCTGTCCCTACACCTGGCAAAGGAGAAAGTTGGGAGAAGCTTCATCAGTCCCTGGGGCAATGAGGGCAGCTTGAGCCTCCACAGCTTATAGCACCCACTACATTGTTGACTCCTATTGCACAACCAGCAAGGGAAAAGGGGCAGGAAGCCCTAAACTAAAGAGAAAACCTGCACCCAGAATAAATACTCTAGTAATCCAGATGCCAAGACACCAAAAAAAATGACAATCCACACCAAGATACAAGAAGCTATGGCCCAGTTAAAGGAACAAGATAAGCCTCCAGATGACATAAAGGAGTTGAGACAACTAATCATAGATATTCAAACAAATCTCCTTAATAAATTCAATGAGATGGCTAAAGAAATTGAGGGTATTAAGAAGACACTGGATGAGCACAAAAAAGAATTTGAAAGCATACATAGAAAAATAGCAGATTTTATGGGAATGCAAGGTGCAATAAATGAAATTTTAAAAACATTGGAATCATATAATAGCAGATTTGAGGAGGCAGAAGAAAGGATTGGTGAACTTGAAGAAATGGCCTCTGGAAGTGAACATACAAAAGAACAGATGAAGAAAAGAATGGAAAAAATTGAACAAGGTCTCAGGGAACTAAATGACAACAAAAGGCATGCAAGCATACATGTCATGGGTGTCCCAGAAGGAGAAAAGAAGGGAAAAGGGGCAGAAGGAATATTTGAAGAAATAATGGTAGAAAATTTCCCAACCCTATTGAAGGACGTAGATATCCATGTCCAAGAAGCACAACGTACTCCCACCCAAAAAAATTCTGAAAGGACCAATTCCAAGACATATACTCACCAGAATGTCAAATGGCAAAGACAAAGAGAGAATTCTGAGAGCAGCAAGAGAAAAACAATGCATAACATATAAGGGATACCCAATAAAAGTAAGTGATGATTTCTCACCAGAAATCATGGAGGCAAGATACTACAAGTTAGTATTTAAGATACTACAAGAGAAAAACTTCCAACTAAGAATCTTATATCCAGCAAGACTGTCTTTCTAAAATGAGGGCAAGATTAGAATAGTCACAGATAAACAGAAACTGAGAGAATTTCTAAGCAAGAGACCAGATTTTCAGGAAATACTAAAAGGTGCACTAGAACCTGAAAAGAAAAGACAGGAGAGAGAGGCCTGGAAAAGAATCTAGAAATGAAGATTATGTCAATAAAAGTAACAAAAGTGTCAAAGAGTGGTGAAAATAAAATTTGACAGATAAACTCAAATAGTCAGGAATAAACTTAACCAATGATGTAAAGCACTCATATTCAGAAAACTGCACCTCAATGTTAAAAGAAACTTAAAAAGGCCTAAATAACTGGAAGAACATTCCATGCTCATGGATCAGAAGACTAAATATCATTAAGATGTCAATTCTACTCAAATTGATATACAGATTCAATGCAATCCTAATAAAAAAATTCCACCAGTATTTAAAAAAATTGAAAACATGATTATCAAATTTATTTGGAAGGGTAAGGGGTCCTGAATAGCCAGAAACATCATAAAAAGTAAAAGTGAACCTTCATCTCCAGACTTTAAATCATATTACCTAGCTATAGTGGTAAAAACAGCATGGTACTGGCATAAAGACAGACACATAGACCAATGGAACCAAATTGATGGTTCAGAAAGAGACCCTCTCCCATATGGTCAAGTGATTTTTGATAAGCTTGTCAAATCCAACCCAGCTCTGGAAGAACAGTAAATTCAACAAACGGTGCTGGAAGAACTGGATACCCATAGCCAAAAGGAAAGAGTACCCCTGTCTCATACCTTTACCAAAAATTAACTTGAAATGGATCAAAAACCTAAAAATATAATCAAGAACTATAAAGTTTTTAGAAGAAATTTTAGGAAAATATCTTAAAGACTTGGTGGTAGGTGGTGGATTCTTAAAGGAAATAAGAAGAGGACTGAGATGGACTATGATGTTTAATGTATGCAGAAGTTTTAATTACTTTATTGTAAAAGTGTGGAAGTGTATAGAGTGATTGGTAACATATAGTGAGCAACACCTAGTTTATAAATGAGGATGTGGCTGAAAATGGTAATATAGGGATGTATATGCCGACTGACAGAATGCTAGAGAATAATCTAGAAACTGAATAGCACAGTAAACCAAGAGGTGGGTGAGAATTGTGGTTGATGGTACAGATGCAAGAATGTCCTTTGTGAGCTAGAGCAAATGTACATAGCTACTGCAGAATGTTGGGAATGTGGAGAAACATGGGAAAAATACAACGGGAGTGACCTGTGGACTGTGGTTAACAGAAATAATATAATATTTTTGCATCTATACAAAGATGTAATGTGTTGAAAATGGGGGAGTATGGAAAATGTGAGCCAGATGTACACTATGGATGTGGTAACAATCAGATGATATTATCTTATTTGTAACAAACATTCCCCACAGTGTGGTGTGGTGATAGAGGGATGTTGTTTGGGAATTCTCACATGTGCATGATTGTTTTATAAGTTTACAACTTCTGTCATAAAAAATATATTTCAAAAATAATAATAGGGTGGGTTGGGGGAAAAATACACCAAATGTAAGATAAGGACTATGATTAGTAAGATTTTGACAACATTCTTTCATAATTTATAACAAACATGACAGTGCAAGGTTTTGGTGGAGGGTTGATGTCTGGGACCCCTGTATGATGTTGTGCATATTTGCTTTGCAAGTTCACAACTTTTACTATGCACTTGATTGTCTATGTATGTTCACATATAAATAATATAAAGATAATAATAGGGTGCATTGGGGGAAAATACTTTACTTACGAGTAATATTTTGACAATGTTCTTTCTTTTAAAAAACATTATTTATTTCCCCCTTCCCCTCCTCCCACCCTGCTGTTTTTGCTGTCTGTGTTGTCTTCTCTTCATTTTCTCTCCTCTAGGATTCACTGGGATTCAATCCTGGAGACCTCTGATGGGGAGAGAGGTCCTTGTTATTTTGTCCCCTCAGTTCCTGGTTTCTGTTGTGCTTTACCTTGACTCTCCCCTTGTCTCTTTTTTGATGCATCATCATCTTGCTGTGTGACTCCCTCACACAGGCACTTGCTCGCCATGTGGGAACTTGTGCGGGCACTGGCTCACCACGCAGGCATGCTTTCTCTTCTTCCTTTTCACCAGGAGGCCCCAGGGATCAAACCCAGGTCCTCCCATATGGTAGGTGAAAGCTCTATCACTTGAGCCACATCCACTTCCCTTTACAAAGTTCTGTAATCATTAGTTAAAAAGGTTTAACAACAATGTAAGGTATTGGTGGTAGGGTGAGTTATGAGAGTCCTGTATGGTATTATATATGTTTGTTTTGTAAGTTCGCATCTATTACTATACACTTACTGTTTGTGTATGTTTAGGTATGAGTGATATACTTCAATAAATTAATTAAAAATATATATATATAGGCATTGCCTACACCAAACCAGGAAGTGAGTATTGTACTTAATGATAAAACATTAAAGTGCTTGTTAGAATGCCATCAAAGTAAGGTACAAGACAACAGTGCTCATTACCACACTGTGATTTAAAGTTGTTAGAATATACTCATCAAAGAAAGCAGAGAAAAGAAAGAAATCACATTTAAAACTGGAAGGGAGGAAGTAAAAATAAAAAGTTATGGCTGTGTACCTTGAATACTACAGAGTATCTTTGGAAAACCTATTATAAACAATATGAGAATTCAGTATTATCAATATATACTTAATATATATCAATTTTATTTTAAAATATCAACTTTATAGTATATTTTAAATTATGAATATCTAATGACTAAAGACCCCGTTTATAAAAGAAACACAAAATAATACCAATAAATAAATTTTGAAATAAATACACAGAACCCATATTAAAAACTGTTAAATTCTATTTTTTTTTTTTCCCAGAGTGCAAAAGTTTAATTGTACTTTGAACTTGCCACTTATTTTAAACACAGCCATTCTGTATATGTCACTTTCCTCCTATTTACATTTTCATTTGTCCAGTGTATCAACAGAATATTATTTAATACGTCATTGAGAATTTTGTGAATTTTCTTTTAATACCCTTATAATTTCAATAAATTGTTGGTAAATTTGGAGGACAGTAGTACCTATGCATTTCAAACACTTATTAAATTTTGACATGTGCTATTATTAGAGTGCTCATTATAATGATTACAATTAAATGAACACTGCTGACTTTCATCCAAAATATTTTATGAACATGTCTCTTGGTACATGTGTACTTGTTTTATGCGTGTAGGTGAGAGACATAAAAGAAGTTTTTTTTAATGGAATATATATGTTATTCTATTCTTAAAGAGGAAAACTCAAAATTTAAAAGATATAAATTTCTCCTGAATTAACCTATGAATTTGGTTCAAAATACCAATAGAATATTTTTTCATAACTTGACAAGCTAACCTTAAAGTTGAAATAAAATAAACATATTGGACTATTCAGAAAAGTTCTGGAAAAATATTGGAGGATGAAGTGGGGTGGAGACCAACTTTAAGAGATATTTAAAAGCTCTGGTAGGGAAGCGGTTGTGGCTCAACTGATAGAGCATCCACCTACCATATGGATGGTCCAGGGTTCGATACCCAGGGCCTCCTGACCTGTGTGGTGAGCTGGCCCACATGCAGTGCTGCCATGCGCAAGGAGTGCCATGCCATGCAGAGGTGTCCCCCGCATAGGGGTGCCCCATGCACAAGAAGTGTACCCCATAAGGAGAGCTTCCCTGCATGAGAAAAACACAACCCACCCAGGAGTAACACTGCATACACAGAGAGCTGATGAAACAAGATGACACAACAAGAAAAGTACACAGTTTCCCAGTGCCACATGACAAGAATTTAAGCAGACACAGAAGAACACACAGCAAATGGACAAAGAGAGCAGACAACAGGGGGAAGGGGAGCAAAATAAATAAAATAAATCTTTAAAATAATGAAAGCTCTGGTAGGTAAAGCAGTTTATCACATCTAAATCAAGGAGTATATGACTGCTAATGACTCAGTGTATTGTCCATTACAGAAAATAATTCTCAGGGATGTGTGAGCTCTTGAGCAGTGGGAACTGAGCTGCATGTCAGTTGGACGGATGACATGTGATCGGATTTGGGGGTTCTCACGCCCTTCAAATCCTCTCATAGCAGAAGCCTCTTCCTGGTCAGCACCTGAACAGACTGATACCAAATCAGAGCGTATTTCTAAATGAGTGGCTTGCAAATCACACAGGTACTCTCCCAGCAATACTTGCTTTGACAGAAAACTCGCATTGCTATTGATTCCCTTCAGAAACATGAAGGGAAAGAAGCAATGGCATTATTTTGGTGGGGAGGGTGGTAGCTCTCACCCCCTAATCACCAGATCCCTTTTAGAAATTAAAATTAGGCATAAAAGGAAAGGCAAACACTCTTCTGAACTGAGATTCCTGGAACGAACTGTCTTTTAATAACGGGATTTGTAACCATTGTCAATTGATCTTAAACATGCATTTCACATCATTATGTGAAGCGTGGCCACTTCATGAGTCCTCAACTCCATAAAACCCTTAACTAATACCACTTCTCATGTCATTCGCATCTCACCTGAAAATTTGATAGTTACAACTGTTTTTAAAAATCAGGCAATGAAAAAAAGGAAAAGCAAGACATTTATTATTGACTGGAACGGAACAAAGGGAAAATTACACAAGTCATAAAACATGTATTCTTCATTGAAAATTCCATTCCTTCCAGTGCATTTTGCTGTAAAAAGAGAGAAGGAAGAGGGGGATTAGACCTCTGCGGCAGGTGCTTCACCTTCTTGCTACAGAGGAGCAGAACCCAGAATGCCTGCAAGCCATTCCAGAACAGATCCCAGGTGGCAAGGGAGTCTAGCTCACTCCTGCCAAGTGGCCACGTCCTTGAGCAAAGAAATGAGTGTGAGATACCTCGGCGAAGAGAAGAATCAACTGAGCCTTGGGATGGCAAGGCAGCCCAAGAAAGGAAGATCCGATCTCAAAAACAGAGGGACAAGGAGTCTCTCGAGGAGAGGCTGCAGGCAGATACTGGAACTCAAGCTGGTCTAAGGAGGTGCTTTGTGCTGTGAGGAGAGGAAAGAAACCAATCAAGCCAGTAAAGAAACCACTGGCTAGAGCTGTGGTCACCTGAAGGTGGGGGGTTGGAGGGGGGAATGGTCATTTGTTCATTTATTCATCTGCTCGATAAGCATCTATGCATTGAGCAGCTATTAGGGGCTACAAAGATCAATAAGGATAGTCCCTGGCTTCAAAAAAGAAAAAAATCACAAACCAGGAAAGAAGATAGAAGTAAACATAGCACAGCACAGCAAATGCAATTCCAGAGATGCACGTGGCCAGAGTGTCCAGGAAGGTGTGGGTCTGAGCAAGAAAGGGGTTCCTACAGGAAGACACGTGGGCTAGACTCAGGGGAGAAGCTGAGGTGCCAGGCTATGGTTCTCCAGCAGCAGGGCCTGGAAGTGGAGATGGGAACCAGAATGGAGCTGGTGGGAACCATCAGATGTGTGAGACTCTTCCAATGACTTGCGAAGCAAAGAGAAGCTGGAGATGGAGCCGGGGATGCAGGCGGCGGCCAGGTCATTGGGAATGGGGTTTGAATCCCATGTGCCACGTTGAGAGTTTAGACCTCTTCTCCAGGTGAGCAGGGACCCTTGACCTCATAAGGACCAGTGTTAAGATAACTGGTGACAAAGAGGTGACTTGGAAGGGAGCTAGATGGAGGCGTCAGAAAGTTGCTGGACACACGAGGCTAGAGGTGATGAGGCCAGATCTGGAAGAGAAAGCATGAAGGGGAGGGGGCAGAGCTGGGAACCATTTCAGAGAAAGGGTTAGTCGAGCTCAGTGACTGAAGGAGGTCGGGGTAGAGCCATTTCCAGCCTGGGTAATCAGAACTAGAAAGATGAGTTGGATGCAGGAGGAAGAAAAGGTTTTGAGCACTTTGTGGAATATCTGGGTGGCCAGGTCAGGCAGTCTGCTCTTTATTCAGGCCTGGAGTTCAGGTGGCCCAGGTTTCAGTGGTTGCCACCTCCCACGTACAATTGTGATTTTTAATGTCAGGTAGGAATGTTGCTAACACTTCCGGTCAGTTAAAATCCTTGTTTTCTAGCTGGCTACTACATATCTAGCTCACCCAACGCATGACAAAGTATCTTAAACATATAATCCTTGAGGTTTTGCCCGCTCATGCTATTTTCTAAAAATGGATTTTGACTTGAGGTAGAATATCACAGGGAGGGAAAAGAGGGGCTTTGGAGACAGACAGACGTCAAGCACTAAATCCCAGCTGCACTGCTCCTTCTGATACTGGGTCTCTAAACGCTTCAGTTTTCTCATCTACAAAGTAGGGACAAGTACCAGAGAACTTCATTTGATTTGCTGCAAGATTTATATAAGGTAATGAGTGTGAAGGGCCCAAGCACAGCCCCAGGCACATGAGAGCATCTTGACCTTCATTGGCTCAGGGGCCAGGGGCAAAGTGGGCATCCAATGAATACCTGTTGAATAACTCGACAAATTTATAAGTCTGGGTCTTTTAGCCAAGCAGTCATTAACGAAGGCCTCAATAAGAGCAGGCCTCCTTCGCCACTCACGGGTACATGCTTTAAGAATTCTGCAACAACCAGCATTGGGGCTCACTCGAGCTGCTGGGGTTTGGGTGCAGAGGGTTTTCTGGCCACTACGTGTTAGGGACTGAATCATGGCACTCATGAGGAAAAGTCCAGTTCCCAACCCCTTGTCCTGTGGATGTCAACCCATCTGTGAAGAGCCTACTTAGATGAGTCATGAAGTCAGGGTGGGCCTTAAGCCCATGATGGGAGCTCCTGCAAGGAGAGGAAATCTAGGAAGAGACACAGATGACAGAGCAGGAGGAGGAAGCCAGAGCCACTGTCCACCAGAGGAGCAGACACAGGAGAGAGATGGCCACATGCCAGAACGCTCCAGACTCCAAGAGAAAGCCAGCCCTGCCAACCCCCAGGGCTGGACTCCCAGCTCCCCAAACCAAGACACTGCGTTCCAACCCATTGTGTGGTATTTGTCATAGCATCCTTGGCAAACTAAGACGCCTCATAATTAAAAAGTCAGAACTCATCTAGCTACAAAGATTAAGAAAGCACAGGACTCTCAAGTGGAGTCCTTTCGATGTGAGAGCTCAGACCGGATTTTCCATGTTTCCTAGTTTAGAGCAGCAAATAAGAAAAAATTTTTGAGCTCATTGTTTAAATATTACATTTCACTACCCACTCCTATATATTAAATGTTTTTCTAGCAAACTGAAAGAATTCTAGTATACTAGAATTACTATTATATGTACTCAGCATCTATTTTGTTGCCGCAACCAGGCCATGCTCTGGGAGTTCCAGGATCACTGAGCCAGAGTTTCCACCTTCAAAGAGCTCCCCATAGGAAAAAACGTAACTCAAAAGTCAAAAGCAGTAATTCTGATTCTGACCATGCATTCATTCAGTTCTTCCTTCCAATCTTATTAGACCTTTTTTATTCTGTAACTGTTCATAGCATTATGAAATAAAGGATACTGTTATTAATAATTCAGTACAGACATATCATTAATAATAGTTGTACTTGTTATTAAACTAAAATAATTAATGTATCCTCAAGAAAGTCATAGTCAAGTGGAAACACAGCAAGTATTAAAATAAGCCTTTGAAGTAACTGAGCCCTGAGAAGCTAAGGGATGTAGCGGTAGCCTCGTGGCTGGGAAGTGGTGAGCAGGCTTAGAACCAGACAAACTCTACTGGGTGCCCTGGGCTGGTGTTATCAGCTTCGTTTTGTGATTCTAGGAAACTCAGAGAACAGTGTGGAAACCCGCCCAGCTAAAGGTCACAGGAGGACAGGAACAAAACTGGGATTGGCCTTTGGTCGGTGCTGCCTTTAAAGAGGCTTTTTAAGCAATTTCCTCATTGATAGAAATCAAATGACAAATTTTACATTGCAATTCACATATGTACACACACCTAATATATTCATATTATTATTAAATACAATACAGTCAATCCATTGAGAATCCTTCACACACACCCTTCCCAAGTTTGCTCTATAGAGCAAAAAGAAGCGATTTACATTTATGGAAAAAGGAACATGATGAGTCCATTCCTTCTTAATGAGTAGTTGCTTGATCTCAGTGAAAAACTGGTTTTTATTTTTAGGATGCACCATCAATTAAAACAAAACCTACCATGTGCAACTCTCATCCAATACAGCCTCACTGGGGAATTTTTCTTTCTATTTTAGAAAAACGTCAGTTGATTTATTTCAAATGTCAGTGTGTAAACATTCATTATACTACACTTAACCACTATTTTTTAAAAGGGTATCAAGAACCTAAAGTGAAGGATTTCATCATTTGCTCAAAAAATAGTTGCTGAGCCCTTACTGAGCCAGGCTCTGTATGGGGCACAGGGGAGATGATGGCAGAGAAAGTTCCAGGAGCCCTGCTTTTGGGGAGTCTGCTGGCCAGCTGGTGGGTGGTAGGGGGCAGAGGAAACAAGCAGGGCCCCGTGGCGAGGACCCTACAGAGGCTCCTGACAGAAGTCAATTCTGACTAAAAGGTAGCAGAGCGGACCTCCCAAGGGACGGCCACTGAGCTGTGGCCTGCGTGACAGATGGGCATTTCACGCAGAGGGCGCAGCAGGAGGCTGCAGGCACTTCGGTACTGCTGGAGCTTAGAGCTAGGCGGCCGGAGAGAGAAGGCTGGACAAGGGGGCAGGGCCAGACCACGGAGTGCTCTGTGGGCCATGCTAGGGAGTTTGGACTTTATCCTGAAGACTTGCAAGCATTATGTAAACTGTAAAGCCCATGCACTCTCAAGCTTTATTATTAACTTGTGTGCACGTTGGTATGTGTATGTGTAAAACTGACTCTGCATTGAATCACAGTCTATAATTGCATCCTAAGATTCCTTTGAAGTGTGCCCTTCATGATGTCCCATTAGCACTTGGAAGGCTTTGCAAGCACATTGCCACAGTTACTCCCTCCTTGGTGGCTGGCAATTTATACAGGTGTGGCTCAGATATACTCAGGTGGGCTTGGTAAGCCGGGGCTCCATTGCCAACGGGCAAATAGGCTGCTGTTTCCCTTGGCCCAGGGTCTGATTCTTGCGCAGCTTTACCCCAAAGTTAAGTGTGTGTCAAACAATTTAAGCGAGGAAGGGTCAGAGTGTCCTCTGTGTCTAAAGATGAACCTAAAGATCACATGCAAGGCGATCGGTTTGGGACTGGACTTGAGGCAAGAATGCAGGCCACAGTCCAGTGGTGATGGTAATGAAACAACAGACAAATTTCAGAGGAAATGTGTGGGTAAAATCAGTAAGCCTGGACCCCTGTGGTTGTTGAGAGAAGAACAACAAGGATAAAGAAGAGTCAGTGGTGCCCCCAAGGTTTTTAGCTTCAGCAAATTAGGCAGATGGTGATACCTTTGATGAAAAAAGGGTTGGGAATGTCCTGAATACATTACAACAACAGATCTAGGCCATTTTATATCTTCCCATAACATGCAGAATTGTGTGGGAAAGAGTGTAAACTACAATGTCAACTATGGTCCATGCTCAATGGCAATGCCCCAGGGTGCATTTATCAATTGCAGTGAATGGGCCACACTAATGAAGGGTGTTGTTTATGTGGGAGGGTGTGGGAGGTATAGGGAGTGAGGAATATGAGAATCCCTATATATTTTTTGTAACATTTATGTAATCTAAGTATCTTTTAAAAAATAAAAAATATATATTATTTTAAATATATAAAGAAAGAAAGAGTGCTTGGGAAGAGGCTGCTTGTGTTTCAGGAGCTCGTGGGATCCAGTAGGCAGTTGAAATAAAATATGTGAAGAGGTGCACATTGGGAAGTGATCACATATCACTGATAGTTAAAGTCAGGCAACTTGTGTTGAAAGAGTAATTTGTAGAATAATGAAGTTGGGATAAGGAGATAATACAAATGGTCACCAGGATTTAAATTATAGGTCAAGAAAAGGAAGCCAGAGCAGTTTTAATAGATTGAAGGATTCAAATCCAGTTGGCAAAATTCAGAAAAATGACTGGAAAGTGAGGATATTGGGCAGCAACTGCAGTCAAGTAGCTTGGCGATGATGGAAAGGATGAAGGGAAGGCAGCTGCTGGGATGGGGGAGACTGGTCCAAGGCTGTTTTGTTTGTTTGTTTGTTTGCTCTGAGGATGGGGAGACTAGATCACATTAGTGACAAAGAAACCCTGGGGGAAAGTTTGAGATCCGAGAGACAGGTGAGGGAGCAGCATCCGGGGGAAGGAAAGAGGAGGTAGAAAGATAGGAATGTGGGCTGAGTAACATTATGACAGGTGTTTGGAGGTGTAGAAGCTTAAGTTTTAAGATGTTCACTCCACGTGGCTTTTATTTCAAACTACACTTGTTTTTATCTGTGTTCTCTTACCTCAAGGCTGTTACTCAAAGCCAGAATGTAGTCTTGCTCTGTACCAGCGGTCTTGGTGTCTTCTGTTTCCAGGAGGAAAGCCCCTTCTCGTGATCTCTGAAGATGGAAAGGAAATGTATGGGCTCTGTCCGTCACACCCAGATCTAACACAACACAGACCTTGGAAATAGAAATTACTGAGAATGATTGTGACTAGCATGACCAGAACCCAAACTGCCAAGAGAATACCTGAGAAACACAATAACTGCATCTTCCTTGTCAAGCTATTCCTTATTTTTTCTTTGGTGTATTACAACTGAGCTCAGTACTTAATCCTCTTCACTTTGCATTTCCAGGTGTCCTCCATCTCATCCACTACCGGAAATCCCTCAAGGGCAGAGAATGTCACATTCATCTTTTCTTCCTCCAAGGGGGCTTCCCAGTGCTTCGCTTGCTGAATTAAATTGTCAAGTTCAAAGCAGTCTCTGAGATGATAGCACGTCTGTGTCACTGGTGCTGCCAAGACTCAAGGCTCAAAATTAATAATTCAGCTCTGGAGTTACCTTCTGAGGCACCTAAAAGGATCTTCCAAATTAATTTATATCCATAAAATATTTTTTACCCCAAATGACATTCATTGAAAGCACTAGCCAGCCCCCAAGGTAGCCTCCAATGAGTCCTGCCTGGTATTGACACCCTTGGATAGTCTGCTCCCACACTGGGCCAGAGCTGGTCTGTGTGATCAATAAAATGTGGCAGAAGTGAGGGTTTGTCACTTCTCATATTAGTTTATAAAAGACGGTGCCTTCCATCTTGAGAGCTCTCTTGCTTGCTCAACCTCTCTGTCTCTCTTTCTCTTGTTCAGGGGGAAGCCAGCTGTCATACCTTGAGGACATTCAGACAACCCTTTGGAGTGGTCCATATGATGAGAAACCGAAGCCCAGTCCAACAGTACATGAAGAACCGGAGTCCACCAGAACCATGCCAGCCAGCTTGGAAGTGGATCCTTCAGTCTATATGAACCTTCAGATGAGATCACAGCCCTGGGCGACATCTTGACTGCAAGTCATTTTATTTTTTTAAGATTTATTTATTTACCTTTTGTTCTTTATTTATCCACATCCCTCCCCCCAGATGGGTCTCTCATCTATCTGCTCATTGCTTGCTCACCTTCTCCAGGAGGCACTGGAACCAAACCAGGACCAACCACATGAGAGGCAAGTGCCCAGTGGCCTAAGCCACATCTGCTCCCCACAGGCTGCGGCATCTTCTGGCTTGTGGCATCTGCTTGTTGCAACAGGGGCGGTGTCTAACTCATTGCGGCAGGGGTGGTGTATAGCTCATTGCAGCAGGGGTGGCATCTACTCATCTTCTTTTGGGAGGCACCAGGACTCCCATGCAGTAGGTTGGCACCCAATTGGTTGAGCCACATCTGCTTCCCTGAGGTTAACTTTTTAATGATTTGCAAAGCAAGTTTATGTAGTACTGTTCCTTTCATTTTCACTTAAAACATTCTGTATCAGGGGATTAACTCATGAAACGGCTTTAGCAGGGTCTCTTGGTGTCCTATAGAAGAATGTAGACTCACTTACCACGTGACCTTCCATTCAGCTGTTCACTTCTGAGTTCACCAGGAATGACATCTGAAACACAGGGATAGTTATTTGACAAGACTTTTTAACCTACTTCCAGAATGTTCTATGATTTTATTTTTTATTTTTTTAAGATTTATTTTTATTTATTTCTTTCCCCTTTCCCCCACCCCGCCCCAGTTGTCTGTTCTCTGTGTCCATTCACTGTGTGTTCTTCTGTGTCCACTTGTATTCTTGTCAATGGCATTAGTAATCTGTGTCTCTTTTTGTTGCATCATCTTGCTGCATCAGCTCTCCATGTGTGTAGCCACCACTCCTGGACAGGCTAAACTTTCTTTCACACTGAGCAACTCTCCTTACAGGGCGCACTCCTTGCGCATGGGGCTCCCCTATGTGGGGACACCTCTGCATGGCATGGCACTCCTTGCACACATCAGTACTGCACGTGGGCCAGCTCCACACGGGTCAAGGAGGCCCTGGGTGTGAACTGTGGACCTCCCATGTGGTAGGCAGACACTTTATCTATTGAGTCAAGTCTGCTTCTTGTGATTTTATTATGGATGCCACAAATACTCTCTTAAACAAGGAAGTAGTTTTGCCACCATCATACTTACAGGAAAGAGCTTCAGGGTTGTTAAAAAAAAAAAAAAAAAAGGGCTCCTAATCCATAGAACACGAACTCAATCCAACCTTAAATAGGAAACCGTACAAAAAGGAATTAAGGAGAACCTCTCCTCCTCCCACCAAGACACTAGTGGATAGTCAGCTCTAAGATTTGGATGAAAGAGAGTTCAGCCCCAATTCATCAGGTGAGTTTTAGTCCCACTTATCCCACTGCACATTACTGTATTTTGAGGTGCACCTAGGACAGAACAAGCATGCTCATGGTATGTGATCCTCTTAGCAGGAAAAACCAACATCTGCTTTGACTATTTGACAGAGATTCTGAGACATGATATGGAATCATGATGGAAAATGTTCTATAAATATAAAAGGATATCTAAACGAAATGTTGCTTCATTACTACGTAGTGTTAAGAAAATAACAAAGGCTAAAGAAATTACGTATTTTCTGTTGTTACTGTAATCATTCAGCGGTTATATAAGTATTCTACTTTCAAATACAGCCCAACAAAGGGCTGCAATATGAAACTGTTTAAAGAAAAAGAAAAAAATCTCAACTTACCTAGCAGATAATTGTTTCTCCTTTTATAGGATCCAAATATGTCCCCAAAAATCATCTAAATAAATGTAGGCATCAATATGTTTCGACATAAGAAAGAAAGGAAAAGGAAAGACACTGTAAAAATGTAAATATCATCTGGAGGATTTAGATGTATTATTTAATTTATTTTTTTGAGGAAATAAGGCAATATATTACACTATATTACATTGAATGTGGCATCAAATATGTATATTTAAGAAAGCGGGTGGAGAAGAACAACTTACATGAAATTTATAAGGACCAAAAACTTTCCACTAGACCCAGAATGTGCACCCAAATGTTGCTGTGGATGAGGAAGACAGACCCTTGTTATATGGACTTGCAAACAGACTGCAAATAGGTCAGAGTTTACAGGGTTCTCTCTATGAAGTCAGTTAAGAAAAGGTGTGCACTAGGAGTCTTCATGCAGCCACTCAGCGTCCACGCAATAGTTACAAAGTAGGCTGGCTCCTTTCTGCCTGGAGTCTGAGCTGCCCAACTGTGAGCCTCTCCATCCTGAAGTCACTGGTAGTCTCCTGGCCAACACCACATGAACTAGCCCAGTAGGGGACAAATGGCAAGACAATCCAATGACATGTGGGACAACTGGAGATCCACATGCAAAAGAATGACATTGGACCCTACCTCACACCTGTGGCAGTTTGATATTATTTATGAATTCCAGAAAGAGATATTGACCATGTTTGTAAACTGGTCTGTTCCTCTGGGTATGATATCTTTTGATTGATTTAAATTCAAAAGCTTTACTTTTACCTGATTAATTCAAGATTAGGGCTTTGATTTGACCATGTCATTAGGGCATGCAGGGTTCAGTCCCCACCCCCTTGGTGGAATATATGAAAATGGACACTCAATCAAGAAAACAGAAGTAGAAGCACAGAGAAGATACACAGAGAAAGAGAGACAGCAAGGGCCCAGGAAGAGAAAGGAGCCATTCGCCTGATAGTTTACAGCTGACCTTGTGAAGAGATCAGAGCAGCTGAGCCCGGAAAGAAACGAGCCCTAGGGAAAAAGACAAGTCCTAGGCCAGCCTACAACTGAGATTGGAAGAAACTGGACCCACAAAGGCTTAAGAGGGAAGAAGAAGGCTGAACCTTCACAGATGTCACCCGCCATTTTGCTTTAACATGTGGAACAGAGTTTAGTACGGAACTAATCTTGAGTGGGACTCTTTAGGGCCTTGTAACTGTAAACTTCTACCCCAAATAAGTACCCTTTATAAAAACCAACAGATTTCTGGTACTTTGCATCAGCACCCCTTTGGTGACTAATACAACACTGTAGCAGTTTGATACTATTTATGAATTCCAAAAATATATATTGTATTATGTTTGTAAACTGGTCTATTCCTCTGGGCATATTAGATAGTATTAAATTCAGAGGTTTCATTTTTACTTGATTAAATTATAATTAAGGATTTGATTGGGCCTTGGTGGGCGGGGACTCACAAAGAAAAGACATGATAGAGAAGAGAGTTTTAGTTTTTGATGCTGGAGCCCCAGGAAGTAAATGCACAGAGAACCAGATTCATGAGGAAAGAGAGAAGGTTCCATTAAACATGGCAGATGCCCTGGGAAGAGAGATGAGCCATTTGCCTATCAGTGTACAGCCTGCTTTGTGGAAATAGCAGAGCATCTGAGCCCAGAGAGAAGCAAGCCCCAGGGAGAGAGACAAGCCTTATGCTGACCTACAGCTGAGAAAGGAAGGGGCTAGGACCATGGAGCCTTAGGAGGAAGAGGAAGGCTGAACCTTCACAAAGACTGGCAGCCATCTTGCTCTGACACATGGCAGCAGACTTTGGTGAGGAAGTAATTTACTCTTTATGGCCTTGTGACTCTAAGTTTCTCTCCCGAATAAATACCCTTAAACCAACCAATTTCTGGTATTTTGCATCAGCACCCCTTTGGCTGGACTAATACAAATGCTATATACAAAAATTAACTGAAAATGGATCACAGACCTAAGTGTAAATGTTAAAAGTATAAAATATTAAATTCTTAGGAGAAAACATGAGCTTGAATCTTTCTGAACTTGGATTAGGTAATGGTTTCTTAAATATGATACTGAAAGTCCTAACAACAAAAGAAAAAATAAATAAGTTAGGCTTTAGAAAATTTTTCAACTTTTGTGCTTAAAAGGACACAAAGTGAAAAGACAACTCAGACTGGGAGAAAATATTTGAAAATCTTATCTCTGACAAGGGAATTACATCCAGAATATATAGAGAACTCTTATAAAACAATAAAATAACAAATGCCCAATTAAAAATGGGCAAAGGATTTCAATAGACATTTCTACAAAGAAGATATACAAATTGCCAATAATTAATCATTAGGGAATGCAAACCAAAACCACAGTGAAACCCAATTCACACACTAGAAGGGCTAAAATTAAAAAGACAATAACAAGTATTGACAAGGATGTGGAGAAATTGGAGTCATCATACATCGCTAGTGGGATTGTAAAATCATGAGTTGGCTTTAGAAAACAGTTTGGCAGTTTCTCAAAAAGTTCAACATTGAGTTACCATGTGACTCAGCAATTCCACTTGTAGGTCTATACCTAAGAAAACTGAAAACATGTCCATATCAACACATGTCCACAAATATTAAGAGCAGCATTATTCACAATATTCAAAAAGAGGAAACAACCTAATGTCAATCAACCAATGAACAGATAAAGCAAACATGGTATATCTATACAATGGAATATCTAGCAATAAAAAGAAATGAAATACTGATACATGCTACGCATAAATGAACCTCCAAAACATGACACTAAGTGAAAGAAACCAGTCACAAATGACCATATAGTATATGATTCCGTTTATATAAAATGGCCAGTTTAGGCAAATCCATAGAGGCAAAAAATAAACTGGTAGTTGCTATAAACGGGAGTGATTGCTAACAAGTAGGGACTTTCTTTGTAAGGTGATAAAAATGTCCTAAAATTAGATAGTGGTAACATTACACAACTCTGTGAATTCACTAATAAACAGTGAATTGTTCACTTCAAAAGAGTGATTGTATAGTTTAGTCCAATTGGACTATACCAAGAAATGTCACTAATTGGCACTAAAGGGAAAGACTCGCTATTCCTCCCACGCTCAGAGGATAAAATATGACTCTGGAACAGCTAACAAGAATGAAAATGCACACAAACAGTGACGGCCCTGAACTGAGCTTCCCACGAGACCAGCTCCTTTCCTTTCTGGGTATGTGATTCTTTGGTTTAGGCTCTCTCTAGTTGGATTTCTATCTTTTGAAACCATAAGAATCTTGACTGATAAACAGTTCAAAATGAGGCAAGTGACAAACATAAAAGACAGTAAATAAATTAAATGCTGTCACCTCTCCTCCCCAGGCTCAGAATACATGTTCAGTTATTCTTCCTCACTTTCTCTCTTTTGGACTGTTTTGGGTCTCTTCCCTGAAACCCTAGTCACCCTCATACCATCTGCTCCGAAACAGAAGGATTTGTAGAAAATCAACTTGACCCCCTGGAAGTTAAGGAAAGTAAAAAGGGAGCATTAACCTACAAGTTTTAGCATAGCACACTTCATGGCAATTATGCCATTATTTCGTAGAATGGGTGCCTATGTGCCATATAGAAACCTTTTATCCTCTTTGTGTTTCTCTTTCAAAAATAAAAATGAAAACAACTACCCATACTACAAATATCTGTATGATTAAAGAGAGGCGAAATTAGCCAAATTTAGAAGTTTATCTTCTCAAATTTCCTTATGGCTGCTATACTTTTAAAATTTATATAGTGGAAAATCTAAATTCTTTATGTTATGGGACATTTTCTCTCATTATGACATAAGCTAATTTCCATTTGTTGTTATTTGAGTCCCCTTTAATCATAATTTGAACTTTTTTCTTTACTCTCCATGGCTGCTATCTTGCTGTATATTATATTCCTTTCTCTGGAAATTTTTCTATATTCTTCTATATTTTCATCACTGTTTTTCCCAGTTTTATTTCTTCTATTTCCTGATTCCAACAATGATTTATTTGTTTGATTACTAAATTCCCTTAGTCTTTTCTCTTTCACGTTACTAATAGCACCATTTATTTTACGAGAATGGTTAACAGCTGTTTTCTGATTTTTTTTTTTCTGTTTAATGTAAGAAATCCATTTTAGGGTTTCCAGGAATTACTTTAACTCTCAACCTGCTTTCTTCTTTCTCTTTGGAATTGCAGAGTTCTTTAATTTGGGGAATTCGCTTTTTTCCTACTCATAATTCTTTTTGATTTCCTAATCTACAAGGACAAGCAACCTGAGAGTTTATTTTAAAGTCCCATTTGTTCCAAGGGCTAATTTAATGTCAGAGTTTTCTTACAAAACTTGGGACTAGGAGCGAAGCAAAATGGTCCTCACTTTGCAAGTCGCAGAAAGTTGCGCCAGTCTTGTGGGCTGGGCAAAAGATCAGAGTCACCTTCCCAAATCAGAGATGGAAGAAGGGTTGAATTAGGTGGCCATTCATTATATTAATTTCAGTTGAGTTACAGGTAATAAAATCCATGAAAACCCATTTCCAATTTCCTCTTAAACCCTAGCCCCCTCTCGTACCTGCTCGCACCTGTTCTGCCAACCCCTCCATGCCCCTTCTCTACTTCTACTTTGTTCCAAAATATTCTTCATCTGACTTTGTCATCTCCCTACTTAAAACCCTTCAATTGCCCCATCCTTGACCCATCCATAAGGACCACCTTGACCAGGCTTTGCTTCTCTCTGGCCTCACCTTGTGCCTCTCGCTTGGATTGTACTCATTCAAGCCCAGTGGGTTTCCGTCCATCTCAACCCACCTCCTTCTCCCAAACTTCAGGGTATCCCCACGTGGTTTTTCCTGCACCTGGGATATCCTGGCTTCCACCATCCTCCAGCTCACAGTTTGCACGTCACTTCCTCCAGGAAGCCCTCTTTACCTCCACAAGGTAGTCAGTCCCCTCTCTGTGTGCTCCCTGAAGCTTCCCCTCTGGTCAGGGTTACTCTTGTTGAATGGACGCCTTCCCTGAACCCTCCCACACCACAAGAGCTGGCGTTCTGTTGTTCTTGTTCCCTGCTGGCTCCCCAACTCTTTAGGTAAATCATAAAACCAATACTCATAAAACATTTGTGAAATGATACCCCTGGTCCTTGTCATTTTTGCGTTAGTTGGTCCATGAGTGTGTGCATGTGTGTGTGTGTGTTTATTAGCTGTGCTATATATATACCTGACTTCCTGGGTATTTTAACAGAGTCCGAAAAAGAAGACTCTTGATACTTGCCCTAGCTCCATGAAAATAAGAACCGTAAAGTATGGCTCCATGGCAAGCTTGCAGCCATACTCAAGCCTCAGAAGCTGCCAGCAGGAAAACACCAATCAATAAGATTGTACCTAACTGAGATTTTTGCAGAGAAGCTCGTAAAAAGCCACGCAACGGTCTCCTTGCACCATCCCCTGAAATAGGAACACCTCAGTACATTAGTTTCATTACTTCTTAATGCTCAAATAGACTTTCATACAAAAAGAATTAAGATGTGGATACGGTCATAATATTATAGGAACATTAACTTTCATGTATATTTCTTGAAGTTGAAATTTTATACTCAATGTTATTTTCATTATAGAATTAAATCTCTGAGGTTTGAAGAAAACTATAAAGAACAGAGAGAGGATATTGTTGGACAGATTCAACTACAGCAGAAACAGTTTTAAATTCCAGTCAAGAATACTATCCTATTACGAAGGAACAAATAATGAAAGTTATCTCTAGTGTGGAGTCGCTTTCTGTCACATCCTTGAGCATTTCTTCCCCAGTTTCCTTTTCTCTTATTCTTTCTACAAATATTCACTGAACATCCTTCTCATGTCACACATGGCCCTAGACTGAACAAATCAAAATATCCCTGTTCCCAACCTAATAAGGAAAAAAGCAGTCACGAAAAAGACAACTCAATAATACTATCATCTCAAGTAGGAAGTTTATACAAAATTAATTTTATAGCATAATCACTTTCAATGAGATTGAGGGAAAAAGAAGTGGCTTGGCCTCACCGAGCATCTATTAAGTACCAGGTGCTGGATCAGGCCTTTTTTATGACTCCCGATTAACAGATGAAGGAGCTGCGGATCACGCTGGTTAAATGTCCTGACCTAGCGGCAGAGCATGTCAGCAGTGCGGAACCCAGGCTCAGCATGTTCCACTAGCCCACAGCACTAGGGAGCCCTGGGCTTAGAGCCAGAGCTCGGAGGATTTGCTAATTGTTACTTCGAGCTCCTGTCCCAAAGGGGGAGAGTGAGAGAGCAAGAAGTAGCGGGCTTTGAAAGGAAGATTTTCGAGTGCACGTGGAGAGATGGAGAAGCCAGCCGAGGAGGCAGAGCTTGGTTCGCCCACGCCTGAGGGACGGTCCAGCGGCTCTCACGCCATTCTGCTCTCCCAGGCCCACCCAACACTAAAAGGCACGGCCCAAGAGGAGGTCGCGCCCGTGGTCCTACCTCTTCGCTGCTGTTCGACTCGGAGCTGGAGGACCAGCGGCAGCGGACCCACACGCCCTGCACCTGCTCGGCCGCTATCTGCACCGTGCTTCTGCAAACAGCTGCTGGCTGCAGGAGACAAAGCGAGAAGACGTAGCCTCAGGAGCGCACAGGAAGGGCTGAGGTCTCTCCCAGGCCATAAGCTATCATGCATGGCTTGGGGGGGGAGGGCAGAAATGACGCAGAAATATTTACACGGGACTTGATTTTTCCAGAAAGAAAATTTGTCAAGACCGAAGCAGAAACAAATGAAATATTTAAATGTCTCTTTGGTGTTGACTACATTACAAGTCCCCCGGGGAGAACAAACATTTTCTTCATAAACCTTGAGGGGCTCCCTTGAATTATTTCCCATTTGTGAAAAAAAAAAAAATGAGCCCCCCCCCAATATTTTGCTTTTTTCTCCTTTGCCCTTGAATGTTGTCTGTAATAGATGTTTGTGACACTTTGGATTGGGTCCAGAGTCACAAAGAAAAGGGAAACAAATAATAAAATAAAATATGCGTGAGAGAGTCTGGGCTATGATGTGGACCATTGACTATGGGGTGCAGTGATGCTCAGAGATGAACTTACCAGGTGCAATGGATGTATCACGATGATGGGAGAGAGTGTTGCTGTGGGGGGAGTGGGGGGCGGGGGCGGTGGGGTTGAATGGGACCTCATATTTTTCATAATGTAATTTAAAAAAATAAATAAATAATTAAAAAATAATAAATAAATAAAAAGAAAAAAAGAAAAAAAAATGAAACAAATAATAAAAATAAAGAATCACCTTTTCAGAATTCATAGCGCTGGGAAGTGACCCTGTGATAGTTAAACCGACAAAGCAGTAAAACCGCAGAACTCATGCATCTGCATGTAAACATGTCAGAAAACAAATACTGGATTCATGCTGTGGCCGTGCTCAGACAGGTCTCCTGTGGGTGTTGACTGAGAGCCATCCCATGCTCTGGAACACTTACAGTCAACTACAGAACAGCATGACACAGGCCAGGGACGCGGTTGCCGTTTTACATTCGCTTCTGATAGAATTTGCAAGGTTGCTGAGCTTTCTCTTTAGTGTTGGCCTCTTTGTATTCATTTTGCTTGGGACCACCATTATCCCCATCTTAAAGAAGGGGAAACCGAGGCAACGAGGTGTCGAGCATATTGCCAGCATCAGGCAGGAGCACAGACTGCCGGGGAACGCGGTGTCCACCTGCGAGGCAGCGGCCAGGTGGGGCTTCCCACCACGGAAGAAGGCGCAGCTCTTTCCTGTGCAAGTTTCGGGAACGTGGACTTTCCCAGCACACTTACCGCGAAGTAACCCCTCTGGAAGTCACAGGTAGAAGGATCTTCTCCCGAATCTTTCCTGCAAGTCGTTTCTCGAATGCTGAATTCTATATCCATGGTCAAGATATCTTCATCCAAGACACTGGCCTTCAAAAAGTAAAGTGTAAGTTTGTGACAGGTGTGCTTCTGAAGTTCACAACGCTAGAAACGTGTCTCCCTGCACAACAACAAAGCGTCCACCATGAGAGCTAGAAATTACCTTAGCAAACACCTTGGTCAATGCCCTCATCCTACTGATGAAAAACCAAAGATCAGAGGGGGAAAAAAAAAAAGAAGTGGTTTATTAAAGTCACAGACTACTTTAGTGGCAAAATTGGAAGTAGAATAAGGTGTGCGAATGCCAAAGCAAGCGTTGTTTCTAATGGTTCACATGTACATGTGTTTAAATGTCATTTACCTAAAAGACTGCTCCATAGTTTCCTAATAACTCCTGAAATAAGTAATGACAAGTACACCTTGAATGTACAGTGTGATCCAGTCCCTGCTCTCTGCTTGATCAGTTCTGATCTGTGCATGAGTTTACACTATTTTCTACCCCTTTCCACCAAGATTGGATCCTGAGGGAGCATTCTAAACTTCCTGATGAAATCTGTGAAGTTCTGATGACATGGAAGTCTCCTTGATTTATTGAGTGTCCCTTGTGTGCCCAGAACCAAAGTTGGAGTGAGGGAAACACCATGCAGCTTAGATCCCAGAGTGGATACCCAGACAGTCATCATGTTAATAAAAAATAAACCAGCTGATTCCAGAGAATTATGATGCTATGAAGGAAAAACAAAGAGCATGGAAATAGGAGTAGAAGGAGAAAGCCACCGCTTGAGATAAGCTGCCAGGGAAATCCTCTCTAAGGAAGGGAGTTGAAGCTGAGACTTAAAAGATGGGAAGGAGCCCATGGTCTAAGAATGCAGAGCCAATGCCCTGCAGTAGGTGCAAGTCTGGCTGTTGTGGCTGGAGCAAAATGAACACAGGAGAGAAGTGCACATGGTGAGCTGGTGAGATGGGGTGGGGGTGGGAAGGCAATCAGATGATTCATGGGTTTTTAGCCAGGACTTTAGATACCCTTCTCAATGCAATGTGAAGCTATCAGAGGGTTTTAAGAGCTACAACCAGAATTATCATGGCGGCTGCAAGGAGTACAGGTTGGGGCAGAGACAAGATGGCGACAGGAGGCCAGGTGGGCACCAGGAGCTGACTGCCAGGCAACCACCCCAGGCTCCAAATCACCCCTTCCCTTTAAACCCCTGAGGCCACGTTGTGGTGGAACTGAGTCATCAACACACTCAACCTACTGCCCAGGGAGGAGCAAGGTGGTGGCAGCACCTCCCCGGGAGGGCACAGACCACTCACAGGTATGGTGGCACATCATGACAATTCTGCTTCACACGTGGCAAACTCTAAGTTTGTCGTGGGGCTGCTCACGTCTCCTTGTACCACAGGACACGGAGTGCTGATTTAGGGGAGTCTTCTGAAAAGACGCAGGGCTAAAACTGCCTCACTTATTAACTACGTTTCCTCCTAAGTTTTAAATGCCTGGAGATTAAAACAACACTCTTCTATCGACTGGAGCACATTGTTGGGGGTCTCCACCTCAGATAACACTTCAGAAATTGACCTTACACCAATTCAATGAAAGCAAATTGGCCAACGCAAAACTTAGTTAAAAGATCAAAATGTTTTTTGAAGTGTAGATAATTTTATTGAACCACGGGATGATTTTGCAAAGTTTCTGCATCTTCAAACACTTTTTATTGGTTTCCAGAATATGAAGAAATGCCTAACATTTTTTATTTTTTATTGTAATTCACTTTCAGCTCATCCATTTCTGCTCTATGGTGTTTGAAAAAAGTAGAACAACCTATATGTCCAAGAATAAGGAATCGAATGGAGAAAATGTAAAACCTTAAATTTTTGCTGAAATTATTTGTGGTAATTTCCTCTCAGTGCTATTGTATAATCCTTTTTCTAAAAAGAAAAAATATTTTATATCCATATATGAGTATGAAAAGATCCAGAAAGATATCCTGCCACGTGTTCACAGTGGGTATCTGAGAAGAATGGATAATCCAGCCACCCCACCTTCCTGCCCCCCCCCCCAGCCCTCGGTCTCTGCTCACTTTGTCCCCTGCTCCCTACTCTAGGGTGCAGCTACAAGGGTCTTTTATAGATGCAGGTTTCTTCATGCCCTCTCCCTGTTTAACCCCCCTCCCTGGGTCTTCCCATTGCCCATAAAACAGCCCCCAGAATCCTCAGAATCAGGGTCCTCACGCCCCCACAGTGGCCCCCTGTCTGACCTCACTCTCGCCTTCCTCTCCCTGTGCCCCCGGCTGGAGCCAGACTCTCCCTCCAGCCTCTGCTCCTTCAGGAGCTCACACTGCCTCTGCACACCCCGCTCCCTCCCCGCGCCCAGGTCTCCCCAGGGCTGAAATTCTGGAATTTCTTGTCAATGCTCAGGGGAGACCTCTCTGCCCCCCGCTGACCAAGCCCCCGCCCCAGGCAGGCCCATCCACCCGCCAGCTGGGTTCATTTCGCCACAGGGCTCTCCGCTCTGTGGAATGATCTTCACTTACTTATGTGCTCTCTCTCCCTCCCTCTCCTCTCCCTCCCTCTTTCCCCCTCTCTATTCCCCCTTCCCCTCCCTCTCTCTCCTCCCTTCTCTCTTCTCTTTTTCTTATAAGTCTTTTTTTTATTTATTTTTTATTTCTCTCCCCTTCCCCCCTCCCCCCAGTTGTCTGTTCTCTGTGTCTATTTGCTGCGTCGTCTTCTTTGTCCGCTTCTGTTGTTGTCAGCGGCACGGGAATCTGTGTTTCTTTTTGTTGCATCATCTTGCTGTGTCAGCTCTCCGTGTGTGCAGTGCCATTCCTGGGCAGGCTGCACTTTCTTTCAGGATGAGCGGCTCTCCTTACGGGGCGCACTCCTTGTGCGCGGGGCTCCCCTACGTGGGGACACCCCCGCGTGGCAAGGCACTCCTTGCACGCGTCAGCACTGCGCGTGGGTCAGCTCCACACAGGTCAAGGAGGCCTGGGGTTTGAACCGCGGACCTCCCATGTGGTAGATGGACGCCCTGACCACTGGGCCAAGTCCGCTTCCCTCTCTCCCTCTCTCTTCTTCTCTCCCGCCCTCTCCCAGTCCTTCCCTCCCTCCCTCTACCTCCTGCTCCCTCTCTGTCTTTCCTTCCTCCTGTCTCTCTCTCCTCCCTTCTCTTCTCTTTTTCTATCCCTCCCTCCCTCTCCCTGTCCCTCTCCTCTCTCCCTCCTCTCTTTCTGTCTCTCCTCCCATCCCTCCTCCCACTCCCAATATCTGAGCCCTCAGAGAGCAGGGGCCTCCCCTGCCCTTCACTTCCGCATCCCCAGCACCAGGACGGTGTGGGCCTTTCTTTGCTGGTTGTGTCCATGGAGGAAATAAAATGAGTGAACCTGTAGTGAGAGCAAGGAAACCATCACTGCTGAAGTCACGTTGCCTCAACCCTCCCCATCTTTTTTTAAACTTGGAGGCTAAGAGGTAAGCAGTTTGCAACAATTGCAAGAGTATTTGATCCACATCTGTTGGTAAAACCGAATGGTTCTCAAGGCTGAATTCCATTGGAATTACCAGGGGGCATTGAAGGAATTGGGCACCCCTCCCACAGAGATTCCCACTGCATTAGTCTACCCACCCTCCTGGACTTGGGAATATGTAAAGCTCCAGGTGAGGCCAATGTGCGGCCAGGGTCAAGAGCCCCTGGTCTTCAGAATGTAAACCATTGACCATGGTTAGAGCAACGCTTCAATATTTGTACATCAGTTATAACAAATGTACCATCCGCACGTAAATGTTATTAATAGGGGAAAGGGGAAGAGGGGAGGATGTTGGGTATATGGGAATCCCCTGTGTTACATCCATGACTTTTATGTAACCTAAAGCTTCTTTGAAGATAAAATGAAAAAAATAAGACACTGGGTGAAAAAAATGGGAGAGAATGTCACTGTACAGTAGGACAGCAGATGTTGCAGTGATGAAAGGCATAATTCCAATTTTTAAATTTTTTTATTATTTCAAATTCTTTTTAATTTTTTTGTATTTCATTGTCATTTTTTAAACTATCATTATTACTTCATTTTCTTATTAATTTTATTCAGTTATTTTGTCGGTTTCATTTTTTAAAATGTTTAGGATCAGAGAAGGGTTACAACTATGGTAGGGGAGATCATTGGTGCAGTGATGGAGGATGCATGGAAGGAGGTGCAACTGGGGCATACCTATAAGGCAAATGAATGAGTTCAGGTGTTTATGGGGCATTGTCACATGGGTGGACACTATCCAATTCCTATCCCGGGGAGTTCTGCCGCATTCTCTAATGGGACAGCAAGAGTCCCCCAAGTACAGGGGCAGTGACTAGTGAAGGAAATGGACCATTGACATGCCCTTGGTATTGATGACTGTGCTTATGAACTTTACTTTTAAAATTGAAACTTAGCCTAGTATTAGAGGTTGCTTAAGAGTTACCTCCTAAGAACCTCCTTGTTGCTCAAATGTGGACTCTCTCTAAGCCAAATTCCGCATATAAATGCATTACCTACCCCCAGTGTGGGACATGACTCCCAGGGGTGAGCCTCCCTAGCACCGAGGGATTACTACCAAGCACCAACTAGCAATGCAACTGGAAAAAAGCCTTGACCAAAAGGAAGAAAAGTAAAGGCAAATGAGTTTATATGGCTAAGAGGCTTGAAAGTGAGTCAGGAGGTCATCCCAGAGGTTACCCTTATGGACATCTCAGCAGGATCCCATTGACTGCCACAGTAAATATTACCTCAAATAGTGGGGCTATAAGGGCTCTAGAGACATCCAGACACTGTAGGCAGGACAGATAGCTCAGGAGTTTGGTGCCTGCCAGTGGGCCCTACTTTGGAATTTATGCTCCCCAGTGTGACAGAGTTGGACTCAGTTGTGGTTTCCGTACACATGGCTCTTCTGCCCCTTCTATTTGAATCTATAGTTAATACTAGAATTGATAGGTTTATGTCTAAGAGACGTAAATCTTTGGGCTTTCCATGTGCCAATCAGACCGTGAATCTCAACAGACTTGCAACACCTACTGTCCAGTTCATTGGACTCATCCAGGACAACTATAAAGGAAATGATGGACAACAACCATCCCAAGGAATAGAGAGAGTCTACAACTGCAAGCAAAATAGTCCCATCCATCTGCCCCATGGAATCTAAACCCCCTCTCAGTTAGAGGCAGAGTGGGCAACACCATCCCAAACTCCTCAGGATTGGGGAATGAATGATGGACTAGAGTGGCCTTGTTGGTATTCTACTATAGACTTATTGTTATTATAGCAATGGAGACATTTATCATTGATGTGGAAGCAGTGGCTTCCAGAGTTCTGAGGGGAAGGAGAGGGAAAAATACATAATATGGGGGCATTTTTGGGACATTGGAATTGTCCTGAATGACAGTGCAATGACAGATACAGGCCATTATATATCTTATCATAACTTTAAAAAAAAAAAAGAATCTCGGTCTTATTGAGCAAACTCGGGGATAAAGAATCCAACCCCATCCTACGTCCACTGAACATTAACCCAAAACACCCCTACAAATATAATTATGACTTAACCATTTATTTCCTTTGCACATATTCCTAGAAGTAAAACCATGTTGTCAAAAGCTATGAACAGGTTGAGCATATTTCCACTTTGCTTTCCAAAGATTATTTTACCAATTTATGCTCTCTCTAGTAGTGTTGGAGATTTCTTTTTCATTTTGTTATTTTAATTTGATTTTCTTTATTTTTTATTTTTTTACTATTAGAGGGTGTGGATTTTTTCTCCCAAAATGCTCCCTACCCATCTCTATTTCTTCTTTTGTGAATTGTTTGTATCCTCAGTTCCAGCGAGCTGTCCACTCATCTCTCTCTGGAAGATTTTGCTCTTAGCATATCTCTAAGCATCAGCACATTTGGGGCCATCCACAAGCACTTGTAAAAAACATGACTAGCAAGTACAATATAAAACAAGTGTGAAACACTCCCAAGAGAAAAGCTACAATCTCCAGGATTGTTCAAAGAAGGACAATACCCTCTCTAAAGGAGGACAAAAAGCTCCATGGTGGAGATAATAGTCAATGAAGCTTGACCAATGAATTTGAATAATCAGACATGGCTGGGAGAGGCAAGAATTGGCAGACTTCCAGGTAGAAGAGCAGTGCACAAGAGGTGGCAAGGCATCTTTCATTTATGTACCCATTAAGGATCTCTCACACACGTATGTGAGTGTGTTCAACAAAGCTGCTTGTGGTCTGGACACAGGTCTCTGAGTGCATACCAAGATGGCGCACAGGCTGGAATGTGCCCTTGGTAGTTCTGTCTCATGCTAGCTCATCTCCACCGGCCAGGTTTCCATGGTATCCGAAACTGTCCTCATGCTTTTATCCAGTTAATTAAATACTAACTTTTTTTGCAGGTAGCGAACAATCACAAAATTATAAGTAAACCTAAGCTGTTCACCTGCAAACTGGGCAAGAGTGCGATTCCACAACACCCCAAGTGGATTTCCTTAGATGTAAAAGGTAGAAACCAACACAACCAGGGTGCAAGGAAGGACTTCTTTTATCCTGTCCCAGGGCCCTTCAAGAAAAAGTCAACCTTTGATGTAGCAACTGGTCACACCAACTTGCAGTGCCTCCACACTATGATGTCCAGACCCAGTGACCCCACTCTGGCCACCATAGCCCAGTTCGCAGCATCTAACTAAAGGAGAGCCCACCGCCTTAATCAACTATGGCCTAATCGGAAAAGCCATCAGGGGCAATTAGATTAATTTCCTGGGAGTCTGAAATGAGAAACCGAGCTGGTTTCTGACGAGGGCTCAAGATGAAATGTATTTGGAGAAGGGGATAGGAAAGCATGAGCCATGTGCACTTGGAAGTGGGAGTGTGAACAAGCTAAAGGCTAGCTAGCTGGTGCCCAGGAGGGAGAGGAGAGGCCAGCAAGTAGGCAGAGGGAAAGAACAAGGGCTCTCTGCATTTTGGCCAGCCCTCTACCCGCGCTCCCAGGAGGCCTGGCTCACAGCAGTTTTCATTCCTAGGACACGTGGCTTTATACAATCTCCCCCAGCCCCACCTTAACCTAAAACTGGCTTGAGGGTCTGTCTGTGCCTAACTTGCAAAAGAGCCCCTTTAGGCAGATAACCAGGCAGGCAAAATCGCCTGGGGAACAGAAAGGAGGACCACAGCCTGCTGTGCTTCTCCTGTCCTTTGAAGGGCATTTTTTCTGTACCTATCACTGATTTAGTCGTTGCAAGCCTAGGAAAATGCATCTTTTCCTGATTTCTCAAAGCTAACAGGAAACAGAATATTTCCAAATTGACAAAGGAAGGTGGGCTTCTTTGACTAAAAAGCTAGAATGTATTTCCTGAAAGCTATAGGAGCTTGTTGGAAAGGGTGCTCATTTTCAGTCAACGAGCAGTTCTTAATAAAACACCTCAGAAGGCACCGTGAGGACCTTGGATGAAAATGCAGGATGCCTGCAGGGTAAAGTCTGGAAACAGGAGAAGAGTCTAGAAGGAGGAGGCCAGCAGGAGACTCGGGCATCAGAAGAGGCTTTGAGAGCCCAGGGACAATAATTATGATTAAATCCCTTTCCTGCCCACCCCCACAAAAGAGCAGGGAGGGAGATGATTAGCTATTTTCTTTTTACACTGAAAAAATAAGAAGTTTATCCAACAAGGTGGGGGGAAAAAAGTGGCAGGAGAGAGGGACGGAGAAGACCTCCTTAGTGCACTTACTCTTTTTATTGAGCTTCTGAAGGGCCGGAAGAGGAACGGGCTCAGCGCCTGCGAATTCACTTTGGCCACGGAGGCCGCCAGGGCTGCCCTCAGGGAGGCCGGGTCGTAGTCGTACACGGGGAAACCTGCACACACGAGCGCACGGCCACGGTGAGACGGAGACCGCGGACAGGAAGCGCCGCGCCATGGCCGGAAGGCGGCCTGTCGTGGAGTCCTTACCTGAGCAGTGCACTGCAAGAACAAACACGGCCCATGTCCTCATCATCTTCTCCATCTTGGGACAAATTCTCCCAGTTCAGGGCCAGGGGGAGTGTCTTTATATGGGTCGCGGGGTCCAAGCCCTCCTCTGAGCAGCTCCCCTTTATCATACGTGGCCGGCTGCTGTCGTTTTCCCTCCATCAGAAACGATTGATCCAGGGGTCAATATTTACTGTCCGGCTTCTGCTCTGGAAAGATTCCAGTTTGAGGCCACATTGGAAGTTGGACCTCAGTTTGGGACTTTAGCCCACAGCAAAAGACATCAAGAGTCTCAGAGATTCCACAGTGCTGTTGATTTCTCTTTATTTTAATTCCATTCTTTTGGGGGAGGGGATCGAAACTTATATTCAGCGGTTCCTTTTAAATTGTTGCCTGCTTAGTTCCCTCTTGTGTTCCTAAGGATTGCAGTTAACTATGAAAATTGTGTGGCTATTTCAAGATGTTTTTGGAAATTACGACCTTAAAGAAGAGAATTTAATAACGGGTCCTAAACATTCCGAGCAAGCACCTGCGCATCCTGTCGACCACCTTCTCTGCTAATAGACATATTTGCACTGCCCCTGAATAATAATAATGTATTTACGTGTGGATGACTTTTGTGTACTATAAGCTCCCAAGGTAGTTTGGAAATCATCAAAAAAGATTTATTTTATAGTAAATAATGTTCGGGTTAAGTGCAAGTCATCATGTCTCGTTCTTCAAATTCATGCCTAAGAAGAATAATTGTGCTGTGGTTCAGAAAGATCTGGATGGGAGTCTTGGTTCTACTTCTGACAAGGCATGTACCTTTGGGCATGGTACTCAAGGTGTCTGGACCTCAATGTCTTCATCTATAAAACGAACATAAATGATTAGATGTGACAATTAAATGGCACGCCCTCAGAAGACCACTTGGCAAATTAATGCCTGATAGATGATAACTACTAGTAAGATTTCAACTCAATAAATATTTTCTAGTGTGTGTCATGTGCAAGGCAACAGATCTGGAGAGAATCTGAATGAACAAATCATCTGGTTTCCCCTGCTAATACAAAGCAAATGTAAGTGCCAACAAGGGAGCATAGATCACTATAAGAATTCAGAAGGGGCCTGTGGCAAGACTTCTTGGAGATGATTGGGGTCTTGGAAGTTGGCCAACTCCTCTTAGCTTCAATTTCTGGGTGCTCATGTGCCTCTTTGGGCTTTGGGAGATACGGAAGCATCCAACAGGAGAGAAGGAGACTCTGCCCAGGAGAAAAGACCAGAAGAAGAAACCACTTGGGAGTGGCCTGCCGCCATTTACCACAGCACTGGAGGGGACCAGTCAGTTCACCCATAGCAGGTCAGGCGCTGCTCCCAACACCATGGAGGAAGGAGAGGAAGAGCAAGAGATGCTCGATAAACAGCAGATGTGCCCTACAGGAGGCGCAACTACGGAAATTCAAAACTAGTTTCTGCTACAAAAGGCAGCTTGCCTAAATCATAGCATGACCTCTGTCTTGCTTGCCTCCTGCACAGAGTCAAGACATGCTTCACTCCCTGTTTGGGTCATGGTGCTCCCATAAATATTTTCTGCCCTGATCCAAAAGGGGTTCTTTCCACAGGACTGACTCCTCAGCACATTGGCACAAAGGTTTATTAAAAATTCCTGAATAATCTCTGCCTAGATGTCCGCTTGGCACCACTTTAACTTGACTTGGTCCATCAGCTTTGGGCCATTCTCCAGCCTTATCTGGGGCCATCCTCCACCCCTCGCCAGGTTCCAGCCCTGTGAGTATCTTTGCAATTCCCCAGAGACACCATCAATTTCCCAACTCAGGACCTTTGTGCATGCCATTCCTGCCATCAAGGATGGCACTCCTCTTGATCTCCCAAAACTCAGCTTCTTCCCATCCTCCTCTTCCTCAGAGAGCTTCCCTGGCCAGCCTATCTCAATTACATGTATCTACCCTTCCACATTGGCTCTCTGCTTCCTTCCTTCCTAGCACTTTTCACAATGTGCAATGACCAGGCTTGTTTGCTTGATATTGTCTTTCTCCCCTAGTAGACTACAAGCTCTGCAAGGCAGGGACCATGCCTGTCTTGTTCATGTTAGACCATGACATCCAGATGGGAATGCAACGAATGAAATATTTGTTGGATGAATGAATGAATGAATGAATGAACACACTTGGTCTTTCTGAACCTTAATCCACGTCTCTCTGTTTGAAGCCAGCACAAATTTCTGATGTATAGCAAGTACACAGAACTGTGTGCTTTGGGGTGATGACCGCTAAGATTTGCAATTCTATTACTCTTAACCTGGTTTGAACTCAATTCCATTAGAGCCTTCCAGCTTTAACTAACAGCAACATCTGGCTCCAAACTCTGTGGTCTCATTAAATGAGCAGTAATAATAAAAGTAATTGCAAAAGAGTAGAGGAGATTAAGGAGACAACGATAAAATGATGTTGCCAGCACAGGGCTATTGATTTTGTTTGTAGCTGGCTGGTGCGGGGATGGATCATTTTGTTTCTCAGGTTCTCTTGGCTATAATTAAACGCTGGCACTGAGCATGTGGAGCAGGCACTGTTAAATGCTAAAAAGCAATAATCTAAAAATGACTGTGCAAAGTTCTTCCGTGTCTGGTAAACCTAGATGATTAAATAGAAACCATCCATTGACACTCAGGCCACACAATTTCTTTCATTATTCTTTCTCCAATCTACAGAAATGTATAAAACATTGATTCCAGCCTTTTCCTGCCATTCCAACAAAAATTTCTTAGTCAAGGTATTAAAAATTACATGGTACTAAGTGAAGAGAGTTGTATAACTTTTTCTTTCCTAGCCCCTGGAAAATCACATAAAATTAATTGCCGGAAGCTTAACGGGAGCAACTGGGAACACCTTGAGTAAAGACATGCATATCAGAGACTAATTGCTATCATTTTTATCATCTTTATCATTTCTCTGAAGATTATTTCTTTTCATTTTGGTCAACTCTATAGTAAGATTATTTGACAAAAGTAAGTAAATTTAGTCCAAATGTCTATCAAATTTTCATCTGATCCATAAACCACCAATTTTGCATATCCCTTCTAATTTCTTATGATCTCTAAACTCCTGAACTCCACTATTGAGATGCACCTTGATGATCTATAGTCATAGTCTTTCCATGTTCTAGAAATGTCCATCTATTGTTACATTTATGTTATAGGAGATAGCATGCTTATTTGCAAGCAAAGTCATACAGAGACCAGGTTCTCAAAGTGTGGTCCCCGGATGAGCAGCAGCAGCAGCCTCACCTGGGAACTTGGAAATGCAAATTCTCAAGCCCCACTTCAGACCTACAAAATGAGAAGCTCTAGGGCAGGGGTTCTTAACAAGGGGTCCATGAGCTTGAATTGAAATTCAAGAAAACATTATTCTTGTGGGGATGTGATGTATTTATTAAGTAATACACAGTAAAGGGTGGACTTAGTAAGGGGTCCATGGTTTTCACCTGCCTGGCAAAACAGTCCATGGAACAAAAAATGTTAAGAACCCCTGCTCTAGGGGGAAGACCAAGCCACCTGTGTTTGATAAGTCCTGCCGGTGGTTGTGATGCATGCTCAAGTTTGGGAACCACCTTTGAGGGCTAAAGAGACCCATGGGAGTTATGGTCATGGCCGATGGGGTTAACTACCAGGGCAGATGGCCCCTCTTTGGAAATGGTGTTTATGTGTGATGAATCTGGACTCAGATGGGATCTCCCTTCATAAGACATTCATGCTAATGTGCTGGAGGTGCAGTTAATGTTGGGGTTTAAGATATATTTAGGGGATTTGAATCTCTGGACTGACAATGTGATAGCCAGATCCTGAGCCTCAACAGACTCCAGCACCTACAATCTGATTTATTGGACTTACCACACTCAGCTAAGATGGAGGTGAAGAAGGACAACCACCACACCATGGAGCCTAGAGTGATTACAACTGAAAATGGGAGGATTGCATCCAGCATCCAGGTGGAATCTGAGCCTCCTCTTGACATAAAGGTGCAATGGACACAACCAATCCAGTGCCCACATAGAAGAGGTGGCATTGGATTGGGAAAAGTGGACATAATGGACAAAGGGTATGGGGAAAGGCAGGAAGAGATGAGAGGTGGAGGCGTCTTCGGGACATGGAGCTGCCCTGGATGGTGCTTCAGAGGTAATCACCGGACATTGTAAATCCTCACAGGGCCTACATGATGGAATAGAGGAGAGAATGGGCCATGATGTGAACCAATGTATATGAGGTGCAGAGGTGCCCAAAGATGTACTTACCAAATCCAATGGATGTGTCATGATGATGGGAACGAGTGTTGTTGGGGGGGGGGGGAGAGGGGGGGGTGGGGGGGGCGGGGTTGAATGGGACCTCACATATATATTTTTAATGTAATATTATTACAAAGTCAATAAAAAATAAAAAAATTAAAAAAAAAAAAAAGTTTGGGAACCACTGGTGTCGAGCAGTGGTTCTCAACCAAGGGTGAGTTTGCCCACCAGGGGCCATTTGACCAGGTCTGGAGATGTTATTTATTGTCACAACTGGTAAGGGGAGTGAAGGTGGGTAGTGCTACTGGAACCTAGTGGGAAGAGCCAGCAATGCCGTGAACAACCCACAGGGCACATGGCAGCCCCCCACAAGAAAGGGTTATCTGGTCACTAGGTTGAGAAACCTGGTAGATGGAGAAACCTGTGGACCAGCAGCCCTGGGTTCTACCCTTTGTTCCCATTCACTTGCCTGGAGACCGTGGGCAGCTCAAAGATTGTGAACTTCCATTATCTTGTGAATAAAATTCAGAGACTGGCCTACTGCTGGCTGTTCCTCAGAAACTAGCTATGCAGAAGTAAACTCAGGTTACCAAACACACACAAACACACACACACACGCTAGTACCATAATCCAGCAAGCTCAGGAATCTTCAAGGCTCATCTATGCAGTGGCTCTTCCAGAGAGGGGGCATTTCCCAAATTCCAGGACACTGTACTTTCTTAAGTAGCTGAAGGGACTAGAAAACACCTTGGGAAACAGTAGATTCAGGCCTCGGTTTCCCCTCCTGGATGAGTGACAGAAGAACCTGGCAAGTGTTCAAGTGCAAGTTCTCCCCACCTTACAAGCCAACATATAAGTCTCTATAATCTTGCCAATGAAATAAAAATAAACTCATTACACACAGAGAGGCACACATGCAACTCATTGCTGTTTTAATTCACATTTCTTTTATCATTACTAAAGTTAGCCTTTTCAGGGCTTTGTGAACCTGTAATTCTTTATTAGTAAATTGTCTTTCTCACATTTCCTATTATACTTTTAAAAGTTAAGTGTGCTTTCTGTATTCATACTTTCTGTATATAATTATGTTGATTATGTCTTAAATAATTTTATGCTTAAGTATTCAATCCATTTGGAATTTATTTTGATAAAAGTTATGACATAATGGGCTAGCAATTTCTTTCTTGTATTAAAACCCTGCAGACTTGGAAAATATCAAGTCACTTATATTTCCTGACCAAACTACAACTGATAAGAGGATGTGCTTCATCAAAACAAAGGAATTAACCAAGGACAAGGAAGCTTTACCCTATGTAACCAAAATCTCAATTCTTGGTTAAATAAAATAGAAGTTTATTTTTTGTGTTAAAAATAAGTAAAAGTGCAGAGATAGGGCAGCCCATTGCTTTTTTGGTGGCTCCACAAATATCAGAGACCTAGACTTGTTCAGGATATGATTCTTGTCATTATGATCCAAAACAGCTGCTGGAACTCCAGCCATCATATCCTGTCCATGCAGCTTGATGAAAGAAAGGTCAAAGCATGGAGAGCTTCCTCCCATTAAGGACACTATCCGAAGCTTACACACAATACCATTGCTTATATCTCATTAAAAATTATGGCGCCAACATACTGCCAGGAAGACTAGGACTGTAATCCTTTAAAAGGGAGAGTAAGATGTTAGATAATAATTTTTTCCAAATTGACTTGTCGGAACCAGGAAATTTATCTTCCACAGTAGAGGGATGAAGGAAATCTCCAGAATGAGAGCTAGCTCTGCAGGCTAAAGGCCAACCTGGGATGAAATATTCCAAAGAAAACTTAAAATTATTGGAGTCCCTCATTTTAAAAATGCAAACAAACAAACAACAGCACTCAGAAGAGATTTATACTTCCGGGAAAAGTTTGGAGTTGAATCCATGATAGGTACAGAGAAAAATTTTAAATGTTTAAAAGAAGAAATTTTAAGTGAGGCATGGTCAACTCCAGGAAAAAAACAAATATTTATTTCAAAACAAAGGTTTACCTGTTAGGACAGGCTTGGTTGCACTCTGGTAATAAACAACCTCAAAATCGCAGCCACTGAAAACGATGGAAGCGGATCTTTTGCTTACACTACGTGCCAACCACGGGGCGGGTCAGGTCCTCTGCTCGTTGGTGGTAGGACAAGGACCCAGGCCACTGGTGCTGCCATCCTCTTGGACCTCGGCAGGGAGGACACCAGAAGGGAAGAGAGCCCCACGGGGTTTCACGTCCTAATGAGATACTCAGACCGAATCTAGCCCCACGACTCCACCTAAGTTCAAAGGGAGCAGAGAAGGAGGGGGGAAGACCCCAATATCTGGCCCAGAGCACCTTCTGTGACCAGCACAGAAGGAAACATGCTATTGCTGTGAACGATACCACCTCCTCACTGAAAAATGACAAAAGCCTGGCATGATTCCACTGGGGGAGCGAGGCTCCAAGAAGCGTTTATTGCAACGGCCGGGGGAGCGGGCCTAGAGGGGGTGAATCCTTATCTTCCACCATAGGAAGTCGCAGGATCTGAAAAATCAAGAAATAGCAGTAGAAGTTCAGAAATATGAAAGAACAAAGAAAAAGGCAGAACCAACAAGCCAAGAGCAAAAGTGGTTGCTCATTGTTAGAATGGGGTGAGGCAGGGGTAGCTCTTTTTCCCTATAAGCCTTATGGCACTTGTTGGCTTTTAGAAATAGGTCGAGCATGATTCTGAAAAGGAAAGAAATTAAATTTAAAATTTCATGACTAATTGGAAATACCTCAAATATTTAGCAGAAATCGTCTCTTTTTCTCTTAAATGTGCACTCACACCCCATGTACTCCTCCTGTGAAGAAAAGGGAGGTGGGTGGGGAGATGTCTAAGTGGCTTCCTCATCACTCGACTCCAGATGCTCAGACCTGGAGCGGATCCCACGTCTGTTTTCATTTTCACAGCAAATAGGAACCATTTAAGAGCAAAGAAAACGAAAGCGCTTAATAACCTCCAATCGAAGGAAAAGTTGCAGTCACTTCCAGGAATCAAGTCTAACCCTGTACTCACCCCGCGGAGGACAATAACTCCACTATGTGACTGCAATCCAGATGATTTTACAACACAATTTCATTTAAAAAATGTAAATCAGTGGGTACATTTGAATGCTCAACCGTTGAATGCACTCCAAAGACTTATTTAAAAGCCTCTGTGATGCTTCCAAATTCTCAGGGTTGCTCTGTATCACTCTGAAATTAATAGCAAATATTAAATACATATTGTTTCACTGGGTAATATTGGCTATTTTCCAAGCATGTGCTTGTTTGGAAAACATGGGGAGGGGAGAGGCTGTTTTGGGGTCAGCAAAGCTTAATCTCCCTACAGGGTTCTTGAGGAGGGCAGCCAACCCCCTGTAAACTCATTGACCAAGACCGTAGAACTCATTTTATTTGACACAAATAATGATGCGTGTCTTGCTTCTTCTCACCAGGTGCCCTGAAATGCCCTTGTTTTCCTTCCAAAGTCTGTGGTGAAGGTGTTAGTGGAAGAAGACTGAAGATAGGGGAGTAAAGAACTTGTGATTCTACCTCAAGACCATATCCTACCTTTCAAAGCTAACTTCCTGCTGCCTCATCCTATTTTGCATGGTACAAGCTGAAACTACCTTGTCCACCCTGCCTGATTCTGAGACCTCTCTAATCCCCACCCCCTCCTCCCCCAGGCAGATGGAGGTCCTGGGCCAACCAGGGAAAAGTCCATCTTCTCAAAGAGGCAAAGAGGAAAGGGCCCGAACGATTTCCAAAGCCTTCCCTGCTTTGAAGCAGCTGCGTGACTGTTGCCCATATGCAAGCCCTAAGCAGACGACTCCCACCCCACAGCCACCCTGTGGGGGCCCCTTCCTGTGAGCCCCTCTTGGCAGGTCGCAGGCCCAACGGGGAGGTGGGTCTTCCCAGTCTCTCCAGCTCGATACTGTCCTTCTGCTGGGTTCCACTTGCCATGGCTCTTCGCGGGGTGGGAGGGTGGAGACCCTGCCCCAGGGAGATGGTTGTAGTTTGGGGGCAATTGTCAGCATAGGCAGAGCCTGTTAAGTAAGGAAAGAGGGAAAAGAGTCAACAGGAATTGTCAGGCGGTCTCTTTCCTCTGCCTAAACCGCCTTCCCCACCTTCTCCATGGTCCAGTCCACTTGCGCTGCCAGATCCAGCTCAGGCCCTGGCTAGAGGCCAACCTGGGTTGGACTATTCTGAGGACGGTCATCTAGCTTCTCACCGCCCGCCCCCGTGGGGCCCTCAGTGGCTCTCCAGGACCTGGCCTCTCATCCTGCCTGGCCCACTGAGTTAGGATTGGGAGGTTTCTTGTTCGTCTCCCTCTTTAGACTGTGAGCACTTTGGAGGCAGCAACAACGTCACCTATTTTTTCTGGAATGCTGATGAGCAGACATAATTCAATAAATGACTGTTGAATCAGTGAATAAACGAATTCACTAGTGAACAAATGAATAAGTTCAGATGAGGCAACAAGTTTGGCGACAGGCACGATTTCCAATAACTAGTTAATGGTTGACCAGACCTGGAAGCTAGGTCTCCTCACTCCAGCTGAGGACTCGTTCTACTCTACTTCCCTAATCCTTGAATGCTTTTCCTCTTTAAAAGTTGCCTGGGAGATTGAGCTAAGGCTGTGAGAGAAACTAGCTTAACTGTTTGAAAGAGAATAGAGCATGGATTAAAGGTGTAGGAGGGAACAAAGGACAAAATTCGGGGGAAAAGAAGGCAGACATAGAAGAGAGGAAAGAAGAGAAACAGTCAACAAAGCCTTGATTTCCTTTAGATTATCCCTTAGGGATCCAGGCAAGTAGTTCATCTGCTGTAGAAGGAAAAACAGGGGCTTGTACTCAAGGCATTCATGTGTCTCATTTACCCACACCAGGACACTGAAGTCCAAGAAATAGAAAATATAGAGAGAATGAATAAAATATGATGCCTGTGGGTATTGTCAAGAATGCTATAGGGTCTCAGGTTTCACCTTCGGTGCAAGTGCAGTTAGACTGCCGCAGTTCCATGGACACTGGTCAAAGACATGAGACGCCTGAGTCAGGGCTGAAGAACAGGTTATTACCAAGAGCAGTGGCCAGAGTGTCAGAATTTTTTCCATCAGTTCTGTGAGCTCCAATATCCACAGAGCAACATGAAAATAGCCAGGTGATATGTGGCTATGCAGTAAATTATGTTACAGAATGACACTGAGCTTAGAGACCCTGAATGTTTTATAATTGGCAGTAAGTGTCTCCCTTGAGGAAAAAGGACAGGCATGCTTCCTTCCAGGGAAATAAAGATAACGGCTCCCTCTGGAGACGAGAGACCAATGGCAAACTGTCTCCCAACAATTACCTGATTTATTTATTCATTCAATATTTAGCAATTAAATGCCAGGCCCTGCCCTATGTGCTGGAGATATAGTTGTGAGCAAAGTTACACATGGGTTGTGACTTCAGAAAGCTTACACTTTAGAGGAAAAGATAAATATTAATCAAAGAATCACATAAATAATGGAAAGTGATGATGGTGATGGGGAGCCTCAAGGAGGAGGCAGTAGGGGGGCGTCACAGGGAGAGCTGCACAAGCGTTTCACAAGAGATTCTGATGTTGGAGGTCAAGAAAGTCTTTGCTGAAGAAGTGATGCTTGAGATGAGAGTGGAAGGGTGAGGCAAGCGAGTCAGATGGAAGAAAAGCCCAAAGGCCCTGGAGCAAGAGAGAACATGTCGCCCCTGGGTAAGGGGGTCATACTGTTTGCCCAAGATGGCCTTGGTCCTGTAGTCCCCTTCTGATCAGCACCAGCACCCCCATTTCCTCTCAATACTCCTCGGAGTACACGCACTGGAGCCACACCTCCCAGCTGCCTTAGTAGGGACTGAGAGGGGTAGAGTGGGCGGCAGGGTGACGTATCAAATGAGGCCAAAAAGGTGAGCAGGACCAGGGCGCGCCAAGCCTTGTAGACTATTTAACACCTTAGTCATTATCCCAAGAGCAAAGGGAAGTTGTTGAAGGGTTTTGAGCAAGTAGGTCACATGACGAGATTCTCATTTTAAAAGGAGCATTATCACCTACTTGTGGAGAAAAGAGAAGGAATAGATGAATGGGGAAGGGCCAGCAGTCATTACAGCAGTTCAGGCAAAAGGTAACAGTGGCTTGGACTGGAGTGGTAGCAGCAGGCAAGGACAGAAGTGGCTAGATTTAAGAGATATTTCCAGGATCTTAATACAGCATGGAAGACATGGCAATAAAGGAAATCCCAGAGTGCCACTGCGGAGCCTGTGGGGTCAGGGTGCAATCACCAGGATTGGGTGATGGTCTGGGTACGCGAGCAAAGAGAGTGTCAAAGATGGCTCCCAATTTCTGGCTGATGTAACTGGTGGAACATCAAAGAGTGAAAGGAGAGAGGCTGCTGACCAGTTGGGGGTGCAGGGATGGCACTCAGATGGGAAATCTGGGCTGGAGTTCTAGGTTTGGGAATCAACAGAATCCACATGATAACTGAATCAATGGATGTGAATAAGATGACCCAGAGTGGTACGAGGAGACAGTCTCAGGCAGAGCTCCAAGAAAAGTCAACCTCTAATAGACAAATAGAGTAGAATGAGCTGCAAAGGGGGCTGAGAAGTTACAGCCAATGATACAAAGAAAACAGTGATCTCCTAAAAACAGAGAAGTGAGGCTGTCAGGAAGAAGTGGCCACCAGTGGTGAATCTGCTGAGAAGTGAGGTAAGGTAAAGACTGGAAAACACCACTGGACTTAAGGACATTGAGATCATCAGTGATCTTGGGTAGATCTTTGGTGGAACAAGGGCCAAAGCAGATTGCAGGAGGCCAAGCAGTGAATGGGAGGGAAGGAAATGGAGACTGTGAGTTTAGAGGTCAGTCCATGAAAGAGAGGAGATGGAATGAGTCATGGAAAGATGATTTTGTATTTTGAAGATAGAAGAGGTTTGAGCAATGAAATACTTCCAATGAGGGGTCATTGACACAATAAGTTTCCTGGGAAGAAAGGAGGGTGTGGGATCCAAAGTTCTGGAGGAGGGACAGACCTTGGAGAGGATGGAGGGCAGCTCTTCCATTGCAGGGAAGGAAGGAACAAAGCACAGGTCCAGGAGAAGGTGGGCTGCCACTTTGGAAGAGGGAGATCAAAAGCGTTCCCAGTGGAATGGGGAAGTAGACAGTAAAGCTATTTGCTAAGAGTAAGGAAGGCAATGGGGTGGGATGCAGTGCGGGGAGGTGGTCAGAGGTTTTTGAGGAGCATGCAGATTAGAAATGGCCTTGCAGAGAGCAGAGGGTGGTGGAACAGAGGATTTCCGATGGGTTTAAGTATGTATGCAACACATACACTCACACACTCTAAAATATTGAGAATGGTTATTTCTCCTCTGGAAGATTAAGGACAACTTTAACTTTACTCTTTATATCTGTACATACTTTCCAAAGTTCTATGATAAACATACATCATTATTCAAATAAAAATAAGCATAGCTAAAATCAAAGCCATACAACAAGGTCACCACTTCCCATCCTGGAGCCACCTCCATGGCCTGCCCCCTCTTTGCACTACATAGATGACCTGACCGCTCTGAGCACCCCCACCTGCTCTGACCCATAGTGCAATGGTTCAGGCCCTTGGCCATTAAAATACATTACCGAGGGAAGTGGATCTGGCCCAACATGGGAGGGCCAAGATTCAAACCCAGGACCTCCTTGATCCATGTGGAGCTGGCCCACGTGCAGTGCTGATGCGCGCAAGGAGTGCCCTGCCACGCAGGGGTGTCCCCCGCGTAGGGGAGCCCCACGCACAAGGAGTGTGCCCCGTAAGGAGAGCCGCCCCACACAAAAAAAGTCCAACCTGCCCAGGAGTGGCACCACACACACCGAGAGCTGACACAGCAAGATGACACAACAAAAAGAGACACAGATTCCCGGTGCTGCTGACAAGAATACAGGCGGACACAGAAGAACACACAGCAAATGGACACAGAAGGCAGACAACTGGGGGTGGGGGGAGCAGGGAAGAGAAATAAATAAAAATAAATCTTTAAAAAAAAAATACATTACCGAGGCTGCCTCGGAGTACACGCGCTGGAGCCAGCCCTCCCAGCTGTCATCCCAGGCACCCATTCTGTGATTTCTTATCTTTAAACTACATCCCCCTCCATCACTCAGACATCTGGCCCTGTGGCTGCTCCCTCTGTGCAGCAGAGAATGACGGGAAAAGGGCTGAGGTCGCCCTCCACTGCTGTGTCAAAGCCAGGCGCCTGCTTCTCCTTGGTCCCCACAGTTTGGTGCAAAGTTTTATGCTGAAGGTCAGCACGGGGACTGACGTGATCCACGGGAAAGGAGCCACCTGCAGGCCTCTTCCCAGCAGTATCGCGATCAGTGAAACATCAGTCTGGCATCCAAAAACAGGGGGAAAATGAATTAAGTCTTTCCTCTTGACAAGACCCCAAAGAGTATTACGTTCACAGTACACAACCAAAACTCGGGGTATCCCTCTGACCTTCTTGGTAGCACACACTGGGCTGTGGACAGCAGCTCTAAGGCCACTGGGGAGACATTTTAGAGGTCCCCCCAAACAAGGGAAAGTCTTTACATGCAATTCCCTTTGATAGGCAGCTTCCAGCCTGTTCAGACTCGAGATCTGCTCGTTTACTCCACCTTTCCCCATCTTCTCCAAAGCCCTGAATACACACACGCGCACAAACTGTGCACACATACGTGTGTAAGGCACATGCACACGTGTGTACAACATACACATGTGGTGCACAGGCACAACAGCACAGGCACACGTGCGCACACATGCATGCACACTCAAGCACACACGTGCACACACACGCAGGATGGACCCCAAACCTCCTGCCCCTCCCCACACTTAGAAACCCCCTCCCATCTGCAACCACCGGCCAGCCTGGTGTTCACCCGTTTCCTTATGAGCCGGTCAGCGGGATCAGCCCAGGACGAAAGGTGAGCCCGATTACCCAGCAGGACTCGCGGCTTGGAGGGCTGCGGCGGGGGAAGAGCGCAGGGGGCTGGAACCCTCATCATCTGACATCTGTCCTTTCGGCCCCGCCACCTTTACAGAAATAAATTTAGAGCAACCCCAGTGGCCAAGAAGAGAAGGCGCCAAGACATTCTGGCCCGAGTCCACCGTCCTCCTTTCATCAATTCAGGGAGAGAAAAGTCCAAGCATTTCGGAGAGGGACACGCCGGAGGGTCACTTGAGCCCTCTCGCTTTCCTAATGAGGACGCGGAGGCCCGGGGAGTTGTAGTGATCCGTCTCATCAGCAGGCCTGTAGTATTCTTTGACAATGTGAAACACAGGGGGACAAATATGGGCACATTTACGAAAGTGAATTGATCTTCCCTTCCCCGAGCTCAAAAATGCCTCCATGGAAGTCGAATGCCCTTGAACCCTAAACGCCAGCACCTCCTCTCTACCTGCCGCGGGGAGAGACTGTAGCACTTAACAGATGGATCGGATGAGGAGGCCTCATGGAGAAAGGTCCTAAATCAAGGATTTTGGAGCTGTGACTGAGACTGCTTTGAATCAGGGCAGGCTTCCTGGGGGAGGTGATTCCCAGGTTGGGCCCTGACAGTGGGGTAAGAGCTAGAAAAAAGGATGGAAGGGACTTTGGACGGAGGGGAGGGCAGAGAATGGCAATGGTGAGGAACTCAACGTGCACTGAGCAGTGCCAGGCCTGGACCTAAGAAGGTCTCAGGGTATCATTTTTACAGAGGAGCAAACTGAGGCACAGAGAGTTTGAGTAACCTTCCCAGTGTCACACAGCCTCCCAAGGATGCAGCCGTGACTCAGAGCCATGCAATTTTGTGCCATAGTGCTGAGCTCTGCTGCCTCCCATTAGGAAATCCTTTGAGACATAATACAAAAGGGAAGGAAAGGAAAGGAGCAGAGAAGGAGGACAGCACGGCAGCTTGGTTTTCCTGCAGCGTGGAGCGCTGGGCAGTCAGGGGCGGGAAATGGGCTGGCAGGAGCACACGCCACCTGGGTCTGACCAGGAGAGCCGGCCTGCACTTGGCAGGAGTCTGTGCCCAGCCAGGGGCGCCTGGCCTTTGGGAACTAGGCAGGGAGGTCGTGAGAGGTGTCTGCAGACGGGCAGGGCCACGCTGCCCGTGTCCCTGGGCCTCGGTAGGAAGTTGGGCGCGACTTAGCAGTGAGCAGGGAGCCGCTGACGACTCATGAGAGGGGATGGCCCGCCCTCACCTGAGTGTCCCGAGGATGCTCCTGGACAGGTGTGAAAAATCAGGCAGGTGCTCACGGCAAAACACGTGTCGGAAGGCTCCTGCGGCACTGCCGGGGCCGGCGGCCCACTGGGGGCTGCCAGGCCTGACCCGCCCCGCCTTCCGGAAGCGCACGCTGTGATCTGCTGCTGCGATTGCTTCGTGGTGTGTGCACCCTCCTCCATCCGAGGGAGGGGCCCCTAAGCCCAGCACGCCGCGCCGCCCCACGCGCTCCTCCTGACCGGCCCCTGCTCTCCCTTCTCCCTGGATCCACCCCGCTTTCCTCCAGGAACTTCAAGTGCCTGTCCCCGGCCTCGCCGGGCGATTAGCCGCCACCTGTAGCCACTCGCTGTCTCTCTCTACCCACGACACTTCTCGGGGCGTTTCTTGCGTGGTCTCCGTGGGAGGAGCCATGGGGAAGCCGGTTTTCTCCCCACTTACTGCTAAGCGGCCGGTTCTGCGGGCTTTTCGGATCCGGCCACCACGCAGCTACCTCCCCACCGAGCAGCCGGCAGCCTTTGGACTTGCCCCCCACTTGGACGCGCCGCCTCGTAATGCTAACTCCCTGTCTCTTAAATTAATCTCCTCTCCTGAAGAGATTGTGGAATTCTGTAGGGCAGAGGCCACCCACTTCTTCCATTTATTTTGAACCCTTCTTTTTCTCCTATCGGTGTCGCCGCAGAGGACAATGACCATTCAAGTCGAATCGCCCATCGAGCCCTCTGTAGGGGCAGAAGGACTGATTTGACAAATCGATCCTGTAAAAGTCTACACGCAACCTCCCACCCCCAAAGGCCCGGCGGGACCCTAAGCTAACCGGGGCTCCCAAGTGTCTGCTCATGCTGAGAAGCGAAGGCGACAGAACCCCGAAGGCTGCTCTTCCCCTAAAGGCTTCCAACTGCAGGAGAATAAAGGCCTGTCCAATTGTGCTGCTGGTGGGGGCCCAGGGAGTGCCCCGAGGTACCTGCCCCCAATATCCTGCTCCAGCTCAGCCCCTGGACCTGACTTCTCAACCTTTTTGTTTCTTAGAGGCTGCAGGCTGAAGCTGTCTCCATGACGACGACGCAGCTTTCTCTCTGAGACCAAGAAGTAAGAGGAAGGGGGGGGTCACACATTTTCCCCGTTTTTCCTGGAACAAGTGTGGCTTTGAAGCAAGAGGGCCCCATGGACCCCTCGAGGGGGCACTGCCTTCAGCAAAGACATCGTGGTCCCACAGGGGCCCGGGGCTCCAGCCTCAAGTTGGTTTGTGGGCAACGGGCATCCGTTTTGGCCTGAGACCACCTGAGCCTTGTTTGTGAGTCTACCCGAGGCCCCTCTGGCCTCAGAACTAATCAGGCATGTGAAAGGGGCAGTGACACTTGGGGACAGCTACAAGTCAGCAGAGCAGGGAGGCCCTGGAGCTACAGATGGATGCCCAAGCAGGGGTCCCAGGGAGAGGCTGTAGAACCCAAACGTGGCCATGCTGGCCAGATGGGGACCCCATCAGAATGGCCAGCCCTTAGGGAGGTCAGGTGGCGCAACACGGAACCAAATCCCTCCAGAAATGAATCTGACTCAACAAAGGAATTCTATTTGTTTCAGTAGAATTACAAAAGCCACACGTGACAGCTGCTCTGTTCTTTCCTTTCCAAGCACATGCATTTCAACCAAGTTGCAGGAATATCCGTAGTTGTGTGCACGTACAGAGAACACAATTAGTGCCATATACAAGGACGGTGAACCTCTGATTAGAGGCGCATTCAACATGTGTTATGTTAATGAGCTACACCGAAAAGAAGGACTTTTCATAAGCAAGGATCCCGCAGCGTAACCACGCAAAAGGCATCCACCGGATGAGCTGGGCTGAAGACACTTAACAGTTCCCTCCTGTGTCCAAGAAGATTCTGAGCATTGTTCAAGGTTTCTGTTCTTGTGTCGCTGTGAGGATTTCTTTGGCTGTTGCTACTGATGTGCACGCAGGCCTGGTGCGTAAACTAACAAAGATGAGGTCAGTGAACGGACGAACTTCTGGACAAATTCATTAAAGGGTCCAGCAAGCGGATTATGCTCAGTATTCAATTTAATTTTATCTACGTGATTTTATCTACGTCCCCTACTTGAGAAGAGTAAGAAGTTGGGGTGTGGTTTCTCTCTGCATGGTCTTATATATTGTGCCATATGCTCTTTTTTTCCAGTGAGTAGGGACATGATAAGAGCCTCCTCTTGGTGGTTTCAGAAAAGGCAGATGTGACCATTCTCTCACTAACAGGGACATTGTGAAAATTCCATTCATTGACCATTTCTGTGGTGTAAATTTGGTCTCATCTACTTTTAGCATCCGAAACCATGAATTTTTTGACCCTGGTAAATAAGATTCCTTTTCAGTTCATTTGTTGGGGTTTTAGCAAAGAGACATCTTTTATTTGGGTTCATATTCTGCAAACATTATGAAGGTTTGTGAGTTGTCATTTTAACTACTGCCCAGACAAAACGAAAATAAACTTTTTTGGTTCACACTTTTGTAGTTTTCCTAATTAGATGATCTTTTCATAGCTCCTTCTAAGATTTCATTCTTCAGTCTATTTGAAGAATAGTTTATAGTCTATTTGAAGTTGAAAAACTAAATATGGGTATTTAAATTACCTTATGTACTTTCAGCACATAAGGGCTCAGATACCACTGCTTTCTGCAAAAGCTGGCTCTAAGAGCGCTCAGTAACATAATCTCTCCATTACAACCCCAGTTCCATACTAATGCCTGTGTCATCCACAATAATTAAATAAATACACTGGCTTCTTCCAAAAGTAAGGAATAAATATAATATTTTATTTTACTAGCTCTAGGTTCATGTATCTCACATATTGAACTTGTTAATAATTCTTATTTTCTAGACATTTATGAGAAACACTTGTAAATGGTTTGATAATCAATAGATATTCCTAGTATATAGACTTGGGAAATTATCTCAAGTGCAGAGAAAGTTTTATGCACAAGGAAGCTCATTCCAATGACCAACGTTAGAGAAATGACTAAACGTCAGCTATCATGCAACTATTAATACAATACTTAAGAAGACCAAGACTAAAAAAGAAAACATTTTGTTAAAATATTAAGTGAAAAAGCCTGTACAAAATTGTAGATGTAGTAATGATGACATTATGTACATTTTTGAAAGAGAAATAAAACATGCATAAAAAACATTAGCCTGGGAAAAACATTCCGAAATTTCAGCAGTGACTATCTTCATGAAGTAGGACTAGTTATATTCTTTCTGCTTTTCTATATTGTTTAAATTTTCTATAATATCCATATATTATTTTTTTCCATATATTATTTTTAATGGGAAGAAAAGAGAAAGGAGCACCCAATGAAAATAAAACCAGTGTTGTCTCTCAAGATACCAATTTTTTTGGTGATTTTTCTGTTGTAAGGAATGGAGAGGCCTCCTTCAATAGGAGTTCCTGGTGAGTTTCAGAAGAAAAGATATGGCCTTATCACCTTTTTTTTGCTAGGTGAGAAGAATAATGAGAAACCAAAATAGTTCCTCCTGACTATAGCAGGGTCCCTTTGCTATAGCATGTCTTAGTAATAGAATCTGGTCTGATCTGAGAGCCTTTTAACAATATGCCAACTAATTAGTCACAAAATGCAGATAAGAAGTAGAGAATTGATTGGAAATAAAGAAAATAACAATGGAGGGGGGGAAGCATCAGCAAGTTTGTATTCCTAGGAAAGACTCCTCTTCTATCTATGGGTCAAAGGGAAGAAAACTGAAGGAAAGAGAGGGTAGAGGAACACACTTTAAAAGTATCAACAGCAAGTGGAAAGTAAGCAGGCATGCTGCAGCAGGGGCATGTTGTAGGAAGAGCTCTTCCTTTAACTCCATCTTCATCTGTGAAATCAATCACATGTGTTATTCTCAGATTTCAGCACACTTGGGGGTTTAAAAACCATCCACTGTCTACCCAGGGGCCTGAAAAATTCTCGTTGAGTAGGCAATAATGAAGTTGTTCATCAGCATTCTTCAAGCCTTTCCAATGTAGATGCCTCTGCTATCATACCTGTGAAAACAAAGAACAGACACTGTTAAGATGAGATTTTCCACTTCCACACTCAGGATATGGTTTGCTTCAAAATATACTCATAATATACTTGAAACGGGTCCAAACAGACTAACAAAAGAATGAGAGATTTTCTTTTTGCTACTGACCTGGCTGGGAGAACTTATTTCTCTTAAAGATATGTAGGTCTGACGGCTTTGCCAGCGTAAATTGAGTGATGAAGAGTGAACAATCAAGGCTCAACTCCTTCAATCTAGCTTAAGACCCAGAAAGCTTCTGTATGCCTTATTTGCTCAATCGTTTAAAATAAAGTTAAAAACTGCAAAAAGTGTATCAAAATGCAATTTTCTGATGGCTCCCAAAGGAACAACCTCAAATGCTTTTCACTGAGCTTAAAGCACAGCAAACACAGGAATTGATGGCGTCTTACTTAGTGATCAGAAATTCTTCCATGGACTTTATTTCCCACGTGTTCCTCGGGGAGAGTGCCCACTCCTTAAGTATAAAGGTATAACACGTGGGAAAACAAATGGCTTTACTCTCACCCTGGATTCTTACTTCTTTTCAACTCTAGTGTGGAAGAAAGAAAAAGCATACAATTGTCTGCTTGCTTCACCCCAAGTTGCAGGACCAAAGGCCGGTGGAGGGTTGGCAAAACACCTACCCCCAACTGTCAGCTCCCTGCCCAGCCTTGACTGTGCCCGTCTGCACCCACCTGGGTGGCACTTTCTCTTCCCTTGGCCCTACCCCAAAGAAAGAAGGTTTCTCTCCGTTCTCTAGAGAAAGAAGTATCAGGGAGGCACTACAAGAATATTTTAATGTCATGTAACTGGTTGCCTATGAAATTACGCTTTCATATAAGTAAGCTACTTAAGGATGTGGCAAAACAGACATCCAGCAAATGGAGCTTATTCCACAAGTTAAAAGTATACCAAAAAACAGACATGCCAAATGCACTGTTTCTAAAGATGCCAATGGTTAAGGATTTATGGGACATCTGTTCTCTCACATGCTCTTGTTCTCATCCTCTTTATTTCATGGATGTGTGTATGCACGCATGCACACATGCATAGAAATTAAGTAACGTCCTTCCAATTCGTTTTCATTCACCAAGTAACTCTCAGTATGTTAATAAAGCCTTAAGGTTAAGCAGAGACAAGCTGGTAAGAAGTTAGGCTGTCCATTTTACTCACAAGCAACATTTTTGAAAAAGAATGAAGAATGAGGAGATCAGAGATTGAAGAGGTGGATATGCCTGTCTGAATTTGACTCTTTTCTGATTATTACAAGTCTTTAATCATTCTTAGGTTTTTTACCATTACTAATTGTTTTATCTCTTCCTGATTATTTTTTTGTCTTCTAGCTCATGAATTAAGCAGATGGCAAGTATTTCAAAACCCAAGCTATAATTTATTATAAGGTTTAATATTGTTTTCATTAAACACCATTATGAAAGAGTTGAAATAAGTTCTCCCTAAATATGCAAGGTTCCTGAACACATCAGGAGGCTGTACCTGCCCTCCAGATAATATAAAATATGTATCAGTCTTGTTCTAACAAAGCCCTCCATAATAGAGAAATTTAATACAATCTATAACAGTCAGAGCCTAAGGAAAAACACCAAGGGACCAGAAATAGTGAAAAGAGCTTGATGTGACCTGATTTCCCCTTAGCACCATCACTCCATGAATAGAAACTTTGCAGGGAAAGGATTTAACGAATTAGCAGTAATCAATGCCTAAGCCTCAGTGCAAACAGTTCTCAGCACATAGTAAACACTCAATAAATACTACGGGAAGAAAGGGAGGGAGGGAGGGGGGGATCCTTAATTATGTGTCCATTCTTTGCAGTTCACTTTCTCAAAGAATTCTCAGCAACTGAAATACCCATTGCCATTTTTTCCTAACTCTACTTATCCCTAACCACATTTTTTAACATTCAATTTCAGGATTTGGACAAATAAATGGGGAACCATCATTAAAGCAAATGGTTAGATCATGGAAGAAAGCCCTGGGTTAAATTTTGCCAGTTAATTTAATTGCCTTTTTCTCTCACTAATGAGCTACCGTGAAAATCCTTGAATGTTTCACTGAAATATTTTTGCTAGCAAAAAACAAATATGTATCAATATATATTTGCATATCCCATAGCAGTAAACATAAAAATATAGCATGAGAAAGGAACAGTTTTAAGTGCTGGATCTGTAATGAGATCCATGATATATAGTTAACTGAGAACAAAAAAGCAAGTTTTAGGACAGCACAGCCTTGATTCGACCTATGCCAAAATTGCTGTAGGATTAGGGGGTTGCCAGAGCTTTAGAAAGCTCCAAAAGAATGGGCACCTGTACCCTCCTGCTCATTGCGCTGACCTCTGGGGTGAACGGCACAGGTGGTGAGAAAGGGGATGGAAGGAGGGGCTTTTTTTCTATATTCCTGTATTGTTTGAATGCTTTACCCAAGGCATTATTTTCAAATTTGAGAACGCATGAAAGTAAAACAGGTAACACAATATCATGATTTTACATTTGTCTCAAAATACATAAATAGGGAAGCAGACTTGGCCCAGTGGATAGGGCGTCCGTCTACCACACGGGAGGTCCGTGGTTCAAACCCCAGGCCTCCTTGGCCTGTGTGGAGCTGGCCCTTGTGCAGTGCTAATGCACACAAGGAGTGCCCTGCCATGCAGGGGTGTCCCCGCACAAGGGAGCCCCACGCGCAAGGAGTGCGCCCCCTAAGGAGAGCCGCCCTGAGCGAAAGAAAGTTCAGCCTGCCCAGGAATGGCACCGCACACACGGAGAACTGACACAACAAGATGACGCAACAAAAAGAAACACAGATTCCCATGCTGCTGACAACAACAGAAGCGGACAAAGAAGAACACGTGGCAAAATGGACCCAGAGAACAGACAACTGGGGTGGGGGGTGAGGGGAAGGGGAGAGAAATAAAAAAATAAAATAAAATACATAATTTTTAGAAAAAATAAATAAATAGACCACTAGAATGACTTACCTTGCCATAATTAGATTTTTCTCCATTAGAGCCCATGCAGTTTTATTCGATTTTATTAGCAATCTCTTTCAGAAGACTCTTGAGATCATTAAGCTAGGAGAGGGAAAAATAGAACTGGTCTCAAGATGACATTTTCCAACTTTCAATTTTGAATTATTGTTCTATGGCTTTTGCTCAAAATATGTTCTATGGCTATTCCATTAAACAGCAGAATGAGACTAATGTGATATTTTAGACTCTGTTCATCTTTAAGTTGGGCTTATTTCCAGTAGCAAACTCTTCCTTTAACTTTTTTTTAAAGAATGAAAAGAAGCCATAAGGGCTAATGGCTGCTTAAGATAAATAAAGCATCATGAGACACCTACTTACAAGTTTAAGGTCCATTGTGCATGACTTGGTTTTCTTGTATAATGAGATGGAGGAACATTTTATCGAGGGGCTTTTAGGAGAACCCCATGATGGCTGACAGCAAAGTGACTTTAGTAAGCTGTTTAAAGGAGAAGGGAAGACTCCAAGAGCGTGCTCAAGAAACAAAAAAGAAACCCTCAAATTCTACATGGACAGAAAGGAGATGTTTTGTTGCTGAGGGGAGGGGTAGAGGATGGAGTTGGGAAGGAGAAAGGAAAGAGAAACAGTGGGACAGGGTGAGATGGGGGTGGATCGGGAGAGAAGCGGGGGAGGCAGTGAGACCGTGGGTGAGGTGGAAGGTTCTGTGCTGGAGGCCTCCCCATGATCTGCCCAGATCATCAGTAAAATTCCACCCAGACCTACAGAATGCACGGCTTAGGTGGGCCTCAGGTGAAGAGCAGGAAAGGGGCTGAGCGCCACAGCCAGGGGGCTGCAAAAGAGATGGAACCTGCCAGCGCTTCTCTGAGGTCCCCGGAGATGCCTGGCTAGCAGGATACATGGAGAGTTTATAGTTAATGATTTCAATTAAATGCAACTCTCTTAGCCATCCCCTCCCACGATCCCGACCCCCACTTCCCAGACCCACTGGAGCCCCTGATGGTGTTGGCCTCGCCACAGCCCCTCACTTGGCAGCCGGGAGACTCCTGGGACTGGTCAGCCTTCCAGCACCCCCAGGTCGCCTCCAGCCAGGACCCTGCAGCGCCTGCCATGTTCTCTTCCCACGTCCACCCTTCTTGCCCCCCATTCTCTACAACCCCCAGAGCAGGCTCAGCACCGAGGCTTGGGGAAGCTTCAGCCCAAACCCTAACCAGGCTTTCCCTAGGCTCCTTCCAAAGTCACCCCAAAGAAGCCCCCTAGTTAAAAATAAGGCAAACGCAAACAAAAACAAACTGTTTTCTCTGCAAACACACCTTGCTGATATTCTACTATAAAACTACTGTGACTAGTAATAGAAGAAATTTTAGCATCGAGGTGGAGAAAGCGGCCACAGTAGTTGCTGAGGGCAGGGAGAGGGAAGAAGAGATGTGATGTGAGGCATTTTTGGGACTTGCAGTTGTCCTAAATGATATTGCAGGGTCAGATGCTGGGCTTTATATATCCTGCCATAACCCACTGAATGTTCTGGGGGAAAGTGCAAACTACAGAGTAAACTACCATCTGTGTAGTGCAGCAGTGCCCCAAAATGTGTTCACCAAGTGATGAGTGTGCCACAATGATGAGGGAGGTTGTTGGGGAAGGAGGTTGTTGGGGTGGGAGGAGTGGGGAGGGGGGAGTGAGATGGGGGGGTGGGGGATATACAGGAACCTCGTATTTTTTAATGTAACATTTTTTGTGATGCATATATCTTTTAAAAAATACAATTTACAAAAATGATGTGGTGGGGGGTGGAGAGAGGTTTATATGGGAACCTCTTATGTTTTTTGTTTTTTTATGTTTTTTAATGTAGCATTCCTTGTGATCTATTAACTTTAATTTTTTAAAAAAGAGAGAAAATTTAAAAAACACCTGCATGAGTGCTAGAGCCTCTCCTCTCCCAGCCAGATTGCTTAAGCCCCGCCCATGGGGCATTCTGATCACACGGAGGGGCCTTTGAAAGGAATAGACCTGGTACTTGTCCTTCTGGGGCTTAAACACTTCAGAGGCTTCCCCTGGTGGGGGGCCCACAAGTTCCTAGAGGGAGTGACCTCAGCCTTGCCGCCCCTCTCCTCTCACTCTCCCGAGTCCCCTGCCCCTCTGCTGCCTGGAGCTCTCCCCGTGCTTCCTGACAACGGGCTTTGTACCTGCCGCCCCCTGCCCTCGTGAGCACAGCCCGGGCAACGGGGGTGCTGCATGCCAGAGAGAGCAGAGAAAATTGTTATTGCTTTATAATCCTACACAATTTCATGACTGAAGCCTACATGCAAACCACTTAACAAAGAGTCCATTCGTGAAATTTGGGGTCCTGCCTGCTTTGATGATACTGAGCCCAGTCAGTGGAGGCACTCAGTAAATAGTATGGGGTATGTGGCCTCAGCAATAGGTTTAAGGATAAATATATGACGTGGGAAAAACGAATGCATTGTATCAGGTTCTGTAGTCTAATATAAAGACTCAACTTAGAATCCTACTCCCTGTTGTTCCTTTCATATGTACCTGTAATATGCTTCGTACCTTTTTTAATCTTTAAAAATATTCAGCACTCTGCTTTTCCCTCTTGACTGATGACAATTGTGATACTCATCCTACATGATCATTAGAGAACAGACATGTGTGCTAATGACACTAGAGTCCTCCAGCCCCTCAGTTAAAAATCAGCAGTAGAACAGCTGTAACATGATATACTATTGCACAGCAGTGTGTCTCCAAAGATGTGCTGCCACCAGCTCCTCTTTCCCTGCATACACAGGTCAATCCCACTTCCAGAACTGAAGTCTTCCTCCCCCACCCCCTACCCCAAGTCTACCTGGCCTGTGACTGCTTGGCCCAGTAGCCCCTGGTGGAAGCAACACCATACCAGTTCCAGGCCTACCTCTGAAGACACTGGCAGTTTCAGCTTCTTTACTCTTGGAAGCCACCCACTGAGTAAGAAATGTGATTGCCTGAGACTACCATGCCATGACAAGCCCGAGCCACATGGAAAGGCATGGAAGGATGAAATGTCACATAGAGAGAAGGACACAGGGAGGGGCACCAAGGTGCCAGATGTCCAGACCTGTTCACCAACTGAATCCAGTCCAGTGAGTAAACCCAGCTGGCGCCACATGAAGCAGAAGAGCCACACTGCTGATTTTCTTCCCAGAAATTCTTCCTGAATTTCTGACCCACAAAACAGGAGCAAAATACATTTGTTTGAAGCCATTGAATTGTGGGGTTGTTTGTTACACAGCAACCAATAACCAAAGTGTGACTCAAGCATTTGATGGTCAATACAAAATCAAACATCATCCTGTTTCGTTGACTCCAACTTATATGTCAGGCAGTTCCAAGGGAAGGGGAGAAGGAGATGCCAAAGGAATAGGAGAGTTACTTTGGAGTGGGCCAGGATGACACCAGGCATGTGGCCTTGACTCACTGTCCTGATCGCCAACGGGCTCCAAGAGTATCAGGGTTCAGGTGTGCAGCCCAAGGACACATGGGCTTGGGTTTCCGAAAGGCCGAGGGTCAATAACATAAATAAATAAATGATATGACCTCCACACGTGGCACCTTTTTCTTATTTATTCTTTTAACAAACATTTGTTGAGAACTTACTCTGAGCAAAGTAGCAGGGGCTGAAGATTCTGCCACACTAGTCAAGCACTGTCTAGTTGCTAAAGAGTAAGTCCTGAGCAGCCTGTGAATATCACCATCCAGGACGCAATTTTCAAAATATCATGCCAAAACACTAAGTACCACCCCTTCTTCAGAGTCACACAGGAATCCAGCCTTGTCATTTTGGCTGAACCTACCTGTAAATTCTGACTGCCCGGCACAGGGTGGGGATGGGCACTCTCTCCCTAAGCCTAACACTCACATGTTCTTTTCCAGACAGTTGACTTCTTTCATTTTCTAGCTATAATCGCTGGCCTCTAGCTGAAAGCTCAATGATAATGGAGATCGAAAATATTTCCCAAACTATAAAGGGACCCTACCTTTGTATCCAGCTGTCTAAACCGATGCCTCATTCTGCAAGGAAGTTAAAAAAAAAAAAAAAGAGAGAGAGAGAGAGGGAAAGTAAAAAGGAGAGAGAACGAAATTGAGAGAGGCTGTTAGGCTTCATTTTATAGTCTTTTAGAGGAAGGAATATGGATCATTTTCATTTTCAACTGATTTTCTTCCTAATACTCAAGCTAAGGTGAATTCTTCTCTCACCCCAGTTAGAAGTGCATCAAATAAAGCTAATTCTGCTGATGGGTGGTAGAAGGTGACCTGTAAGGTCCATCCCCACCTTCCAAAACTAAGATCTCAGAGCCGAGAAACAGAGCAGAGCTTAGAGCGTCTGCCTGTTATTCAAAGAAAAGAGTGTGCCACGTTTCTTTCAACAGCTGTGTTGAACTTAACAAAGGGACTGATAGTGTTTATATTTACTTTTTTATTTTTTAGCATAAATTTTTAGGTGTGTTTTGAACTCATAGCAAGGGTGACATCTGTCAGTCAGGCATGTTAACGCTTACCGTAAGAGCAGGCTCTGTACAGCACGTGCCTTGGGGACCACTGAAGGACTCAGCTGTGACTCACACAGGATGTTTATAACCCCTCCCCATCATTCACAAACATGGTAACAGATCAGCCAAAGGGTTTTACAACCTCCTTGTCTCCCTAATTCTTCATCCCAGAGGTGCATGCGCAGCACCCTCAGGATAATGCCAGTGGACCACGTCTCCCTGAATCCCTTGTGCCCACAGGAGAGGAAGCCAAGCTCTTGTTACCTGGGGCCACAACCCTGCACCTCCAATACCAGAAACCTTATTCTTCCGCAGGACCTTAGAGGAACAACAGGGTGGTGAGGGCAGACAGGTGGTCTTTGCCCTTCTTGAAAGACTAATACTCTTATGTGTTTATCGTCTTCAGTTGCCTGGGTGATATCTTTTCGGTGCTGTGAACTCTCCTTACAGGGCTTGCTCAAATCAGCTGCCTACATTCTGTCGGCTTACGTAGGGAAGGGGAGCCTCGAAAGGCAGAAAAGGAACAAGTGACATACTCCTCGGAGGTGTCGTTGGCTTTGGTGTGCATCTTGACGAGGTAATTTTCTTTCATGACACCCTCCCACGCCAGAGTTTCATTGTCTTCGTTTCTGAAACCTTGAATAAAGAGACAGAGAAAAACATTCAAATTGTTTCATTGGCCCCTGCTACCTAAGTCAGCACCTACTAGGCATTTTGTGTTACTCTGGTACAAGGAGATTAGATTCACCCCTTACAGGCTGAGCTGAGAAATATTACTTATGACTGACAACAGCAGAGTGATGGAATATTAATGAATTTCCTGGTGAAAATGAGGAATTGGAGCAGCTGGCATGAAATAGGAATGGAATCTTTGTTCTAAACAGAGATCAATCTAAATCCATTCTGTGTATTTTGTGGCTCAGGAAAATTATTCCGCTAACGAAGTTTGGTTCCCCCACTTAAAATGTGCTCCTCTTCTATTTGGATGATACTTTAAAAATGCTAAACCTATCATTGGGTCAGTGAATTACAGATGGAGTGCCAGCTCTCAATCCAAATCTGGACTAGGCCCCCAACATAGTTCCTGCCCTCGTGAATGGGTGTGAGTTGAGTGTGGACCACAACGAGAATTTTTACTCTTAGTCTTTCCCTCCCACCTAAGCCTGGACTATGAAATTGGTGTGCAGCATGTGCCAGCAAAAATTTTAGCTCAATTTCTTATAGTGCCTGAGCCTTTGGAACTTGCAGGCAAACAAAAGAACAGATCAGGGGAAGCGGACTTTGCCCAATGGATAGGGTGTCTACCTACCACATGGGAGGTCCTCAGTTCAAACCCTGGGCCTCCTTGACCCGTGAGGAGCTGGCCCACGCACAGTGCTGATGCGCACAAGGAATGCCGTGCCATGCAGGGGTGTCCCCGCATAGGGGAGCCCGACGAGCAAGGAGTGCACCCCGTAAGGAGAGCTGCCCAATGCGAAAGAAAGTGCAGCCTGCCCAGGAATGGCGCCACACACATGGAGAGCTGACGCAACAAAAAGAAACACAGATTCCCGGCGCCACTGGTAAGGATAGAAACGGTCACAGAAGAACATACAGCTAATGGACACAAAGAGCAGACAACTGGGGGGGAGGGGAAGGGAGAGAAATAAATTTTAAAAAATAAATCTTTTTTAAAAATTTTTAAAAAAGAACAGATGAGCGTGTAGCCAGTGCTTAAGGGCTAGTGCAATGGACGCCAGGCTCCCACGCAAATTCACGGGACAGGAAAGCACATATGCGTGTGCAGGTGTCCACTTGGAAGAATTTTACCTAGTTTTTAACTTTTAAATTACTGTTTAAATTTGTTCATCTACATGGTTGAGTTTAGGAACAATTATAAGATCTCTTGGGTGTAAAGGAAATTAACTGGGGGTCAAAGACAGAGCCAATATGCAAGTAGCTGTATTTGAGCAAATCCTGTGTGTCAAATATGAAATTATTTTCAAATGGTATTTATTCACTTTAGAAGATATTTCCTAACTAAATTTCTTTAAATTGCATCTTTCCTAGCAAAGTCGTTTCCAATCATTTTTTTTCTCAAACTAAATTTTATGTGGAAGTCCATAAGAGTAATGAAAAATCAACACTGGGAGGAGAGACTCTCCTGAGCTCAGATGGTCAAAGAGCAAGAACAACAAATGACGGAGAAAAAGTGCCCAATCTCTCTGGCAGTCAAAGAAATGCTAATAGAAAGAAAGGCATATCATTTTTCAACAGCCAAACTAGAAAATTAGCAGGGTCTAAAATAATGACTATACCCTATTTTGTCAAAGATGTGGGGAAACAGACCTCTCATATTAAAGGGAAAATCCATAAATTGTTAGAGCCTTTAAAGCGAAGGGAGGCAGAAAAGGTAGAGGAAGAGGGCAGGCAACACGTAAAGCCTTAAAAAATGAATATAAACTTCTGTAGAAAATTATCTTCTAGAAATAGCTTAAAGGGAAAAAATCACTGATGTGCTCAAGAATGAATGCATAAAAGCATTTATCACTGCATTATATGCTAATAGAAGAGACAAAGCAATCTATATGTTCAACCACAAAGGTTGGTTAAATGAATTATGGTACATCCAGAGGCTGGAATATTTCACAGTTTAAAAATTTTCATTTGGATTTCTATTTATGGACATGGAAATGGTTCACAATATATTATTAGTTAAATAAACAAATTAGATTATGAATGTGTGTGCACAGAGTGATTCAATTATTACCCACCCACCCAAGAATAAGAGAATAGACACCAGTATGTTTGTCTCTGGATGGTGGGTTACATGTTCTCTTACTCTGTATTTTTTCAAATATTCCATAATGAATATTTGCTGCTTTTATATTCATGAAAAACAACACACTTTATAGAAATGCAATTGGGAAGTGTATGTTTTACCATTGCTTTAAGAGGTCAGCATAAATAACACCAAAAAAAGAGTTTGTATTCTACCTTTCCTGACACTTATTTGCAAAATCTTGCATTTCTAAACAAGGAGGGCAATTTCAAAATGATATCCTAAGACTTTCCCATCATTTGGAAGCAGATTCCAAGAAAATGGAGGAAATTGACAACTGAAAACACTGGCAACTATCACGAGGTCGATGGCTTCTGGAACTGTTAATACTAATCTCCCTGAAGGAGAAGCAAATGAGCAGGTGGTGACCAGCTGCCCTGGGCATCTCCACAAACCAACTGGACTCTGGCTTGCTCTCTTATCATCACGTGCCTGTCCTTCTATGGTCTTTTAGTCCCCTCTGTTTCTTTATTCCTTCCTGAGAATAAGAACTGTATGAAGGAGGGAAAGTGACAACAACTTGCACCGATTCCCTGTTTGTCGAAGAGATGATTCTCCCGGCAACCCCTGGACCTGGCCCATCATCATCGATAAGTGGATACAAGATTTCCAGTCTATCTGCTTCCTTCCTTGGGCTGAAGCTCTTTTCCACATGCTGGCCAAACTGGGGGATCTGTTTCCACTGTATGCACATATTGTGCTTAATCATTAAATAAATTTGGGGGAAATGCAATGCCTTTTTCAGCCCCATCCTGAATCTGGAGGACTGATTTGCTCTTATTTATGCACTGAGTTTCCTGGTTCCACTGATCCTGTACTGAGCACCAAGGATCTTTGGAAAGAGGACCTTCTTTCTGTGCCCCCATCCCCAACATGAATCCCACCCGTGTGGAATTCACTACCTCACAGGCTGTAGCAGTTTGATATAGCTATGGCTTCCAAATATAGATATTAGATTATGTTTGTAATCTGGTCTATTACTAGGCATGACTGAGTTATGATTACAGCTTTGATTGGGCCATTAAGGCAAGAAATGGCATGGCAAAGGATAGTGGGAGCTTTTGATGCAAGGGTTTTTGACATTGGAGTTTTGATGGAGTTTGACACTGAAACCTTAAGCTGGAGCCCTGGGGATTAAGTTCACAAAGGAAAGAGAAGCAAGCCCCAGGAAGAAAGGAGCCCTGAGCCCAGGAAGAAGCAAGCCCTGAGAAGAAAGGAACCTTGAACCCAGAGAAAAGCAAGACCCTGAAGGGAGGAACCCAGGAAGCCTGAACCCTGGCAGGCTTCAGCAGCCATCTTGCTCTAACATGCAAAATTAGACTTTGGTGAGGGAAGTAACCTGTGCCTTATGGCCTGGTATCTGTAAGCTCCTGCCCCAAATAAATACCCTTTATAAAAAACAACCAATGTCTGGTATTTTGAATCAGCGCCCCTTTGGCTGACTAATACACAGGTCATTCATTTCATTTCCAGATAACACTAATTGCTAGATACTTTTTTCTTTATTCTGAGCCAAAATCTTCCTCCCTGCAACTTTTTATTCATTGTGGTTTGTCTTTTCTCTGGGACCATTTAGAAGAATATGAAACTTGTCAGGCTCCTGTTCTCTGAAGACATTGCTGGGTTCTGGAAGTCTTCTCCCAGGCCCTTTGAACCTTCATCCATGACGTGGTTTCAAGAAAAGACCAAAGTCAGCCCCGAGGCCTGTCACCCCATGAGGCTTGGGCCCTCTGGGCTCTGGGTGTGGTCTCTGAGCCCATCAAATGCCACATCTGAAATTCCAGTTCCCCTCCCCATTATAAAAAGACTTCTCGTTCTTTGGGTTGGAAATGGCTCACTCTGTCTTCATCGCAAAATGATGGGGAGAAAAGACAGCAACTTATCCAAATTGTCAAAACACTTTTCTTCATTAAGAAAGGCAATTGCATATGTGTGATAGCTAATGACATCCCCAAAGTGACATTGAATATCTTGAAATCATGCTGTTAAAGGAGGTGATTAGGACGGCTCCTTCAACTCTGCCAGGAGTCAGGGGTCGTCAATAATTTTCATTCTGAAAGCTGGCCTCCCGGGGTCACAGCTCCAGAAACAGCACAGAAGGATGATGTTTAAGGTCATCTTTGTGTGTCGCTTCCATTTCTAAGGAGTTAAAAGACCTCCACAAAAACATGATGGCTCTTGGCAAGTTAAATTTTTCTTAACTGCCACTAATGATCATGTCTAGATTGGTAAAGTTCATATTTTTACTTTATGAATCAAAATATTGGGGGTTCTGCTGAAAGGACAGGAATCATGAGCCCCATATGGCTCAGAAACCCAAGGGTGGCAGTCAATGACGCTTTTGAAAACCAGAGCATACTACATATCCAGCAGCCCTGGGAAGACACACCTGCAAGTGGTATGAACAATGCACGAACAAGGCAGAAAAAATCTAGCTCATCATGCCAAACTCAACATGGACAAAATGCCCTTACTCCTTTAATTATTTATAATGTATCCTCTCTTATATTATCCCTTTCCTAAATGGCCTTCAATACCCACCTTTTTCTCATTTAACATAGACTTTGGTTTTTACCACTAGTGCTCCAGGGGGGCTGGGGAGGTACATCTCAAGATGCCCCAGCCCAATACTCTAAAATGACTCCTCTTCCCCAAGAACAAACATCCCGATTTGATGTCATATGTGGAAACATTTTCCTAGGCCTAAAAGTCCATTTTTGTCCTTCTGATTTTAAAAGAAAACAAAGCATTTTCGTGGATCCCGAAGTAATGTGGCCCCTAGCACCGGAACAGCTGCACCTGATGGAGAAGTCATTCCTGCAGCTACACCCTCCAGCCTCTGCCCCTGGGAGATGAAGCCCCCGGAGAATAAATTTTCAAGGTGCAATGGAAGACAAAACCCAGTGTGTTGTCACGGTCCCATGCAAAACACTCGTTCAATATGCTGTTATGCTGTTCCTCCGAAAGCCATTCCCCCCAAATAAGGCTATTCCAGAAGGCTGGCAGTGCTCTACGCTCTATCTTGAGTAACCCCTGCTGGCAGGATGCCCGTGTCTTACAGACAGGCAGAGATGAGCGGCAAAACAGCCGTGCCAGTTCCCTCCTCCCGAGATGGGGGCCAGGCAGGCTTCCCCGAAATGACTCACTGCTCCGACTCCCAAAAGCAGACAGAGAGAGCACTCACAGCAAGCAGACGACTGCACGTTTTTATCCTTGCAGCAGCACTTGAAACACTTCTTGGCCATCATGTAGAAGTAAGCGAAGACGACGAAGGGAAAGGGGATGTTGAGGCGGCTGCAGTACTCCTGCACCAGGAAGTACCTCTGGAACTTCCAGACCTGGTCGTTGTTCTCCTGGACGATGCCCACGGTGTAGCTGCCAGAAAGGAGAAAAGGCCCAGCCTTAGCATTGAATAGCCAAGTACAACAATAGCGGCATTAAGCTCTTCCTTCACGCCAAACAGGAGAGAAGAAGCCGTATGAGGGCTGGAAAAACACGGCACCAGTTCAATTCCTGCTGGGCCCAAAAGTGTACCCTTTTTTGCGTATAATTATTTTTTTTTGCTGTTATTGAGGTATAACACACAGGCAATGAATTTGTGCAGAATGCAATAAAGTATGCAGCTTGGTGGGGTTTTGCATTTGTGTACACTCAGATCAAGACAACATTTTCAGCACCAGAAGGTTCTCTCGTGCCTCTGCCCAGTCAAGAGGTAACCACTGTTCTGTCTTCTGTCATCATCCATTGGAATGCCTGTTCTTAAAGTTTTTATAAGTGGGATAATATATTTTGGGGTCTGGCTTCTTTCACTCTGCATTGTCTGTGAAATCGTCCATATTTTTACGTGTATCAAGGGTTTGTTCTCTTTTTTTAATCATGAAAAATCTCCAATGATTTTTAAAATTAATTTTTATTTTGAGATTTTTCAAGGAGGTTCTATTTTTGTTCATTTTTTATTGTGCAGATACAAATAGGTCCTGGATGTTGACACTCTTAGGAATAACCTGCCCCTCCTACATTGTTCGCACGCATTCAATGGTAAACCACCTGGGAAAAGAGTTTGCTAATCTCTATCAAGGGCCTTAAAAATGTTTATCCCTTGGACTTGACTTCTGTGAATTTAACCTAAGAATAAAGGAGAGAGTGAGAAAAGAAAAAATATGAGTGAATAGATGCACAAAGCTCTCACCAGTGTACCACAGGTAACAGCCGCCTTCCCCAAGAGAAGAGAAAACTGAAATGTTCAACATGAAGAAATGCTAATCCATATAATTACATTATGCAGCCTTTAAAAATTATGTTGATGAAGAGCTTTCATATTGGAGGAAATGCTGATAGGTTAAGAGAAAATAATTAAGCTACAACTTGAATTTACAACATAATCTCACTACAGAAATCTCAATCCATTGGGGAGATACAGCAAATCCTTAGTGGCAGCCATCTCCGGCGTCACACGGTGGGCGTCCTTTCCTTCCTTTCCAAGCATTGTGCCCTGAGTACAAATTACTTATGTAATTAGAAAAATGCTTACTTTGTGTCCTATCCCAAAACTGATTATACCAATGATTTTTCAGTTACAGATTAAACCAAAACTAAAAAATATAAAATAGTAAACATTCATTAGATCCCAGACACCATTCTAAGCACTGAAATTTACTGACTTAATCTTCATTACAATTCTATGCTGTAAGTCCTATTATCAGCTACAATTAGCAGATCCTGGAGCTGCGGCAGAGCAAGAGAAAGTAAAATATCTGAGTCATTAATCTAAGAAGTGATGAAGCTGGGATTGGGGATCCCAGCTCTCTGGCCCAGGGCCTTGAACTTCACCAACGTATGTACCACCTTGCAGTGCAGAACATGAACTATCTGAGGAATGCTTTCTTTCAAAAGGATTTGAGGTGCCTGTTTAGTAACAGCTGACCACAGAGCACTTTTACAACTTGTGAAGTTCATCCATCCCAGCTACATTCATGACTAATATCATATCATCCCTTCAAGAGCCAAAGAAGTGGAGCAATGAACCATGCAAAATCTTCTATAAGCAAATCCTGAATGAGGAAGCATTCGTTTCTCAGAATTCTGGGTTAAAACTTCAGAGGCCAAACCTGACTGAGATGGCCAGGCAAAGACATGGCATCCATTTGTTATGAGGCATTATTCTTAGAGTCTAAGATTTAAATATCTTGTAATAGTCAGCCAAAGGGGTGCTGATCCAAAATACCAGAAATTGATTGGTTTTTATAAAGGGTATTGATTTGGGGTAGGAGCTTACAGATATCAGGACATAAGCATAAATTACTTCCCTCACCAAAGTCTATTTTCACGTGTTGGAGCAAGATGGCTGCTGATGTCTGCCAGGGTCAGGCTTCCTGGGTTCCTCTGGACTCAGCTCCTCTGGTTCCCCCACAAGGTCAGCTGTAGACTATGAGGCTCTCTAGGCTTTGCCTCTCTCCACAAGGTCAGCTGCAGACTGTCAGGAGAACGGCTCTCTCACTCTCTCTCTCTCTGGGGCTCCAGTTTAAGACTTCAGCATCAAACTCCAACATCAAAACTCCAACAAAAAAGCCCCCAGCTCTGTCCTTTGCCACGCCTTTTGTCTGTGAGGCCCCACCCACCAAGGGGAGGGAACTCAATGTCCTACTGGCACAAGAGGTTTACATAATTAATCAAGTAAAACTATGAATCTGATATAATCTAATAAACCCAGAGGAAAAGATCAGTTTACAAACATAATCCAATATTTCTTTCTGGAATTCATCAATAATGTCAAACTTTTATATATCTTAAGCCAAGAAAAGATCCTACGCACAAGCAAAACACTAACCTACTAACAGTTGCGGCATGCTCAGCTTTTCTTACTTTAGGGCAGGGGTTCTTAACCCTTTTTGTTTCACAGACCCTTTGCCAGTCAGGTGACAACCACGGACCCCTTCTCAGAATATAACAGCAGATGTTTTTATGACACTCAACTACCATCAGGTCTAACAACTAGCAAAATTTCGAAGTATGGATGAACGTGAGCAATTTTTCAAGATATGCAACAACTGCAACATGATATGAAATTACTACTGTAATTGTTTGCATACATTCCTAAGTGAAGGAAATGCTAGATTTTGGTTAGAGGTCAGAGGACATAAAGATGGTAAGTTGATTTTTTTCAATTCAAGCTCATGGACCTCCTGAAATCTGGTTAAGAACCCCTGCTTTAGGGTCTCACAATGAATTGGACACCTCTGAGGCGTCCTTTCCCGGGTTCTGTGTATGGCAGACGTTTTTAGCAAGTGCCTCTTGAATGGGGCAAGGTCTTTAAAGAGAAGGTGATTAATATTTATCGGGCATCTACGACACATCAGCTCCTCTACCAAATATTTAAAATGGTAACTTGACTGATTTTTTAAGTGAAAAGCGAGCAGAACTCTGATGCCTTAGCATCACTATTCTAATGATTTATATTTACTGACTTAACCTTCATAACAATTCTATGCTATAAATCCTATTAGCAGCTACAATTAACAGGTCTTGGAGCTGCAGCAGAGCAAATGGAAGGCAGCAGTTAGCCTGGCGCTTCTCCCCAATGTAGGTCAGGCTGCTTTGAGGTAATAACATCACCATCCACCCCTCTCTAGTCCCTGGCTGCTCCTGACCTTGGCAAAGGGAACTGCACACTTCTGCCTCTGCACTAAAAAAGGGACATGCCCCAGATTAATGAAGTGCAGGGTAAGAGCTTGCCAGGAATCCCAGTTATAATTATAACCCTGCAAATTACTGTCTCAAGAAGCACCTTAAAATACTGTGTATCTAGTCAAAACTCGGTTTTCCCGACTTCCCCTTCTACTCCCCAAACTCAAACACAGATAAGCAGCAGCACCCATTCGAGTGCATCAAATCCTGTTCTCTGAAGCTTTATCCAAAAGGAGTCCACAAATCCCACTGAGGGGAGGAAGCAGCCCTCCTCTTGGACAGGTGGGGCGCTCAGTGCAGGGGAGGCATCCTCTCTGGAAGGCTGGCCTCCGTCTTCCTTGGATGCTAGGAGTGTAACTGTAGCTGAGAAGAGCCCAGGTAGGAATACGGCCATCTTAGCTTCACTGGTTGCTCAGAGACAGTGACAACCAGCTTGTATCCTCTAGACCATCTCGGACAGACTCAGCAAACCACAACGGGGGCTCAAGGCAGCCCCACCTCCTGTTTTCACAGAGCCCACGAGCCAAGAATGGTTTTTACAAAAAAGAGGGGGGTATGGGCACAGGACACTGGACAAAGCGAAGATCCCAGCTGCTCCTTGTGGAAAAAAGCCTTCTGACCCCTGATCTAGAATGTTTTAGGCCAATGCCCATCAACAGGGCTGTTCATTTTAAAAACTCTACCTGGCGTGCTTGTTTCAGCTACTCCTCAGGAAAGCCTCCTGCTGGAATCCCACCCCCTCTGCACCGCAGGATCCAGCCAAGAAGCCTTCGCGGGGCAGGCCGGGGCTGCCGTAGAAGCCCCGCAGCTGGGTGGCTGCAACAGCAGGAACTCAGGGTCTCACAGTTTGGAGCTGGAAGTCCAAATCTCCGAAGCCTGTTGCGTTCTGGCGGTGGCTTGCCGGCTGTCCGTGGCTCAGTTTCTGCCTCCGTCACATGGCCATCACTGAGAGCGTGTCCAGATTTCCTCTACTTCTAGGACTCCAGGCACGTTGAACCAAGGGCCACTGCTCAGTTTGGCCTTACCCTTCCTAGGCTCTGCGAAGCTCACACTCCAACACTAGGGTTAAGACTTAAATGTGTCTTTGTGGGGACAGGGTTCAAGCCACAGCGTATTCCTTTCTCGGTAAATGGTAAAATCTCTTATCCAGATCCCAGCAGGCTGGGTAACAGAGCTGTTACTGGACATGCACACCCAAAGACTGCTTTTCCAGGGACCGCAGGCCGGGGTTCACTTACACACTGAGCTCCGCCTTTCCCAAGCATCAGCAGCTTCCAAAATGTTGTTTTTCTCTCAAGTCAGTTCTGGACACAGAGACATCAGGTTCCCAAGGGAAGGCTGGTAATTGAGTACTGCTTCAGCCTGATTTTTTCCAATAATTTTTGTGTCCTTTAGACATTGCTTCACCATTTCTGAGGAGGAGAGGCTGAGCTCTGCAGAGAAGGACACGCGCTCAGGTTTGGGGTGGTTTGGAGCCCATCTCCCCTGTCCAGGCTCTCACCAGCCCCAACTTAAGTGGCTCATCAAAGCCTCCCTCCTACCTACTCACTATTTGGCATCTTCCTAGAGAAGATTTCTGCAATTTCCCTTTCATCTCCACATCATCAGTGATAGTTTGTGCCTATACAGAGTCCCATCCCTGGTAAATACACAGCTGGCTGGAGATTTGCAGTAAGGGTTGGGATCTGCCTCTGGAACAACCCAAGAACGATGAGCTGAGCAGGAAAGGAGGAAGAAAAGTTCAGAAATTCACTGAAATTGAAAATGTTACCAAGAGATTCAGGATTTCAGAATTCGGATAGCCTTGTATGTAAATGACATCCAGCAGTATATTAAAAGAAAGCTATCCTGTGGTAAATTGAGTCTTTTGTGAACCCCAGAAAATTATGTTCTTGTGGGTGTGAACCTACTGTAGGTGGGATCTTTTGATTAGATTCAGTGAAGGGCAGTTGGATTAAATTACTTGAGTAAGGTGTAACCCAGGGTGGGTCAAAAAGCTTAGAGAGAAGATCCCAGAAGCCAGAAAATGAAATCAATGGAACCCAGGAGAGAGAAAGCCACGAGAGAGAGAAAGCTGGAGGAAGCCAGAAGCTGAGAGCAACGCGACCTGGAGCAGAAGGGAGAGACTCGAGCTGCTGCCATTGTGCCCTGCCGGGTGACAGGAGTACAGGATCACTGGCAGTTGGTCTTCGGGGAGAAAATCATCACCTGATGCCTCGATCTGGATGTTTTTCTCAGTCTTGGAACTATAAATTTATAAATGAATAAATCCCCACTTAAAAGCCAACCCATTTCTGGAATATTGCCTTAGCAACCTTTAGCAAACCAAAGCCTTTGCCATGACCACAGAAGAGAAGAATGACTAAATAGTAAGAATTTTTATAAAATTTACCACTTTCATAACTAATCAGAATACTTGATCAAAAGGAAATATACCATTTCAATATTTGCTGGAAAGTCTCCGGCAACATTCAAGATCCATTTCATATTAGAATAAAAAGAAGAAAGAAGTTCAATAAAAAAAGGAATAGGGGGATTCATCCATGACACAGAGAGAGAGGAGAAAAACAAAGAGAGAGCTCAGAAATGAGACTTATTCCAAAAATAAATGAGCAAAACTTAGCAGCCTTCCTATATATCAGAATGTTGTCATGCGAAAAACAAAACAGAAAAAATGTCTCACTGGCTATCACAAAAGACTGGAAATAAATGAAACAAAAAATCTGCCAGACCCATATGACTAAAACTATAAAAATTTACCTGGGAAGCTATATATGTTTGAACAAATGGATAGTCACACCAATTTTCTGGATGGCAAGACACCATTTCCTAAAGATGCCTGTTTCCCCTGACTGATTCTACAGAGGTAACACCATGCCATAAAGTCCCGGAAGGAGAAAGAAGAGAAGATTGTACAAGACAAGCCTGAGGCTTCTTAAGATGAAACATGCAAGAAAGGCCAGGGAAGTTTTGAATAAGAATAATGAAGGGGACTTGCACAATAGGTGTTAAAAAGGATAAAACCTCAGTAATGAAAGCCGTTTGGTAGTAAAAGACTGAAACAGAAAGAAAGGTCCCCAGAACAGAGTAAAAAGTCATCAAAACATTCCTAAAGAAAAAGTAGTTGCTAAAACAATGGTGGAGATGTTGGGGCTTTCAGAATAAACCTAAAGCAAGAAACTTGACAGCTAATTTCAGACAGGTGGGCAGCTCCTCTGGGTTTTTCACAGATTTCACACGTTTTCTGTCTGTCCTTCCTTCCCTGAAACACCTAGCTCGCATCTGAACCTAGGAGGACTGACCCATGGCCCTGGTGATCCTGATTTGCCAGTCCTGCCAGGGGACCCACCATGCCAGGTTGGGGTGCCACACAGGTCTATTGCATAATGGGTGCGGAGTTTCTCGTGACATGATGAAAACATTTAGGTAATGGATGGGGGTGATGGTAGCACAATATCGTGAATGTAAGTAACAGCACTGAATTGTACACTTGCAGGCAGTTAAAAGGAAATTCTGAGTTGTATATATATTGCCACAGTAAAATGTGAGGGAAAAAAAAGGCAAGCACAAAGTCATCAGTTGCAAACAGTAAGAAACAGCCAGCGATTTCCTTTCACTGATTTTTGAAGGGCTCATTCAATTTGGCAGGTTGCTAGAGGAATACAACTAAGCTTGTGTCAGACACCTGTGTAAAGGCCCGTGCACTCTCTTTCCAGCTACAGGACCATGTCCAGTGTCTTTAACCTGGCGGAAAAGGCGCTCCCTAACCTGCCCCTCACCCCCCCACCCTCCTCCGATGCTGATTCCTCATCAGGCTAGCTTTACCTCCCCTGCTTCCTCCTACCACCTGGCACCAGCGCTCTGGGAGCAAATGTCACCTCCTCTCTGTAGCCGACCCTGACACCAGAGCCACGCCAGTAGCACATCGCAATAACCCCCTCTGGGTGCCATCGTCCTTCACTCATTGGCTTTATGCGTTGCAATAGTAAATTACTACATTACAGTATAGGTTATGTTTTATATCATGTATATAAATTTTGTATTAAAGTATTATATTAATTACATATTATATTTTTATTTTATTACATTTCATATTAATTACAGGTAGGATATATACATTATGTTTTATATATTATATTTAGGTTATGTTTTTTATGGTATTATATTGTTATAATTTCATATTATCATATTATCTATTTCTATGTTCGATGGTCTATCTCTTCCTTTAGCAGCAGGGATTTAATCTCTCTGACTTCTTATTTTAAAATGCCTCTGACTTCTTATTTTAAAATGATAATAAAACTGCACCTACACAAAATAAGTGTTTAATAATTAAATGAGCTAGCACATGTAAAGCACTTGGAAATGAGCTTGGCACCTGAAAGCTTCTGTATACAGGAGCTGCTGTTATTATTACAATTATCTGCTCTCTTCTTTTTACCCCATGTCAATAGTCTCCCTCAGACTTGAAAGAGCACCCCAACCTTTAGTCTGTTTCAGGTGGGTTTTTTTCTTCTTCCCACTTCTCTGCATTCATATTCATAATGAATATGTATTATTCCCAAGATTTAAAAATAATTTATTTTGAGAAATTGTTCTAGATCGGGTCACACCTGACCCGGTGCTTTTCTGAAGACGGCAGACGGTGGATTCGTTTCTCTTCAAGGCCACGGCCCCGAAGTCATTTTCTAACCCTCAGTCCACGTCCTGCCTCTGACACGCCTCCCAGAACCCACGATCGATCGTTTCAGTGTCGGAGAATAGCCGATGTTTCCATCCATTTCCTCTCACTGTTGAATACCATCTAGAGATCAGAATCCCCCGTGCATATTTGCATTGCATTAATGAGACTGCCACCTTTAGGTGCGTATGTCCACGTGGGGCCAGACAGGGTCGCGGCCTGGGCCATCTGCTCCCAGAGTGAACCCTGCGCCACTCTCAGAAAGAGCATCTTGACCGCCGACCCCGGGGTCCCAACAGGGCGGCCTCTAGCTGCTGTCCAGTGCCCGGGCAGAGTGTTAATCTAGGAAAGGCCTGTGGCTAAAGGCAGGGCCAAGCCAGGGGCTCGCGCCAAGGGAGCGGGGGCCCTCAAGTACCGCCACCCTGAAACACCAAAGGGGTCTCAGCCGGAGCGGGGGAAGAAGACCTGTGCCAGCCTCAAGGTGGCCCGTCAGGCAGCGGAGGGCCCAGGGCCGTGGACGCTGAGCTGCTGGACCTCGACGAGGGTGGGCCCGGTCCCTCTCAGCTCCGAATTCTAGCATTTCCTGACTGAAACGCAGCTGACAGACGACGGGGGCGACGTGGCGCTGCGTAGGGCTTTGGTGGCCGCTCACAGGGCCCAGGAACGCTCTTGATACCTTTCCACGGCGGCCTCGCCGAGCTTCCCGAGGTAGCCTGATGGAGGCAGCACCGCCGACCTGTTGGCTTAGTTTCTGTCGGCACGCTGAGTGGTCAGTTTCGACAGGGCTACCAGCGTTGTCACAGTAAAACAGGACCCAGACTGGCCCAACCCCACCCCATCCCCTTGTAATGCCTGGAGTTGGCGCTCTCTTCCTTTTTCTCAGGTGACCCTGTACCACACCCATCACCCGCCGCTCCTCTTTGTAAGCTCAGGCCCTGGCCCACCGGGCGCCATGACACTGCCTGGGGTCATGTCCAAGACCCTCCCCGGCCACCACTTAGGGACAGTGAGGGAGAGGGTGGCTTGTTCTTTCTGTGAGACCACGTGGGGCCTACAGCTGCACCACCCTTGCTCCAGGCACCTGGCACAGAAGGGATGTTACACATTTATGCTGTATTCACCACTGCTGCCTCTCACTAAATAATCTGCTAGGATTTATAGCACGGAAGCTATAACTGAATAGTGAGCTGCACACGGGGAAGAAGACGGTTCTTTTCATTCACCAAACAAGCCCACCAGGTACCAGGCATTGCGCCAGGTGTTGAGATTCTGGACACACTCTCCATTCACCAGGTTTGCATTTCCAGAGGAAAGAAGGTTGTTACTGTGTGAGAGGAGGCTCTAGGCCGCGTGGGGAGGGCACCAGCAACCACTTCGGGAAGGGATGATGCAAGCAGGAATTGGGCAGAAGGTCAGGACACAGCAGGTAACCCAGTCGGGGAGACGAGCATTTCAAAGGCATCTGGTGTGGAGATGACCCTTTTAGGGGGCAGAGAGATGATGCTGCCAGGGGCCTGAGAGCAGGGGTGAGCCTGGAGGTATGGCAGAGGCCAGCGCATGTCTGACCTCATACAGAAGCTGAGCAGCCTGGAATTTACCCTGAAGGCTCTGGGGAACCACTGAAATCTTTCCAGAATTTTAAGCAGAACAATGACATTTCAGAAACATCCCCCTGGCCACAGTGTAGAGGGTAGAGTGATGAAGGGCGTCACTGGACACCAGGAGACCAGCTGGCCACTCAGCGTTCAGTTCCTTTGGCATGTGGCATCCGCAGGGTGACATGCACCCACCCAGGCCCACTCCCAGGGAGCCCGGAGGCCACTGGGCCTCTTGGAATCTCAGGGCTCTGTGATAACTTGTCTATTTTCTTTTCTAAGTTACAGAAGTAATATGTGATCACCATAGCAAATGAACTAATCTGTAGAGTTTAACATCTACCACCTCCTGCGCCTTTTTACCGCTCACAGGTAATCAGTAGTAACCTGCTATGTACCTGTCCATGTCTTTCTCCATAATCATATGCAAGGCTGTTATTTTATATATATACTCTTGATATTTTTTTAAGTTCCAGTTCTTTGTTTTTTTACCAAAATAAAAGTATACCATAAACCTTAGTCTGCAATCTGCTTTTTATATGTAAAATCATCCCCCAAATCAAGAAATATAAATCTGCCATTTTTTTCCCTTTTAAAGAACTGCATAATATCCTACAGGACAGATACAGCACTTCCCCCTACTGATGGGCATCAAACAACCATCCAGTCAACATCTTCGTTCCTATCGCTTTAGGACAGATCCCCAGAAGGGAGATGCCTGGGTCCAAGGTTCTCATGGTGTTTTCTTTTAATAGCTATTTTCAAATTACTTTCCAAAGAGGTAGAGGCAATTCACCTTCCCAAGGGCAACACCCATTTTCCAGCATGACGAGCAGCACCAGGCCTCCCTTGAATTTTTGTCCATCTGAAGGGTTAAAAATCAACATCTCCTTGTTTTAATTTGGACTTTCCTATCTGCCCAGAATAACTCTTAAACATTTCCTCTGCCAGTTTTTCTATTGAGTCATCTTTCTCTTATCAATTTGTAAGAGCTCTTTCTATGACAGTAAAGAAAATCCTGTGTTCATCATATGCATTGCCAGCATTCTCTCCAATCTCTCATTTGTCCTTTGACTTCATTGGAGGTATCTTTTACTTGAAAAGTTATCTTCTGCAATCAAATGTGTTTAGCTTGTCTTTTATAGCTTCTGGGTCTCTGGTTTTGACTAAGTGGTTCTCTTCCATTCCACAGTTTAACAAATAATTCCTTAAATTTATATACTTGTTTATGAACTGTGTGTCCATCTATGTCAAGATTCATATACTTAAAAGGGCTATCTGTCCTAAAGGAACAGTATAAAACTAAGGGACTCCCACTTAATTGCCACGTGGGACATTTTGAAAACCTCATAAGAAAGATGAAGAGGAGATGAAAAACACTGTGTTCTAAACGTATAAGGAGAATTGCAAAAGAGGACAAAAGAAATACTTAAAATCACCATCTTCTTCCCCTCAACTTCATTAGAGATGAGCCCCAAAGAAAAGTCACTCTCCTAAGAACCATCCTTTGTTCTTCATTTAAGTTGAAATTTTAAAAGCAACTAACTATAGTCCGAGGCCTTAAAAACCTAGAATCCACACCAATGAGCTCGTTGAAACGAGGAAACTTGGAGACAATTTGAACTGCATGGCAGTCACCATCGTGCCAAAATTATGGCACCATGGGGAGATCACTATGTGGATGCGAAATGGCTGAATTTTCTAGCCATTGTTACAGGTGACTATCTTTAATGCCAAAGAAACTTAAGGCACAGAGTATAGGGACACGCTCTTTTAAATTTAGTCCCTTCAAGGCTCCAGGCCCTCCTGACCACCAAGCACCTTAAAGCTCTCCCCTGGATTATCAAAAAGCCCCTACAACTTCCACAGCTTCGGCACTGACAGTGAAGGCTGCAGTCCCTCAGTACAGGTCAGTTACGACCCCAACCACGTGGGATTAGGCCACCCCACAGGGTAAGGGTGCCAGTCGCCACTTTGGGGGCCCAGGGCACCCATACTTCTCACCAACTAACTTCAAATTTGGGATTTCCCACCACACCCATTGGGTTTGAAAACTCCCTAGAAGGACTCACAGAACCCATTGAACATGCTATACTTACAGTTATGGTTTTATTATAGTAGAAGGATGCAAAGAAGAAGAAGCCAAAAGCAGAGACACATGGCCAAAGTCTGGAAGGGTCTCAAAGCCAGGCTCCTGCAAACTCTCCACATGGAGTCAGAGCAGGTCACCCTCCCAGGATAGAGGTGAATCTTCTCAATCAGGGAGGCTCACAGGAGCTTCAAGGGTCCCCAGTTGATATGGGGGTCTCACGACACAGGCATGATTGATGGAATCAATGCCTGTGTGGTTGAAACCAATCCCCACCCCCCACCAGAGGTCACACTGGTCTTCCTGGGGAGCCAGCCCCACCCCAAGACTGCCCTGCCTCTCATTAGCACCTGAACTCTCAGGTATGGTCCTGGGCCCACCATGAAAAACAAAGGACAGCCAGATGGCAGGGAATCCCAGGAACTGAGGTCAGGGTACTGCAGCTGGTTCTCATTTTCTATTAGCTCCTCATGGATGGGACCTCTGCTGCTAGGCTCACCAGGCCCCAGTCCATCCAGCAGAGGGCTCAGCCCGGAGCGGGCACGTACCCAAACATGGCGACCAGCAGGTTGACCAGCAGGATGTTGGTGGAGAGCATGTAGATGCACACCAGGGGGATGGTGATCCACTCAGGGAACCGGGGCAGATTCTGCTCATCCAGCTCCACGCACAGCGGCTTGGACTCGTTCCCAGTGAAGGTGCAGTGGGCAAAGTCGTACGTGGTTCCTAAAGGGGAAAAGCCGGAAGGCAAGGTAAGGACCCCATGGAGGGATGAACGCATGCCAAGGGCTATAGTACGAAGGTCACACAATGTGCTGGACACTGGGGCATTTTATCCAAACAAGGTACAAGCTTGAGAATCACCATCTTTATCCACTCGGTATTAACTGAGCAGTTCCTATGAGCAAGGGACTTTGCTAGGATGTGGAGATAAAAGAAAGGGCACGACAGGTAAGGTCCTTGTGCTGAGGGAGCCTCCAGCCTCTTTGGGTTGGCAGATAATCAACCACACAAGTGTAAAACCCCAGCACATGGGAAGTGCTAAGAAGGACATGGACAAGGTGCTCTATAGGCCGGGGAACAGTTCCCCAAGGAAAATGTCTCTCAACTGAGAGTAGAAGGATGAGCAGGTGTCAACTATATGAATGGAGACAGGGGAGTGCCCGGAGCATTCCAGAAAAGGGAACGGGCAAAGGTGGTGGGTGGGGTTAGGAAGTGTCCTGGAAGTGAGAGAATGAGTTATACAATCACCAGACATTTTTTTTTTTAATCTTTATACTAAAAATAATGGGAATCCATTAGACTGTTTGAGGCAGAGGAATGGCACATCAGATTCTCTTTAATAAAGGATCGCTCTGGTGATAATAAAGGATAATAAAGGATTCTCCCTGATGGGGAAGGAGCCAGAGGAAAGCATGAAGAGATTACCATGAAGGCAAGTGATGGGGATGGCTTGGGATAGGGGTGGAAGGGGGAGTGGAATAGAAGGATCTTTAGGAGATAAGATAAACAAAACAAGCTGATTAATTGGATGGGGCAGTGGCAAAATAATGGAACAGAACTGGGAGACAGGGGGATCAAGCTTCTTCTCAAGAGCATCCCTGGAATTCTCAGTGGCTGCCCAGGATTTGAACCTCCTGCCACCTGCTCCCTGGGACACTGCCTGCTGCCTCTGCTCAGCACTAGCACCACAAACGCAGGTTGCTGTGGGCCCTCATGGAGCACAACTCGCACAGCACATGGATGGAGAGTAGCACCAAGGACCTTGCCATCTGTAGCAGTTTGATATGGTTAGGAATCCCAAAAATAGATACTGGATTATGTTTGTAATCTGGTCTGTACCTGGGCATGATTAAGTTATGATTAGGGCTTTGATTGGGCCACGTCCTTAGGGCAATGAGTCACCATCCCTTGGTGGGTGGGGACTCACAGATAAAAGGCATGGCAAAGGACAGAGCTGAGGGGTTTTAATATTGGAGTTTTGATATTGGAGTTTGATGCTGAAGCTGGAGCCCCAGGGAGAGAGACAGAGCTGTGTGCCTGATAGTCTACAGCTGATCTTGTGGAGAGAGGGAAAGTCTAGAGAGCCTCATATCCTACAGCTGACCTTGTGGAGGAAGCAGGAGCTGAGCCCAGAGGAACCCAGGAAGCCTGAACCCTCGCAGATGTCAGCAGCCATCTCGCTCCAAACAGACTTTGGTGAGGGAAGCAACTTAGGCTTTATGGCCTGGTATCTGTAAGCTCCTATCCCAAATAAATACCCTTTATAAAAACCAACCAGTTTCTGGTATTTTGCATCTGCACCCCTTTGGCTGACTAATGCACCATCATTTCATGGAAAGGAAATGTTTCTAAAACCTCGGAAGAGGCTTCAAGATAAAGGACCAGAGAGACTGGGTAGGAGATAATAAAAGAAGAGAGAGAGGAGCTGAAAAATGCAACCCACAGGAGCAGGCATGTCTGAACATTTTATGGTGGCAGGACGGGAAAGGACAAGCCAGGGCCACAGCCAGCCTCATAGAGATGCTTTACATGGTTCATTCGCAGCACACACCAATTCACACAGGCCCACTCTTTCCTGACATAAGCTGGACATGAACAAATGAATGCCATCCTGCCATCATTAGCCTGCCTCCAAAAACTAGTTGGCAGTGAGCTGAAGTTGGAAATTTAAATTCCAAGTCCCAATGCAAAATCTTCAATATTGTTTTTTTTTTAAATGATTTTAAAAAATGGATTTCTAGTCCCTTGTGTGTAGAAAACTCCCAAACTAGCGAAGTTCGTTGCTTTCAGTTGCCACATGGCTGTTGAAACTATGAGACTCTATTTTTAAGGCTTGAGAACTACTGGCTGAAATGTTTGGGACTAGTCTGTAAGGCTCACTTAAAATCCTGCTTCACTGCCAAGAAAAGGTTTTGAGGGGTGAGTTCTCAATCCATGGCGTTGAGCCCCATTTCAGCTGTGTACTTCCAAAGACACCACCCCAGAGTCAGAGGTGGGCACCCCAAAGGCCGGTTAAGGAAACCACTGCTTCTCCCTGCCCCGCTTCCCCCTGATAAGAGCCAGCCTTACCATCCACATCACTGGGCACCTGGCCGAACATGGCCAGGTACGGCTCGTAGATGACCGAGCGGAATATCCACTTCCAGCGATACTCGTTCTGCCTGAGGATTCCTTGTCTGGCCACGCCGAACGCCACCATCCACACAGCAAAGAGGAACAGGAAGAAGAACACGTCGACCATCTGTGGAGGGGGCACACCGGAAGGGAGTGAGGACGGCACCAAGGGGTCTGCTCAGCCCCTCGGCCTGGCTAGTCTCAACTGACCGTGGAGAAGGGCAGAGGCCTCGGGGCAAATCGAACGCACGCAGCATTCACTTGCTGACCTGTGGGTCTTGTGACATCTGTTTTCTGGAATTAAAACTGACTTATGCATTTTCCCTGACAGGTCCCCAAACCTTCTTGGTAATAGCAGCCCTCTAGGTGAGAGACTGACACCAACCAGCTCAAGAGCAAAAGAGGGCCCTGACTTTGGGAGTGCCTCTCTTTCACTACCCCTCCTGACACATTCTTTAAACCCCAAAATTATAGCCTTCAATTTTAATTTGGGGGGGGGGGGAAGCTATCCATATTAGACAAGAATGAAGTTTCAGGGTTTTTTCATCTTTTGCACTCATGGCATGACTTCGTGGTGACTTGACTCCTCAGATATGCTTTGAATTAAAACCACAAACTCCAAAGAACTCAGCGTTTGGAAATGAACTTCCAGATGAGCTCATTGAATGCCCATCTGATTGAAAGACACAAAACAGTGGAGTTTGGGGCCATCTGGAAAGCAAGTTTAGGAAAGCAACCCTGTCTATGCTTAATTATCCTTCAGCCATCCATCTTTATAAACAGGCCTGGGAGTATTTTTACTTAATCTATATTACAAGATAATAAACTCTTCTTCTTGCTCACTGCACGTCCCTTGACAAGCATATTACACTCCTTGGACCCAGTTTTCCACATCTGTAAAAGAAGTCTGAAAGTCCCTACACTGCCTATGCTCTTAGAAAATTAAGATTCCAATGAGCATGAATTGTTGAGAAGCAAATGAACAACCTTTGTAAAGGGACTGAGGTTGTTAGCAAGGCACCGAATTATGCTCCTTGCTCCTCAGAGCCATCTGTTGTTAAATCTTAAGCTGGGAGAAGCCTCTGATGAAAACATCAAAGAAAGCAAATCTTATCGCTTATGTAATGCAAAAGTCACCCTATGGACAAAAAAAAATCCTGCTGTCAGCAATTAAAGGAGCAATTAAAGTACGGAAAATGATCTCGACAAGTATTCTTGACTCTTACCATCCTCTGCAGCATTATAATCTTGGGTCCTAAATTTCTGCTTACAGTGAAAATATGGATCAACCGTAGAGTGAATATAATGTAATCCAGGCAAAAAATGACTCGTCCAGAATACAAAGAGCTTTTATTAGAAGACTGGAGCCTGTGGAAAGAAGGGCAACGGAATTGGTGAGACATTCACAAAACATTTCAAAGTTTTGTTTTAAAAAATAACCAAAGTCAAAAAATAGCTGCAAGCTATTGAGATCTAGGGGCTTGAGAGTGGGTAAAAAGCAGGCAGAGGACAACACCCACGTGTCAGGCCTTCAGAAGTCTTTTGCCCTCAAGGACTCAAGGAGAGGCCAGGGAATTAAAGGTTCTTTACACAAAACCAAGCTTTAGAGTGTCCCACCTCTGGAGCCCTTCCTTCTCAAATGCCTCCTGCAGGAACCCAAACCTATAACTGCTCTGTTCCTTAACTCACAAAGCTTTTATAAAGATCTCAATCCCCAACCCTCCAACCATCGGGACTTGACCCTGCCAGGTTTCCCCTAAGGAAACAAACCTCCTTCCCACCAGATCATTTGATTAGGCAACCACTTGCTAACATGTTCATTGAACAGTCACGTGCTATCTATGCAGAATGCTCTAAAATAATGTGAACCCAACTGTGCCTCAAATGCTAGGACTTTTAAACCAAGCAGTAAGGGAGAATTTTTTGAGGAGGAAATTGGGGTTCTCAACAGGTTGAGCATTCGTACATTCTGACATTCTGTATCAGTTTAAATAGTAAGTTAGGTTTCTCTGCAAAGGGACATCATGTGTGCTACTCAAATATAACTGCTAGCCTGATCTTAAAGCTTTTTGGGGAAGGCGTGGCCAAAGCAGACTGGTTGATTGGGTCATGGGTTGGGGGCATAGCTGATCCTCAACTTCTCTATCTCATGAAGGGCATATTGCTTTTTGCCTTTATTGGAAATTTCCATTTGGCTCTTCTAATCACACACCCTGGCTTTTGGGATTGGGGAAATACACTACAAGGGCTGGTTCCATTGTCAACACTCAAGCTGAACTAGAGTCCATGAAATGTGGGAGAGTGTGGGCTATGATGTGGACCACTGACCATGAGGTGCAGCGATGCTCAGAGATGTATTCACCAAATGCAATGAAAGTCTCATGATGATGGAGGAGAATGTTGCTATGGGGGGAGTAGTGGGGTGAGGGGGGTGGGGGGTATATGGGGACCTCATATTTTTTTAATGTAATATTAAAAAAATGAATAAAGACAAAAAAATATCTAATACCCTCATCATCCCCCATCCTCCCCAATTTCTAAGAACAAAGAGAAAGTCCATAAAGAACGCCTTTGCAATTACAGTTCATGGGGCAAAGACACAAACTTCCACCAACTCAGCTGCACCTCCAAGAAGCAGAGACAGTGGTCTCCCATAATAATCTTTATTGGGGGAATAAATTGGCTTCTCTTGGGCTATGAACCACCAAATATCATGTCTCCACCTTTACACACCATATAATCCCTTAAAACCTCAAATGGGGAGAGAGGATGAGGACTACTCACCGAAATCCAACCCCTGCTATGAAGTAAAAAAGCCCGAGCGTGTCCAAAACGTTCCACAGGTCAGTAAAATAATCCACCCCATTCATGTACCACTGCAGCACAGAAAAGGGGTGGAGAGGACATCAACAGCCTGGAAACATCAACACTTACAGATATAAGGTTCACTCATTTTTTCCCCAGGTTTTAATTTTTTAGCCAATGATTTGTTGGTTTATTCTTTCATACGTCAAGTAAGCAGGACCACATGGTAAATGGAAAAACAGGCTGCACAGTGGCTGTTCTGTTATTTGTGTGTTGCTGACAAAGCCAAGAAAAGGGACTCATGTATCCTTAATGTTCTTTAAAGATGAGCCCTCAGGGAGTGAGTATGAGCTGTGCGGGCAAATATCAAACACCCAGGTCACCATGTACAGTGGAGTAAGTTGTGCACTGCACAATACTAACAGGTGTGATGCATCCTGTAATCAGCACAGATTTGTGAATTTATTGTGAAAATGTTCTGGCACATAGCAGGAAAGCATCTTGATAAAAGGAACCTTTGTATCATTCATAATTTTTAGGAAGGAAAGTATGATCAAAAAACACTGAGACAAAGACAGAAAGGATTTTCAATTAGTCTGCATCTTGACAACTCTCTGGCAATCCACAACCTGGATTTGGGGTGTTGGTTATTTAGCCCTTTCATTCATTTATTCTTTCACCCCAAACGTATGTACTCAGAGCCTATGGGCTTCTAAATACAGGTGCTGGGCTCCTAAGCTACAAAGACATCAGATACATACTTTGCTGATCCTCAAGGAATCTACTATTCCTTGAGAAAGACAGACATTAAAATAAAATGAGATAAGGCCAAAGGCCCACGTGAGCTCAGAGAAGGAAACCACCAGATTTTCTTGTGTAAGGCAGGAAAACAGTGCCAAAAAAAAAAAAAAGTGTCACCAAAGGACCATGGCACTTTTCAATTTTCCTACTTGAACTCATCCACACGGGTCCATCTGATACTCAGATATTATGTTTTCTACCTTGCAGCTGAAGCTAAGACCCAACGAGGCTAAGGAACCTGGTCGTTGGTTGCGTCTCCCTAACGTCACAGGGATTCTTTATATCCTCCAGAGATCCTGCAGCCTTAGACTTGGAAGTGATTCAAGAGACGTCACAGATTTCTCAAGAAGAATTTCCTCTCACTCATTTGTGAGTGCAAATAGCAACTTCAGCGGGCGAAGAGCATTATGAAATCCAGCATCAAAGAAATATTAAAATCTCCCCAATTTGTGCAACCTAGCTTGACCCTGTTCCACTGTGGGACGGCTGACCTTGGGGTCACCTTTCTTTAGGCTCCAAAACTGAGCCAGGATCCCTAGAGAAGGCCACGGGCGCCATCTCCTCGAGTGGCCCTAGTGGTGTTGCTCCCACACCCAGAGCCAGGGACTAAGCAGGAAAAGCCTCGCTGGGCAGGTCTGACCTGACGCCCGATCCCCCTTTAAAATTCTGGTCTTAGGGGCACAAAGGGCAGCCTCGGCAGCCCCCGCCCAGCTCCATTTGTGCCTGGGCGATTTTCAGAAGTCTAGCCAGCAACAAGGGGGGAAATCTTAAAAAGCTCAATCTTGGGGTTCCAAGGTGCTGCAGCAGTGAGAAAACATTTTAAAAATAAACAGAGGGGACTTTTCTGACCAAAACACCCGAGATAAGGGTATATTCAAAAAAATACCAGGGCCATATTTGACACATCTTTCAGGATTTGGGGATCGATTGGGCCTCAAGGTTGAACAGTGCTCTCCATGAAGGCATGATGGAAATTTCTTCATTTTACATAAACATCAGCAATGCCTGTTGAATAGAATGACGAGCTACTTGGCAGCTATATTTGCATTTATTCACTGCCTCGGTTCAAAATTCCAAATCAGCACATCAGCATCTGCGTCCAGGCATGGCTCAGAAAAGAAGCTCTTTGACACAAGACACAATCTAAAACAGATACTATCCTGGGTTTTTTTCCTAACACGTGTGAGTCAGGTTAATTAAAGGAACACCAGACCAGCAGAATTCTTAGAGGAAACCAATCAAATTTCGAAGTTCTAATGGCTGCATCTGCAGACAAGAAGAGAAACAGCGACCCCCAGTGTCAGATTCGTTTAATGACAAGACTCTATGGCTCTCCCTGCAGACTCTCCTAAACCAGAGTCAGAGCTGGGAGGCTGGCAAGGACCTTAAGTGGACGAGCCAGACTTAACCCAAGCTCCTGGCCTGAGCACAGGCCTCTTCCCAGACACGGCCTCATGCGTACTATTGCTGAATTAAAACTGTCCCATGCACAAATAACCTGTGCGAAGAAAGCTAGACGTTGTCATTGTTCCCCTCTGCACCGAACGTCATCAATGGGCTGGACCCCGTGGGGTTCACCTCTTCCCAGCAGGCCCTGGGATGGCTGAGAAGCACCTTATCCACCTCTTCACAGCCAGCTCCCTTCCCCAAGTTTCCTTCCTCCCCTGCTCCAGGCCACTCCCATTCAGTGCTCCGCGTCTTTCCCAAGCAAAACCTCACCCTGCACCGCCCAGGGCCCTTCTCCAATCAGAACGTGGCTACCCTGGATCTTCTTCTCATGTGGCCCTAATAAGGGACTCGGTAGCTAAATATTCACACAGATTGGTATGGAGGTATTTGTGACTTACAGCCTTCACATTCTACTGCTCAACCAGCCGCCCCTAGACGCAGGGCTCACTCATTTATCAACGTTCGCCTCCATCTCCCTTGAAAGCTCCTAGAAATGCACCCTGTCAATCATCTCCAGCTGGCAGCAAGGTCCAGAAGGCCAGAGATATTTGTTTTGTTCATTGCTGTGACCCCAGTATCTAGAACAGTACCAGGCACATAGTAGGAGCTCCATAAATATTCATCCTTCTGTCCTCCTTGCCTTCCTTCCTTCTTTTATTGCTTATTTGTGCTCATGATTTATTTCCCCACTGCACTATGAATTCACTGCTGCTCGATTCTCTTCCTCAAGGCCAAGGTGCAGAAGCCAAAGCCCAGGGCAGGGAAGTGCCTCGTTCAAAGTCACACAAACCCCAGCCTCTGCGGGCACACGGTACTGTCCCCTGCCGTTGTCTCCACTGCAGGCAGCAGAGCTCGGCTTCACACAGGTGATGCAAACACCCAGGGACCCATCAGAGGCCTGGACCTCCAGGGGCCCAGCTGCCTCTCAGGTGACCAGGACAGGAGACAACTGTTGGGAGCGGGCAGGCTGCTGGCGAAGGGCCCCCGATTTCAGCAGACCTGCCAGGATCCTTCTGCATTTACCCCATGCCTAAGACGGGCAGTGCCGGCTGGAGGGAGCACCCCAGGCCCCAGAACAGGGCCTCTCAGAGGGACAAGATGTGGGCCACTTCCCTCTCCAGGCCACAAAGCCTTCTGGCCACACCCTTTGTCCTCTTCTGCAAAGGCTCCCATGGGAGTGTGGTCCTTTCCCCTTTGCTGTGCCTTTGAAAGGTGGCCACTTGCCCATCGGGTACAGGACAGAGAGGAACCCCACCCTGCCAGTTCAGGAGAAGGGCGAGTACGCGGCCCTGTTAAAGGAGGGGCGTCCTGTTTCCACCCCGGCCTCAATCTGGCCGGCATCCATTCCTATCTTACACTGTGTCCTAGTCAGCCAAATGGCTGCTGATGCAAAATACCAGAAATTGATTGGTTTTTATAAAGGGTATTTACTTATTTGGGGTAGGAGCTTACAGATACCAGGCCATAAAGCACAAGTTACTTCCCTCACCAAAGTCTATTTGGAGCAAAATGGCCACCGATGGCTGCGAGGCCTCAGGCTTCCTGGGTTCCTACGTTCCTGGGGATTGCTTTTCTTTGGGTTCAAAGTTCCTTTCTTCCCAGGGCTTGCTTCTTCCTGGGCTCAGGGTTCCTCTCTTCCTGGGGCTGGCTTCCCTTTCCTCTGTGAACTTACTTCCTGGGGCTCCAGCTTAAGGCTTCAGCATCAAACTCCAACATCAAAACGCCATCATCAGAACCCACGCATCAAAAGCTCCAACTCTGTGCTTTGCCATGCCTTTTATCTGTGAGTCCCCACCCACCAAGGACTGGGGACTGGGTGGGGACTCCATGCCCTAATGATAACTCAATCATGCCTAGGTACAGATAAGATTACAAACATAATCCAATATTTCTTTTTGGAATTCATCAATTATACCAAACTGCTACACACTGTGATTCTCCTTCAGTCTTCCTCTGCCTTCTCTCGCACAGGACACCTTCAGCCCCTTGCTGCCGAAACACGGTTTAAGTCCAAATAAGAGAACTAGGAAGTGAACGACGGCATCGGAGAAGGAAATGCTATGGAAGGCACAGTCAGCACAGGGCTACTGCCCCCTGAGCCCATGCCTGTGGCTCTCATGAGGCTGGTTCTGAAAAAACTCCTCTGCGAGTCAGGTGGGGGAGCTGCTTTTGGAAGAAAGTCTGGTCCTCTTGCCATGGTCAGCACTGACTAGTATAACTCAATGTATTCCTCCTCCACCTCCACCCCATCCCCACCTGCCTCCAGAAACCTCCAACCGCCAGGCATGGGGAGGCAGGCACAGGGCTCTGTTGCCAGGACTCCTTCCACCCTCACACCCAAGGCAGATGGCACTAATCGATCCAGGCCCTCTCCTGCCAAGAACAGACAGAGCCTCAGAATCCTACCTAACCCAAGACTCTTGGAAGCCAGAGTCCACATGGTAGCTGAAACCAATTTAGGATTCCTCCACTAGGCAGTGATTTTGCAGGGTCAAGACTACATTCTCTTCCCTCTAAATCTCTTGAGCACTTGGCAGAGCCTCTCATAAACTCTAAGTACTTGTCAGATGGACACGTGGCTGGCTTTGGACTCAGAGAGACAACAGAGGTGAGGGCAGCCGCAGGTCTCAAAGAATTTGTAACCTACTAAGTCTGAAAGGCTTTTCTGGAATCACTTCTTAATGGTTCAAGGACAGCAGCGTCCTTCACCCTCAGCATTTATTCATTTGACAATTACTAAATGAGCATCCATTCTGTGCCAGGCCTGGGCAGACGCTTCAGATTCCATGGTGGAAAGAGGATGCCAAAAGCTGCAGATCCCAAGAAACTGCAGAAAAGTACAATGAATAATTCATACAAACCCTCTAAAATCCACAGGGACTTACACGACTTTAAAATACTGTCACTTGGACACTCGGGGCAGAAGATGCCCTCAGCTCTGCAGCCCCCTCGGCTCCCCTGCCGCTCAACGGGCCGCATCCCTGCACCCCGCTGAGGGAGCCCAAAGTCTCCTCTTGGAATGCGCAACCATTCCTGAGGAATTCATCTCCGTCAGTCAGTGAGAATTAGAGAGCTTGGTGCTAAGAGCATCACAGCTAAGAGCTGTGATGGGCAATTTGATGTATCACCCGGGCTGGCTGTGGTATCCAGTTTTTGGTCAAACACTAGCCTAGACGTTGCTATGAGGGTGTTTTGTATATGGGATTAACGTCTATGTGCAGCTGACTTAGCAAAAGAGATGACCCTCCATAATGTGACCTCGAGAGCAGAAAACGGAGGTTTCTGGAAGAAGCAGCTTGCCTCAAGACTACAGGATCTACTCCCCTGAGTCTCCAGCCTGCTGACTCAAGAGGGCAACATCAGTTCTTTCTGGAATGTCCAGCCTGCCAGGCTGCCCCACGGATTTTAGAATGACCAGCCCCCTCCATCGCATGAGCCAATTCCTTAAAATACATCCCTTACTACATATACACACACATATCCTGTGGGTTCTGCTTCTTTGGAGAACCTGACTGATACAAGCTCTCATTGGATTGCTAAGAGTTGTAAAATGCATCTTTAAGGAGCAGATGTAGCTCAAGTGTTTGAGTACCTGCTTCCCACATGGTGTCCCAGGTTCTATCCCCAGTACCTCCTTAAAACGAAAACAAACCACGAAGAAACCAACTCAGGGAAGCCAGTATAGCCCCATGGTTGAGCACCAGCTTCCCACATATGAGGTTCTGGGTTCAAACCCCAGCCCCAGTACCTAAAAAAAAAAAAGCATCTTCATATTCATGGATTACTACCTAACAGAGAACAGTTATTTTGGGGGAAAAAATGATTTTTAAACTTCAGAAGCAACTTCCCCACCTCTGGGCTCTAAGAAGAAGCCGCCCGCTGAGAGGGTGATGGCCCCGAGGCAGTGCTCCTACCTGCCTCACTTCGTCACAGAGCAGGACAAAGACCAGCGCGTAGAGGATCAGCTCGGGCGTATGTGGCACGGAGTGGAAGTCCATGAGCATCACATAGGCGAAGAGCAGCAGGAAGGCGATGTAGAAGACCACGTTCCAGGAGAAGACCACAAAGGGGGAAGTGAAGAACGCCATGTAGTACCAGAGGAGCCTCTTGTGCTTGTCGATGGGCTTCTTCCTGGGGGGACAGGGAGGAGTCCCGTGATGGCTGTCACCAGCTTCTCATGGGAGCAGCCCATGGTGGAGTGGGCTCTGGCCCGGAGCAGCCCAGTCTTGCTTGTAAACATATATCAAGGAAAGCAGATTTGGCTCAACAGATAGAGCATCCGCCTACCACATGGGAGGTCCAAGGTTCAAACGCAGGGCCTCCTGACCCAGGTGGTGAGCTGGCCCATGCACAGTGCTGATGCACACAAGAAGTACCGTGCCATGCAGGGGTGTCCCCCGCATAGGGGAGCCCCACCCGCAAGGAGTGCGCCCCATAAGGAGAGCTGTCCCATGCGAAAAAAGCACAGCCTGCCCAGGAGTGGCACCACACACATGGAGAGCTGATGCAGCAAGATGATGCAACAAAAAGAGACACAGATTCCCGGTGCCGCCTGACAAGAATACAAGCAGACACAAGAACACAGAGCGAATGGACACAGAAAGCAGACAACAGGAGGGAGGGGGGAGAAAGGGAGAGAAATTTTTAAAAAAAGAACTGTAGATCAGTGGACCCACAGGTGGGGGGAAGGGCAGGGAGGGCCAACACTGTGCTCTAGGCTGACCCGGTCAAAATCCATGGCTAGTGAAGATTAACGCCACATCTACCTGTTTGAATCCAAACCCAGGGAAAGGCAGAAAAGATACCAGACCAGAGGTGTAGGCATTCACATGATGTCATGAGTTCCAGGCCTTACATATAACCATTTACATAAGAATTCACACGTGCAGAGGCACATCGGTGCACACACAGGCACGCATGGTTGTGTGCCTTGCTTCGTACCTGAATGACACAAAGCCACAGCCAACCAAGGGTATAATAAACAGACACAGGATAATCTTCCAGTTCTTGGTGTCTCGGGAAATCTCTCCATACCATTGCTTGGAAAGAAAATTCTACGGGAAACAGAGACAAAAAACACAGTTTCTTACAGTTGCAATTAAATGCAGGATGGAATAAGACCTTTGCCCAGCTCCCAAACCTCCCCAAAAATAAACACTCTGAATTAAGATATTTGTTTTTTTATATTAATTACTTGGATTCTAAATGGCTGTAATAAAACTACTTAAGTTTCTGTTTAATTTCACTCCTAGGTCTATAACTAAAAGAATTGAAAGCAGGGACTCGAACAGATATTTACATACTGACGCCCATAGTAGCATTATTCACAATTGTCAGAAGGTGGAATCAACCCAAGTGCCCACTCGCTGGTGAATGGATAAACAAAAGGTGGTATAGCCACATGATGGAATATTAGTCAGCCATGATAAGGAGTAAAGTTCTGATCCATGCTACAGCGTGGATGATCCTTGAAACCATTATGCTTAATGATGTAAGCCAGACACAGAAGGACAAATATTGTATGATTCAACATAGGAAATATCTAGAATAAGCATATGCACAGAGACAGAAAGATTAGAGGTTACAGGGGCTGGAGGGAGGGAGATTGGGAAGTGTTTGCTCCACGGGTAGAGAGATTCTGTTTGGGGTAGTGAAGAAGGTTTGGTGATGGATGGTGATGATGGTAGCACACCATTGTGACTATAATTAATGCCACTGGAATGTACACTTAAAAATGGTTAAAATCCAACTGATGATGCAACTGGAAAATGGCCTTGAATTGAAGGTTCAATGCGGATCTAGCAGAATATCCCTGTCTACATATAATAACATGACTTTAAAATGCTGTTTGACCTAATGTAAGGGGGAAATGGAAAGGAGAAATGAGTTTATATGGCTACAAGTCTCTAAAAAAGAGTCTGGAGGCTGTCAGAAGGATTGCCCTTTTGCACAACTGAGCAGAATCTAAGAGACAGATAAAGTAGATACAACCCCAGGTATTGGTTCCTTTGAGGGCTAGAGAGACCCACGGGCTCTATGGTCATGGCAGATGGGGTTCACTGCCATGTCAGATGGCCCTTCTTTGGAGCTGGTGTTTCTGCGTGATGAAACTGGACTCAGATGGAATCTCTTTTCATAAGATTTTCATGCTACTTTACTGGAATTGTAGTTGGTGTTGGGCTTTAAGATAAATTCAGGGGATTTGAATCTCTGGACTGACAATATGATAGCCAGGCCCTGAGCCTCAACAGACTTCAGCTCCTACAATCTGATTTATTGGACTCACCTCACTCAGCTAAGATAGAGTTGAAGAAGGACAACCACCACACCATGGAGCCTAGAGTGCCTACAACTGAAAACAGGAGGATTGCATCCAGTATCCATGTGGAATCTGAGCCTCCTCTTGACATAGAGATGCCATGGACATAACCAATCCAAGGTCCACAGAGAAAAGGTGGCATTGGAGTGGAGTGGGAAAAGTGGACATGGTGGCTGATATGGGTATGGGGAATGGCAGGAAGAGATGAGATGTGGAGGCGCCTTTGGGACTTAGAGTTGCCCTGGATGGTGCTGCAGGGGCAATCACCGAACACTGTAAATCCTCCCAGGGCCCACTGGATGGAATGTGGGAGAGTATGGGCCATGATGTGGACCATTGACCATGAGGTGCAGAGATGCCCAGAGAGGTACTTACCAAATGCAATGGATGTATCATGATGATGGGAGTGAGTGTTGCTGGGGGAGGAGTGGTGGGGTGGGGGTGGTGGGGTTGAATGGGACCTCATAGTGTTTTTTTAATGTAATATTTTTACAAAATCAATAAAAAAATAAAAAAATAAAATAAAAATGGTTAAAATCGCAAATTTTATTTGATGTGTCTGTGTTAGCAAAATAATTTTTTGTTTTAATCTGTTTGATTTTCAGTTCTTTCAAAGTTGGACTCTGAATGTTAAAATCGAGGTGAAACAACCAGCAAGATGGCAGCAGAGTAAGGAGCTCCTAGAGTCAGCTCCTGCTACAGGGAAGTTATTAAATACCCAGAGTTCTCTGGAATTATCTGAAGCACCTGTTTGGGAACTCCAGGAGGCCAGAAGAGCATCCTGCCACATCCTTGAAGGAATGGAAGCTGGAGAATGCCTATCTGCAGAGAAGACTCATAAGTAGAGGCTCCACGCCATGGAGGCCGGTGCCCATCCTCCACTGGAGGCATAAGCCATCTTGGGAGCTGTTCCATGGCTGAAATTGAAAGCTCCACTTCCCAAAAATGGGGGAGGAAGAGATGGTTGGGCACCAACAGCTACTGATGAGTAAATTCAGCAGACTAAAGTATAATCCAGAGGACAGCTGAAGTTTGAGCCTGTTCAAGTCAGAAAGAGGCTAGTAGCTACCATCTTAACTCCATGCCTGGCACGAGGGGAAGCGGGGCGGACTGAATATCACTGCTGGTGGGGACTGGCTTCTTTCCATGCAGATCAGATTGCACCTCTAGCCTAGGCCCCAGTGCCACCTCCAGCAGGGAGGAAGCTGCAGGGACCTGCACCAGCCTCTCAGGGAGATTACCAGCCAAGTTGCAGAGGCCAGTGATTATTCTGCTCTGGCAGCACCAGCCACCCAAGGAGCTATTCTGCGGCTGGAATTTAAAGTTCCCATTCCCCAAAACAAGGGAGGAGGAGACAGTTGGCTGCCAAATTTGGCTACTGATTGGTAGACTCAGCTGGCTAAGATATAACCCTGGAAACAGCTGGAGCGTGAATGTGTCCAAGTCAGAAAGAGGCCAGTGGCCCCCATTTTGACTCTGTCCCCCAGCCTGAGGGGAAGCCAGGCTGACTGAAAATCACAGTGACAGTAGGAACTGGTTTCTTTCACCCATATTGGCCTGCAGCCCTAGACTAGCTTCAACCCTACCTGTAGCAGGGAAGAGGCTGGCAGGCCCTGCACCAGCCTATCCAGGTAACTGCAGGTACCTTTCACTTGCATGAACTGAATAATTGGAAGTCTACCCCAGCAAGTGGGTCATCTTGGACACACACAGCATAGATTGCTGCCCACAAGTGCAGCTCCATCCCCACCCCAGGCAGGGGAGAAAGGGATGTGAAGCCTCATCAGTCTCTTTGGGCAACTATAGTCTAGGCCTGCACAACTTGGATTATTCCACATAGCTATGACTCTGTCCCTACCCATGGCAAAGGAAAAAGTTGGGAGAAGCTTCATTGGTCCCTGGCACATTGAGGGCAGCTTGAGCCTCCACATCTTATAGCACCAATTACAACCTTGGCATCTAACTGCACAACAAAAAAGAGAGAAAGGGCAGGAAGCCCTAAACTAAAGAGAAAAGCTGCACCCAGAATAAATACGTAGTAATCCTGATGCCAAGACACCAACAAAAAATTACAATCCACACCAAGAAACAGGAAGCTATGGCCCAGTTAAAGGAAAAAGACAAGCCTCTAGATGACATAAAGGACTTGAGACAACTAATTATAGATATTCAAACAAATCTCCTTAATAAATTCAATGAGATGGCTATAGAGATTAAGGATATTAAGATGACACTGGATGAACACAAAGAAGAATTTGAAAGCATACATAGAAAATAGTAGATTTTACAGGAATGAAAGGTATAATAAATGAAATTTTAAAAACATTGGAATCACATAATAGCAGGTTTGAAGAGGCAGAAGGAAGAATTGGTGAGCTTGAAGAAATGACCTCTGACAGTGAACATACAAAAGAACAGATGAAGAAAAGAATGGAAAAAATTGAACAAGTTCTCAGGGGACTAAATGACAGCAAAAGGCGTGCAAACACATGGGTGTCCCAGTAGGAGAAAAGAAGGGAAAAGGGGCAGAAGGAATATTTGAAGAAATAATGGTAGAAAATTTCCCAACCCTATTGAAGGAAACAGATATCCATTTCCAAGCACAACATATTCCCATCCAAAAAAATTCAAATAGACCAAAGCTGAGACACATATTCATCAGAATGTCAAATGCCATAGATAAAGAGAGAATTCTGAGAGCAGCAAAAGAAAAGCAATGCATAACATATAAGGGACACCCAATAAGATTAAGTGCTGATTCCTCACCAGAAACCATGGAGGCAAGACAGTGGTCTGATATATTTAAGATACTACAAGAGAAACACTTGCAGCCAAGAATCTTATATCCAGCAAGACTGTCTTTCAAAAATGAGGGCAATATTAGAATATTCACACATAGACAGAAACTGAGAGAATTTCTAAGCAAGAAACCAGATTTTCAGGAAATAGTAAAGGGTGTGCTAAAGCCTGAAAAGAAAAGAGGAGAGAGGGGCCTGGAAAAGAGTCTAGAAATGAAGAGTATAACAATAAAAGTAACTAAAAGTGTCAAAAGAATGGTGAATATAAAATGTGACAGATAAAACTCTGTCAGGAATGAACTTAACCAATGATGTAAAGCACTTGTATTCAGAAAACCGCAACTCAGTGTTAAAGAAATGTTTAAAAAGGCCTAAATAACTGGAAGAACATTCCATGCTCTTGGATCAGAAGACTAATATCATTAAGATGACAATTCTACTCAAATTGATATATAATTGACATAAAAATTCAATGCAATGCCAATAAAAATCCCACCAGCATTAAAAAAATTTTTTGAAAACACAGTCATCAATTTATTTGGGAGGTTAAGGGGTCCTGAATAGTCAGAAACATTATAAAAAGGAAAAGCAAATCCTCATCTCCACACTTTAAATCATATTACCTAGATATAGTGGCAAAAACAGCATGGTACTGGCATAAAGACAGACACACAGACCAATGGAACCAAATTTATTTATGCTTCAGACAGACCCTCACATATATGGCCAGATGATTTTTGACTAGCCTATCAAAGCCACACAGCTTGGGCAGAACAGTCCATTCAACAAATGGTGCTGAAAGAACTGGATATCATAGCTGAAACAAGGAAAGAGGACGCATATCTCACACTTTATCCAAAAATTAAAATGGATCAAAAAACTAAAAATAAAAGCAAGAACCATAAAAACTTCAAGAAGAAACTGTAGGAAAATACCCAAGACCTGGTGGTAGGTGGTGGATTCTTAAAGGAGATAAGTGGAGGATTGAGATGGACTACTGATGTTTAACGTACATAGAAGTTTTAATTAGCTTTACTGTAAAAGTGGGGAAATGTACAGAGTGGATGGTAACACATAGTGAGTAACAAATAATCTAGGAACTGAACAGCACAGTGAACCAAGAGGTGGATGAGAATTGTGGTTGATGGTACAGATGCAAGAGTGTCCTTTGTGATCCAGAACAAATGTATATCACTACTGCAGGGTGTTGGGAATGTCGAGAAGCATGGGAAAAATACAGCTGGAGTGACCTATCGACTGTGGTTAGCAGTAGTAATATAATATTCTTGCATCTATGCAAAAGATGTACTGCGTTGATAATGAGGCAGTATGGAAAATGTGAGTCAAATGTACTCTCTGAATGTGGTAACAATCAGATGATATTATTTTATCTGTAGCAAATGACACATCGTGTGTTGATGGAGGGGTGTTGTTTGGGAATTCTGCACATGTGCATAATTGTTTTATAAGTTTCCAACTTCTGTCATAAAAAATATATTTCAAAAAGAATAATAGGGTGGGTTGGGGGGAAAACACACCAAATATAAGATAAGGACTATGATTAGTAGTAAGATTTTGACAGTGTTCTTTCATAGTTTGTAACAAACGTCTCATGACAATGCAAGGTGTTGGTGGAGCGTTGATGTATGGGACCCCTGTATGATGTTATGCGTGTTTGCTTTGTAAGTTCACAACTTTTACTATGCACTTAATTATGTGTGTTCATATATAAATGATATGAAGATAATAATAGGTTGGTGGGGGAAAAATATTTAGTAGTAATATTTTGACAATGCTCTTTAATCATTAGTTAAAAAGGTTTAACAACAATGCAAGTTATTGGTGGTAGGGTGAGTTATGAGAGTCCTTTATGATGTTATACACGTTTGTTTTGTAAGTTCACAACTATTATTATACACTTATTGTTTATGTATGAGTGATATACTTCAATAAATATTAAAATTTTTAAAAATTGAGGTTAAAATAAGGGTTGCTATGACTTTTTAACCAAGTCTAATTTGTATTATGCACGTTTAAACAAGTAACTTTCTTTTTTTTTTTTTTTTAAAAGATTGATTTATTTATTTAATTTCCCCCCCTCCCCTGGTTGTCTGTTCTTGGTGTCTATTTGCTGCGCCTTGCTTCTTTGTCCGCTTCTGTTGTCATCTGCGGCACAGGAAGTGTGGGCGGCACCATTCCTGGGCAGGCTGCTCTTTCTTTTCATGCTGGGCGGCTCTCCTCACGGGCGCACTCCTTGCGCGTGGGGCTCCCCCACGCGGGGGACACCCTTGCGTGGCAAGGCACTCCTTGCGCGCATCAGCACTGCGCGGGGGACACCCTTGCGTGGCAAGGCACTCCTTGCGCGCATCAGCACTGCGCGTGGCCAGCTCCACATGGGTCAAGGAGGCCCGGGGTTTGAACTGCGGACCTCCCATGTGGTAGACGGACGCCCTAACCACTGGGCCAAAGTCCGTTCTAACTTTCTAGCGCCTTTCTCCTCAAAGAGCACAAACTCGCATCAGGTCAAATGTCACCCTCAGGGCCCTGGCAGTTGCATTTTGAGAGGCAGGCAGGGAGGCTTTAGTCAGGAAACTCCAAGGGGAGTTGGGAAATGAGACTGCTGGGTTCTCGGCCCTGAGATGCAGGGAAAGGCTTTCCCCAGGCAGTCCAGGCCCCTGAAGGCAGGGGCAGGGGCCCTCCCAGGAAGGTGGAAGTTAGAGAACTCAGGTTGCCCCTGAGCGCTGCACTTTGAATAAACAGACCAGAGCACAGGGAAGAAACTCAGGTCTCAGAACAGGGGTCTGCGGTCAGCGTGATCGGTCCCCGCAGGACAGAGGAAAGAGAAAGGCGGCGACCGGGGGCCTGCCCCTCCCCGAGCATGTGACCTACCCCCAAGCCCCCGGGACTCTCTGCCGGCCGCCTGGGCACAGGAAGCGCCCCGCCAGGGAGAAACCGCGGCCAGTGGATCACCACCCAGCTCCCATGCACCCCGAGGGGCAACCCCAAGGCAGTGATGCTGGCTTGGCTGAATAAACCACTCGCATTCCAATCCTGCTCTTGGCCTCTGCTTCGGGGAGGACCCAAGCAAAGACAAGGAGTGTTCGTCTTCCTCGTTCTCACGTCCCTGCTGGGGAGGCGGACATGCCAGGCCACGGGCACCAGCAGGCCCCAGACCACAGAAAGCGTCCCTCCTTCCGGCATTCGGCCGTGGCTCTGCAGCGCGGCTGCGGTAACACGCTGGTCGCCCCCCGCCCCCTGGTCTCCGGGAACGTGAGTGAGCTGCCGTCCGGGTGAAACGCCCCGGGCTCGTGAACTGGGACACAAGCACCAGTCGGTCTCCCTGAGGCCCAAAGCCTGGGGACACTAGCAAAAGGGTCCTGAGAGGCTGGGAGATGAGCACAGCCCACTGTGGCCTGGCCCTCCCACCCCCAGCCCCGGGGAGGCCTCGACGGCCACCAGCTTCCTGGGCACACCCCAGACTGAGCATGTCTCTCTTGGACCTGCTACAGCGGCCTTTGGGTGCCCTGGCCGTAGAGAGCCACACCTACTTAATCTAGCTTAACCGTAGCAGCAAAAAAAAATTTTTTTTTCATAAACATCTTCCTGATTATCATCTGCAGGGTATAAAAGGAGGGCCACGAGGCAGACTAACAACATGGGATCAAATCCCAGCACTGCTCCTCCTTAGCAGGGAAGGCTGGGGAATATTCCAGGACTTCTCTGAGATCCTGAGTCCTCATCAGTAAAATGGGGGTGCCATCCACGTCCACAGCCAAAGGGGGAGATGAAACCCGATCACGTCCCTATGCCAGCCATTATCCCCCTCCTACACCCAAGAAAACTAAGGCTCAGAGCACAGTGTAGCTGGCCCTGCTTTGCACACCTCGACAGAGCCTGGGGGAGTGAAGGCCAGCCCGGGGAGCCAGGGACCCAGCTTGCAATTACGATGCTGCGCTGTCTGCTTTGTAGAAACGCAAAGAACCTTCCTTTCCTGCACCGCCTGGTACAGCAAGGATTCCTCCTGAAGCTGGATGCTGCCACCTCCCGTGACCTCATCAGCTCCTCCTGGGTTGAAGGAGAACATTTGTTTTTAATATTCTAGGCAATGGATGCTGCCAGTAGCATCTGCTATAAAGCCCCCTTCCAGTTCGTGCAGGTACAGTGGGTGACAACGGTGTCGTGACAGTGTCGTGTACCTGGACGCCCGGCTGGGCGATGAAGTGCTGGTCTGTTGCTTCCACCGCCAGCTCCAAACAGTTGCTTCCACCCCAAGCTTCGCAGGAATAAACCAGCAGTTGTTCTGCCAAATCTTCGTCGCTACTGTAGCACTCCGTGAACAGCTCTACAGCGGCCGCAGCCCAGAACAGAAGCTGGAGTCAGCGGGGGAAGACGCAGGCTCTCCTGCCCGCCCCTCCCCATGCAATGCCGGACTTCAGGAGCAGCCTGGGAGGGACTCCAGATCCAGGCACTGCCCAGGGAATGCCGTCACAGCGCAATGCTGTCTTGACTAAAGGGGTGTTCTTTAGGCGCACAGCACCCAGCAGAGCTCTTTGGGGTAACAGTGATCAGGGAATGCCCTGTGAGTTGAGCTGCACGGGACACGGGGCGTTCCCCTGCTCAGTCTGGGTTCTGGCAGAAGAGCCTTGGCCCCTGAGGAGGGGCTCCAGGCCTGGTGCCCCTCTTAGCCCCCGCAGCTCCTCCTCCACCTCATTTACATACTGCTCTTTCTTGGAGAGGTTTCTTTGCAGAAAAGGCTCAATGCAAAAAAAAAAGAAAAGAAAAAGCATGGTCCCCTGGGAAATCGAGGCCAAGTGAACCAACACAAGAAGCTGCTCAGGTGGCTGCCTTTGTGCAAGTAATAAATCCCCGTCCCTGCCCGGATCCAGCCTGCCGTCAGCAGAAGTAGATGGAACTGCGGCAGCTCACGCCTTCCCTGGCAAGCCAGGTAAAATCTCAGTTCTATCCACAGGATCCACAGGATCCAAAACTCCCAGGTCAAAGCAAAACCAAACAAAACCCTAAGCAGGCCTCAATGCTCCCTCTTGTGCTGAGTTTCTCAGACCCGGGGCTGGAAGTGGCACCGGGCAACAGTGGGATCAGAGACCCCGAGATTCCCCACGGTCATTCTCAGGAAAGGCAGGGAAGAGGCAGGAACCGCGTGGCCTGCCGCGCTCCGAGCTGGCCAGCAGGGGGCGCTTGGCCCCACCCCTGACCTTGGCCTCTGGGAGGCATGTGTCCCTGGCGGGCACCTGTGCCCCTCAAGCAGACCTGGGCTCCCCGTGCCGCCACTGCTGCAGACTCACCAACCGCCCGGGTCTCGTATTCATTAGCCAGCTCTTCTGACTCCCCAGCGGCGTTGATGTCGTTCTTCACCTTGGCCAGAGTCTTGAGAAGCTTGCTGGCCCCCAGGGCGGCTAGGGTACAGCCCTTGGTCTTTTCAGAAGGGTGGAGAATTTTAAGTTAGTTCATAATCCCCCCAAGTCAGCAGAGCAACATTATATCAGACGAGGAAGGATTCGTGGCAGAAGCAGGGAATCGTAAATGGTAACATCAGAATGACTCAGAGTAAGATTTGTAGTGAACACAAAATAATCTTGAACCTGAATATACTTGATGTCTTGAACAAGGAATTAACATACAAAATACATGTATATATCTCAAGGTAGATACAACAGGGAATCAAAAGACTATCATGGGAGGCCTGAGTACACCCAGTAACCCCCGTGGAGGGCAGAAGTGGATAAGGGCATAACTGATGCCATCAACAACGTAATTAACAAGGCTGCGTGTGTGTGCATTTGTCAATACTCAATGTCCAATTTTATGCTCTAAAGATGGAGACTGTGGCTACTTTTCAAGGGCCCATCAATCATTCACAAAAATTACTAAGTCACAAAGAAAATTCCTAACATGGAATTTGTACAGGCCCTGTTTCCTGTCTGTAATACAATATAACTAGAAATTAATTCTTCACCCAAATTAAATTTTAAAACCACACCCACACACACCTCAGGCGCAGGAGCCACCTGGACTGTCCGCCACGCAGGCCTCCCTTCCTGGGATAAGCTCCCCACTCACACTTCCAGCAACGGGGAAGCAGAGGCACAGCCATGTTCGTCCAACATCAGATTTTCCGTTTCATCGATGATGTTTTCAATGAGGCATGTGAGGTTCAAGGAGGTCAGAACAAGCACGACAAAGCACAAATTGGGCCTGGGCTTGGGCATTTACCTGTTCCCAAATGACCTTGGAGAGCTCCTTCTTGTTCTGAAGAATGGCCCAGATGAAGAGCGCTTGCAGGGGGTGCCGGGTTATAGGAGACACGTCCTGGTGGGAGTCAGAACATGTGGTCAGCTCGTGCAAGCAGAGCGCCACCTTAGGGGCACTGCGGTGATGGTGAAGACTTGGGGTCAGGAACCCCCCCTCCCCAGGACAGCATGCCATGTTTAGGGGGGGGCTCTGCAACTTCCTGTAGAAATCCATTTTCTCTGCCGGTTATTTTCATCTCTGACCCCCCAGGTGGTTTAATTTGACACACAATCTTTTATCTGTCATGAAAGACAAATTACAGGTAGATGGAAAAGTATGCAGGGTGAAAAAAAAAATGTGCAAAGCACAAAATAAAAACAGAATGACCCCAGGCAGGCCCAAGAAAGCAGCTCCTTCTCATCAGGTACACCTCAGTTTCTTATCTAGAAATACAGCTCACATGAAATTCTAACTTTGCTGTAGTTTAAGTTCAGTTACCACAAGATAAAGCATGCTGATTTCTTTGGAGTGTTATTCAAAGGTTCAAGTCCTAATACATCAGCTGGAATCCCAGCTTCTGCTCAGCATCCATATCTTCCAATGGAACCTTTCCAGATAGCAAATATTAAAACCTAAATATTCTTTTAAAACTTCCTTAAGGATTTACTGAGGTCTGAAATGAATAGGGTAGAGTCACATATTCTGAAGAGGGTTTTAAAATAAGTAGTGCCAAGCAGGAGTTTCCTAAACACTTCAAATTCCCACAAATGCTTAACTCATTTAGGTTTCTGCAGCTGACACAAAATCCAGAATTACAAAAGATAATGACCTAGTTTGGATTGCCCCAGATGCAATCCTGAGACAAGGATGTGAGGCAAGTAAACTTGAGAGGTGACCTGGGGAAAACCAATAGGAGACTGAGGAAACAGACAGGAAAATAACACAATAAAGGGTGCGTTCCCAAGCAAGTAATGATGAGCATGGAGAGACGAATCCCACCAGGAAACCCTGGGAGCCAGGGTAGAACATGCGACTCGGAGTTATCCTCCCTGAGGGGAGAGGGGGTCACAGTATCTATCTGTCACCTGCTGGCAGTGGGCTCTGGCCAGATCAAACCCTCAGCAAAGAGGAGCGGGTCGGCGGCTGGGAAATGGGCCTGCCTGCACTTAAATGGGAAGGGCTGAGGGAGCATGAGCCACATGCAGCCACCGCATCCTCTCAAAGGGAAACCTGGATTATCACTTTGGAAAGAGTCACTGCCCCCTTTGATTCACAAAAGAAAACTTGGCAGTTCTTCAGTCCTTTACATGGAGAGCTATTTTAAGCAGATCACTTCCAGGAGGCTGAGATGTGAACAGGCCGCCATGTTGTCTTGTCCCTGTGAGATGCCTTTAGAGAATGTACAGCCCCAGGCTTTGCCATTGGGAGAAACAGAAACGACTGGTTTGAAATATAGAATGGAGCATAAAGCAAGACAGCAGAAAACCCACCAGGCAGAAGCCTTGTTACCTCAAGCAAAAGCAGTAGAAAAAGGTAAAACATTGGTGGGGGGTGGGGAAAAGGAAACAGAGACATTTTTTGAAGGAAACCTCAAAAGGTCAGAGAACTCAAGAGGGCAAATCTTCTGGTACATACGTGGAATTCTATGTCCAGGTCATCCCTGCTACTTCTGTCTTCCTTCCGGAAGCCTCTTCGGAAGTTTGCAACTAGCTTCCAGACAAATGTGAGGAGGGCATCGTTGTAGGAATTCTTAGCAATCCGCAGGTTCCGATATACAAGGGTGCTGAAGTGGTTGGAGAAGAGTTCTGTGAGGACATCGTTGGTGAGAAACTTCCTCAGGTTCAAGCCATTCTCTAGAAAGAGGCGGACAAACTTGGGCCTGTCCTTTATGAGGGCCGAAAACATGACTTCTTGAAGGTCAGCAGACTAAGAAGAAAAACAGAGATAGGAGTCCCACACCACATCCAATACAGAACAGACAAGGTCAGTGTTTTCTCGGCCACAATGGCAAAGCGGTAATATCTTTAGCTTCTCTTCCAACATGAGAATGAAATCTGCCTTTTCAACGGTAACTTAGCAGTGGATTATGGGAAAGTGTGATGTGATGGAATCTTTGAAATCAGTCAGTGGTGGGCTTGGATTTGACTCGGACTCGGCTACCATAAATTGGAAATGACGACACATACATAGAGAAGTCATTAGCCGAGAATGTATCCCTGTGCTTGGAGGTTAGCAGTACAGCTTATACCCTTTTTCTGAAGTATAGGGTAGTGTCGACTGCGAGCCAAGCCCCAGTGTTGGTTCTCCACTTTGCGCCATTGCACCTGCCTCTGCGGCCTTCACTGGTGCCCTCATACCTTCCACCATGGTGACTGAGCTCTCAAGCATACTTGGCAAAATGGAATCCACCAAGAAATGCAAACCACACACCACCAAGAAAACACCTGGACATGTTCCATCCAGTAAATCAATGAATTGCTTAAAAATTACCCCCTCATTATTATTTATCTTTATCTCCACTTTCTGGGCTTCTGATAAAACTTCCCATAGACGCTTACTAAGAATCTTAAGATAATCAATATTTACTTCAGACACACACTAGGCCACACCAGCTCTCAGATATGTTCTCCGTGTCCTTTATGGTGCGTCTTGCCATTTGAATTGGCTGTTAATATTAAAAATTAGAAGATTCATCAAAATCCACAATCCCAGCATTAAAATCCAGATTTCAGAGTGAAAAACCAGGCACTGTGACAACAGGGAGCCATCAACTGGAAGTGAGACGCCGTGCACCGCTCGTCACTGGGTGGCGCCCAGCACACCTGCCCGGGGGTGGGTCAATAGTCTCTGCCAGCATTAATGGGCAGCACTGATGGTGGTTGTTTCTGTCTGATGTTGGTCTCACAGGAATCACACATTGCCTGGAAAGGGAGTTGTCCAGGGTGCTCGAGTCCCTGCACTTAGGCTCCAGGTGGGCCGGGGAGGGGAAGAGGCGGCGCCCAGGGAGTGCAGCAACAGCTCTGTCTCCTCTGTCCTCAACCCAAGTCTCCCCCAGGCCCAACATTTCCCATTTCCCTCTTTTGGGGCCTGAGTCACAACCCCCACACAAGGTATGTTTGGGGCCCGAGCCCTGGTCCTGTGGGTGTGAAACTACAGGGCGTCTGAAGATGATGATGTGCCACACTGCATGAGGGTTTGCCTTTGTCTAATGTGGCTGGAGTCCTCAGAAGCAAAGGAAATTGGACACAGAAAGAGAAGCCACAGGAAGTAGAAAGCAGCTGGAAGTCAAGGGAAGCCGGAAGAGCAAGAAGACACTGCCTTGTACACAGTGTATAATGAAAGAGCCAAGAAACCCCAAAGATTGGTGGGCAGGCAGAAAATACCCACCCCCGGAGGAAGCAGCCTTGTAGCCTCTGAAACGACGAGCCAATAAATCCCTGTTGTTAAAACAATGCGTTTCACGGTATTTGATCTAGCAGCTGGGAAACCAAACCACCTCCTAACATGTTTTTCTTTCATTGGTCACGCACTGGATAGCAAAGAACAGTGGTTCTCCAGCTTTCACCAGAGCTGCCCAGAGGTCTTGTTAAAGTACAGATGGCTGCAAGCCACCCTCAGATTTCTGGTTCAGCAGATCTGAGGCACAGTCAGATAGCCTGCCCTGCTAACAACTCCCCAGTGATGACGATGCTGCCAGGCCAGGGACCACACTTTGAGAACCACTGGTGGCTTTGCAGTCAGCCACATCTTTGTTTTCAAACCTGAACTCTACCATTCCTCCAGCCGTGTCCTGAGCCCCATTTGCTAGTCTATAAAATAGATTGTTGTGAGGAGTCAGCAAGACAGCAGAGGTCAAAGCCCTTTCAGAGGTTCAAGTACAGAGCAGGGCCCTCCAAATCCATCAGCCACTCTCCCTCTTGTGAAACGCACAGAGCCCTGGTACACTAACCAGCAAAATGAGATGATAAGCCCTGCTTCAGACTGCTGTGAGGGTGAAGTAAACTAACACAATGAAACTGCTTCGTGCACTGTAAAAGCCTACTCGACTGTTATTCCAAAGACATTAATTCATTTTTAAACAAATACTTACACGGCACATCATACATGTCATACAATGTTTTAAGCAATTTAGAAACATGGTCTGATTTAATCATCTTAGTAACCCAATGAGGCTAGGCACAGCTACGATGATCATTCCATTTTACAGCTGAGCAGGGGTGTGCTGGCAAATGTTTAACAACCAGCTCTCTGAAAGAAAATAATCAGTCCTCACGAATAGTGTTTGCCAGTCCCTGTGGTATAAATACTCCCACCACGGCCAGTTTCAAGATACCAGTGAGATGTCACTGAATGAGGAATTGGGGGTAGAAGTAGAGCAGCACTTCTACCCCCAGCCAAAAATAACCTCCAGAGCGTAGATAAGAGTAAATGTACTCAAAGAAATCAAAAGTAATGAGTTTTGATTACTTACAACTTTCACTTCTAATAAAATGTATTTAATTCTAAATTTTATTTAATTCAATTTTTAATGACTGTATTTAACAAGGTACTCAGCTCTTGCCAGCTATATGACTGGTTCCAACACGCCACTGAAAAGGGAAATTGAGGCACAGAGAGGTTATGTCACTTGCCTGAGGTCATGCAGATGGGCTGGTCCCAGAATGCACACTCTGAAATAATGTGCCTTCACCCTTAACTATCTTTAGCCAAGGTAGTAAAATTAAATGTACCATTCACTATGTCCCTGAGTTAATGTTTATTTGTACCATTTGACCTTACTTACATAGAGCATTTCGCACACAGGGATTTATTTATGAATATGTTAACTAGACTTACTTCTAATTCTACTCTCTCTCAACTAAAATCTTGTGATGTGTAATAGGATTCATTACACTACAAAGACCAAACACAAGATAATGTTTGTTAAAGGAATGAATAATTTAAAAATCCAAAAGTCATTAGTTTATTTGCACTGCTATTATTAAAAGTGATCACATGTTCCTATAAACCAAGTCTTAGTACTTGATTACACAATGATAGGCCTAAAAGTGTTTTGTGAACCTGGTGGCTGAGGATAAAATTTCTGAAATATATGCACCTTCCGATCTAGATATAGAAAATTAAATATATCCTCTCTGCCCACTAATAATTTAAATTAATTCAGAAGAGATGAAAACGAAGATGCACAAAGCCTTGTAAATGCAAGCGTAATGGTGTGAAATTGTTCCTACTAAACAGAGCTCCGAAGGCTAATCTCACTTTAGTGGTACACTAGAAAACATCTGCTAGAAAACACAGCTCTAAAATTCTAATCCAACTGACAAGTGGGAAAAGGCAGTCTAGTGGAAAGAAATTCACTTTCTATCGGATTTACGACGTTTATATTAGAGGCGCTCGTTTGGCAAGGGGAGTCTCTTGATCTTCCAGCTCTAAGACCAATCAAGTTGTTGGTCTTCAATCCAGTTGTTCTGCTTTTCCCTTATGCTTCTCACTGCTGACAATTCCCTTATCAGAACTTTGCCTAGGCAGGTGGGGCAAGGAGCAGAAAAAGTGCTCCTGTCTTGGTTTTTAACTGAGCTACTTCTGAGAAAACCCTTTCCATCATCCTGTGCCTAGTTCCCCCACAGTGCTGTCCATCCCCTCCAAGGAGGGCTGCTCCAGGTGGAGCAGGTGGAGACGCACCTTCACACCATATCTGAGGGCTGTAAACTTTTGATGGGGTTGGTGGACTCGTGCATTTATTGCTATGATCACTTCACAATAAACCTACTAAGTCAATATTATTTCATGGTACAGAAGAGGAAAGCAAGGCTCAGCTATAGCAGTGTGCCAGGATGGAATCATCCTTTACGAGATTCAACACTGAAAACAAGCCAGGGTCCCAGCCTGATACTGGAGTAAGTAAAGAAGGCTCCACTTAGTTTATTTACCTCCCACCTGCGGTCATTAGTGAAAATCTCATCACTGGCCAGGTCCAGCTGATTCCACTCCAGCAGGAGCTTCAGCTGCCCATTCCAATTATCCTTATGTTGTTCATTGGTGCTGAAGGCTGCAGGAGGACAGGAAATGAATCAGCTTGCTAAAGGCCTGGAAATAAAAGGGTCAGACCCACTCAGTACGGACAGTTATCACAGCCATTCATCAAATGTGATCCTGCGTGTATTCCCTTCGAATCAGACACTCTGAACTTTATCACCACTCATCCTCATCCACAATCCATATTTCAGGCTATAATAATAACTTTCCATTGCATACCCTCATAGTATAACCATGGTATATTGAGATTTTTCCATCAAGTCTGATTCCATGAGTGTTTCATGTCAAAGACCTGGTTATGCACAACTGAACAGAGTCTAAGAGACAGATAAAGTAGATACAACCCCAGGTATTGGTTCTTTTGAGGAATAAAGAGACCCACGGGTTCTATGGTCATGGCAGATGGGGTTCACTGCCATGTCAGATGGCCCTTCTTTGGAGCTGGTGTTTCTGCGTGATGGAATTGGACTCAGAGGGGATCTCTTTTCACAAGACTTGCATGCTACTTTATTGGAATTGTAGTTGGTGCTGGGGTTTAAGATATATTTAGGGGATTTGAATCTCTGGACTGATAATATGACACCCAGGCCCAGAGCCTCAACAGACTTCAGCTCCTACACTTTGATTTATTGGACTTACCCCACTCAGCTAACATGGAGTTGAAGAAGGTCAACCACCACACCATGGAGCCTAGAGTGTCTACAACTGAAAGCAGGAGGAGTGCATCCAGTATCCATGTGGAATCTAAGCCCCCACTTGACATAGATGTGCAATGGACACAACCAATCCAATGTCCACAGAGAAAATGTGGAATGGGTGTGGGAAGGGTAGCCATGGTGGCTGCTGGGTTTGGGGAATGGGAGGAAGAGTTGAGATGTGGAGGCGTTTTCGGGACGTGGAGTTGTCCTGGGTGGTGCTTCACGGACAATTACGGGACATTGTAGATCCCCCCAGGGCCCACTGGATGGAACGTGGGAGAGTGTGGGCTATGATGTGGACCATTGACTATGGGGTGCAGTGATGCTCAGAGATGTACTTACCAGGTGCAATGGATGTGTCACGATGATGAGAGAGAGTGTTGCTGTGGAGAGAGTGGGGGGTGGGGGCGGTGGGGTTGAATGGGACCTCATATTTTTTTAATGTAATTTTTAAAAATAAATAAATAATTTTTTAAAAAACATGATTGAGACCTTTATATATGAAGATTTAATAAAAATAGAATCAAATCACATTGTTTTGGGGGTAGTTTCACCAAGAAATGATTATTGCTTGGGTGTTTTATGTTCGAACTAAAAATGAGAAAGTATATTACAATATTCTATCAAAATCCTCAAGAACTGAGGAATGAAAAAGCACAAGGGGAGACTGCAATCTTACAAAAAGGAGACTTACTATTATTGTAGCAATGGAAGTACTTGTACCATTAATATAATAACAGTGGTTTCCAAAGTGTTTAAAGGGAGGGAGAGGGAAGAATAGGTGGAACATAAGGCAATTTCAGTGCTTTGGAATTGGTCCAAATAAGATTGCAATGATGGATAAAGGCCATTACACATTTTGTTAAAATATAAATATTGTATGGTACAGAGTGTAAACCATAATGTAAACTATAGATCATTGTTATTAGCAATGCTTCAATATTTGTTTGTCAGTAGTAACAAATCTGCCACAATAATATAAGATGTTGTTTACAGGGGACAATGTGAGAGAGGGAGATGGAGGGATGTATGGGAATCTCTATATTTTTGGTGTAACCTTTCTGTAATCTAAGTCTTCTTTGAAAATAAAGTTTTTAAAAAGTAAAAAAAAAAAAAATAGTGAACAATGGTGCTAGGTAAAAAAAATTTTTAAAAAAAGGCCCTATCTGACTGACACTAAAGCTAAATCTATTGAATAATCTGCCATATTTTAACAATTTTCTACTTGTCTTTTTCATAACTAATATTTTCTGCATCGGCCTATCATTACAGATAGAATCCAATTTTAATATATGCTTACAACCAAATTTCTGGCAAGCACAATAAGAATGGTACTAATAAACAGCACTTCTGTGTGCCTCCCCTCCTCTGTGCACTTTTCGTCTATTTACTCAAGCAGTTCAGCTCCAGAATGGCTGGTCCTTGCCAAGGAGCTTTAACTTCAGGTAATATTTCGCATGGTGGGATTCCAACAGCAAAGATGACAGATGAGAATTTATTAACCTGAGGTCATTCAGGGGCTTCAGATTTGTAAACTCCTGAAATTGGATGCAAAATTATCTGAGTGTGTACAAGTGTGTGTGTGTGTGTGGACATAGGTAGAGAACTCTAGCACAAAGGGCACTCATTTTCATCACTTTCTCAAAGGATTTTGAGACTCAGTAAAGTACTTAAAACCATTTCTAGAGACAGATTTTTGGAGAGTACTCTGATCATATTTGGCCATAAGTGATATAAAAATTTATGTCCTATCAAATTAATGTAACCAAGGACATTTAACTCAGCAGGGCAATAGTAGTTATTCTAGCTTCCAATCTATGATAATAAATGCAAAGTTATACCTCAATAAAGCTGTCTTTAAATTTTAAATGCAAGCCATTAGAAACCACAGAAAGCAACCCAAAGATGAAATTCTCCAGAAGAGCTCCTTTTACTTACCTTTATATAGAGCATAGGAAATAGCATTGCTCACAATTTCATCGCCAGCTTCTTCCATTTTAATAACTGTTAAGAGGTGAGAGCTTTCGAGAATTTCTTTGAGCTAGCAACATTTAAAGAACAGAGCTGTTAGCCAACTGATTTTAGACATGAGGAGCATATTATTCTCTTCCGGTGAGGAATCTTTTATTCCACTTTAGAAAGAGACCATCTATAGGAGAAGTCCAGATTGCCTTCCCGTGCCTGCAGTGCCATAACTAGCACTGCTAATTTGTAAAAGATTATGATGAGTCCTTGGCCACAGTGAGAGGAAAGAGCTGGTTATGTGAAAGCAAAGAGCCCTAACAAAAAGCTGAGTGCCTCATTTGACAGGGTATGAGTGGTGTGGGATCTGTGTGTGTGCGTGTGTGTGTGTGTGTGTGTATGGTGGGGTGTGTGTCTGGTGTGTGTCTGAGTAGTTTACATGGTATGTGTGTGCAATCTGTATGCAGTGTGTATGTGGTTCATATATGTGGTGTGTGTGCTGTGGTGTGTGTGGTGTATGGTATGTGTGTCTAGCACAAAGCTTGGCACTCGGCAGGTGCTTGATGGTTGAATGAGTGAATAAATAAGAAACAGACTACAGAAGACCTTAGAGCAGGGGTTCTTAACACAGGGTCTGTGAGCCTAAGTCGAAATTTTAAAAAAACATGATTCCTGTGGGGACGTGTTGGTGTGGGTGTGATGTATTTATTAAAATACACAGTATCATATGGACTTAGTAAGGGGTCTGTGGTTCTCAAGTGACTGGCAAAGGGGTCCATGGAACAAAACAGGTTAAGAATTCTTGCCCTAGAAATAGTCCATGTGTGCTGATAAGTGCTTGAACAACTGGAAAGAAAAGTCCAGATTCAAACAAGAACCTAGAGAACTTGGGATAAGGAGGTAAGGAATTTGCTATATTATCCTTTGTAATTTTTCTTTAATTTTTAATTTTAAAACATTTTTTAAAATGAAAAAACTAGGCAATAAATGTGCTCAATAAATACTGATTAATGAATGAATAAAAGAGTCTAAAGTGAATCAGTGAACAATATCTAGGTTGGCTGACAGATTGAGAGCCCATGGAGGGTCAAGTTCTTGAGAACTGAGGCATAGATACAGTGGGAATAACTGAGTGAGCTGTAAGAAGGTGTGATACAATGGGAGGAGTATATGGATCTCTTGGAGAGGTCAAGAAATTATGAGGCCAGGTTTGGAGGTCTGTCATTTACCTGGATTATCCTTGGAGATTGTTCAATTAGTAATTGACTGAATATGTGATTCACTAATTAATCATTCAACTCTTAATCTTGATCTTTGGGGAAAGCAGGCCCAAATGCAAAACGAAGTGCAATTAAACAAACAACCAGGCTAATTTTTATTGTTAATGTATGTCTTCTGATTGATGCTATTATAATCATGATGTATCATTAGCAGGCTAGATATGAATATAAATCAGATGTGAATCCTAGAAAAGATGCTCTAATCACAGAAGTTGGAAGTGTCTGAATTTTAGCCTATTTCAGATTCATGGAGCAGAAATCAAAATCCTGGTAAAGGACATGGGCGACTTCTATTCTTTGGATGGTCCAATCCTGATCATTTGTATAAGGAGTAAAAGGAAAGAGATGAGTGGCAGTCACTGGGATGGACTTGGGGCCATCTTTGGTGGGTAAGTTAAGAGTTGCCTATACCCTCCTCTCTGGGTATGGTTGAACTGACCACCAAATTTCTTCCAAAATTACCTTGAGTGTGGTGCTCTTACTTTGATTGTTATACTTTGGAATTATTACGTAATAATTGTTATATTGTTATATAACAGACTAATTTGCAATTGACTGAAACGCTTTAGGCCTGAAAGTTTTGAGAATCAAAAATATATAATAGAAAAAAATTGTATAATAGCAGTGGGGAAGGGGGTCTCTTTCCTTTTCCCTACCAACATATTTCCATGTGGAGGGGGCCCAAGCAGTATTAGGGCCCTGGCCATCGCCACCCCTTCATTCACTCTACTTGGGGAGGGCAGGGGCCTGTCCAATGGGTGACCTTGGCCTTGGATGGCCATCCCTGACCTGCTTCTTTCATTGTGGTGTGCTCCTTGCAGAGAGCTCATACACTGCTCTGCAGTCAGCCACACACCTAGCCTGGCAGGGGAACCTGCAGTCGTTCAGTGCTGCCCATGTCTGGGAGGGTTCACCTGTCTCATGACGGGGTTCAGCATAAAGTGGACATTGTTGCTGCATCCCTGGCCACACCTTTCAGCTTAACCTTCATCATCATAGCACTGACATTTTGATCTCCATTTGCCTGACACTTGTGTCTGTTTCTCAACTGGCTCCAAACTTGGACAAGATACACAAAAACCCAGCACTTTCATATAAACCACCAGCTTTAGAAAATCTGAGAATGTAAATAGAAAAATTGCACTCTACTTTCTGTGATTTTAGTAAAATCTGCAGAATGGGACACCTTGAGTAGGAATGTCATATAAGCAGCCATTGGCCAGGGCACTGTTCAGCCCCAATGCTGCCTCTCAGCTCTGGGAAGAGGGTACATCTGTATTTTTAAAGCACGAATTTAGATGATGAGGCTTTATCCAGAAAGAATTTGTTCCCTGGTCCCTTCAGATTGCACTGTAATCCACCAGGATCCTTGGCTAATAGCCCCCATGGGAAATTAAGTAAGGCCGAGATAGTTCCCGGTCGTGTTAATTGCCTAAAGGGGACCTGGCAGCCAAGAAGGCTGGGTTGATATTTCTCATTATTTCAAGGATTTGGTTTGTCCAGGCTTGCCTTAAACAAGCAAAAGTGCTATGAAGAACAGGAAGAAATTATCTTCCCTATTCCAGGATTTCAGTTTGCCACACTGGACATTTTGAGGTCCTTCCACCGCCAAATACTGTTGAGATGGCAATCGAGTTAAAGAATATTTTCTCATCCATTAATCTAAACCCAGCCTTCAGCTCTCATGCCGGAAAGATCTTTATGATTAAAATAACCTCTGTTGCCTGCAGACTGTTATTTCCTTATGGAAAGATCTCCAAGTCCAACACATTCTCTTAAAAATATCAAAATATTGAAGACTATCTTTGAATGAGCTGATGTGAAAGCACGTACTGTTATCAATAGAAGCACTCTAAGGAACTGAGCAGTTGGGAAAATGAAAGTCATTACAAGTCAACAATAGCCAAGAAACAGAGAAAAGTGAGCAAGCAGAGCACTATGTTAAAATATTTTTATAAGCTTAGCATTAAGAAGCCTAATAAGTATTCCAATAAGTAGACATTTCTTAAAAGACCTAAAGAGAAAGGTGAGAAATTCCGGATTGAATCACAGGCCAGTTAATTTAGAAAGGCAATTATTCTGTAGTAATGGTTTCCCAACACATCTAGACTCAATTTAGAGTCTGCATTTTTAAACAGTCATTACTAAGGATTATTTCTTTCCTCCTGGCCACTGATACACAAAAAACACAGAAGCTCAACATTCATTGACATCTGGCATACAAGGAGGATTACATACTTTGCAAACAAATAGGGCTAAGCTTAACCTCTGTCCCCTACCCCTTCGGAGGTCAGGAGAGTTGACAAATCACCTAATTTATCGGAGCCTCAATTTCCAGGAAGAAACCTGATCTGGGCCAGAGTCACAAACAGTATAAAACACCTGCCCATATCTTTGAAGTTGGCATTTAAGCGCATTCTCCTTTTTCATGAACTGGGCCTCCTTTTTCTCAGCCCCAGAAAGTCTCTCCTCTATCAACTCACCCATTTGATCCAACCCTCAGTTTCCTCCTCCGACAGCCGGGACACCGTGCGGGGTAAAAAGCGCACCAGCTTCTCCTTGATGATGGAAGAGGTCACGGCATACTCCAGCTCCACCAGGCTCGCAATCACATCCGCAGTCTGACCCGAGCCTTCCACCACCACACAGGGAATTTTACTTTTGATGGAGGTGTGGATGGCCTGCGAAAGGGGAGATAGAGTCCGACAGGGGGATAGATGGAAGAGCGGCTGATGCCCAGCAGATTCCAGCTCTGGGCCAAGGTGCTAGGGTGGTTTGAAGCTGTATGTCCCCCAGTAAAACTTGATTCTTGATTTGATCCATCCCTGTGGGTGTGAACCCATTGCAAGTAGGACCTTGGATGAGGCTACTGCAGTGAAGGTGTGTGTGGCCTGGCCCAGGAAGGAAAGGTCTCAGTCCCACTTCATTTATACATGGAATGAATTCATATATGAGGGAGAGAGAGCCACAGGAAGTAAGAAGCTAAAAGCAACGAAACCTGGAAGCAAAGGGTGGGACCAGGAGCGGCTACCATGTGCCTTCCCATGTGACAGAAAAGCTAAGGGCCAAGGATCACTGGCAGCCAGCCCCACGGTGCCACAGGAAAGCATATCACCTTGATGATGCCTTGATTTGGACTTTCTTTTAGCCCCAAAACCATAAACTGATGAAGTCCCATTGTCTAAGCCAAATGATTTAATGGTATTTACTTAAGCAGCCTAGGAAACTAAAATAGTGCTAAATCAAATAGGTTAACAAAACACACTTACCCATCCATGTACTTTTTCCTGTGGGGGTTTTAATTTAAATCAGAAGCACAAGGAATCTCTGCAACCACTAAATGAATGAAAAAATGTGTACTGAGTGTATTTCATCCTATGCCAGCGCCAAATTCCACAATAAAGTTATGTGGGATGAGCTTGTTCTCCATAAACGAGCACATTAAAATCTCTCTGTAGATAAAAGCAGTGAATTCCAAATACTGACAAAATAAATTCGAGTGACAACTTTGAAGATTCAATTCAACATTATCATTCACAGCTTATCTGACAGAGGTTGACAATTCACGAACACGCCTTAAAAGCAACAGTCACATATTTTGTATTGTTTACTCACATATTTTCCTCCTCCAATAATTTTCCTTGCCCCTATTTTCAACAAACTACTTATTTTTTTTCCTGGATAAACACCAAGCACACTTTTATTTTCTTGATAATATCCACAGAGTTCAGCCCAGGGGAATCAGGTTTTAATTACTTGGCACCAGGAAAAACAGATCCACCGATAGGTACAGAAGAAAATGCAAAGCAATCTCCTTTAGCCAGAACTGAAATCTTTCATTATAGGAGATATGTCCCAAAAAATAAAGTGTGCAGCACCATCATCAGAACTGTCCAAGAATGAGATGCATAGTGTAAACCATATCCCATCCATGATTGGCTTCCTACCAAGAAGGTGGTGTTGAGATTGTGTGCCAGAGGAAGGAGGAGGCTGGAGATGATGAGAGAGGGACTTGAGAAAGCTGAAGAGAAGCTCGGGTCAGTATTTTCTTCTCCTTTCCTGGATCTCAGGAAGCACCCCCCTATCCCCCACCCCTCCACCCCCATTGATTGTTAATTGTCTAAGCAGACATGTGTGACAAATACCATAAAAATTCAGTTCTGGTCAGTGATCTAGCCCTGCAGCAGCTGTCTGATCCTTCCCTATCCCCTAGGTCAAGGAATCTTAATTCTAAATCTAAAATTTGAAAGAGAAATAGATAACAAATGGAATTACTTTCAAATACATTCTCTCCATCTCTCTTCTTGGTTTACATTGCCAGTTTTTCAGCAATGGTATATTGACAATTTCACATTGAAAAACATTTATTTTAGCTTTTCCCCTGAAAACTCTTTCCCTGAAAGACTTTTAACAACGGTTTCAATAGTAAGTCTCTTATAGTAAGGGCACAATAAAATCTGCTACATGAATGAATGAAAAGGCATTGTTCAATAAAAGAATAAAAAAAAGAAGTGCTAGTGTATGACTCCAAATAATTTACCCTAACTACAATGTCCCTATAAAGGTGTCCTTTTGTAAAGAAAGGTATCAGGGTATTTATAATCTAGCCCTTGTCTTAGAGTTAAATAGGAAAGGGGAAATGGGGGCATGCAAATAAATATGGAAATTAATTAAAAGGAGGAGTTAAAAATTACTCTCTTATAATGTCCAACTCCCAGAAAAATGAGAATGCAATTGAAGGAGGAAATGATGAAAATGAGGCTCATGCCTTCAAATACTGACTAAAATGCAGCTGTGCTGATGCTCTTTTAAAAGCCATACATACACCTGGCTAAGGCAAGGGTAGCTCAAAGATAGTCAACTGTGAGTGGGATGGGAAGCCCAGGTCTGACTCCTCGAGGGCATCTCCAAGAAGCATGAATGACCTTCAGATGGTCTAGGCACCTGGTTTGGCCACACATTTGTGTGTGTATAATTGTTTTGGTTTTCCAGAGCTTCTATTACAAATACCACATTATGGGTTGGAGTAAACAATGGGAATTTGTTGGCTCGTGGGTTTGGGGTTAGATGGTGTCCAAAATCAAGATATCAGCAAGGCTTGCTTTCTCCCTGAAGACTGTTGCGCTGTGGTGCTGGCTGCAGCCCCTCGGGGGTCCCTGGCTTGACCTCTGCCTCCCATCACATGGTGATGTCCTCTCCTTTCCTGCCCCTGAGACTCCCAGGTTCTATTTATAAGGCCTCCAGTAATCGGGATTAAGACCCACTCTCATTCAGTGGGATACACCCTAAGACCAACATCTTCTAAAGGTCCTTTTGACAATGGACTCATATCACAGGGCTATATATTAAGATTGAGAACAAGTGTTTGTTCAGGTACATAATTTAACCTACCAAAGCCCACCCACCACTTTGATGGCTAGTTTCAAGTATCAACTTGGCTAGGTGATGGTATCCCGTCATTTGGTCTAGTCAAGCACCAGCCTGATTGTTACTGTGAGGGTATCCCAGATGGATTTGCATCTATAGTGGGTGGTCCCTACAGCTGATTGCATCACAGTCAACAAAGGAGATTACCTCCAGCAAGAAGGTGAGTCTCCTTGTCCAATCACTTAGAGGTCTTAAAAGGAAGAACTGAGGATTTCAGAAATCAGAAAAAATTTCTGTCTCTACTTCAGCCAAGCAACTTTTCCTGCAGAATCTAACATCATTTTCTTCAGTTTCCAACTTGCAGGCCGCCCTATGGAATTCAGACTTGCCAATCCTCAGTCACTTGAGCTAATTCTTATAACAAATCTCCTAATATTTACTTAATATTTATCTTAACAAATTTCCTAATCTCTTAATTCCTAGAACAAATCTCTCAATAGAAACAGAACTGTCTTCAGTTTCTCTGGAGAACCCTGACAAATGCAATGATCATAGTTCGTCTCCACACACAGATGGGATGGCCACAGTATTCCAATCGCTGCGCTGCGCTGCTTGCAGGGCTTCAGTTTCGTGAGTTAATGTCAGCTTTTCTCTCTGGCAAAGATTGATTGTCAAAGCCAGTACTAAATACACAGACATTTCATGTCACTTCAAATTCCCTTCCCAAATCCTTGCAGCTGAGGAAACAACCTAAGTCAACTACGGGGACATTACATGGAGGGAAGAACATTACCTACTTGCTGTAGTAAAAGAATTAGCCAAGCTAAAGATGAACCCAAAGGCCCTGAAAATAGGAGTTTGTTGGGTAAGCTAGTCAGTTGACCTTTCAAAAATCTAAATAGGACTCACTTTCAAAGTCTCTTTTCCACCTCCTTGGGCAAAACACACAATGGGTATCTTGCCACCATAATTGGAATCTGTAAAACATAAAAAGTAAAACTGATTTTAGGCTTGCCAATAACTATGATAAAATTCTCAAGCATCTTTTCACATGCATTCCAGCCTTTCGCTCCCTCATCAGTCCATTCCTGCAATAATTACAGCTACACCAAAAGTTATAAGGAAAACACAACCACATATGGTTTGCTTTTACCCTAGACATCATTGTTATGGGTTTCAAAATCAGAATGCATTGCTTGATCCCATAAATGTTTATTCAGTCATTACCCTGGGGATGCAGTGATTCCATCACTATTTTAGTGAAAGTTTAGATCTAAGTTTTTCAAACTTTTTTCATCATCATTCCTCTAAGAACTTTTTTCACCTTTTTCATCCAAACCCACCACCACCATGAAATTTTAATACCACAGATATACTGGATATCCATTTACGTAATTGGCCCTTTGGAGGACCACAAGCCATTGTAATGATCTAAGATGTTTTCACACCCCAAAGACCAATTTTCACTCCAATAGGGGCAATATCACCTCCCTTGAGAATGCATGGCTTAGTTATGTAGGCAGCAGAGGGTACAGAATATTCATCATAGCTTTTAGACTACATACCATCTGTTCTTAGTTCCCAGGAATTTCTTTACTCTTTTTTTATATTAACAAGCAGTTTGGGCCATGACTCTTCAGACTAGGATATCCATAGTTCCCCAAGAGACACATAGATGTTCCAAGGGTGTGCAATAGGCAGAAGTCCACTATGCCATGACCAACCATGCCCTTGACTCAGTAGATTCACCTACCTCAAGGGAGAGTTGGACCAGGGGCTTCTGCCCAGAGCCTGCATGTGGAATGAGGGCTGCAAGTCTCACAGGCTCAACTATCTCCTCTATGGTCATGATGGATGAATCAATGGGCCCCAAACCAGTAAGAGCGTGACATGGGTCATATCACAATTTGTTACTGATAATTAAAATGCTAAAAACTCTGAATGATTTGCTTTTGCTAACATAAATTATGCCAGATTTCAGTTTATTCTTATAATGATGATACTCTTACACATTTGCTTAATCCTATGCTTTCTTAAGTGGGTGAGAAATTTGCATAATTAGCTTTCTCTCAAGGAGGCTGTAGCAGTTTGGCATGTGCATGAATTCCAAAAATAGTTATTGGATGATATATGTAAACTGGTCTGTCAGAGGTATCATTTTTAATTGATTAAACTATGATTAGGACTTTGACTGGGCCACATCAGTAGTGCGTTGTGTCCCCGCCCCTTGGTGGGTGGGGACTCACAGAGGAAAGATAAGGCAAAGGACGGAGTGTTTTGAGCTGGAGCCTGGAAAGTAAGCGCACAGAGGAGGAGAGCAGCTGAGCCCAGGGAGAATCGAGCCCTGGAGAGAGAAACAGTCAGTTGGCTGATAATATACAGCCAGTTGGCTGATAATATACAGAAAACAGAGGAGCTGAGCCCAGAGAGAAATGAGCCCTAGGAAGAGAGGAACCCAGGAAGCCTGAACTCTTGGCAGACATTGGCGGTCCTCTTGCCCAAACATATGGCAATGGACTTTAGTGAGGGAAGTAACTTATGCTTTATGGCCTGGTAACTGTAAACTCGTACCCCAAATAAATACACTTTCTAAAAGCCAACAGATTTCTGGTGTTTTGCACCAGCACCCCTTGGGCTAATACAGAGGGTGTTGCCTATGTAAATGTCTTCCTTCTTGCATATCCTCAAGTGTCTGGCATGAAGTTAATCACTACCCCATGCAGTAACCTGGTTCCACAGCAGGACACAGCTCAACTCCATGTCCACAGGAGGAGAGAGTGGCAAATAAAGGCTTCCATTCAATTGCTGCATTCTCTCCTCTGAAACCAGTGTTTTAGGTGGTTCTATTATACAAAAGCAGCCAAGATTCAAAGGGTAAACTACCTAGTCATTAAACTAGTGAGTTGGTTTTTAACATCTCTCCCCTAACCTGTTGCATTATGTTATAAGTTCATATTTGCCATCATGGATTTTATTTGTTCTTACATGGCATTAAGCAGAAGAAGGAACTGCAGGCTGTCTATATTGACAAACAAGAGTAGAAACAGCAGCCTTTGTCATTGCCTTCAGGATGTCCTCAGGCACATATCACAAGTGTCCCCAGTGTGTTAAAGAAAGAAGAGAAATTACAGCTCTCCTGTGCAATGAGGACACCTGATCAGTTGGGTTCTTCACGCTTTCCTCCATCACTGGCAGCTCCAGTTACTGGTGCTGCTCGGCCGTGGTTCTTGTTTCCTAAATACAGACCTTGAATAGTGCGCTCAGAGATGTACTTCTCCAGCTGATTCCGAAGCTTCGCTTCGACTGTGGGGTAGCCGTGGCAGCCATTGTCCACGAGCAGCAGATGGGTGTGATTGTTGTCCAGGATGTACAGTGGGTCTCTCTTGAAGTCATCCATGATGTACTGGGCTGTAAAACATCCCTGAAAAGCCCATAGAAACTTGTGTTTGAGATTCTACTTGTTGACCAAGATGCATGATGACATTTGTATATGCTCATGTTAAGGCAATTCCTTTGGGTCCAACTATATTGATGACTCTTCCCAGGTTCCTAAATTCAGAAGGGTCTTAGAGGTATTAACGTACAGGCTTTCATCTTAAATATGAGAAAATTAAGGCTCAAATGATTGGGTCACTTGCCCATTGTTGCATAAATAGTAAGCAATAGTATAAAGAATTGATTCCCAGTCTAGCTCTTGTTCTACCACACTTTGCTTTTGCATCAATTCATTTGCAAGTGATAGCAAGTGATAGTGTGTGTGTGTATTTGTGTGTATGTATGTGCATGTATGACAAAGGGCAAAATTAGACATTAATAAACACACTTATTTATCTAGAATCTACCATATGCTGTATGTCTAAGGATGAGAGAACGAATAAGATGAAGTCTTTGCCCTTAAGAATCATATGGTTGCAGGACTACAAAAACAAGCAATTAAATAGATACTCTGTCCTAACGCTTAATACCAGAGAATAAAAAAAAAAAAAACACCTGCTGTGCGGGCACAAAGAAAGGAGTTCCTGTATTTCAAATCTCATTCAAAAGTGTTTAGTTTTTAAAATATCAGGATTGCCCTAAAAGGTGTTTCAACCTGAAATCCAAGAATACAAATGGAAAACCCATGGGGGAGAGCAAGGTTACTGACTGTACCAAGGACGTATATACAATCAGAGCAAAGGCAGAGTAGAAAGGAAAACCCCAGTGTCCCAGTTTCATTCTCTAGTGGTCCCTGCCCAGTCAGGAGCTCTAAGCAGGAGAGGCCAGGATATGACCGATGAAATCGTATTGGTAAGACAAGCAACCAGCCATTTGATGGAGGAGTCCTACAAACTTTCATGGAACAGATAATTCCCATTTCATTTATACTCTCTCAGAGCACACCTCTGATTCTAAAACCTTAACAAAGAATCACAAAAAGAAAAAACAAGGTCCAAGCTCTCTAATGAATAAGGATACAAAAATCCTAGGAAATTATTGACTAATTAAATCCAGCAAGATTATTAAGGAGCAGTTAGTGTTTCTAGGACACAGCCCATCAAATTATGGAGAAATACAACACAATAGATGCAAAAAGACATTTTGTAAAAAAGTCATTTGCAATTTTTATAATATATAAAAAGAAATAAAAGATGTCTTTAGATAATTCTTAAAACATTTGTATATTGAATATTTAGGCAACTTCCTATTTACAGATGAAATACTAGAATCATTTCCACTCAAGATGATAACATATGTCCTGGCAGGATATTTATCACTGTTATGTAACATTACTCCAGACAAGATGAACCAAAAATACGAGATGTAATTAAATAGAACAGCTGTTTTAAAACGTAATATTGTTTACCAACAATGTTACTTTTTGCAAACCTAGAAGATCCAGAGAATCAACCAAAAAACTGTAAGAAATAGGAAGTTCATTAAAGTGTCAGATTCAAAACAACAGCAAACAAAGCAATATTTTCACTTATACCAGCAAAAATTGCTTCAAAACATCAAATTCAAAAGAAACAAGATAGAGGGGGAAAAAAAAAACTAAAAACAAATTTTAAAAGATTTTAAAAACCAAAGAAAAGATAACAAAGAAAATAAAAGGAAGAAAAAATATCAAATCAGTAAAGATTCCACTCACAATAATAAAAAATATACATAATCTCTAGAAATAATGGTAACAAGAAATATGTAGGACCTATCAAAAAGAAATGTAGAACTTTCCTGAAAGGCTCGGACTTGCTATAAACTGAGAGACATGTATTACTAGAAGAGGAATCTATTTCATAACAACCTCAATATTTCCTTTATCAGCTTAATATGATTCCATTCAGCCAGTGTGATGTTTTGTTGTTGTTTGTTTGTTGCGTTTTATGGGTGTATCTTGACAAAGGGATTGTAAAATTTAAATGAAAAAGTAAGTGGCAATGAATAGCAAGAAAAATTAGAAATATAGGAATAATGAGGGAAGGTTTGTGCTTTTTAGATGCATACATAATACAGCAATGTTTTTTTTTAAAGAAATAATAGTGGGTTTTTCTGTTTCTCTTTAAAGATTTACTTATTTATTTATCTCCCCTTCCCCCCGCCCCCCCGCCACCCCGGTTGTCTGTTCTCTGTGTCTATTTGCTGCGTCTTCTTTGCCCACTTCTGTTGTTGTCAGCGGCATGGGAATCTGTGTTTCTTTTTGTTGCATCATCTTGTTGTGTCAGCAATGATTTTTAAACTATAATATTGACTCAAAAAAAAAAAAAAAAAAAAGAAACAGGTGATGGAATTGGGGGGGAAATAAGACCCTAAAAATAATGTAAAACACAAGTGCTTGTGAAACGTGGCATTGTTTCAGATCAATTAAATCCAAGTCCCAGTATAGCTCCAAGTGCCAGTGGCAGGGTTTTGTAATGACACAATGAGTGGAAATCATGCCCTAGGAGAGGACCAACCAAGTTACTGTTAACAATTATTAGTGTCAAGTTATGCAAAAGACAGAAAAAAAGAAAGAAGGAAGCTGATCATGAGAGCATAAGAGTTTGCAACAAAACTACCCTGTCATTAGAGATTAACATAAACATAAAAGGACTAAAAATAACACATGCCTACTGTAGAAAACACGGAAAATGCAGAAAAGCATAAGAGGAAAATTAAAATCACACTTAAGTCCATAACCCAGTGAAGTCACCACCAAGATTCAAGTATATCTATTTCTTCTCCCATCATTAATATTGATTTACATAGTTCTCATCATTTTCTATTTAAAATTAAACATATTTTCTACACTAGCTGAAAATCTTGGAAAACAACTTTTTAGTGGCTCCATAAAAATCCTTCATGTCTGTGCAGTAATTTACCTGACGTTTCTCCTATTATTAATCTTACTGGATTTTTTGGTTTATGCCAAACCTTGGCTACTACAAGAAATATTTTAATGAACATCTTTGTCCAAATATTAGTGATGTATTTATAAGTATAATTACTGGACCTGTGGTATGAATGGTTTTTATGCTCTTCACACATATTTCTAAGTAGTGTTCCAGAGAAGGTACAAATTTGCTTCTTCTCCAGTAACTTATTAAGATCCCATGCTTCTCTATGTATTGGAAGACACAAGCATTTTTAAATTAGTAATTACTAGAATATTTTTTAAAAATTTTTAGTGAAACCCAGTACAGAGCAATTTGGGAGATTATTTTTATTGCTCTTGAAGCTCATTCACTGATAATTCATCTCTTTAGATTTTCTAGTATTTCTTGAATTAATTTTGGAAAATTGTAGTTTTACAGAAAAAATATCAATTCCCATGAGACTTTTGGGTTTATCAACATACAAATGGATACAGCATCTTCACAGTTTTTTCAATATCTATTAAATTGCATTTCTCAGTTCCATTTATTCCTTAAACTCTCAGAGTTCTTTCAAAGAATAAAGAATATTTCTATTTTTCTTTTTTCTTTCTAATTAGTATATTTCTAATTGAATTCTTTTTCCTCTTGCTCTCCTTAAGTTTTGTTACTGTTATTTTTTTAAACATGGTAAGTTGACTACTGTAGTGGTTAAATGCCTGTGAATCCTAGCTCTGCCATTTAGGCTGTGTAAATTAAGGAAGTTCTATGTCTCAGTAGGCTAGTCTGTAATGAGTGAGTAGAAATAATACTCAGAAGATTTTTATGAAGAGTTAATGAGTTAATATAAGTAAAACACTTAGAATAGAACCTGCTACTTATAAATGCTACTGAATAATGCTGGGCATTAGTATTATTATTGAATTATTTATTTCCTTTCCTTATTTTTACTAATAAAGGTATGTGGTTACGCATTTCCCTCTGAATGCAGCTTTGGTCTTTTGTTGTTAGTCTTAATATGTCATGTTTTCATTTTCATTGCTCTCTAAGTGATTTGAAAGTTCATTTTTTGCCCCAATAGTTATTTAACAGAATGTCCTTTGTTTGTTCTCTCTTTCTTAATATCCAACACGACACTTTCCATTTAATCTTTATATATTCATTTCTAGTTTTCCTTGCTGACAGACAATGGACCCTATAAATTTCTGCCTTGAGAGAAATAGCAAAAAGTTTTTTGGGTTCTAATTCAGGGGTAAAAACACCCACTTTAAAGGGTGGCTTTTATGATTCTCTGAATTAACATACATAATGTACCCACCACCGAGTTGACTTCCACACCCATGTCATACCCAGCTAATGGAAAATGGCATCCTTTCCCAGCCCGCCTGCCACTGTCCCCAGGATCCGACACCAGGCCACACTTACCCTTGAAACTGGTATCTGACATGAGACCATTTTGCCATCCCTGGCAGAGCACCTAGTAATAACTCAAGAGCTACCGTTCAGTCCACCCAATGAGCTGTATCTACCCCATAAGGATACAAGGTTATTATCCAAACGTGGAAAAGGGAACTTCCTCGAGCCTCACAGCCAGCAGGGACTTCTCTGACTCCACTAAGCACATCGTCTTTCCACTCTTCCGTGCATCCTCCTTGAAGATGCTCAAGAAATCCCTTCCCACTCTTTCATGCCTTTTATAATCCTCAAAAATGGTGACAGATACCCAAAAGAAAGGAAAAATTTTTAAAGAGAAAAGAACCATGGCAATTCCAAGACTCCTTAACACTTACTGTCTAAACATCTAAGGAGCCCCAGATGGAAGGAGGTGTAGATTAAATTTGTATTTCTGAACATCTGGTCCAGGGGTTCTTGGTAGAGAACACCTGTTGTTTAAGAAGGTCATTAAATTGCTAGAAAAAGCTGTCTTCAAAATTCCTCACTTGATACAAACATCCATAAAGCGACTTAAATTTCAAACATGAAATACCTGTGACAACTCTCTAAGTATGCTCACAGGAAACTTGCATTGCTGTTGTTGAGGAGATGAGTGATTCCAAAGCCTTTCGAATGCCAAACGAACCAAGGACTGCAGCCGTGGGTGTGAATTTCCGTGAGTGTGGCAAAGCCACAGAGACTGCTTCCAGCCAGGCCTGGAGGCCCCTGAGGACAAACTCAGGTCACAGTGATAAAGGACAAGGAGCCCACTTTAACACTGCATGCTGGAGAGAAATTTTAATGAGCACAATGTAGCCACTGCTAACTTCTTCCCAAGTGGAAAATGTGTTCTCTGGTTATTTCAGCCTTATTTCCACTGCCTCAAGTCCAGAAGGAGGCAGTTCCCTGTAAGCCGGCTCCATCACAACCCCAAAGTTCAGGCCATGCCAAGGCCTTCCGCCCGCCGTGCCGTGCAGCCCGCCTCCCGGCCCACACGCACCTCAGCATCGCAGTTCCTGATGAGGGTGTCCCTGTTGGAGACCATGCCCCAGGCGGCGATGCCGATGGCCACGATGTTCTCCTCGGAGCTCCTGCTGATGGTGTTGTCTCTCACCACCTCGCCGATGTACTTCATCAGGCCATAGTGCGTCCCTCCCGTGAGAAGCCACGCCCCTGGCAACGAGCGAGAGCAGCTCTATTGAGCAGGTCCCGTTCCCGCAGCCCCTAGAGACAGCCCCCCGTCCCCACTGTGAGCATCCAGGCAGCACTACCAGCCGTGCTCGGGCAGGGGCTCTGCTTAAGACCGTGCAGTGAGGAAGGAGGAGAGAAGCTGAGGCTGTGGCTCCAAAGAGGTCGTCAAAAAATACAGATTCTGGGCCCCTCCTAGATCTACAGCGTCAGGCTCTCTGGCCAGGGAACTTGCATCTTTAATCAGCCTTGTGGGTGTACCTCTTTATAGAGATGGTAAGGGCCTTTCAGCCAAGCCCTTCTCCTGCCATGGAAAGCAGTGCCCTCTGCTCCACAACCTCCACCTTGGTGGGAACAGAAGGGCACACCTGGGATGGCCCTGAGGCCAGCAAGTCAGCTTTGTTTATAATGACACAATTTTGCATTGTGGTATTTTCTAGGTTTATATTTGATGGTCTTTGCAATATCAAGAGTTTTGTAGGATTTTATTTTCTTCTTCCAAAATGGAAATGAATAAAGTATCTACCAAAATAAGATTTAGCATATTAATAGAATCTCGAATTTGGAAATAGCCATAGTCTAACATGTTACCCATCCAGAAATCCCACCTCAAAGAGCAGTCACAGACCTCTGAAACCCTCAGGAATCCTGTGGCAGCCCTCTCCTCTAATTGCTGGAAAGTCTTTTGGTTCATGACTAGTTTCCATTCTCAAATATTGCTGCTGTCTTCAGCAATGAGGAACAAGTTTAGTCACCTCCCAAGTAAATCCTTCGGATGTGATACCTTCCTTGGAAGTTTCATACCTAATTCCTTCAGCCAGATCTCCACAGGACCTTGGCCCCCAGGGACCCTCCTCTAGACATATTTCCGTTGTCAACATTCCATTTTTCAATTAGGTGAAAATAGAAGTGAACCTAGCACTGTGTGCAGCCAGAGCAGAGTAGAATGAGGCTCTGAACTTCCCAGCTCTGGCCCTCTCACTTCATGAAAGTAAAAATGTGAGCTCCTCCAGGGCAGGCATCCAGGTCTGTTTTGTTCTCTGCTATATTCCCAGCACCTAAAACAATTCCTGGCACATAGTAGGTATCTAATAAGTATTTGTTGAATGGTTGAGTGAATGAATGAATGATGTATGCTCATGATTTAGTAGTAAAGTAACTAAGTTTCTCCACTTTATAATAAAGTAGCTACCACCCACAGTGCCTCCTCCAGTTGGTCAGGAAATAAGAATAACGGGAAAATAACCCACCGCAATTTCTTCTTGACAATAAGGATAAGCCCATACTGACCATAAGACACGTTTCCCTTAGTTCTATCAGCCTATTAATATTCTTAGTTAAAGAAGTTTAAAAAGCCATCAGACTAGGTAAACTGAACCTAATCATGAAGAAACATTAGTCAAACTCAATTTGAGGAACAGTCTATAAAACAATCAGCCTGCACTCTGCAAGCACGTTGTGGAAGACAGTTCCAGATAAGGGACAATTAAAAAGATGAAACACTAAATGGACTGAAGTTGGAAGGAGAAAAATATTTACTCTAAAGGGTATTGTTAGGAAAACTTGCATATGATCTGTTTGTTAGATAGCAATATCAATCGAAGTTATAATTATATCAGATTATTTAAGAGAATGTCCCTGTTCTTAGAAAACGCATGCTGAAGGACATACGTAGGCAAGGGTTAAGTTTAATTTTCACACAAAGGAGAAGTCAAACCCCCAGCTCTGCCCTTGGAGGAGGAAGGGAAAGGAGTTCTAGAGGCTTTGGCACGCCAAGAATTTGAAAATGAGGGGGGGACAGTAATGGAAGCAGCACCAAATTTGAAAAGAGGCGCCAGGAGTGAAAGCGGCACGAACACGCTCAGTCCACCGGAATGTAGGGACCAGGGGAGCAGTGACTGAGAGCGGAAACCTCGAAACTTAGTTAGACATCTTGCATAGACTGGAACCCCCGAAGAACCTAATCAGTGGTGAACAGGGGAGGGACCTGTGTGTCAGGGTTAGGGTGTAAATATCACTGTTCTGGAAGGATGATTTACCTTTACACATTAGAGTTTCTGAAGTCTCTGTGACACCACGACTAGAAACTGACCAGCCTGGGGCCAGGGAAACTTGGCCCTACTCTCCCCAGCCTCTGCTGACTCATTGCTTTCCTGTCCCAAGGTCCCTGAACCCTGCAGGCGAGTCCCAGCCCCATGAGGGGACTTTGGCGTTAAGACATCTGTCAGTGTGTTATCTTTGAATAAAGTGTGAGAGTTTTGGTCACCCAGCCAGGGGCAGTACTGTTCCTGGAGACTGCATTAATTTGAAGCCTGAGGCCCTAAGGTTTGGAATTTACCTGCCTGGAGAAGTGCTGTCAAGTGGCTTAGACACCTAGCAGTGATGGCAAGCTGTGGCAAGAAGTGGAGAGCCATGCACCTTCTCTGGCTGCTGTGGATTTTGATGATAGAATGTCCTATCTGGAATCTGGCTGATTCAGGGAGCTTTCCTCTATCTGTACAAGCACCAGGACTTGATTGGACAAAACTGATGTAATATTTTCATGTCAAGGAAGACAACTGTCAAAGAGTCAATATTAACTCTTTTTTTATATTTGTCTTATATATGTGTCTGATTCCAGTATGTGGGTTCCAATAAAAATGGTTTAAAGCAAATAAATAAATAAATAAATAAATAAAATATCACTGTTTGGCCCGATGGCCATTTTTTCCAGGTTGTGCCCATTCTTGCACGATCACTAATAAAATTCTTTTCTCCTCCACTATCAGAAGAGTTTGTTCTCTTACAGGTGCAGCTTTCTTTCTAACACATATAGTGACCAAAAGTCATGATGTCTGTGACTTACTCTCAAATATCCCACCCCCAAAAAAGCATAGTATGTGGATATTTACGGAAAGCGATCAGACAAATGTGGGAGAACATTAACAATCAGTGAGTCTAGGTAAAGGGTGTACAAATGCTCATTGTATTACTCTTGCAACTTTTCTGTAAGTGCGGAATTTTTTCAAAATAAACGTTAAAAAGTCATGGAATGCTAAGCTAAGCTGACCATGTTAAATAAGAAAACCAGGGCTATTTGTTTTGACAGCAGTCAAGCACTGTGCTGTGCTTAGAATCATCTAGGGTCTGCCACTGCTCCCCAAAACATCTCGTTGATCTCAAAACCAAAGAGTAAACAAATCTAATTTTCCTTTCCTGACTCACCAGAATCTCCTGGGTAAAATCTCACTTGTGGATACAATATAATAATTTTTAAAAAAAGAAAAGTAGAAGCTTAAGAGAAGTGAATACCCACGAGAAAGTACCTTCCTGCTGATTTTTAAGTTACTTGGTGAAGCCCCGCAACCCCCGCCTGATTTCCCTCTGCGACCCTCCCTCCCCCCACGGGGGTGATGACACAGCCCCGGGAGCCCCCTGCGCGCAGCGCCCGCCCCCACCTTTCGACTGCGCGATGTAGATGAGCCGGCTGAAGATCTTGCGCATGCGCGGCTTCAGCGCGAAGTTTTTGGCGCCGCCGGTCACGGAGATGACGAGGTTGGGGGTTTTCAGGTGCCAGTGCTGGGTCAGAAGCTCGTAGAGGGTTTCGGCGTCCGTGTCACAGGACAAACGGATATACTGCCGGGAGAGAGCGGAAAGCATCACGATCGCCTCGTGTCCTCCCGAGGGTCGAGGGTCGCAGGCAGGGGCAGGGCGGTGCAAAGGCCCTGGGGGCAGTGACCGTGTTGCCCGAGGGTAGGAGGATTCGGAGTCCAGACAGGCTGGAGGGCCGTAAAGGGCCTTCCAAGCCAGGCCAGGAGTTTAGGACTGAAGGCTGTGGGGAACCTTTGAGGTGTTTTACGCAGAATAGAAACTAGGTGGAATTTACATTTCGAGTCCTCCCGTGGGGATGGGGGTGTGGAAAGCAGATAGAGGTGCCAAGGCACAACTGGGGAGCTCTGCGAGAGGCAGGCGGTGGCCCATCTGGGGCCGAGACCCTGGGAAGAGCCAGTGGTGGGTGGAGCTGGGTGGAGCTCAGGGGCTGCACCGACAGGGCTGTGGGTGTAAGGGGTCCAGGTGCTGGCCAGGCTTCCTGCTGAGCAGCCTGGGGACGCTGCCATCACTGAGGCAGGGCACCCAGGGGGATTTAAGAGGAGGTTTCCTGAACATTGAAAATCTGCAAAACCCTGCAAAGTGGGTGCGCAGAGGGACATGTCGCCTTATTCAGGGCAACGTGTATTCTCAGGACTGTCCATAAAGCAAGGGAAACGGGCCGATCGCGTCTCCCTTTTGTAGCAGAGGGGGTCAGCATGGATGCCACCTGTCACCTGTCGATTTTTACAGCCACTTTTGACCTTTACAAGATGGATCTTTTTCTACGGTGGTTTTTGAGATTTATTTCCCTCCTGTCCTGCCACCATCCTGGTAGACGAGTTGCGGTAACTCCAGGTAGCCTGAGTCGGGGTAGCATGGGACTGAGCTACTGAAAGGAGAAAACCATCGTTTACCTTTCCTTTCTTCCCCAGCGACTCAAACTGAATATCCCCGAAAGCATCCGTGGGAAGTTCCTTGGTGTGCTTCTTATAGTTCCATTTCTCGGTTTGGTTTACCTGAGTGCCCTCCACGTGCTGGCTCTGGGCATAGCCACACTTGCACACGGTCTCCCTGAGCAGAAGAGGACATTGCAGGGAAGAAGCGGATTCTGTGAAAGCCCCCTCCTCCTTTCCCACCCTCCTAGCATCCATCAGCGCTCACGGACTGAACGCCCACTCTGACTTGGGCCAGGGCTGAGGTTTGTAGTATCCACAGATGGACTGGACGTGATTCCTGCCTCAAAGGGCTTGCAGTCTCTTGGGAAGAATAGGTATCTACCTGCCTACCTACGAGAGACACTCGGCAGAGCACAGTGAGCAACAAACAAATAAAAGGCTTCCTTTCCCTCCAGCACAACCTCTCTCCTAGCAGGCTGGCTGTGCCGATTAGGAAGGATGCTGAACTTGCAGCTGGGCAGGTGCATGCTCTGTCAAGGTGACTGCTAGGTTACAGGAGTACATCCATGCAAATCAAGGAATAACAAAGGCACTGGCAACCAAAGAGAATCAAAAACACAGTAACAAAAACAAAATCTGAAAATACATTCCATGATTGTTTGACCCCTCTATCAGAGAAGTATTTACAAGCAGAGTAACTCCAAGGGTTGCCAGCAGGCCAGCATCAGAACACTACAGCCTCCTGGAGAAGGCTTGGCTTGCAACACTTGATTTGGACTTCTGGCCTCCAAAACTGTGGGATGGTACCACCAGTCATAGCAGCCCTGGCAGGCTGAGACAGGCCAAATCAGCCCTCCAGGAGTGGGCCCTGCTCAGCCTCCTCCCAGTTGTTCTGCCTGCCCCACGCCTGTGCTTCCTCATCTCTCCCTGTTCTCTCTCTGATCAATCTTTGGACAAGGTTCAGGAGGGTGCTGAGAATTCAAGGAGGCCATGGCCAGTGGAGAAGGAGAGCAGAATTTTGTTTGCTGCAAAAGGACTGGAGAGTAACAAGGTAAAAATATGTGCTCAGCCATGGAAATAGGCCACAGAGGCAGATCTCTCCTTTTTCTGAAAGAGCAAAAAAAACAATGGAGAGAGACAGGCCACCAACGTCCTGATTGGCACAGGACAGTCCCAGTTTACACCTGTTGCCCAATTATTAACAGAATCAGAGCACAGACTGGATTCAGCCCCACGTGACCTTGCACAGTGCACAGTCCCAACAACCACCATATATGGTGACCCTGGAGCAAGCATTGCCTGGACAGGCTGGGCCAAATAAAAGCACACAAACTGAGGAAACCCTGCTAAAGTTGCCTCCAGGCTAGACACCTATATTCTCTGTCCCAGTGTTCCTGAATCATAAGGGCACTCAGCAAATATCCTCTGAATGAATGAAGAAACAAATAAATGAAAGAATATTTTGACTGGTCTTCTTGTAAATACTTCATCTCCTCATCCATCCTCACTGGTTTTTGTCAAGTAGGTATTTTTGCCTTGCAGTGCACATAGCCGTCCTTACCAGAGGAAGGGCTTCATTCTCAAGGTGTTGATTTCTGATGCAATTATTTGGCAGAATGACAAAGTGTCAGACACATTTTCATTTTACGAGATGCTAACAGTACTATGCATTTCTATGGCTGTGTCTGCAAATATAAAGGGAGTAAAAAAATAGCTGCTTTGCAGGTGAGTTTTATTTCATGGGTGTTCCCCAGTCTGTTTCAATCATGTTACAAGGGCCTGGAGTTAGCTAACAGAGAGCTTTTTAAAGTACAGGAAGTGAGGGCGACTACCAAAGCCACTCAACAAAGAGATTTTATAATGAGGAACAAATGCATCCCAGCAGGAATCTTCCCAAGCAGCTCATCTCCTAAGTGGGAGGCCACTGATGATACATCAGGGCAGTTGTTGCTGACGACTGTGTGCTTGACTGGACCCCCAACCTCATCCGCGCAGTTGGATCAAGACAGGCCTGTTCATAGAACCGACTCCTGTGAAACTGCCCGTACTGATGGGTGCAGGGCTTGGAAATTAACCCAGGATTAGCATGAGTCCCTTTCTTAGGAACTTGTACTTAGCACCAAAAGAGGTGCTGCCATCTCTGTCCAGGTCTAGGCCTGCGACATGGGAGACCTGGGCAACATATCATCATTGCACTGAGCAAGAAGAATGCAGGCGTGCAGAAAGAGGTGGAGGTAAGGTGGACAGAGAAAGCTTTGTGAGTGCCCACATGTTCCATCATGAAGTCTAACCATTCCAGAAGCCCAGCTACTTCTCTGCTTCTAGGTTCTGTAGGACAGCCTTATTTCCTTACAAAATGTTCCACCCTCTTACCTTAAGCTAGCCTGAGTTCCATGAGCCACAAGTCCCAATTACTATAGTATGGAATTACCCATGCTCAAAACATCCATTAAAATGGTTCATATTTTCTAGAGCAAAAGCCTAGATCCCAAATTGTCTCCCCAGCAGGAACCTTGCCTCTATTTTGGAACAGGTAACAGGGGCACCACTCAGTATAGCCTAGAAAGAAAAGTCAACCAGAATTGATCCTTAGCTCCTCAGTCCTTCCTCTTGCTAAACTGCAGGGCACTTCTTGAGCCAAGGCTGCTTCCCACTGCTTCTCAGAGTCCTTTTCAGTAAGCTCTAGGGTCTCAGACTGTGCTTCTCCTCTCTCCATGGCTGTTACCACCCCACTATCCTATAGGACCTGTCGACACACACCCACCCAGCTCATTGCAGGATGGGAGAGAGAATACCTTGCTCCACCTGTCACTCCTATACCCAAAGGCAGACTCTTCAGCCCTTCCCTTCTAAGGGTAGGGGTGTGTCTTAGGTGGGTCTTGACTCAGAAAATTGCCTGGCTCCATCCTGATGGTCTGAGGACTGGTGGCGGTCCATGAACCACTTTACATGAATTGGTTTATGGAGAAAGCGTTTGCCAGGAAGACATTAGGGATACAAACACCAGTAGAGGAGGGATGGAAATGACAGAGCAGAAAGAAGAGAGGCTGGGAGGCCATCAGGATCCCAGTTGTACCCTTTGGACCAAGTCTGAATCCTGTAGAGCTCTGCTGTCCAATATGGTAGCCACTAGCCAGATGTAGCCATTTAAATTAAATAAATACAAAATAATTTTTCAATATAAATTTTAAAGATTCAGCTCCCCAGTTGCACTAGCCACATCTCAAGTGCTGAACAGCCACATGTAGCTAATGATTGCCCTACCGGACGGAGCAGCCACCAAATTTTCCCACCATCACAGGAGGTTCTGCTGCCCTCCAGCGAAAGGAACACTCTTCCAGTTTCTGCCTGGTACCCAGCCCGGCTGAGCCAGTGACAATGGAAGAGAACAAACCCAGCCACAGGGGCCTGCGGCCTTAGGAACACCAGGAGGGTGCCCCCTAAGTGAGTGAGCAGCATATCTCAGAGGGCACCACCTACCAGTGGCTACTTAAGAAACAGGCACTGATGGGAGCTAGAGTGGAGAGACACTAGAAGAAGAAGTGGATCTGGACACTAGCACATGAGGGACCACCCCGGGAACTCTCAGGGAAGACTTTGGGCAAGGTCTGGCAGCTAGTGTGGCAAGTGGCAGCACAAGTTGAAGTCCCTGTGACATAGCAGATTCTCAACAAATTTTTGTTGAATAAGTGAATGAAGCCACACGGTCAAACAAATAGATTATTAGCAGCAAGAGCCTTCAGTGAAACATTCAGAGAATAAATACCTGACTTGTAAAATTCTACTCTACCAGAATGACGTAAAATGAGTACTTTATACCAATGACAGATTAGCGATCTCTTGTTTTTTTCCAACGTTCATTTTCTGATTCACTCAAAGTAAGAAAATACATTTATTGAGACCTTTTTACGTGTTATCTCGTTGGATCTTTACTGCTACCCATGAGGTATAGTTTGCTAATTTTTAGAAAAGAATTCGGTTCAGAAGGAGAATGACTGGCTCAAAGTCATACAATTACAGGGCAGCCAAGCCAAGGTTAGAATCAAGGCAGATTCTAAAACTTGTGCTTTTGCTCCTTCTTGTACCCTCACTCTGCTCATTGTTTCATTCTTCTCATTGAACAGAGGGTCAATACTTTAATTATAAACTACAGCAACAACCATCCTATCAATTAATGGCTAGACTCTTTCTTCCATTGCCAGGAGGCAGAAGAAAAGGGCAAAGAGGAAACAAGAAAAGTGGGAGGTAAGACAAACTATTTCATTAATCCATGAACATCCATTCATTCATTCACTCATTAACACTTATTGAGAACCTCTGGTGTGTTAGGCTGCTGGGAGCTGCTTCCTACGGCTTTTGTAACACTGCCTTGAAGTCCTGAGGCACAGGTGGCTCAGAGCAGATGAACACATGGGTAAATGGGAAAGCTCAAAGACAGCAGGAGGGCAGAGGGACCTGGCAGAGGCATCAGTCAGATGGCCACGGGCGATCCTGCCTGGCGTTGCCCTGCCGAGATCTAGAAAAGGACTGAGGTTGTTTGCCCCAGGCACTCAGTAGGCTTCCAGGCTCATGGGATGCTGAAGGAGAGACAGCCTGCCTTGTGACTTTACCAACTGTGACCAAATCTAAAACTAGAAAACAAAATGATGTCGTTGTCGGGGAAAACTGCAAAGCTACTTGCCAAAGTCTTCCTGCTCCCACACCATGTCTGAGAATTACCAGATGAAACAACGTTTAACAATGAACCAGTGTGTGTGTTTGTTTTGCTGTAATAGTTGTTGATGATTTATTTTTCTTGTAGAACAAAAACAAGGGGGAAATAGTTGCTTACGTGGCCTTGGAGTCTTTGGTAAAGAAGACACATTCCCGTTTCTTAATATTTGTTTGAATAAAATCCACCAGGTCCTTTGGAGAAAGAACATTAGACAACACATTACAAATTTATTTTCACCCTTGCTATCAATTAATGAATACTCCATATAACCTAAACCTACTTCAACAGTTAAAGAATTTACCACATATTCATAACATTCACCTTGTCTTCATGCTTTTAGAGTACACACCATTTTTTAAAAGAGGCATACGTTTAAATTTTTATAAACAAATGCAAATTTTTCTAAATTATACTTGTAGTTTTCTTGTACATAAATGGCAGTATATACATACAAATCATGTTTTTCCATCTCTAAGGCTACCAGGGGGAATATAATCATTTGTTGAGAGTTTAGCATAAATAAGGTATTAATACAGATCCCATTTGTTTTGTGCTTGCTTATTAAGAGAAGATATATTTGCTTTTGTCTCCCCGTGGGTAAACAGGCAAAGCATGCTTGGGACCTAATTCTGACAACCAACCAAAAGCCATTATAAAAAAGCTTCCCTGAAGCTGGTAGAAGCAAACTACGTGGGAACCGACAAAAGATAACTCTGAAAACCACTACACGCCTCAAACTGAGAGAAGATCCTTGAAACATATTAATCATCATAGGATTGGTAAGCAGAAAATATTTTACAAAAAGATAAATAGTAAGAATAATACAGACAACCCAATGGAGAACTGAATACAAGACATGAGTGGTCATTTAATAAAAGAAGACACACACAGAGAAACCATAAACATATGAAAAGACGCTCGGCCTCGTTAGTAATGAGGTAAACGTGAGGTGAAACGACAATGAGATCCAGATTGGTGAAAATCAAAATGGAGACCGAGAGGTGTGGGGGAGGGGGCCTGGGGCTTTGTGCCCACCATGGATGAGGAGTAAACTGGCATCACTAGGAAATGAGTCCCCTGGGGTGGCTCCCCGTGGAGACAGAGGCGGGTTCTCCTGTGAACATCCTGCACACTCAGATCGCAGCTTCACGAGGCTGTCTTCCTCGGGCTGGGGGCCACTAGGAGGTCCCCTCCCCTGCCAGCCCAAATCTGTCGCCCCTGGGTCACCAGGCAGTGGCAGCTGGACAGCTTCCTGCCCAGCTGGCCTCCAAGTCAGGCTGCTGGAGAAGCGACCCTGGCTCTTCATTCAGGCTGTGCCATTTTTTAAAGGAGTTGGCGGTGCAGCAGTGCTCCAAAATGTACTCACCAAATGCAACGAATGTGCCACAATGATGAAAGAGGTTGTTGATGTGGGAGGGGTGGGGGAGTGGGAGCTGGGGTATATGGGAACCCCTTATGTTTTTTAATGTAACGTTTTTTGTGATCTATGTATCTTTTTTTAAAAGACAATTAAAAAATTAATAAAACCTAAAAAAATAAAAATAAAATAAAGGAGTTGGGAACAGAGTCCACGGCTCCTTCAGCAGTGCCCTCACCCCTGCAAGTCCTGAGAGATCATCAAAGAACAGAGACCCAGGCCTCTAGTTTCCAACCCTTTGAACATAACTTTCCCCAGTGAGTGCTGACCACGTGGTGGCGAGGATGCTGCCTTCCTCCACCTGGCCCCCACCCAGACGGCTTTCTCCAGGGAGTCCCAGCTTACACTCACGGGAAGGTTCCAGGTGGCATTGCTCCTAGGAGCAAAACTGGAAACCAGGTGTCCAGCCACATCAGGCTGGACTCAGGAGCAGGGCGTCATGCCTGAAAATCTAGTGGGCCACCTTTGGAAGGGAGATTGGCCGGGGGCCCCAGGAGAAACAACCAGCTCTTGTGCATCTCCCGGAGACACCTGTGCCTTGTTCCAAGTGTACCAGTCTCCTTCCCTCAGCTGCCTGCCCACCATTTCCCTGTGGAAGGACCAGAGGAAACCTGCCTTCTAGTTGCATCTTCCTGAGGCCAGCTCACCCAATAGGCACCAGTGAGGCAAGTCTTTAGGAAGTTAACTCTCAAGATAATAAGAAGGGTGGCCGAGCAAGAAGGGAGATGGGTGGGCAAGAGGCTATCACAAGAGCAGATGCAGGACCACCCTGACTCCCAGGCAATGCAGTTTAAGAAGAATTAGACTCAAGAAGCAGTTGTAGGGAAGTGGATGTGGCTCAATTGATAGAGCGTCCGCCTACCACATGGGAGGTCCAGGGTTCAAACCCAGGGCCCCCTGGCCCGTGTGGTGAGCTGGTCCACGCACAGTGCTGATGCACGCAAGGAGTGCCATGCCACGCAAGGATGTCCCCCGCATAGGGGAGCCCAACACTCAAGGAGCATCGAGCCGCCCTGCGTGAAGAAAGCGCAAGCCACCCAGGAATGGCGCTGCACACACGGAGAGCTGATGCAGCAAGACAACGCAACAAAAAACACAGATTCCCCGTGCTGCTGAGAATACAAGTGGACACAGAAGAACACACAGCAAATGGACACAGAGAATAGATAACAGGGAAGAGGGGGGAGGGGGAGGGGGGAGGGGAAAGCGAGAAATAAATAATAAAATTTTTTTAAAAAAGAAGCAGTTGTGAAGTGCACTGACAGGACTTGAAGCAAAAACACCAAGCATTAACAGTGATTTAAAAGTCATGTTTAAAATTTTATAAAAGTCAGTTCACAACTTATTAGGGTTGTAGATACAGCCTTTAAGGAAATGCTTGAAAAAAATCCCTTAAAGGAAAACGTTTCTACGTTTGACAAAAAAAAAAAACTCAAAAAAAAACCACGCAAACTACTATACCTTGAAATGTGATCTCTTTAAGGAAGGTTATTGGTCCCCCAAATAAACTTAATTCCCAAAGGAATGCTTTTGAAAAGTATACAGCGTTCGCTGGACAGCGCTCGCGACTTACGGTTTCGCTGTAGGACACGTTTGTGCTCCGCGAAGCGCTGGAGTAGAGGGTGTGGGTGCTGTCCAAGGTGCCATTCCTTCTGATGCTCATGCTCAGCCTGCCGCCCACCAGAGGCATCCTTCCCCTTAGAGAACCGAAGGTGGGAAAAGAAAATGCTTGTGTTATATTATGAGCCGTAAAAGGCAAGCCACAAAGTGGGAGAAAACATCTACAAGACACATATCTGATAAAGGACGTGTATCCAAAAAAGAGACGTCTTGAATCTCAACAACAAGAAAAACAACCCAACTACCAAATGGGCAAAAGAGCTGGACAGACACCTCACCTAAGAAGGTAAACAGGTGGCAAATAGGCACATGAGAAAACAGTCAGGGAAATGAGGTATCACAACAAACTATTAGAAATCTAAAATTCAAATCACCGACAACGCCAGATGCTGGTGAGGGCGTGGAGCAGCAGGAACCCCCACGCATGGATGCAAAATGGCAGAGCCACTTTAGGAGAGAGTTTGGCAGTTTCCTACAAAGTTAAACATAGACTTACCATATGGTCCAGCAATCACGCTCCTAGAATTGATCCAAATGAGTTGAAGCTGCTGTTCACACAAAAACCTGCACACAAATGTTGATAGCTGCATTATTAACCGACAAAAACTGGAAGCAACCCAGATGACCTGCCATACGTGATTGGATAAACAAACGACAGTACATCCATATGTTGTGATTTTATTCAACGATAAAAAGAAATGCACTAAGGTGTGTGGGGTCTTTTTCTTTTTGGAGCAATGAAATTGTTCTAAGATTTTGGGTGGTGATGAATGCACAGCACTGTAATTATAACAAAAGCCATTGATTGTACACTTTGCATAGATTGTATGGTATGTGGATATAGCTCAATGAAACTGCTTTTTTTTTTAAAGCTATCAAGTCACTAAAAGACATGGAGAAATCTTAAAAGGCATATTGCAAAAATGAAAGAAGCTAATCTGAAAAGGTTGCATATTGTATAATTCCAGCTGTATGACATTCTAGAGACAGTGAAAAGACATGTGGCTGCCAGACAGCCAGGGAGAGGAGGGGAGGGATGGGGAGGTGGAGCCCAGGGCCTGTTTAAGGCAGTGAAACTGTTCCGTGTGATTCTGTGACGGTGAACCCATGACTGTGCATTTGTCAAAACCCACAGGACTGTACCCCACAAGGAGTGGCCCCTCATGCCAGCTAGGGACTTCAGTACTAATAATGCATCGATATTGGTTCATCAATTGTAACAAATGCACCACACCAAGACAAGATGTTAGAATAAAGGGAGCTGTGTGTTGGGGTGGGGAGGGCATATGGGAAGGCTGGCCTTCCTGTGTAATTTTTCTGTAAATGTAAAACTGCTCTAGAAACAGTCTATTACATTAAAAGTTTGTGTTGGAAACAAGAAGAGGGGCTTCATTCGAAGCTTTGTCACAAGGCTCCTTTCCCAAGCCCTCTCGCCTTTGGTCACCCTGAACAATTTGCCATTTGCCCATGCTTGGTTGCCCACCAGAGCTGGCACCTCAGTGGACCCCTGCCCCTGCCCCCAGCTGCTTCTCGCCTGATTCCCCTTCATCATCCAGGACCCAGCCTGAGTGCCCGTCCTTGGCTCCATCCTCCCAGTCCCTTCATGCCTGGACCAGCAGGCCCTCTGGGGCCCCTCCCCTCTGGGAGCAGCACACTGTATTAAAACAGCCCCCACTCAATTCTCCACCCCACGGGCCTGGGAGCTCGGAGAGGACAGATGCAGGGCCTTGTGCAACGCAGCACATCACATACGGACGATTCCAAGAGCTACTTCCATGTTCATGGATTTGGGGTGAGGGGCCTTTCCAGAAGAAACCATAACTAACAGCTTGTACAGTTCAAAGAGGTGGCTGTCTTAGGGGTCAGGGGCAGGCCTGGCCCCGACAAGCAAAGGGCAGGAAGGACCCAGGTGGGTAGCGCATGAAGGTCTGAGTACCTCGGGTCACCCTGAGACTCCACAGAAGAGCACAGCTCCAGGGACACCCCTACTTCCCCCTCTCCCCTGCACAAGCTCTGAGCACTGCAGAGACCTGCTCTGAGGTAGAGACACCCTCCATGCCACCTCTGCTATGCCCGGAGACTCCCTGGCCAGCGCATGACGCCACAAGTCTCGCAAGCTCTAACTCAGCCCCAGACACAGCCCAGTAAGGGCCTGGTGGACGGCCCCTTGTTCTCCTGCAGATGCAGTGGACGCAGCATTTCTAGAGCCAAACATGGCATCCCCTGTGCCTCCTCCCGGCCCGCCCTCCCCCAGTGGTCCTTGCCTCCTCCCTGATGTCACCCCCACCCCCAAGTGGCCATTCCCCAAGAGCACCCTTGGAGACCTCCGATTCACCACCCGGCACCACCCTGCCTCTGGCCACCTCTGGCCTGGACAGCCACACAGTCTCCCAGCTGGCCTCCCTCCAGCCCGTGCTCCACTCTGTAACCAGAGGCAAGTGTTTAAAACAAAAGTCCAATCCCATCACCCCCGTTTAAAGCCTTTCAAAGGCTTCCCGTGGCTGTAAGATCAAGTCCAGCCTTGTCGACTTGACAGACAGGCCCTGGCGATGTGCCCTCCTTGCTTTCCCAGGCTGACGAGGGCCAGGGGGGTCCCACCCCCAGGCTGGAACGCTCTTGCTCAAACCCCTCCCATCTGGTTATCTCCTGTTCATCCATTAGGTCCCAGCTGACCCATCATTTACACCCAGGCCACAGCGGGTTCTCATAGGCCTTCTACCCTCCACCAAGCTGTTCAGTGTCATTATTTTGCCATGAACTGTTTGGCTCCCATTCGCTTGCTGAGGGTAAGGACCCGCTCTATCTTGTTTGTCCTCACAGTTCCAGACCTTGGCATGGCACACAAAGTGCATCTGTATAGATATCTATGGAGTGAATCATTTGAATAAGTAAATACTCCTATGGTACTTGAATTATATACCCCCAGGTCGGGAGGAGCCATGTTCTTAATCTTAATTCATCTCTGTGTCTGTGAACTCACTGTAAATAGGGCTTTTCAAAGATGCTGTTAGCTAAGGGGTGAGTCTTAGTCCTATTACTGGAGGCTGTATAGATAAAAACCTGGCAAGGAGCTAGAAGCTGGAAGTCAGTGGGAGCCCTGAGAGAAAGAAGGGGACATGTGCATGGGAGGGGAAAGCCAAGGACCCCAAGGAGGGCCAGCCAGCCACCAACCCTGGGAGGAGGCCAGCCCTCCACCTGCTGAAACCACGAGACAACAAACTCCTGTTGCTAAGCCAACCCGTTGCGCGGCTGTGGTGGTTTGGAGCTGTGTGCCCTAGAAAAACATGTTCTTGAACTTCATCTTTTCCTGTGGGTGTGAACCCTTGTCACCAGGACTTTTGATGGGGTTACGTCAGATAAGGCGTGACCCAGGATGGGTCTGAATCCTGTCACAGGGAAGGTCACAGGGAGGGAAAGCTGCAGAGGAAGCAACCAGAAGCTGGAAGTCAACAGAGCCAGAAGAGAGCAATTGGCCAGGAGAGGCCCCACGTGCACTGCCACGTGACAGAAAAGCCAAGGACCACGGATGGTCGGCGGCCGGACCCAGAATACCAGTCTTTGGGAAGAAAGCGTGGCCTTGACGATGCCTTGATTTGGACTTCTCCTAACCTCAAAACCCCGAACCAATAAATTCCCATTGTCTAAGCCAACCCATTGCCTGGTATTTGCTTTAGCAATGAGGAAACTAAAGCAGTGGTATTTGTCCTAGCAGCCTGGAAACTAAGACACCCAAAAAAATCCCTTCTGCTTGCAATCTGCTTCTGTGTTGCCTTCCATGACCCTAGATGTGGAAAGATCTAAGACACAGGGCAACTCCCTGCTCAGCCACACTTCTCCAGGGGGGCCTACCTCTGGGGTCCAGGTCACCTGTCCCAGACCAGTCACGGAACTCTCCCACACCACAGCACAGAGTCTGGAGACTTTGTAAAACCTGCTTAGATGGACAGAGCTGTTTTTAAATTTAAAAAAAAAATAATGAGTGCTTCTTTTACTTCTCTCCCCAGGCATTTTAAAGAGAGGCTAAGTGTGTTAATTGGTCCTTACATACATTATTGCTAGACCACAAATCAATCCTGCAGGGTATTTATTATGATTCACATACAGCAAATTACTTCTAAGTGGCGCATATATAGTTAGGAAATTATTCCATTTGCCTCACAATGAGAAATGGCTTATTTTGCCGCAAAGGAAAAAGTGTGTTTTTGCTTTTTAATCATATTTCAGTCAAACAAGAAGTACGATTCTCAGCCAGCAGCCCTGTTCCTACATTTCAAATGCCTTGGTTACCTACTAGTTTCTAATTGCTTCTCTGGGGCCAGTTGACCGTCAAGTTGGTTGGTTATCAGTCTGGACATTCTTTACAATATCTTGCATAACAGTTCTCCCAGGTTTAGTTTTATGGATCATCTAACACATATTCTTTCAGGATTTCAGACTCTAATATGAAAGAAACCATGCATTGTAAGAAGGGAAATAAAGACCAAGGCCAGACAAAAAAGTCAGAAGACAGCCTCAGGAGGGCCTGGAGAGCAGAGAAGAAGGCCAAGACAGGAAAGGGAAAGTAGATGAAGACTCACCCCTGAGGGGGCAAGAGCTGGAAAAGCAGGAGAAAACCAGGAGGGCGAGAGCATGTCAGCTCAGGCACCAGGGCAGAGTCATACCTGGGAGAAACCAGCCATCATCTCACATACTGAAGAGAAGTAACAAAATCCTACCATTACATAAAGGAATTTTTTTAAAACCCTAGAAAAAAAATGGGCAAAGGGCTAGAATCCAAATCCACCAAATGAGGGCAAACAAGTAGCTAATAAACACAAAAACCTACTGAACTTCCCTTGTAATAAGCACAATAAACACTCAACAGCAATAAAATGCAAATGGGAGACATTTGATAGTATTGATGATAGCATCTGATGCTGGAAGGAGGGTGTTGGGACAGACACTCTCATATGTTTGAGTAGGAGTGAAAGTGGTTTTATTTCCTGCAAAGCAATTTGACAAGAATGTAGTAAGACATTTAAAAATGATTATTGGGGGAGGGATGAATAGGTGGAACACAGGGCATTTTTAGGACATTGGAATTGTTCTGTATGTTACTGCGACAACTATACATTTGTCAAAGCCTATAAAACTGTACAGTGCAAAGTGCAAACCATAAACTATAGGCCTTGGTTAGTAGCAGTGCTTGTTTGGTTCATCAATTGTAAAACATGTACCTCACTAATGTAAGCTGTGAATAATAGGGGAAAATGTGTATGTGGGTGGATGGGCTTGCATGGGAATCCCTTATACATTTGATGTAACTTTTCTATAATCTAAAACTTCTCTAAAAATAAAGTTTACAGTGATTTTTTAAAAAAGAGTCCTAACATCAAAAATTAATGAGTTGGGAAGTGGACATGGCTCAACTGATAGAGTATCTATCTACCATATAGGAGGTCCAGGGTTCAAACCCAGGGCCTCTTCGCCCATGTGATAAGATGGCCCTGTGCAGTGCTGCTGCACACAAGGAGTGCCATGCCATGTAGGGGTGTCCCCCATGTAGGGGAGTCCCCCACACAAGGAGAGCCACCCCGCGCAATAAAAAGCACAGCCCACTCAAGAATGGCACCGCACACAAGGACAGCTGATGCAGCAAGATGACGCAAAAAAAAAAAAGAGACACAGATTCCCGGAACCACCAAGAATGCAAGTAGACACAGAAGAACACACAGCAAATCGACACAAGAGAGCAGACAACAGGGGAGATGGAGGGGAGAGAAATAAATCTTAAAAAAAAAATAAATGAGTGATCAGATGTAGCTCAAGTGGTTGAGCACCTGCTTCCCATGTAGGAGGTCCTGGGTTCAATCCCAGTACCTCCTAAATGCAAAACAAACAAAAACATTAACTTGGGGCAGCCAGTGTAACTCAGTGGTTGAATGCCATTTTCCCACATACAAGATCCCAGGTTCAATTCCCAGTCCCAGTACCACCAAAAAATAATAAAAATAATAATTAATTATAAAAATTGAAAAGAGAAAAAATAGAATATCTTAGAAGAACTATAATAAGTAAAGAGTTTAAATCAAATCGAAGACCTCCCAATCAAGAAAAAGTCAAGACAAGATGGTTTCACTGTTGGAACATATAATACATTTAAAGAAGAATTACCACCAATACTTCTCAAGCTCTTTCAAACAACAGAAGAGGAAGGAAAACTAAAATGTGTTATAGCCATACAATGGAATATTATTCAGTAAAATAAGCCACACACAAAAGTTCAGGTTTTTAATGTTTCCATGTATAGGCAATATCCAGAACAAGTAAATCCACAGAAATAGAAGATTAATGTTGACAGGATTTAGAAGAAGTGGGGAATGGGGAGTGGCTATGTGGATATGGGGTTTCCTTTAAGGATGACAAAAATGTTCTGGCATTAGGTAAAGCTGATGCACAACATTGTGAATATACTAAATGCCACTAATGGTACCCTTTAAAATGCTTAATTTTATGTTATGTGAATTCACCTCAATAAAGAAAAATGTGCAGATAATCACAAGCAAAAAGAAATTATTATCTTCCTTGACTCAATGGATTGAGGTTGGGGAATCTAGATAAAAGAAATAATCAGAAGCACATTAAAAGGTATGCCCAAAAGATGCTCATCACTGAATTATTTATAATGGGGGAAAATTGGTAACAACCTACATTTTCATCAAAAAGAGAACTTTATACCCAGAAGAAGTATTAGGATGGCACCATAATGGCATGGGAAATACTATGATTTACCATGAATTAAAAAGTCAGGAGGCAAGAAATTTCTCATAGTGGTTAAGAGCTCTGACTTTAGAGACCATCAACTTGGACTCAACCTAATTGTATGACCTTGAGTGAGCCTCTAGCCCTCTCAGCTTTCTCACAAATGTAGCTGATATGTGACACACCATCAGTAAAGGTAGCCATTGCTATAGGCAATATAAAGTCATTATACATAGTATATGTGAGCTATCGGGAAGTAAGTATAGCACCATGTTAGCCATTGCTGTATATGGATAGGGGGACAGCAAGTGACTTTAATTTTATCCTTTTACTTTCATTTAGTTCCCAAAATTAACAATATTGCTTGTATAATCTGGAAAAATGTATTTTATAAAAAGGAAAGCTATTCAGAGGCTGGGCAATGAGAAGATAATCAGCAACCTTGACAAAGTCAATTTCAGTAAATGGGAGGTGAAAAGATGAAGAGAACCAATGCAGACTTCTCATTCCAAAAATGAAATAGAAAGAGGGTAGCTAGAGGGGAGGAGGGGGCCAAGGGCTGATTTGTTTACTATAGAGAGAAGGGACTATACTTAAATTTGGGGAAAAGAAAACGAGTAGAAAGAGAAAGATAAAAGTAAAGTGAAAAATAATAATAATATAGTAATTAGAATAACTCCAGAGCAAGTAGTAGAAGGAATTGTGGGGTAGGTAGGTGAAGCAAAACAACCAGCACTAAAGTGATAAATTGCAGAGAATGGGAAAAGATAGCCAATAATAACAACAAGGTGCTGATAATGCTTTAGGATTTTCCCCCATCACAGTCTTTGAAATCTTTCCTGAATATGAAATTGATTTTCCAAACCTACCACAACACCTCAGTCTTATCTGGACTGTCTCATTCTCTTCCAGAAAAGAAGCACGAATCTGTCTGTGGCTGGCAGAAAGATGTCCTCGTCCAAATCCCTGGGACCTGGCACTACCTCAGGTGACATGGCAGAAGGAAGCGAGGTTGCAGATGGAACTAAGGTTGCTCATTGGCTGACTTTAAAACTTGGGATCATCCTGGATTATCTGGGTAGGCCCAAGGGAACCACAGGGCCCTTAAAATGGAAGCAGGAAGCAGAGGAAGAGTCAATGTCAGGCTCATTTTCAGGATGGAGGAAGAGGCCATGAGCCAAGGAATGCAGGTGGTCTCTAGAAGCTGGAAAAGCCAAGGGACACATTGAAAGGAATGCTGCCCTGCCAACACCTTGATTTTAGCTCAGTGAGACCTGTCAGGCTTCCTCCAGAATGGTAGCATAATAAATGTGGGTCTCTTTAATCCATTAAATGTTGGTAATTTGGTATGGTATCATAAGAAAACTAACACACTACCCAAGAGCAGACACTTATTGGCAATATTATGGATGTCCTCAAGCATCACCCACTGCTTCAACCTCAACAGGAGCAGTGCAGCCTTCATCAGATTTGTATAGCCATGGTCTAGAAGGTGCCGTCTGAAGAAAGAGTTCTACCACCAAAAAGCAGCTGGAAACACCTGCCCTGGAGCCCTGCTTCCTTCTGCCCATTTTCTCCCAGTTACCTAACTGCACACAGTGAGGGAGACTTCGGCAGCTTTCACCCTCTTGGAATGGATAAGAATCCATTACTCAACTTGAGGAAAAATAAGTTTATAAATGACTGACCAAGCCCAGAACTCCAGAACTTAAAATTAGTGGTCTTATTCATCTATGAATGGCAGTTTCATGACAACCTCAACAACTAGGAATGACTGTTTCACATAAAACACTTCATAACCCCAAAACTATAAAACAATATAATAGAACCTTGAACTATAATTCTTATGGTCTTGAAACCCCATCAAAATCACGTCTCCAAGGTCATATCTTTCCATGGATCAGATTTGCCTATTTAGTGTTCATACAAAAGAGGCACTGAGATTCCACCTAGCTAGAAAGCAGCCTAATGCTAAGAGTATGGATTTTAAGTCTAGGCTCATCGCCTTACTTTTTCTTTCATCAGTTTGAGTGTATTTCTCTAAATTAATGCAACTCTCAATAAGAAGTAGGAAAATGAAGTCAAGAAAGTGATACCACTTGAAATGCTTGCCCAGAACAGATGTGGACTAACCTTTCCAAGATGACCTCCCTAATAAGAATCCACCAGGAAAACGACATTGAGGGGGCACCATAATGTTTAATAATGATTTTGATGAGAATGATTTCATAAGCTCAATTAATTACATCATCCTTCTTCTAAAAAATCATGGGGCCCAGGGAATGCATCAGGAACATTCTAGTGTCATAGCCCAGGCCAGAGGGTAAAAGTTCAGGCATAAGTGAAAAAAATGAAAATAGACATTGTCCAGTGCCATTTAAATAAACATACCAAGAAACATCTATTAGTATAATAAAACCTGGGGAAACCTAAAGAACATAGTGTAGTGATACAGGAAATAAGACAAAACAAAAGCATGGGATTTGGAGTCAGGAAAAAACAAGGTTGAAGCTGGGTTCCACCATGATTTAGCCATTGACTTAACCTTGCTGAGTCTCAATTCCTGATTTCTAAAAGAGTAATAGTTCCTCATTCTTTTACTGTGAAGATTAAATAGGATGAGCCTGCATCAGGCTTAGCATGATGCTCAAATAATAACTCACCAAATGTTAGTGTATTCATCGTTACTCTTATTAGCAGTATTAGGACTTCTTAAGAAGAGCAAATAAGGTACAAGAAGAAAAGTAATGTGGCAGGAAAAATTACTAACACACAAGTATCATGACCTTTTTCCTCCCTCAAGCATAAGGAAACTTTTGTGTTTAACCAGCTCACCTCATCCTGTGTAGAATGAAAGAGTGGAAGTAGTCTAGAGAGCCTAATAGAGCTACATGTACAACAGCCCAGAGACAGCCACAGCAGAACAAATTTGGAAGACAGCAAGAGGTAATGAGTGAGAAGGGAGGTGGCGAGCAAAAGCAGTCAGTAGTGAGTGGAGAGCGAGAGAAGGGGGATGCAGGTTTCATGGGGAAAGTAGCTCCTGTGATGAGTGAGGCTTTAGGCAGATGGGTGGAGAGCATCTTTCAGATGTTTTTCTGATTGTCATCCCATTTGTATTAGTTAGCAAATTGCTGCATAACAAATTACCCCCAAATCTAGCAGCGTAACACCTTTATTATCTCACAGATTCTGTGGGTCAGGAATCCAGGCACAACTGAGCTGGGGTCTCTGCTCAGGGCCTCTCACAGGCTGCAGCCAAAGGGTCACTCAGCTGTAGCCACCCAAAGGTTCACCTGGGGAAGAATCTGCTTCTGAGCTCACATGGTTGTTGGACTGAGGCTCCAGTTCCTTGCTAGCTTTTTGCTGGAGGCCAAATCAAGGATGTGCTCCCACGTGCAATGGATGTCGGTCCACTGTGCAGTGGCACCCAGAGCAGTGACCCCAACACAAGCAACAGGCTGAGCCAGCAGAGCACAGGCAGAGTTAACCAGAAGGCTTAGCACCAACCTTGACCTGCCACAACTGAGAATGGCACTGCTTGGGAGAGCCATGCCCCACCATTTGGTATTAACCTCCAGCCATGCCCTCCAATCCAGAACTCATTAACTCAATCAATTACATTATTCTACTTCTAAAAAACCACGGGGTCAGGGGGTGCATCAGAAACACTCTAGTGCCATAGCCCAGACCATGACTGAACATGTTTAGACAATTGATCTTGTAAGCAGCAAGCTTTTCAGAAGAAGAAAATATTCTATATACAGAGACATCATCATCATCATCATCATCATCATCAATCACCAGGATAACTCTTCCCTGGACTAAGCAAAGATGTGAGTCTTCAAAATGAAGACTGCACTGCGTCTGATCCGGTTGAGTTAATGGGCCCAGAGGTACCCTGGTGAAAGTATTAAAGTACAAAATAAGCATAAAGCCATCTTAGCAGAAAAATATAAATACTAAGGGGGAAAATCAGGCTGGCATAAAACATCTCTTGGCCAACACTATAAGCTAGAAGAAGATGGAGCAATAGTCGCACTTCTTAGAGGGGAAAGATTATATCTGGGAATTGTGTCATCAGTCAACCCAAAAGCAGCAGAAAAACAAGCTCGGGGATGCCAAGAGTCAGGAAGGAAACCACCCAGGCTGGCTGTGGACAGTTCTGGAAAAGGGGACAGGGAGGCAGGGGAGTGATGCAACTAAATAATAAATGGACAAGACATGGCTCAACACTTTTTCTGTATGTTAGATTTTTATATTTCATCTCAGATCCAAGGATTTGAAGGGGCTTGATAAAATGTTACATAATGCAAAGAAATCAAAGAGGAGTGAGTTGAGGGTGAAAGGAGAGAAGGATACCCGCAAAATGAGGGGCTCATCAGATGCCGGGAAAGCCTACAAGATGGTCCTGGGTGCTTGCTAGAAATTGTACCTCATCTTCCTAGTGGTCAAAGGAAAGGGGTGAACATGGTCAGCTGCACGTTTCATGGAGTCCTCAAAGTAAGTTCAACACCCCATTTCCTGGTACAGAGACCCTTGGAAAGAGAAGCCCTGAAGTTAGGGACGAGCGAGGAGAATGCGTGTGATGCTCAAGGGGTAGCACTCTACAGGGAGATCTTGGGGGTGACGGGACACTCCTGTATCTTGATGGTGGTATGATCAAATATTTTGATCTCTTCATGAGATCAAATGGCATAGAATAAGACACATACAGAGGAGTGCATGGAAAACAGGTGAAATCTGACTGAAGTCTGCGGACAGAACTGACATCCATTTCCTGGTTTTGATACTGTCCTGTCGTTATGGGAGAAGTTACCTTTGGCAGAAACTGAGTGAAGTCTACATGGGAACTCTCTGTGCTACTTGTTCAACTTGAAGTGAATCTACTATTTTTTTTCAAAATAAAAGTTGAAGAAAAAACAAAACAACCTCCTGTATGAAAAGGAACACTGGGCAGCGCAGCGTGGTGGGAACCATGCTTGACACGACCCTTCAATTCCGGCTGCACCAAGCTGTCTGCACAGCTTCTTATCCGCGTCCCGGAAGGTGCGCTGGGGGGAGAACGCTGAAGCCAGCTCCCATGGCAGCAACGGCCCCAACACTGAGATAGCTGAGGGTCTGGCCAGCTCGAGGACTGATCTGTTTATCTATTCAAACCTTTGCTTTCATATCGTCATGACTATCGCAAGTATTTTTATTTCTGGCTCATACTCTCAAAGATTGCAGATGGTTCTAAAGAATCCAGTAGTGTCCTCATAGCCACCACAGACGTTACCTCAGTAAAAAGTAAAAACAAAATGGACTTTGAAAGCTGCTATTCACTTTTTTCCCAAAAAACCTTACACTAGATGGTAAAGGCATTAGCTACAAGACACTCCCAGGAGGGGTGGCAGCCCCGAGCTAAAGACCACCAGCTCTTCCAGTTTCCCACGCGGGAAACACTTCGGCTCTGTATGCTGAGCTTGAGTCTGATCCCCAAAGGGCTCATCAGCATTAGTTTGCGGGGCCCCGACTCAGGCACTCCTCGGGTTCTAGGGTAGAACCCCAGATTCTGGGTTTCTAACAAGTTCCTGGAGCCGCACACGCGGAGAACCACGGGGCTAAGCCAGGTGCTTCCAATCCCACCAATGACCCTTCATTCTCAGAGTACAGTAAAATCTTCTCAGAACTTGTCATCAACAAACCTTCTTAAAACACAAATATGTATTTGAGGCTTAAGAGGTGACCTCAAATATATTTGACTCAGCGTTCTTCTGTGGTCCCAATTGGAATATAAACAATACAATTTGTCCTGCTTCTATATGAAATGCATGCACATGAGTTGCATGAACTTTAATTCCCCTCTAGACTATGATAAAACCAAAGCACCGAGACATTAAGTAACCTTCCCAAAGCCACACAGCTAATAAAAGAGGAGCCAGGACTCAAACCAGGAGGGCTGCCCTATGAGTCCAAGCCTTAAACTTTCAGCTACACCGCCTCTTTGAAAAGGGATGGATTGTCATTTTTGCTATATTAAAACACTATAAAAGCTTAAATAAGAGGGAGAGGATGTGGCTCAAGCAGTTGAGCACCACCTCCCACATGGGAGGTCCTGGGTTTGGTTCCCAGCGCCTCCTAAAGAAAAAAAAATCTTGAAATAAAATGTAAATGAAAGGATTAGAAACCTGGTTTTGCTTATTGGGGTTGAAGTTGGCCATCATGTTATATTTTTTATTGGATGCTCATGAATAATTTTGAATTATCTCACAGTCGCCCACTAACAAAAGAACACTCGCGCAAGCTGCAAGTCTAGAGCCAAATAACCAGTCTGCTGTGTGAACGTCCTCACATTAGAAAGACACTGGGCATGTTTTTAAAATTGCTTTTCAGCCTGCATTTTGTTGCAGTGTGTCCAGTCCTAAGAAGTGATTTTCTGCAGTTTGTGTGGATCTGTGTCTCTTTATGGTAAAACTGAATAAATAAGTATCTCTCTTTATGTAACACTGAGTGAGTGAGGCCCTAAATTGTTCAGCCTGTGATGAAGCATTCCAAAGGGCCCCAAACAAAACCCTGCCATCTCCTCTCTTTGCTCCCATCAATTATTCATTTTAATGGCAAGTGTGACACTTTCAGAAGCTTCAAATACAAATGACATTATCTGGAGAAGTCTTTCCAATTCTCATTTTGGCAAGAGCCCTACAGTGGTACATGCAAGAGTTACAAAGACCTGCCAGAGTTCAAGTGCTCCTTTGCATTCACACCTAATTCACCACCAGAGAAGTGAGATTTGCTCAGTTCTAGGAATTAAACTGATTTCTAACTGCCTCTGTCACCCAACTTTTAAAAGTTTGGATATGTTGGTTAATAACTGAAAAAATGACTAAAGTCAATGGAGGCACCTGTGGTCACTAACCCCAATGTATCCTGCCCCAAAGACTAGAGGTGAGAGGAAGCACGTTAGGCCATGCTCGAACGTGCTACTTGCTGAGAGCCCCCAGAATAAGAGAAAAGGAAAAGAGTCCCCAGGAGCTGGCACCTCCCCGTCCTTGCAGATGCCAAAAATAATGTCATACCTTTGGCAAGACCAAAAAATTTAATTTTAATTGGATAGCAATAACTTTCTTCTAAAATGTTAAGAATTATATATCAAAAGCCACAACCTTAAAAGAAAGTTCTTTATCACAATACATACCAAGATACTGATGAGTTAAAACCCCTACCGTGTGGCAAGTATATGTTTACTAGCACACTTAAGAAATAACCATTTCCTTACTTTCAGCTTAAGAATCTTAATAATGAAAAAGTCAGCAATGGCAATAATGGATTCAAAATTAAATAGAAATAAAACCTTTAATTATTCATCCAAATCCTTAGTGTTTCTCTCTTGCTTCTAAACAATACAAGTATCAAGCCTGTTTCAGCAAATGGAAAGAAGTGAAGGAACCACACCATGTAAAATAAGTTAAATTTGCTTTTCCTCTTTTATTGTCAAAGAATATTTACTATTTCAATGCATTCTTTCTTTTTTTAAGAAAATCTTGTTTTACTCTGTTCCCACTCGTGGGTTTAGGATTAGGTTGGTTGCAGAGCTAAGATGCTGTGAATTTTTAGTAAAGCTCACTTGGGGAAATTTTTTACTTGTCAGTTGGGAAAAAACATCCTGAAATGTATTTCAAACACTCAAATATCTAGCAAAGATTTCTACCTTTCTAAATAAATTCAAAAGAATACTAGATAACATCTGCTATCAAAACTATCATTTTGCTTATATCCAAATCTCTTTAGGAAATTTAAAATTTTGTCTTCCTTTAGTTTCAAAGTTTTGTAGAAAAACTAAACAATATCCATCTCAAAGGCACTAAATTCATACCCGTTTTATAAGTTACAACAATTGCAAAATTTATGGAGAGAAGAAAAGCAAAAGTTGATAACATACCAGTGGATCTTTATCAGGCAGGATTTTCTTTCACCCCAAAGATGCTGCTAGCCTTTTCTACTTGCAGGAGGAAGAAGGTTTTTATAACTTGAGCTCTGTAAGCTCCACCTTCTCCTCTGAGATTCTTTTAAGAGACAGAACAAAACCCTTAAAGACTCTTAAAGCTATGGCTCATAGTAGCAATCTAGCAATTGACTATTGGTGAGCAGTGTGTAATTTAGAACACAGAGTTTTAAATGCTAATAAAGTAATACAACAAAATTCCCACTCTTGGGTTGCCAATAGTATCACAGCATTAAATCATACTAAAATTTATTTTCTACAATTAGTAGCACATTTCAAAAACCACACATGAAAATAGGAAATGCTTTTTGTGGAAAGTAATGACAAGATTAATGAATACGTTAAAAGCTTTTAATTAGGATTAGGGGGGAAAAGAAGAAAATTTACAAACCTTACTTTTTTTGCAGATTTTGTTAACTCTTCCCATACCAACACATGTATATTCAGTACCTAGGCTGGGGGTATGGGGTGGCATGGAAACTGAGCAAAGCTAGCTTGACTGATTTATAGTTACCTCCATTCCCCTTTAAACTAAGCTTTGTATTTATAAAAACTCTACTAGGAGAGAAAAAGAAATAATTTTTTACTTAAACAATGTACCCTAAGTGTAATCGTTGTGTTAGATATATTGCTCATTGAGTGTAGGCTATTATTTCTATTTTATACTCACAAATGAAGCATATGCTACAGACAAGTAGAAAAAGAATAGCATATTTTAGAAGTTGTTTATACAGTATATACAAATGGAAAGCTACTAGAAATTAAGCATATGATGTATGTCAAGGACATTTTTGCAAAGGCAGTGGTATTTGAGCAAGTCTGAAATGAGAGCATACAATTCAGGGAATATGTTCAGTTCAAGGAAGAAATCCCCTTGACAAAGAGAAACAAGAGTTGATTTTTTCGTTGTAACTCTTGCATGTACCAGTGGTCAGATAGATCATGAAAATGAATGGAGTGGGCAAATATAAGGCAATAAGGATGGGTGGGAGCTGTGGAAAACTGAACATGACACATCTGAATGAAGACCCATATGAAAATAGATCAGGAAACAGAGAATCAGAGAATCTCAAAATCACCTTCAATATGGATCCTAACACTGAAAACTACCCTACCCCTGTGATTTCCTTTCTGATTCCTGCACACATGCATGAAGGAGCTGGCAAATCTAGTCGTCTCCTTCCTTAGCCTGCAGTGTATATAGCATTCTACCAGGTATGTTCAGAGTTCTAGAAGAAGGGAAAGCAGAACCTAAAATCATGTTTGAAAACCAAATAAATGAACTGGTAAAGAACTAGAGATTAAGAAAAGTATAGGCATGGATGTATAAACTGCATACTTACATGGCGGGGGAGGCAGGAACAGGTTAAAATGATCATGGTACCTGAAATTGGTCAAGGCACTTTCCTGTGGAAAGTGGAGAAGAAAAGTCCCAGATAGCAGAAAGAAGGCTGACAGCAGATGCCAAGCAGGAAGTGGGGGTGAGCAAAACTGGGCAAAGAATGATACTTGCATTGGGTGGAATATTATACAGCCATTCAATGTCAGGATTTGGAGCTGTATTTGCAGGGAAGGATTGCCAAGTGATTGGTATGGGTTAGAAAGCAGGGTGGACAATTTCATTGGCGTTTAAATACACCTAAAGAGAGAAGCACTACAGGATATGAAGATGGCAGGGGATGACATAGAGCACTGTCTTGGGAGAAATCCAGGGCAGAGAGTATCATGGCACTGATGAACAGAAGCCTGGTACAGACTTTCAGTGCAAAGCTGGGGGTTTAGATTGCTATGATGGACAATCCCCTGTAGGTGTTTGATGAAGAGCAAGAGGAGTCTACACTGACAGTCACAGCAGAAGGAGCTGGAGCGGCCAGTACTGCAGGAAAAAAGAAAAGCCACAGGGAGGGTACAGTCCAGGGGAAGCCTCCCGTGGGAAAGCCAGTGTTTGCTGAGCCCAAGACGGAGGGTCCAGACTCCAGGCCTGGAAGTAGCACCTGCTACATGCTTCCTGCAGAGCCAGCTCGGCCTTGCTGTTTTCCCCAGTAGAGCGGACCCTCAAAGTCATGTGTTCCCTCCCACGGGACAGCTGGGACCACCATGGATACCAGGAAGGGCAAAGAATTCCAATGGAAGCCTTATCCTCCACCTCCCACCCACCCTTCTGTGCTGCTCAGTGGAGCAGCTCCACCTGCAACCCAGTGAAATCGGCTTTAACTGGACTCTTTAGAAATATCGGGTGCCAAGTTACTGTCTTACTCTCAAAGTGAGATGAGTAAAGCCAGTGTAGACTTTCCTCATTGCTGTTTTGGTACCTAATTTCCCATCTGATTCCACACTTGTTTTATCCACAACAGAAAAAGTACCATGTGGCCTGAAAAAGTTCTTTTCAAACAATGCCTCTAGCAAGATCTGGAAGGTCTCAGTGAAGAGACCTTTGCTGGAAGTTAACATCCTCAGGCAAAGAGATATGTGCATAAATGTGTATAACACACAGACAGGAATTTGCATGTACATGTATGTAACCCACAGCTTTGCCATTTTAGCCAAGACCGAACAAAATGTCCAAATTCACATAACGAGACAGACATGGAGTTTGTCCAAACTTGCAGTGCTACGTTGTTGCACTATCTTTTGGTGCCGGGAGGTGGCATACCTGAACAAACTCTGGAGCTGAGGTGGCGGCTTCCCACGCACCTAGATCCTCAAAACAGGTTTCCTAGCAGAGCAATGGTATTTTAAACACTCACCTTCCTACAGACCCTTCCTTCCCACCCCTCCACCCCAAAACAAGTAGCGCCTAGAAGCATGCACCCCTGCTGAATTTGTGGTCTGAGACTCTCAGCTTCACTTCCGTATCCTTTGTCCTAACGAAACGCGTCCACATGGAATGAAGCGGTCTCTGGGTCTGCACGGGAGCTCTGACGCTGTGCCAACTGTGTGACCTCGGAGAAAAATGGGATCCTATCACCTGCACCCCAGGTGGCTCAGGGATTGGTGGGGGCGGTCTGAGAAGGGCCTGCACACAGTCGATGTATCAACCCATCTTAGGATTCTTCTGCCCTCAAATCCCTTTTGTCCAACCCAGTTCAGGTCCATGTGTTTGGGCTTTAACTTTGCAGAGGAAGGCAGGGAAAAGCAGCCTTTCCTCTAGTTGCCTAGCTCCTCTGCAGAGCCAAGCCCACCTCCCCTTTTCTTGGGGATTGAATCATGGCCCCACAAAAGATATGCCCAAGTCCTAAACCCTGGAACTGTGGGGATGAGTCATTTATGAAAAGGACTTGGAGAGTGTCAAGGTGAGGCAGGCTATAGAGGTGGAGCCATTTGTGAATAGGCACTTTGAAGATCCTATTTGATTGGGGCCACATGGACTCAGGGTGGGCCTTGATCCAGTGACAAGGAGTCCTTATAAGGAGAGGCAATCTAGCAGAGACACGACCAGGCAGGAGAAGGGGTCAGAGAAGGAGGTAGATGTGGCCCTGTGTCAGAGGCAGAGAGAAGTCAAGGAACACAAGGTTGGCCAAAAACCTACCATCAGAATGCTACAGACTCTGGGAGACAGCAAGGCCCAGTAATACCTCAATTTTGAAGTTCTAATCTCCAAAACCACACATTTCTGTTGTTTAAGCCACCCATCAAGTTGTATTTGTGATAGCAGCACTGGCAAACTAAGTTACCAAAAAGGTAGTAGATCGCACATTCTTCTCAGTGTGTGGTCCACAACTCCCAGCATCAGCACTGCAGGGGCACGGGTTGAAAATGAATAGGGAAGTGAAGCTGAAAATCTGAGTCTACAAGTTCAGCAGGAGAGCATACTTCTGGGCTCTACTTAGCTCACTGGGGCAAGTAGGGCCTATAGGAATAAGCAAGCATTTAAAATACCATTATTCTCCTGTGAAACCTACTTTGATGATCTAGGTGGGTAGAAGCCTCTACCTTGGCACTGATTTTGCTCAGGTAAGTCACCTTCTGACACTGAAATTTAGCTCTGACCACCCCCAGATCTGTTGAACCAGCACCTCTGGGTGGAGCCTGGGGATCTGATGATTACCAACTTCAGCAGAGTTCAAGAATTGCAGTGCTAAAGAAACAAGTGCCATCAGAAGAAATGCTATCTCTCCAACAGGAAAGAGGCAAATATATCGCCTGCTGGGTGGTGGCAAATGCAGGGCCTGGCAAGAAAGGACAGCAGGCAGGAATTCAGCAACACTCAGGGAAGTGCCCACACTCACAGGGAAGACTCTCTGATCTCACCCCCAAGGCTCACCGTCTGGTATGGCCAAGCCAAAGAGGGTGGAGGGAAATAAAGAGCAATGCAAACAACAAAAATAAATAATAATAATAAAAGATCAAGACAAACAACAAAAATAAACAGATAATAATATTAATAAATCAATACAAACATTCACCCCAGTTCGGGCTCCTTCTGCATTGTCCTGGCCCTGGGTTACCATGGCACCCCTTGGAATTTAGGAACGATTTCTTGGTCTGGGTTCCAGAAAGAACACCGTCCTTTTACCACCCATGATCCATACATTGAGAGTCAAACAGAAGCCAAACCCTTAGCTACAGTCCCTACATCAACATGACTGATCCACTAGGTCACCAGCTCAAAATTATTATGACTTTGGCAAGAATACCTCAACTCTCCTCTGGGCTTCAACCCCAATTCCTCCTCTGAGGACAACAATTTTGTACCCAGAGGAATTTGAATCCTACATAGAGAGTAGTAGGCTCTAGAATACCAATGAACTGTATAGAGATGCGTTTACAGGCCCCAGAAGAATAATGTGATGGGAAAATCTTAGTTTGGAGCATCTTCCAACATGCATTACCCATCCTTACAAAAAGCCAAGGAATATTTTTTTAGGCTGCTCAACTGATTAATCCTAATATAATCCACATCCATGCTCTACACCCATCTTCCAAAGCTCCCTCCTGCCTTCAGCTCTCCATTCCACATCCCCACTGGTTCTGCAAGAGGGTAATAAAAGTAGTGCTTCCCAAGCTTCCATGTACAAGCAACTCACCTGCGGATCTTGTTAAACGCAGGTTCTGGTTAACCAGATAAGGCTGGGACCTAAGAGTCTATGTTTCTAACCAGCTCCCAAGGGAGTCCCTGCTCCTGGCCCACAGATCCCATTTTGTATGCGAGGGTCTGGGAAGCTCCAAGTTCTTGCCAGCACCACAGTCAGCTCCAAGGCCTACAGCAATGAGAAAGGTGGGGGAGAAAGCCTGGTCAGGAGAAAGTGCCATCCACCTGAGAACTGTCTGCAGGTGATCAAAGAGACATCTCTGCCAGGGCAATAGGGCCCCCTCTGAATGGTTCTCTCCAGAAGCCTCCCCAGCCCTTAGTTCTGCTCTCCTGCTGGAATCAGGAGTGGCCTGTTCCTTCTGACACTGGGTTCTCCTCTGGTCTCCTGTGAGGTACTCCTGCTCATTCCTGAGTTCAAGGCATTTGACCACTAGCCAGCCTTGGCCAGTCTCACCCTGGGCCTCTCATTAAAATTCATACCTCCATAAGTCATCAGTTTCTTCATCATCGTTGTCCTTTCATTTTTTTAAATATATTTTTTGTTCATTTTTAAAAGATACTTAGATTACATAAAATGTTACATAAAAAAAATAAGGGGGAAGCAGACTTGGCCCAGTGGTTAGGCCGTCCATCTACGACATGGGAGGTCCGTGGTTCAAACCCGGGGCCTCCTTGACCCGTGTGCACCTGGCACATGCGCAGTGCTGATGCACACAAGGAGTGCCGTGCCACGCAGGGGTGTCCCCGCATAGGGGAGCCCCATGCGCAAGGAGTGCACCCCATAAGGAGAGCCACCCAGCGTGAAAGGAAGTGCAGCCTGCCCAAGAATGGTGCCACACCCACAGAGAACTGACACAACAAGATGACGCAACAAAAAGAAACACAGATTCCCATGCCACTGACAACAACAGAAGTGAACAAAGAAGAAGACGCAGCAAATAGACACAGAGAACAGACAATGGGGGGAGGCGGAGGGGAGAGAAATAAATAAATAAATCTTTAAAAAAATAAGGGACTCCCATATGCCCCAATCCCACACCTCCCAATTTTCCGACATTAACAACTTCATTGATTAGTGTGGTACATTCATTGCAATTGATAAACACATTTTGGAGCATTGCCACTAAGCATGGATTATAGTTTACATTGTCATTTACACTCTGCCCAGTCCACTCTGTAGGTTATGGCAGGATATTCAATGTCCTGTATCTGTCTTTGCAAGGTAATTCAGGACAATTCCAAGTCCCAAAAATGTCCCCATATTACACTTCTTTTTCTCTCTCCCTGCCTTCAGCCACTCCTGTGGCCACTGCCTTCACATCAATGATAAAAGTTCTTCCATTGCTAGAAGCACAATAAGTCTATAGTAGAATACCAGTAAGTCCACTCTAGTCCATATTTTATTTCCCAATCCTAAGAATTCTGGGATGGTGATGCCCAATCCACCTCTAAATTGAGAGGGGGCTTCGAGCCTATGTGGTTGATGGATGAGACTCTCTTGCTTGCAGTCGTAGACTCTCTCAGTTCCTTGGTGTGTTGGTTGTCCATCCTCACCTCGTTAGTTGTCCTGGGTGAGTCCAATGAACTGGAGAGTAGGTGCTGCAACTCTACTGAGGCTCAGGGCCCAGCGGGCACATGGACAGACCAGAGATTCAAATCTCTTGGACATACAACAAATCAACTCTGAATATAGGTTCAATAAAAGGGACAGAAGAGACATGTGTAGAGAAGTCACATCTGAGTCCAACTCTGTCACACTCAGGAGCACAAAGTCCAAACTAGGGTCCACTGGCAAGGCAGCAACCTCCAGAACCATCTGCCATGACCATCAGAACTGGGTGTTTCTAGAGCCCTCAGGAACCCCACTATTTGGGGAAGTATGTACTTTGGCAGTCTATGAGATCCTGCTGAGACATGCGTAAGCATTACCTCTCTGATGATGTCCTCTCATTTTAACATGAGACAGCTCCCTTTCCCAACTCTGTCTTTAGGAAATTCTGGTAGTGTTCAAGTCATTCCTTCATTAAATGTAAAAGAAAGGAAACTGATTTTCTCCTACTCACTATCTACTTCTCTGAAGAAAACAAACACACAAATTAACATGATGGAATGAAGCTTTGAAATTATGAGTAAAAACACCATAGTTCTTTCCATTTGGATTTGTCTTTTTACTGTAGGAAAAACACCTTTCCTCAGTTATGCAGAAAACATTTTGGGAATTTTGTAATTTCCATTCTCTATAGTAGCCTAAGTGAACTGTACAGAATAGGTCCAACTGTGATGGATTTTAGGTTCTGTGTCCAAATGATTCCACTCCATTAGAATTAACAGATGGTTCAAAGAGGCTAAGCTAAGCTACTGGCATTGCAATGGGTCATGAATGGAACCAGAGCCGAGTTTTTTGCTCTGCTCCAATGTGTTATAAAAGTGACCAGGCCAAGTATGAATGAGTCATTCTAAAGCATTCTTGGCACTATCTTAGCCATGGAACTATGGTGATGAGCAAGACAGATTATCCCCAACCCTAATGGAGTCTGCATTCTAGTCAAGAGAGACAGATGATAAACATAATGTAAATGATAAATATAATGTCACTGGTGCTGAATGCTATAAAGAACTAAGGGTGGTCCGAGATTCAAGTCTCCTGAGCATACATCAACCGCAGCACCAACCACAGGTTCAATAAAAGTGAAGAAGAGGTATGCTTGAGAGGCCACATCTGAGTCCAACTCCATCACACTCAGGAGCACAAATTCCAAAGTATGGCCCACTGGCAAGGCCCTGAACTCCAGAACCATCTGTCATGACCATAGAACCTAGGTGTCTTTGTAGCCCTCAGGAGCATCACTACCTGGGGTTGTATCTACTTTGGCTGTCTCTGAATTCCTGCTGAGATACACATAAGCATGACTCCTCTGACGACCTCCCAACTCATTCTGAAGTCTCTTAGCCATATAAACTCATTTGTCTTTACCATTTCCCCTTTTTATTCAAGGTCTTTTTCTAATTGCATCACCAGCTGGTGCTTGGTAGTAATCCCTCAGCACCAGGGAGGCTCATCCTCGCAAGTCATGTCCCACACTGTGCCAGCTGGGCCCTGAACCTCAGCAGAATTGCAACACCTACTCTCCAGTTCATTGGACTTATCCAGGTCAGCTAACAGGGAGGAGAGGATGGTCAACCACCACACCAGGGAACCAAAAGAGTCTACAGTTGTAAGCAGGAGAATCCCACCCATGTGAGATCTAAGCCCCTTCTTGATTTAAAGGTAGAGTGGACATCGCCATCCCAGGGTCCTCAGGATAGAGGAATAAAATATGGATTAGAGCGGACTTACTGGTATTCTACTACAGAATTATTGTGACTCTAGTAACAGAAAAAGTTATATCATTGATGTGGAGACAGTGGCCACAGGAGTTGCTGAAGGAGAGAGAGGGAAAAAGTGGTGTGATATTGGGGCATTTTCAGGACTTAGAGTTGTCCTCAATGATATTGCAGGGACAGAGGCAGAACATTATATATCCTTCCATAACCCACTGAATGGACTGGGAGAGAGTGTAAACTACAACATAAACTATAATCCATGCTGTGCAACAGTGCTCCAAAATGTACTCATCAAATGCAATGAATGTACCACTCTAATGAAAGAAGTTGTCAATGTGTGAGGAGTGGAGGATGTGGAGTGTGGGGGTATATGGGAACCTCTTATATTTTTTAATGTAACATTTTGTGTGATTTATGTATCTTTAAAAAAAAATTTTTTTTTTAATTAAAAATAAAAAAACCTAGGGGTAAAGGACTGGAGTGTCAGGATAATGTTTCAGATCAGAGGCCAGGAAAAGTTTGTCTGCAGAGTTAATAACTATGCCAAAGAAGGAAAGACCAGAAAAAACAGTTAGGAATCTATTAGGCCCTCATAGAGATTTTTTTTTTAATATTTATTTTTTATTTATTTCTCTCCCCATCCCGCCCCCCAAGTTGTCTGCTCTCTGTGTCCATTCACTGTGTGTTCTTCTGTGACCACTTCTATCCTTATCAGCAGCACCAGGTAAATGTGTTTCTTTCTGTTGTGTTATCTTGTTGCATCAGCTCTCCGTGTGTGTGGCGCCATTCTTGGGCAGGCTGCACTTTCTTCTACGCTGGGTGGCTCTCCTTACAGGCACACTCCTTGCACATGGGGCTCACCTACGTGGGGGACACCCCTGCGTGGCACAGCACTCCTTGCCTTGCGCGTATCAGCACTGCACATGGGCCAGCTCCACATGGGTCAAGGCGGCCCGGGGTTTGAACCACGGACCTCCCATGTGGTAGGCAGACGCCCTATCCATTGGGCCAAGTCCATTTCACCCTCATAGAGATTTTGACTTCTTTTCTGAGTCTGATGGGTAGCCTCTGGGGAGTATGAGCAAGGCAAGGAGTGATTTGGTTAGTCTTTTAAAATATGCCTCTGATTGCAATATGAGTAGGTGAGTGGATGGGTGGGCAAGAGTGCCAGCAGGATACTGTGATACTGAAGTATTCCAAGTTCGAGATGAAAGTGGGCTTGGACCACCAGGGTAGGGTCATGAAGGTGTAGAGATGTCCTCAGATTCAGGAAATATTTCCAAGGTAGACCTGACAAAATTTGCCAACAGCTGGAGGCATGTGCTTGGGTAATATGTGGGTGGTGGTGCAGTCACCAAGGTGGGGACACCTGGAGAAGAGCAGTTTCAAGGAGAGAGCTAAGTCAAGAAGCCCAGGCAGAAAGCAGGAGCTTCACACTTTTCCATGTTCACAGGATGCCTTCCTCATTTGTGCCAGACAGAAGGAGCTAAAAATGATTGCTTCTGTTCAGCATTCAAGTTGCATGTGGGACTGGAAACAAGATTGAGCAATGGGTGATATAGACAGAAGCAGACATGGAGATAGAGGTGGAGAGGAGAAAGAGTTGATGGTAACAGGGAGGCAGAAAGATGATGACAACACCAAGGCAACAAGGACCAAGAATAACTCAGATTCAGAAGTCAAACGATTTGATGTTCACCCACATAAAAGGAAACAATGACAACTGGCCCTGTGCTCAGTTTGAATTGCTTGGAACATGGCAAAATATGGTTGTCATGAAGTGCTCCATCTCAGGGGGCAGGGAGCCCCGGTTAAAGTCCGTGTTCCACAGCAACCACGGGCAAAGTTCCCCATCTCTCCCAGCCTCGATTAATGCCTCCAGCGAAGCTCCTGGCACAAGGGAACATGCACAGTAAAGGGTCAGCAAATGTCAGCTGCCACTGAGGAAAGAGTTCAGCTCCTTCTACAAGAGCTTGTTCTCAGGAGCAGCAATACAGAAGCATCCCTTGATGATCAGACAAATTTGCTGATTCAAGCTTGTCAAGAGTGTTGAGGGAAAAAGATTTAGAAAGAAGATCGAGGACTTAAGTATATCATTTCAAAGAGCCTCAGAGAACAATGCATTTTAAAATCTGCACTCACTCAAATAGACAAAGGATAGTGATGAGGCTTTTGAGGAAATATTTCTCAATATTTCCTCAATTTGACTCAAGCCCAAGTGGCTCTAGCTCCTGTGTGTAAGAGAAAATGAAACTACTTTACGTATTAAAAATTCACGTCGTAGCCAATTTGGCCTATATGACCTTGGTCTATCCCATTTTAGAGCTCCAGACAATAAGAATCCATTTCTTCCCTTTTATCTAAATTACCGAAACTTTGCTTGAGAAGTCAAAACTGTTCTGAGTGACTTCTGACCACTTTCATGTGGTAACAGCATGGAGACAAAAACACATTCCAACCCCACACGGGTTAGGAGAACTGCTCCATCTTGCTTCGGATTCAGAGGTTAAGAAACCCACTCCAAGGTAGGAAGGTTGCATAAATGCAACTTAAAAGCATGGTGGCCATGGGTGATAAAGTGTAATGGAAAGGGGAACATGAAAAGTGATGGACAATTAGGATTAGCAGAAGTATTAGCATCCCACAGAGTGGTCCCTAAGTGGGAAAGGTTCAAATGTCACAGGCAAAAATAGCCACGTGACCCCAGATGATGACTGAATATTGTCCCAAAAGTAACCTGACAGGAAAGACATTTTCCAAGAGGAAAGTGGACACCACTGTTACCTGGGCCCTGAGAAGCTCTGTCCGCATTCATTAAATCAGTATTGACTGGCTGTCTGGCTCTGGGCTAGGGGCTGCAGATTCAAAAGCCCTGGAGGAAAAACCTCTGCACCCAAGGAATTCAGGGCAGTAAAAATCGTTTTAGGTAATAAAGAAACAGGCGCCTAATATGATGAGAGTCTGAACTGTTTGGGTGATGCATTCCATCCAAGGACAAAAGGTCAACTTTCTGTTAAGCTTTTTTCCTTATATTTCAAACAAGAAAGTATTAGATTATTCACCCAATAAAGAATCCCTCTTTTTAGCAATTACTACCTCTCTCCACCTTTATGTGCATGTGTATGCACTCATCCACAAAAATAGCTAACATTTATTGAGTAACTGTGATGTGGCAGGCACAGTTCTAAATGTTTTGTATGTACTGACGTATCAAATCTCCCAAATCTTTCAAGTAAATCCAGATATCATTATCCCCATTTTACAGGTAATAAAGTAATTTGCCCATGGTTACACAATGAGTAAGTGGTAGAACCAGGCATGAAATACAGGCTGTCTGGTGTCAGAGCTGTTTTGTTTAACCCTTTGCTAAACTACCACATGCACATGTACACACACACACACATACTCAAAGTTACTCAGAGAGGCACAGGGAGGCAAGCGAGCTCTAATGAAACTCAAAGAAAATCCATGCCACTTCCAGTGTCCTTCACAGATACATTTTTGTGGGAGAAGTTACCTTTGCATGAACTTCCAAGGATAGTCCTTGATGTCTCCATTTTTGTGCCTAATAAGCATCTCACACTTAATAGGTCTCAATCAGAGCTTTTGATTCCCAGCCACTTCCCAGCCCCTTAACCTGCCTCCCTCCCAGACACATCCTCCATAGCAGCTCATTGCTGAGCTGAGCCACCTAATTGCTCAGACCAACCTCTAGAGTCCTCCTTGATTCTCCTTTTCCCCCATGACCCAAGCCATCAGGAATTCCTGTTGCCCCAGCTTCCAAACCTTACTCAGCATGCTCCACATTTGACCATTTCTCCAACCACCACCGCAGCCTCCTTTGGCCAACACACCACCATGGAACATGGCTACAGTGCCCAAATGGCCCATTGGTTTCCATTCTTCTCCCCTCATCCAAAGTCATCTCTTCAAAGCACTTGTCTGATCATCTCATTCCCCTTCTTAGGAACTTCCCACTGGAGTCAACAAAATCCATGCCCATATGATGGCCTCCCAACACCCACAGATGGGTGACCTCATCTCTCCTTTGTTCCCACCTGAGCTTTTCACAATTTCCATTCTCTATGCCCAGAACCCTCTTTCCTGATCTTCAAATACTCCACTCAAGGTTGAGTTGAGTAGAGGTGAAGAGATCAGACCAACTGCCTGAGTTAAAATCCCAACCTCACCACTCACCTGTGTGATCTTTGGCAAATTTCTTAACCTTTCTGTGCCTGTTTCTTCATCCAGAAAATGGTGATGAGAAAAACAGTCTCTACTCACAGGGTTATTGTGAGGATTAAACTAGTTAACCCATGTAAAGCACTTAGAGCTATGTCTTACTCAAGAGATACTCACTACCATTGTTATTGTTATTGTTGTTGTTGTTGTTGTTGTTGTTGTAATTAACCCATATGACTGGACGCCTTACTAAGAGAGGAAGTTCAAACTCAGTCAGAGTGGCCAGAAGTCAGAAATCAGCAGAAACCAGAAGAGCAGACACAAGGAGAGAAAGATCACCATGTGGCGGATGCAGAGCTGCCCACCAAGGAACCCCAAGGACTGTGGCAAGCCAGCACCAGAGCGCTACAGACTGGGAAGAAGGCATGGCCTCACCAATACTTGATTCTGGACTTCTGGCCTCTAACACTGTGAGCCAATATATTCTTGTTGATTAAGCCAACCCACCAAGTGGCTACCTGTGCATCATGTGACATTCAACAAGCTAGTGTCCTCTCTCTGCCTAGTTTTCCCATTGTAAAATGAAGATAATAATTGCACCATCTTCAAAGGTATTTTGTAAAGATTCAATTGGTTAATGCATGTGAAGCATTCAGAACACAGGAAGTGTTCAGAAATCATCATCACTATCACCATCTCAACATTATTCTCATTTGGGTCTCTGTTCAACCATCCCCACACCCTAGGTGCCCTTCCTGATCCCTTATCCTGGCCATTCATTGTCATATCACCCCATCAGCTTTTCCATCATTGCACTGATCCCTCTTAGTTTCTTCACTGGGGTGTCACAAGTGTGTCGATTATCTCTTTCTCCCTCCAACCTGTAAGTCTCATGAGGACAACAGAATACCTCCAGTGTCTAGAGTGGTGGCCTGGCATTTGGTTGAACTCAATAAATATAAGTTGAAAGAATGAATGCCACAAAGTCAATTTTCCATGCACAGAAATGCTCCTTTTGCACCAGGTCTACCTTTGTTTCCAGGGGTGTTATTCTGCTGCCCAAGTTCATAGCGACTGTTCTAGCTATGTGCACCAATGTTGCAGAAGTCCTCAGAAGGAACAAGAGCACAAGCCCGGGAAGTCAGAACAAAACTGCCTTCCACCATCTTCCTGAGGGAGCATGAACCAAATCATAGGATGGAGAGCAGCAAGCAGATGGGTGCGGCTGGAGTTGAGGGTACAAGATAGGGAGGTAGAGGAGGAGCTGGAAGAGGTGGGCAAGGTCTTGGGAACCTGGCAGTGGAACTCTGGGTTCAGTGGAGTTTGGAATTTATCCTGGACCATGGAGTCTTGGAAGAGCTGGCCAGAACCTTGCCAGATTTGTGTTGTAGTAAGGTCATCCTGTGTCTCCCTGCTGGCCAGTTTAAGAGTAGAAATAAGGGAATAATTGGGTCTGAGAAGTGATGATGAGAATGAAAGAGATGAAAAAGAGAAGAGATGAATTTTTAAAACATTAGAAGAGCTGGGTAATTTATTGACATGAATAGGTGGAAAGAGGAAGAATCAACCAAGATGTCCAGCTTCTTACTTGGGTGATTACATGCAATTGTAATTTGCCATTACTATGCTCATTGCAACCGCAGTAAATACCCTCTTAGGAACACCATCAGAACTGGTTGTATGCTCATTTATTTAAAGAGCAGCAAAAATGTAAACACTCTAGAGATGCATTTAGTTTAGGTTTCTGTGGAGGCAGCATAATGACCCCACCCCAAAGATGTCCAGGCCCTAATCCCTGGAAACTGTGAGTATGTTAGGTTACACGGAGAGGAGAAAACAACAGCAACTGTTAATCTTCACATCCATTTCCATTTCTTTATGGAGTATTCCATTCATTTACATTGTTATAACAACACATACAACTGGTACCAACAGAATTTGGGAAGAAACACATCTGACTCTTGCTTGACAGACCCCTCTAAGTGGTAGAAGGAGAAATTCAAAAACTTTCTGGAGAGGAACTCACTAACAAGAAGGGTTCCATGTGTGAAGGGCCAAAGTCAGCAGATTTTACAGAGCAGATTAACAGTATTAGTTCACATCTGATAAGTCAGCTATGTGGAGACCAGTTAAGAAAACTTCTGTGGGGCAATTTATTTAAGTCTGCTATTCTCACCTTTGTCAGTAATTATGATCTTCATTCTGGAAGGCAGAGAATGTGATGCAACACCAAGCAGCATAGTTATAGTTTGTTGCCAATGGTATGGCTTTGTTGAAAAAAAATCCACGAACCAAAAGCCAGAAGACCTGAACTTGAGTGCCAACTGTGACACTTGCTGTGGAATTCCCTGCAAGTCAGTGCTCTCCACCCTAAATCAGAAGTGGTAACACCTTTCTTACCAGGGGGTGGCAGTCACCAAAGTCCATTTTCCAGGTATAGGAAGCCTCTGTTTGCACCCTGTCTCTCTTTGGTCCTTAGGGTTGTTATTCTACTGCCCAATTTCATGAGATAATGCACATGGAAAGACCCAACACAGCACGTGGCAGGTGGTGGATGCTCATCAAGCTTAGCTGAAGCCACAGCAGGCAGCTTTCAAGCATGCCAGGGGTGGACGCAAGGACACTGCCCAAACTGTGCAGAGGACTCCAAGGGTGGAGACAGCTAGAGCAATAAGACACTTCAGAAGAAATCCTTGAAAATATCTTTAGAAAATATTCATCTTTGACCAATTGCAGGCTGTGGATTAAGTATTAACTCAAATTTGTGCATCTTTAGACTTTACACAAAAAAAAGTTAGAGCTCTTACAACAATCAAAATAAAATTGGATACACATCAACATGGAATCCCAAAAGCAATTGCTGTATTCATGTGTTTTTGCTTTTTTTCCCCCCTGACTTTTTCCTAATCCTGGAAAGGGATACATAATCCAGCTCAAATATGTTCAGTGCCTCTCTCTCTCTCTCTCTCTCTGAATTTCACTCTGCTTATAAAGGACTTTAGTAATAGGATTAAGACACATCCTGGTTGGGCTGGATCACAATTTAACTGCAGTAGCCTCATCAAAAGGTTGTACTTACAATGGATTCACAGCCATTAAATTTAAGAACATGTTTTCCTGGAGTACATACAGCTTCAAACCACAGAAGCCTTCTTGTTCCTTTTCCCACAAATCACAATAAATAGAAAATTAGTTCCTGTTTAATGCTATATTTCAGGGGGACCCAACATCTACCACTGGAGCCACAAAGCCCTTAGAGATGGTTACAACAAGCACAATACCTGTACTTCTCAAGGTTCCTGGCCCAGTCAGTGGCCAAAAAAATATTTGTCAATTAGTTGGTTAGCTTATTGATTCTTTTGCCTGCCACCAGGCAAATGGTCACGCTGATTACTATGTTGTGAAACTAAGATCAAAACACAGGCTCTCTGCCTGTGCTCCTATCACCCAAGAACTTGAATCTCTTTCTTATACCTAAGAAAGTGCCTCTCTCCTTCTTGGCAGACTCTTGTACGTAAACAACTCTATTTCTAGGGTCAGGAAATAGAAAGTCATCAAACATTCACTAAACATCCTATTCATCCTATAGAGTGAGTGGAATGAAAATATATACGAGGACTCTTCATAACTTGATTCTTTTTCCTAACAGGTAATTTTTTCTTCTCTCTCTCTCTTTCAGACCATCCCTCCCTCTCTCTGTCTCCCTTTCACAATTGTATTAGGATTCTTAGTAATTCCAGTATAACCCCTAAGCCCTACCATTGGTACTCAGATTTGGAAGTTTCTAGATATTGCTCTACTCTCTCTGGCATATCTATTACACTGAAAGTGAAGCCAGGGAAGGGTCAGATTCCTCTAGGTTCTTGGCTATGCCACATAAAAGAATTTAAGAACATGCCAGTTTAGTTAAGTCAGTAAGAAGAATTTATGGGAAATGGGGAAAAAACTGAGCTTGCTGAGAAATGGGAGAGAAGGATGGAAATATGCACTGAGATTTGACACGGGCTCCTCTAGGCAGAGAGAGCAAGATTTGGCTTATGTGGTTACTTTTTAATCTATTGATCATTCATCCCCTTGCTAATGCTAAGGGGAGGGGCCCCAGCTGTTATTGGTTACCCCATCAATGAGGGGGGCCAATGGTGAGGCTGTTTGGAATATCCAGGGCCTCCCCTCAGCCCAGAAAGAATCCCAACTGGAACCTCAAAGTCAAGGTCAAGGTCTTGGGAGGGTCTTGTGGCCATGTTGTCTGTCGGGCATGTTGTCTGTTGGCCATGTTGTGGCTCACTTTTTCCTCGTTTCCCTGTACTGATCTGCCTCAACTTTCCCATTAGAGAGTTCACACCCTTATTCTTAAGGGGGTCCTGAGGTGTGATGGTCATCTCCTATAGTTACTTCTTGCTGGTTAGGGCAGTAGTCCCTGCCTGACAGGATGTCAGGCTATTCTATTGAGGTTGAGGGAAGATAGGTCTGGCACCCAGGTTGGAGTGCCATAACTAATAAGGCTTTGATTCTGTAGGAAATAAATTTAATTAGAATTTTGAAGATACTACACAGACTAATTACTTTTCCTTTAAATAAGCTTATTAAATTATAATTAGCAACAAATGAAATTTTCTTTATCCATTTAAGAAAAGACAGATCTACATTTCCTTCTTTAACTTAATTTCATTAAACATTAACTTAAAATTTTTATCATCTTAAATATTTAATACATATAATGTTAATTTAATTAGTATACTCTAACCTAGGGAGATTACGCCCAAGCTAAATAAAATTGAAACCATTTTTGTTTATGCAGGGAATGGTTTTTTCCTTCCTTTACAGAAGGCTTAAAACCTCTTTTCTTTAATAAAGTTCTAAAGCTGTGAATAATATATAGGAGCATACTGACTGCTAGGTTTAAGAATATATTATAATTGTTTAGTCCAGGGGTTCTTAATCATTTTTGTTCCACAGACCCCTTTGCCAGTGGGGTGAAAACCACAGACCTCTTACTAAGTCCACACTATACTGTTTATTCTTTAATAAATATATCACACCCACACCAACATGTCCCCACAAGAATAACGTTTTTTGAATTTTCAATTTGAGCCCATGGATCCCATGAAATCTTTCCATGGGCCCCTTGGGGGGTCTGTGGACCCTTGGTTAAGAACCCCTGGTTTAATTTGTTTTAATCATATTTTAGAAAAGATCTTTCCATAGTTTGCAAGGACTTTTCCTTTACTTACTGAAATTTGACAATTGGATTATTAACAACCATTATTTTAAGGCTGTTAAAAGGTTTAAATTAGGAAATTTAAACTATGTTTCTTAATTCCCCAGCCTAGAAGATAGAGTTTTAATCTGCCACTCCTAGCCCCTCCCTCAGAGCTCTTGCAAAGAGAAGGCACTGGGGGCTGGGTAGGCCAAAGAGCTCAAGAAAATCTTTTTTCCTTTCCCAATACTTTCTACGCTTAATTTCTATATGACCTTTCCATCCTGCTTAGCCTAATTTGGGTTCCAGAAATATTCATTCACATAGTTAATTTTTAACAATTTGAATAGAGCTCTTTTAAGAATTTTCATTTGTTAATTTGATATTACCATCCCATTGTATGAAGATAATACACTGAGCAAATAGACAGACATAAAAAGAGAATTAGACAGTTACTTATAATTTTAACAAACTTATTTGTTTTATATATATATATATATATATAACAAACAAATTTAACAAACACAAAGAGAGTCACAGAAACACACAACTCACTAATGTTACCTATAATTTTCATTCTCTTAGAAAATATGTTTAACTGTAAGATATTTAAAAGATCTCTTTGGAGGGTATTTCTAATTAATCTGCACTCTGACCATGCACTTTTGCACAAGAATTTTGTTCTTTAATTATTGCCTTATAACCAAAATGTCCCTAATGCTTTAAAATACAATTTTCCTTTACTTCAGAACTCTGTTTATTTCCCATTTTGATTTTGGCAAACCTTGGATGAAAAACACTAATTCTAGTATATACTTACTGAGTCATTGAAGCCTCAGGGAAACTGGTTTCTCCCATGAATTGCTGCTTTTAGGAACCTCAACAGTCTGCGTGGGAGACCCCCTCCTCCCCAGTCCTCAGAGATAGCAGGACTCCGGCGGCCACTGGACTGGAAGAGTGGACATTCATCCCTGAGGGTCAAGAATTCCACCAGGCAGCAGTTTAGTCCACACCTGGAGCCATGAGAGAAAACAGGGTTATTGGCACCAGGGGCAAGACAGGAGACAGGCAGGTCTCAAGTTTGCTTTCCCCTGATCCACAGGGGCAGAAGCTGCCATTAAACAACCATAAGCAAAGGCAAGGGGTGAGGCTAGGCCTGAAGTGACCTAAACAAAGGTAAATTCAGTTTCAGATTTATACTTACAAAAGTAGGTTTAGGCTAAATCTACCCAGTTATAATTTCAATTATCCTTCAGCTGTTTTATAATATAAGGGCACCTATAAAATGATCTTAGCTCTTAGTTACGTTTCTAATTAGTTTTTACTTTAAGGAGAATTGGGTACCTTTATTAATTAAGTCACAAGAATTTTATTAGGAACAACTTTGTGAAGTTTCTCTGCTTTTCAAGCAGTTGAACCAATTCCACTTGTGATTTATACATTAAATCCACTCACAAGACAGTTCTGACATTTAAAGACTCATTTTTAGGTTACCTTTTACCATTACCCAATTTGTAACAGGTGAACCCCAAATCTGATTTCCTAGACACAAGCAATCTGACAAAGTTAAATACAGATTTCAAAGTTGAACACAAAGTTAAGCACAGATTAAAACAGAACTGAGAATTTTATACCCTTAGCACTTCTACAAAATTTTTTATCTTAATTGATGGCACAAGAGGTTGTCATGAAATAACCATAAGCAAAGGCAAGGGGTAAGCCTAGACCTGAAGTAACCATAAACAAAGGTAAACTCAATTTATAATTACCATCACAAGAGCTGAAGTCCAAGGGCAAGGTGAAGCTACTGAGCTAAAGCAAGGGTGTGGCTAGACCTGGAGTAGCCATAAACAAAGGTAAACTTAGTTTAGAATTATCAGCACAATCGTAGGTTCTTGGCTAAATCCATCCAGTTATAGCAATTTCAGATATTATACTTCTGCTGTTTTGTAATATAACACCATCTATATAATGATCTAACTCTTAATTATGTTTCTAGTAAGTTTCCACTTAAAAACAATTTGGGCACTTCCATTTATTAACTAAGCAACTAAAACAATTAGCAATGACTTTGCTAAGTTTTTCTGCTTTTCACAATTCCACTTGTGATTTGTCTTATACATTAAATTCTATTGCAAGATAGTGTTGACATTTAGACTCATTTTCAGATTAACTTTCACTGCTACCCAATTTGTAACAGGCAAATCCTAAACCTGATTTACAAGTTCCTAGGCATGATCAGACTAACAAAATTAAAGCAAACACAGATTAGAACAGAAGAGAGAATTTTACACACTTAGCTTTCCTTAGGGAAAGACCTGCCTTTAGAATCACCTAGACACAAAGTTCCCAGGGTCTGTCCATGGCAGAAACCTCATGGAGGACCCTCCAGCTTAGTTTCTCCGGGAAAATCCCTGGGCAGCTACTAGGTACAGAGCTAAGGGGTCCAGAGAAGCCCTGCCCCCGATGAGACATGAATTGGGGCTGCGCTGGGGGCTGCATCCTATTAGTTACGGACCAGCAAGGGGTAAGGCCCTGAGAGGGCTTTTTTCACTAAAAGGATTGTAGTGTTACAAAGGAATAGACAGGTAGCTAGAAACAGTCAGGAACCACTTAACCTTAATTGATGGAACATGAGGAGGTTCCTTATTCACAAGGGAGAGGTTTAGTAAAATGGCATAGATTAGGAGTTCTTAACAAGGGGTCCATGAGCTTGAATTAAAGTTCAAAAAAACATGATTCTTGTGGGGCTTGTTGGTGCAGGCGTCATATACTTATTAAATACTACACAGTATAGTGTGGGCTTAGTAAGAGGTCTGGTTTTCACCTGACTAGCAAAGGGGTCCTTGGAACAAAAAAAGGTTAAGAACCCCTGGCCTAGATCTTGATTCCCCATTCACTCCCCTCATTAGGCAAAATCAAGGTTAGAGAGGTCGTGAGTGCAGGCTAGGACCAAGTAATTGGCTCCCATGTTAATTAAGAAATCAACACTCTTACCTGCCATTTCAAGGGTCTCCCAGGGCTACTCTGGTTAATGGTTCGCACATGCTTCAAGTCCCTGCTGTCCTCCCCTGGGGCAAGGCCCCAGCCATCTACAGGGTGAGGCAGCTTGGGGCCAGGTTGCTGCTGATGTGGAGCCAGGATTCGGGCAAGCCTGTGGTGACTGGTGCCTTTAGGTGGCAGGTAAAAGGTGAGCCTGCCCAGGCCCTGCGCCCACCCCTCCTTACCTTCTCCATCTTGGTGGTATGGTCTCGGTTGTTGAAAACTGAGAAAGCTGCTTCTAAAAGGGAGTTCAGAGAAGCTTGGGGGCCCAGAGAAAGTTTTTGCAGCTTTCTATGGATGTCTGAGGCAGACTGGCATTCCTAGGAGAGGCTGTCCTTCTCTAGGATCTACGAAGAGGGTATTTTATTGCCTCTACGAGCTTTCTTTGAAATAAGGTTAGCTTTCCAGGTTCTGCCTCTAAGTAACTCCCTGAGCTTAGTTAAAATTGACCGGTTTGGTAGCACATTTCCTTATCCCTTTTAGGAGACATGACCACAGAGTCTCTAGCCCTCAGATCTGTCTGTCCTCTTCTTCTCTCTTAAGCAGGTTTAACTGCAATTCAGGGTCCAACACAGAGCCCACTCTCAGCCACATAGTGGCCACGTGGTATGTCAGGGGAAGATTAGCCTCTTTCTTTTTAGACCATCAGGAGGTAGGGTGTCCCAATTTCTGACAAGGTACCCCAATGGGGTGCCTGCTAGAAAGCTGGAAGAGCAGCCCATTATCCTAGGGAAGGATAAAATGCATAGAACTGACTAAAGAGATTGCTTGCTGAGCAAGCATCCTGGAAATCAGGGAGACCTGCTCCCTGTCCCCATGTTTTGGGGATTGGGATCCTTATGTCTCTGGGAGTCTCCAAAGACTAAGAGGTCTTGGGGACATCTGGGTCTAGCTCTCAGACTGAAAACCCAAGCCGGGCTGACCCTAGGAAAGGGCCTACCTAGGGACCTTTCTTTTGCCTGCTTTGCAGAGGTCTTAGGAGTTAGCCACTAATGAGCTCATCTCGTGGCAACTCACAGAGTCTGAGTTCTGCAGGTAAATCCAATATTGAAAGGCAGTTAAGAAGCAGAGACGGATCTTCGGCTTATAGGCAAATAGCCTCAGGTGCCCCCAAGACAGTCTCAGGGCCTTCCCAGGGTTGAGAAGGAACAAAGCCTCAGGGCACTACCAAGGGTGGGACTCAGGCCTCACTAGCAAATGCAATTTCAGTTTCTAAGGCAGTCTAAAGCATCCCACAGACCCAAAATGAGGACAGCAGTAGTTGGAAGATTAAAGTACTTCTAATTAAAAGGAGTTAATTACTGGTCTGAGGAAATGATACATAGATGACAGCCATTCTGAACTCACAGAGAGGACCTGGTAGACTAACTCCCAGTGGACTGCTGCTCTCTTGGGCCACATGCCCCATTAGGTCTCAATGATGGTTTCACCTGCCACCAGCACTTCCTTGGATCTCCCTGGCACGGGGGCTCGCCCCTACCACCTCCGAAGAGGGAGCCAGAAGTCCGGACAGACCGAGTTTTTGTCCTGTGGGAGCCTATCCAGGAGCCCCTTTAAAGAGGACACAGACAGGCTATAATTTAAAGTTTGGACTCATCTGTCCTTGCTGCATGTCAGGGAGGCTTGTCTGCCTCTAGAACTCCTGGCTGACAGTCACCAAATGAAGCTGGGGAAGTGCTGGATCCTCTAGGTTCTTGGCTATGTCACCTAAAAGAATTTAAGAGCACACCAGTTTAGATAGGTCAGTAAAAAGAATTTATTGGGAAATGGGAGGAAAGAACAGAGCTTGCTGAGAAATGGGCAAGAAGGATGGAAATATGCACCAATATTTTTTGCGGGGTCTTCTAGACAGAGAGAGTAAGATTTGGCTTGTGTGATTACCTTTTAAGCTATTAATTATTCCTTCCCTTGCTAATGCTAAGGGGAGGGGATCCAGCTGTTACTGATTAGCCCACCAGTGGTGAGGCCTGTTTGGAATATCTGGGGTCTCCCTTCGGCCCTGGAAAGACTGGGACCTCAAGGTCAAGGTCTCAGGGCAATCTCCCGGCTATGTAATTTGTTGGCCATGTTGTCTGTTGACCTTGTTGTGGTTCATCTTCTCCTTGTTTCCCTGTATTAGCCTGCCTCAAAAGAGTTTTAAGGAGAGCAGCACATCAGACTGACTTTCTATTGCAAGTAAAAGAAAACCCAACCCAATGTAAATTGGCTTAAATAAATAAGGGATTTACTGGTCCAGGAAAATGAAAATAACAGAAGAGTGTCTTGTAGGGAAGCTTGATCAAAGATTCAGGTGACAGCACAAGGACCTGGTTTCTGTCTAATTTCTTGGTTCCAAACTTTCCCTGTCTGGGCTTTATTCTTAGGAATTTTTTACTCACAGTTGCAAGATGGCCAAGTAGTAAGGTCTAACATCATCTCATGCTCAAGGAACATGGGGGAAAGAATGTCCCCTTCCCCAATGGCACTAACAAAAGTCTTGGAATTGAGCTGTTAGGGCTTGGCCTGACTAAGGTCATGTGTCTACCTCAACCAATTACTGTTTCAGAGAATTCAACTCAACAGTTAGCTTGAGCTCAGATCACAAGCCTGCTGCTGGGGATATTGTAGAGTACGGGTTACAAATTGGGAGCCAGTGGGCTGAATCCAATCCAATGGTGTGGTTTGTTAAGATTTTTATTTGAATGCCTTTGTTGATACCTGTGCCCTCTAATTTCCTATAACCCCTCCTACTCCCTGCTCAGCCTGATTTGTATATTGGCAAATATTTGGGCACAACTGTAGATGAAACTCAAGAATTCAGTGTAACTGAACTAAGTGATTGATTCACTCTTATGTCCCAATTACATAACACAGTACCATGCTCAAAGAGGACATGCAATAGATATTCTCTACCTTAGCAGGATACAGTGAGGATAAAATGGAGACCTGTGTACATGAGTGCCTGGAGGCTATTCCTGTACTAGTCAGGGCAGGCTAACTGCTATGACAAGCAATATTTTTCTCTGAGAATCAATTAGTTAAAGTCTACTTCTTGCTCACATTCAAGTTGAATGTAGGTACTCAACAGGCAGCCTACCACATGATGTTAAAGGACACTGTCTCCTTCATTCTGTGGCTCTGGCATTCCCTGGCCTTGGAAACCTCTGTAAGATTGTCTGTTAAATCCAGGAGGCCCAAGAAAAGAGTGAGAAATTGTGAGCCTGGGACTGGAAGTGACAAACATTGCATCTAACTACTTTGTGCTGGCCAGAGCGCAGTCCCATAGCCACGCCTACCTGGAAGGGTGGCTGGGAAATGTAGTCTTGGTGCATCACCAGGAAGATAAGTAATGGAGTTGGTAAACAGCTAGCCAGTCTCTCTAGAAGCTATAAAGTAAATAAAGGGCTTTATTCACTTTAGGTCATAGTCTACACAGATTTATCCTGATGGCCTCAATATGACATCTAATTCTTTACAGAAAAATTAAAATAAGAAAAAAAAATCCCATTATCATTCTTAAGTACAAAGGGTTCAGTTTCCAAGACCAATCATGAAGGACTAGAAGAATAAAAATAAAAGATGAGAAAGACCAAGTAAAAGGAGAAGGAAAATACAAGTGAGTTTATACCTCAAGCACTTGTTTTTGTTTTGTTTTCTGAAATTCTTATTAAACACTAGCCAAATTCTCAGGCTAAAGTTATATTATTGGATATTGCCTTTGTGTGAGTGATTTAGCAAAGGTAATTCATAACATTAGATTAAATCTCCATCACTGCTTTAAAGGTTCATTTCATTACAGATCCTGTGCTGTGCCCAGTGGAACCATCAGTCAAGGGGGCTTTACATTTGCTCTCATGTCCCTCTGGCCTGGCTTCTGTATCTGCAAGCTTCTGAAAAAGTGGCATCTTCCTGAGGTCCAGTGGGAGCCACGCTTGGAATGACAGGCCCCTGACATGGTTTCATGGTTTTTCCCAGCAGGTTCTGCCTACTCTGGTATCACCATTTCAGTCCAGAAAACTGAGCAGAATCAGAAGATAAGAAAGCAGTACCTGAATCCCAGACTTCTCAGATGCCCATATTGACAGAGAAGCTCCACCACTGAAAGCAGTCAAAAGCAATTATTGAAAGCAATTTAAATTCTAAATACACTGAATTTTAGAGAAAAAAAAAACCTGCAGTGAAACGACACTGTTATGAAAAATATATGAGCTTGCTTCCAGTAATTATAGATCAGTACGGATATGTTTCTTTCATTGGCCATTAATTTATATCAATTATTTATCAAGTTCTGTGATGCTGTGTGCTCAGACCCACTTAGGACTTAGGCTTTAATGTGTTCTTTAAAGGGACAGATTATAGATTCCACTTCAAGGTTTTTTCCCTTTTTTTTTCCTGTGACTGATAGGGAAAGAAAAAATAAGCAATCGATCAAAATCAATCTGATCCTTAAAATGAAGTTGTTATGCACCCCCCATACCTCCCAAAAGTTATGGTGAGAATAACTTTTCATAGTTGATGGTTTTCTTAAGAGCCATCCTTGGTGGCCCGAAAAGAAAGACACCTCAAGAATTGTCCTGGCTCAGATATGGCCTCTTAGGTCCTTACCACACACACAATGACAAGATCACACCCTTTCCAGGTGTCTTCATGGTCATAAAACAGATAGGGGCGCCTTAGCCCAAGGATTGACACCAACTCAAAACTCAGGTCCTACTGATGGTATTAATATACCACTGTTTTATTCTTTTTACTTTTGTACTATTTCTGTTCTTCAATCTCTCATGATACAGGTGTGCACTCTACCCAACATGGAAACTTCCTGAGGGTCAGCAAAGGACCATTATGAAAAAAAAAAATGGTGAAGATGCTCAAAGCTAGAAGTGGTAGCTCTAGCAAAGTCAAGGATGGTTGCTTTGACCTCAAGATGAGCCAATTGTCATGAGCTCAATAACTGGGGATGCTTCAGTCAGGCTGCCTCACCATACCCAATTCCAATCCACCATACAAACTCCTTCTGCTTCCCAACAGCATCAGAATGCCACCAAGTTGGGCGGCCAGTGTGTCTTCTTCTCCCAATCCTCTGGTCAGGTGGACCCATCGCCAGTGTCTGAAGCTGTTCCTCTCTCCTTCTCTCTTCAGAGTCTTTGGCTTGCATTCTTACCTGGGCATCTCCTCCCACCTGCTTCACCTGGTTAACTCTTACTCAGCCAGGAATGGTCCAGCTTGAACACCTTCTATTTCAAGGACCTTGTGATGGTTCATCTTCTTTGTCACCTTGACTGAGCTATCATGCCCAGTGATGTCATCAAACACTAGTTTAGGTGTTGCAGCATAGGGATTTTGGCATCTGCAATCAGTTGACTTTAGGAAAAGAAGATTGAACATGGGGATGGGACTCATTAGTTGAAGTCCTTTAAGAGTAGAAAATGAGGTTTCCTGGTGAAGAATAAATTCTCCCTCAAGACTACAAATCAACTCCTGGCTCAGTTTCCAGCAGCCTCAGTCTGCTCTGTGGGTTTCAGACTTGCCAGTCCCTGAAATCTTGTGAGACAATTCCTTAAAATTAATCAATCTCTCTCTAAGCTTTATCTACCTACCTATCTATCTTATTGTATTGCTATTAGTAGCAATGTTTCCAATTATATACATATATTTCCTGTATGCATATATCCCCAATTATTTTATATATCTGTATGCCTAATGGTTCTGTGTCTCTGGAGAGCACCGACTGGTACCCCACCCTTTGCTTCCCAAGATGTACATCACACAGAACACAGCTGCTGTTTCATTCATCAGCCTCTCTCTTACCCCCATTGTAATTTCTGAAAAAAATAGAAACAATATCTTATGCATCCTGGTATTCCCAGGGCAGCCACATAGACAGCACTTGGTATATGTTGTGAAATTAATGAACCTCCCCCAAAACTAGCAAACACACAAACCTAGATGTGACCACGCAGAACCTGTTCCTTGTGGACAGCTTGGAAATGCCTCATCTCAGGACTGGAATGCTTTTCTCCTGAAAAAGTCACATGCTATAGTCCTTCCCCAAACTTTCCTACAATTATAGTTTCCTTTGAAATGTAGGTAGTTGATAATAGTAGCCCACTGAAAGAGGAGGCCTTATTCACTTAAAAAAATGGATGAAACCCACGGCGCTGGTCAAACCATAGATTTCATTTAGTAAGAAAATAAAACTGAAAAATGGGAAATACTACTAGAAATAATAATTCTCAAATTTAAAAGTTCCTTATCAGTTCTAAGGTACTTTGGAATATACTGTGTTTTTTACTTACTTATATTTCAGTTAACCACTAAACTAGATAAAATTAACCCAGTCTTCTGGCATTTCAGTACAGCATGTAGGTGCCTTAGGGGGTGAGCTTTAAAGCCAGTCAGCTATGTCCCAATCAGGTCCATCACATACCAGCTCTGTAACCTTGGGCAAATTGCTTAGCCTCTCTGTGCTTCTGTTCACTCACCTATAAAATGAAGATAATTGTATCTTCCTTCTAGGATGGTTGTGAGATAAAAATGAGTTAACATCGTGGTTCAGAAACTGGGCTGCACATTAGAATCATTGGGGAGCTTTTGAGAAAACATTAATGAGTTCAAAAGATGACAGTGAGAAACTTCAGGGCTGATTGCCCACAGAAGCGTTGAACAACCAGTAAGAACTGACAGAAACATATTTCTCAAAGCTCCAGAAAACAGTTAAACTGCAGTATCAGAGCAAGCACCAAACCAAGTAAAGGGCTACTTCAAAGCAGGAGGACCTCGTAGCAGGGGCTGCCTCTCCCACACCCCTCCCTGGCTCAGCACAGAGCTGGCCCACAGTCCCGGTATCCCAGTGCAAATCCCTGGTCCTAGTTCAAGAGGGAGAAGAATCACCTTCGTGCACATAATGGGGCATGTGTGTCTGGCCCAGTTTGTCTGATGGTGGCCTTGAGGGACTCGCAGTCCCAGAACTTGCCATGAGCTCTCCTACAGAATTCTGAGGGGAAGCAGACAAGCCATGATGCCTGGGCAAGGGACTACTGGCTGTGGGACATCCAGTGCAGTGCCTGGGACCATGAAGAAACAGTTTCCTAGGGAAGAGGGACATTCAGAACTATATTAAAGGGGGGATTCCTAGGGTCAAATACAGATGCTCAAGACAAGACACAGAAAGGACCAGAGTGTCTCCATATACTTTGAACTGGAGCTATTTGCTAAACCCATTGTATAGATAACCCTGAAGGGGGGCACTCTGCACAGGTCAATCTGAAAAGAATGGGAAAGGTATTTTCTTTTTCCCTTAATCTTTTTGTTAGCTCCTGGCATTCAAGGAAAGTTCTGTCATAACACCAGTTGCATGCAAGCCTAAGGAACAGGCGCCTCAGAGTCTAAATTCTAGGGATAACACCTTAAAATATCAAAATGTCCAGGTTTCAATAAAAGATTACAAAATATACAAAGAAACAAGAAGTGGTAATCCGAGCAAAGGAGAAATCTAAAGCATTAGAAACCCATCACATGTGGGGGACAGGGCACACTGGGACATGTTTCTGTGGAGTATGAAAGTGTTCACCTTGTCATAGTGTGTTATCTCAGTGAGTGGAGACACACAGAATAGACAAGAAAATATTAAACCCCCATCCTGGGGAGTCTTGCTATGTTCTCAATTAGAGGGGCAAGAATCTCTCAGGGACATAGGCAGTGCCTAATCAAAGAAAACAGACGAATATGCCAAGCCCTCGATGTTATTGCATGTAGCTATGAACCTTATTCTTCAAAAATTTAAACTTAGTGGTTATCATAGGTCGGAGGGGGGTAGGGGAGAAGAATAAAATAGATGGAACACAGGACATTTTTAGGGCATTGGAATTGTTCTGCGTGATCTTGCAATGATGGATACAGGCTCAAAACCTATAAAAGTGTACAGTGCAAAATGTAAACCATAATGTAAACCATTGACCATGGTGAATAGCAATGTTTCAATATTTGTACAACATTTGTAACAAATGTACTATGCACATGTCAAATGTTATTAATAGGGGAGAGTTGGAGACGGAGAAGGGGTTAGGTAGGTGGGAATCCCCTATACTTTCTACATGAATTTTCTGTAACCTAAAGTTTATTTGAGGGAAGCAGATTTGGCCCAGCAGTTAGGGCGTCCATCTACCACATGGGAGGTCCATGGTTCAAACCCCGGGTCTCCTTGACCCGTGTGGAGCTGGCCCATGCGCAGTGCTGATGTGCGAGGAGTGCCCTGCCACGCAGGGGTGTCCCCCATGTAGGGGATCCACACACACAAGGAGTGCGCCCCATCACACAGGGGTGTCCCCCCCATAGGGGAGCCCCAGGCACAAGGAGTGCGCCCTGTAAGGAGAGCCGCCCAGCACAAAAGAAACTGCAGCCTGCCTAAAAATGGCGCCGCCCACAGACAGCTGACACAACAAGATGACACAACAAAAGGAAACACAGATTCCCATGCCACTGACAACAACAGAAGCAGACAAAGAAGAAGATACAGCAAATAGACACAGAGAACAGACAACTGGGGCGGGGGCAGGGGGGGAAGGGGAGAGAAATAAATAAATAAAATAAATCTTTAAAAAATAAAAAAAAATAAAGCTTATTTGAAGATAAAGCTAAAAAACTAAGACACTGGAAGAACATACAGAAGAACTTGGCACTCTACATAAAAGATAACAGATCTTATGGTGATGAAAGACACAATAAAAAATTATTTCTTTTTGTATTTTATTTATTTATTTTATTTGGTTACTTCTTTGGCTTTGTTTTTACAGAGCTTTTGAATAGCAGAAGGGTCACAACTGTGGCAAGAAAGCTCACTGGTGCAGAGTGTCAGTAAATGGGGAATGTGTGGAGAGAGGTGCACCTGGGACATGCCTCTATGGCATATGATTATGTTCAACTGGTCATGGGGCATTGCCTTGGTAGGTGGAGACCCATACAATAGCCAAAAGACTACTGAATTCCCATCCTGGGAAGTCCTGCTACATTCTCTAAAAGAGTGGGAAGAATCCCCGAGTACATGGGCAATGCCTAATGAAGGAGGACAGACTATTATGCCAGGCCCTTGATATTGATTGTTGCTATGAACCCTGTTCTTGTGAAATTGAAATTTAGCATAGTGTTATATTTTGCCTAAGAGTTACCTCCTGAAAGCCTCCTTATTGCTCAAATGTGGGCTCTCCCCAACCCAAACTCAGCATATAAACATATTATCTTCCCCCCAATGTGGGACATGACTCCTGGGGATAAGCCTCCCTGGCACTGAAGGATTATTATCAAATGCTAACTAGTGATACATTTGGAAAAAGACCTTGACCAAAAGGGGAAGTATTAAATACAAATGAGTTTTTAAGGCTAAGAGATTTCAAAGTGAGCTGGGAGGTTGTTCCAGAGGTTACACTTATAAACATCTCAGCAGGATCACATTGACTGCTACAGTAAACAGTGCCACAAACAGCAGGGCTCCTGAGGGCTCTATAGACATCTAGACACTACAGGCAGGGCAGACAGTCTCAGGAATTTGGCACCTGTCAGTGGGCCTTACTTTGGAACTTATCCAGAAGAACTGAAAACTGTGATATGAACAGACATCTGCACACTGATGTTCTTAGCAGTGTTATTCACAATTGCCAAAAGAAGGAAACAACCCAAGTGTCCATCAAACAATGGAGTATGATGCTGCTGTGAGAAGGAATGAAATTGGGACACATACGATAACATGGATGAACCTTGAAGACATTATGCTAAGTGAAATAAGCCAGACACAAAAGGACAAATATTGCATGGTCTCATTAATATGAACTAAACATGAAGAATAAATGCATGGAGTTAAAACCTAGAGTATAGGTTATTAGGAGATAAGAGGAGGGCTGCAAAGAAGTACTAATGTTTAATTTGTGTAGAAGTTTTCATTAATTTGACTGTAAAAGTGTGGAAATGGATGGAGTTGATGGTAACACATTATAGTGAGCAGCAGTTGGTTTGTAAAGGGATTGTGGCTGAAAAGGGTCTAGGGACATAAATGTCAATTGAAAGAAAGCTAGAGAATAATCTAGGGACTGAATAACACAATGAACCCAGAGGTGGATGAGAATTGTGGTTAATAGTACAAATGCAAGAATGTCCTTCTGTGAACTAGAACAGATGTGCATCACAATTGCAGGGTGGTAGGAATGTGGAGAAGCATGGGAAAAATACAATTAATATAACCCATGGACTATAGTTAACAGCAATACTATAATATTCTTGCACCAATGCCAAAGATGTACTGTGTTAATAATAGGGGAGTATGGAAAAATTATGCCAAATGTACACTATGAACCATAGTTAGTGGTAATAGTCTGATGACATTATCTCATAATCTGTAACAAATGTTTCACAACAGTGTGGTATGTTGGTGAAGGGGTATTGTATGGAATTCTACACCTGTGCATGATTGTTTCATAAGTTCAAAACTTCTGTAATAAAAATATTTTTTAAATGAGGAAGGGATTAAGACACTCTCAGATAATCAAAAGCTGAGGGATTTCATCACTGCTAGACCAACCCTACAAGAAATACTAAATCAAAGAAGACCTAAATAAAATGGAAAGACCTTGTGTTCATAAATTGGAAGAATAAATATTGTTAAAATGTCAATTCTACCCAGAGTGGTTTACAGATTCAACACAATCCCAAGCAAAATCCCAACAGCCTTCTTTAGAGAAATGGAAAAACCAATCATCAAATCATACAGAAGAGTGAGGGCCCCCAAATAGCTAAAACCATCTTGAAAAAGCAGAACAAAGTTGGAGAAGTCATACTTCCTGATTACAAAGCCACAGTAATCAAAACAGCATGGTACTGGAATGAAGACAAATACAAAGACCAAAGGAATTGAATTTAGAGCTCAGAAATAAACCCTCACATCTATGGCCAACTGATTTTTGAAAAGGGTGCCAAGTCTACTCAATTGAGAAAAAATAGTATCTTCAACAAATGGCCCTGGGAAAACTACACAATTGGAAAAAATAGTTGCAAACCACATATCCAATAAGGGTTTAATATATCAGAATATATAATAAATCCTACAACTCAACAGCAAAAAGACAAACAACTCAATTTAAAATAGACCAAAGACTTGAATAGACATTTTTCCAAAGAAGATATACAAATGGCAAAAAAGCATAAGAAAAGATGTTCAACATCATTAACTATTAAGGAAATGCAAATCAAAACCACAATGAAATACCATTCCACACATACTAGAATGACTACTATTAAAACAACAAGGAAGCTGAGGTGGTGCAGGAAATTGAGCACCTCTCTCCCACACCGGAGGGTCCCAGGATCAGTTCCCAGTACCAGCTAAAGAGAAGACCAGCAGACAAAGAAGAACACACAGAGAATGGATACAGAGAGTAGACAATGGGGGGAATAAATAAATAAATAAATATTTAAAAAAACAACAACAACAAAAATAAAACAGAAAATTACAATTGTTGGAGAGGACTGAAATATAGAATGTAGACTTCGTGTTGGAGTTATAATTCTTGAGCTTGATAACTACACTTAGGGTGATTACGTGGGTGGGTATCCTTGTTCATGGGAAATATACATAGAAATACTATGTGTTCAAATATTTTGATGTGTACATCCAGCTCTCAAATGTTTAGGGTGGATGGATGGATGGGTGGACGATGGTTGGATGGAGTGGTATAGCAAAGGTGGCAAGACATTGGGGTTGATGGCTCTGGGTATCTGGGGGGACAGGGATATGTTGAAGTTCCCTGTATGGGATTTGTATTGTTTTTGCAATTGTCATGTAAGTTTGAAATTATTTCAAAACTAAATATTAAAACAAAAACAAAAACACTAATGTCCAGGTCATCCAGACCAATTATAACAGAATATCTAGGGCAGAGCCTGACTACCGAAGCATCACTAGTTTCTTAAAGTTCCCCAGGTGATTCTAATATGCAAGCAAGCTGAAAGTCCACTGACTTAATTGACAGAATTCATTTATTTAGCACAGTGTCTGGCACACATTAAGTACATGCTAGTATATGTTATCCTTTTTATCTCTTTATTTGCATTACCAGTTAATTTGCCTGCATCATCACGGGACAAGGCTTCAAGATGACTTGGATTTCCACTTCAATTGATGGTCTTCCTTTTATTTTAGCTACTCTCATGGGAAAGCCTTTTAATATGTTTCACATATTTGCCCACATTCTTTTTCTACTAATAACTTTCTAATTATACACAAGTGATTAGAAATTAGAAAAGGAAAGTAAACAAAAATATTCTAATTTCCTATAATCCTACACTGAGAAAAACTACTATTAGCATATTGTTATTACACATCCATATTTTATTAAGCAAGTGTATATTCCAAAATCGGATCATTCAGTAGTCTGCATTTTCTACTTTTAACATTTCATGAATATTTTGTCAGTAAATATATTTCTAAAACTTATTATTCTATTTCTGAACCATACTAATGTGTTTTATCACATCCCTTTTTTTTGAACATGTAAACTATTTCTAGTTTTTCAATATTATAAATAGTCTTGCAGTAAAAAGTCATTCATTTATGTGATGGTTTGAAACTATATGTACCCTCAGAAAAGTATGTTCTTAAAATTCATCCATTCCTGTGAGTGTGAACTTATTGTAATAGGATCTTTTAGTGAGTAGGATCTTAACTCAAGATGTGACCCACCTTATTCAGGGTGGGTCTTAATCCTCTTACTGGAGTCCTTTATAAGGGAATAAAATTCAGATAAAGAGAGAAAGCCATGGAAGCAAGAAGCTGAAAGTAACAAAACCCAAAAGAGAAGGGAGAGACAAGGAGTCACCACTATGTGCCTTGCCATGTGCAAAGGAGTCCAGGATTGCCATTACTGCTCTTTGGGAAGAAGGTATCACCTGATGATGCCTCAACTTGGACATTTTTCTCAGCCTTAAAACCGTAAGTTTGTACATTAGTGCATTCTCATTGTAAAAGCCAACCCATTTCTGGTATATTGCTTTCACTCAACATAAGGTTCTCAAGATTTATCCATGTTATCACGTGTGTTTGTAGTGTATTCATTCTTAAAGCTGAGTAGTATTCCATTGTATGTATATACCATATTTTATTTATCCATTCATCTGTTGATGGGCATTTGGGTTGATGGTTTATTGCTTTCAACAACACAGCAAACGATAACAAGTATGTATCATATTTTCATTTAACAAATATTAATGTGTCTAACTTTGCCAAGCACTGTTCAAAGCAGTACAGTCACAGCAAAGAGTAATAAAAATCCATGCGCGGCGGACTTGGCCCAGTGGTTAGGGCATCCATCTACCACATGGGAGGTCTGCAGTTCAAACCCCAGGCCTCCGTGACCCGTGTGGAGCTGGCCCTTGTGCAGTGCTGATGTGCACATGGAGTGCCATGCCACCCAGGGGTGTCCCCCGCGTAGGGGAGCCCTACGCACAAGGAATGTGCCCCATAAGGAGAGCTGCCCAGCGCAAAAGAAAGTGCAGCCTGCCCAGGAATGGCGCCGCACACACGAAGAGCTGACACAACAAGATGACACAACAAAAAGAAACACAGATTCCCGTGCCATGCCGCTGACAACAACAGAAGCAGACAAAGAAGACGCAACAAATAGACACAGAGAACAGACAACCGGGATGGGGCGGGGAGAGAAATAAATAAATAAATAAATCTTTTTTAATAAATAAATAAAAATCCATGCAATCCCTTCCGAATGGAGAAGCAGGACAATAAGCTGATAAATAAATATATAATATGTTGGACAGTGTCAAGGGCTATAAGGAAAAATTATTCAGGGCAAGGAAGAGGTTGATATTTTAACTGGGGTGACAGGTGAGGTGACACCTGAGCAGAGAAGTGGATGAATAAAGGAGCATAAAAATTTATAAATAAGTGGAAATTCAGCAACACATTCTTAAGCAACCATTGGGTTACAGAAGAAATCACAAGGGAAATTAGTAAATACTTATGAAAATGAAAACACAATATACCAAAACTTATGAGATACAGTGAAGACACTGCTTCAGAAAGGAAAGGTATAGCAATAAATACCTATTTAGAAAAAATAAAGCTCTCCAGTCAATAACCTAACTTTACATCTTGAGGAACTAGAAAAAGAAAAGCAAACTAAACCCAAAATGAGCAGAAGGAAGAAAATAACTGAGATGAAAGTGGAGATCACTGAAATAAAGAAAACAAAAAACATTTGAGAGAATCAGAAAAACTAAAAGTTGGTTCTTTGAAAAAATCAACAAAATTGGCAAACCTTTAGCTAGCCTGGCAAAGAAAAAGAGAAAGAAGGCACAAATAACTAAAATCAGAAATGAAAGGGGAACCATTACCACCAACCCCACAAAAATGAAAATGATTATAAAAGTATACTATGAACAAAGTTGTACACCAACAAATTAGATAACCTAGAATAAATGAACAAATTCCTAGAAACACATAAACTACCTGCACTGAATTATGAAGAAATAGAAATATCCCAACAGACCAATAACTACTAAAGAGATTGAATCAAGAATTTTAAAATCTCCTAAAAAAAGAAAAGTCCAGGACTAGATGGCTTCACTGGTGAATTCTACCAAACATTTAAAGATGAATTAACACCAATCTTTCTCAAACTCTTCCATAATATATAAGAGAAGGGAAAACTTCCTCTTGCCCAATATCAAAGCCAGCATTACCCAATATCAAAGACAGATAAAGACAGCACAAGAAGAAAATTAAAGCCCTGTTTTCCTTATGAATGTACATGCAAAGCTCCCCAACAAAATACTAGCAAACCAAATCCAACAGCACATTAAAAATATTATATTCCATGACAAAGTGGGATTTACCCCAGGAATGCAAGGGTGGTTCAACATACAAAAATCAGTGTGGGGAGCCACTGATATCTAGTCAGAGCAATTAGGCAAGAAAAAGAAACACAAGTCATCAAAAGTGGAAGGAAGAAGTAAAATTCTTTCTATTGCAGATAATATGATTCTATGTAGAAAACCCCAAGGAATCCACATGAGAGAAACTGGGGTTAATATATGAATTTAGCAAAGTTGCAGGTATGAGATCAACACACAGAATGAATTATGTTTCTATATACTAGCAATGAATAAATAAAAGAAGCCATTTACAGTTGCATCTAAAAGAATAAAATATCTAGAAATAGGCTTAACCAAGGAGGTAAAAGACTTCCACATGAAAATTACAAAACACCACTGAAAGAAATTAAGGAATACTGAAATAAACGGGAAGATATCTCATGTCCATGGATTGGAAGACATGATATTGTTTAGAAGTCAATACTACTCAAAGCAATCTTTGGATTCAATGCAATCCCTATCAAAATTCCAGCAGCCTTCTTTGCAGAAATGGAAACGCCAATTCTCAAATTCATGCAATTGCAAGGGGCCCTGGATAGCCAAAACTATTTTGAAAAAGAAGAACAAAGTTGGAAACTCACACTTCCCAGATTCAAACTTATTACATATCCATAGTAACCAAAACAATATTGTACTGTCATAGGTAGATAAATAGATGAGTGGAATAGAATTGAGTGCCCTGAAATAAACCCATACATCTACAACCAATTGATTTTCAAATAGAGTGTCAAGAGCATGCAATGGGGAAAGAATAGCCTCCTCTACAAAGAATAGTGGGAAAACTAGGTTTCCACATACAAAAGAATGAAGTTGAACCCCTACCTCACACCACGTACCAGAATTAACTAAAAATGGATTAAGGACTTAATTATAAAAACAAAATCATAAAACTCTAGATTTCGGTATTAGTTTGCCAAGGTGTTGCCAATGCAAATTACCAGAAATCTGTTGGTTTTTATAAAGGGGTAAAAGCTTACAGTCCAAGGCCATGAAAAGTTGAAAGCATCAGAGGTGCTTTCTCACCAAAATCAGCTGTCACCAGGTATAACAAGAGGGCCACCAATCTCTGCCCAGGTTTCAGCCTTCCCCTCCAGGCTCACCTTCTCCTCACGAGCTCCATGGGCCCAATTTCTTAGAGCTTCATGCTTAAATGATCCTGTAGTCCTCTCTCTCCTAGCATAGGCTTGTTTCTTTCTAGCCTCCTATATCAGTCTCGGCTGTTCTACTCTCTTCCCAGTCTCAGCTGGCAAACAGCTTGTCTCTCCCCAAGGCCTCAACACATGGCAGGATCAAAAAATGGCAACGCTCCCTCTTCCTGTGCCAGTCTTTCTGTGTGAGTCCATTTATATCAGACCCAGCATGGGGCAGGGACTCAACTACAGTCATGCCTCACTGAAGTAGTCCAATAAAAAGTCCTACAGCAATCTTAACAGGTATTCTAATCAAAGGCCCCACACTGAATTTAATGCAGTCAAAGGATATCACACCCAGAGGAAGAGATTAGTTTACAAACATAATCTCTTTTGGGAATTCATAAAATAATCCCAAACTGCCACAAAACATAGGGAAAATCTTCATGACCTTGAATTAGGCAATGGATTCTTAGCTATGAAACCAAAAGTATAAGCAAGAAAAGGAAAAATATTCAAATTACCAAAATTGGAAAGTTTTGTGCATCGAAGAACATTATCAAAAAAGTAAAATTCATAGTTCACAGAATGGGAGAAAATAGTTGCAAGTCCTATATCTGGTAAGGCCTTAATATCCAGAAGATACAAAGAATTCCTATAATGGAACATTGGCATTAGTAGACATTCTCTTGTTACGACGTGCTGCTCAATTACAGAACAAGTAGTCATCAAAATGGATGTATAATCCCTAAAGTAAATGGGACTCTGCGCTAACCCTCAATTCTCACATAGATGAGCAACTTAAGGAGATTCAAATCAAACAAACACAGTGATTTAGAAATGCCCTTGCTAGAATCCTCAAAGGTCTCACAAAGGTTAGTAAAAGCCTCACACTTGGGCAAAGGGGAAAGCCACCGCCTTAGAGGCAACATCCCCTGCTCACAGCCATTTCCAAACTGCAAAGCAGCGCGGTGCTGTCAGACCCCTCTTGGGGCAAAATGGTCCACTATGCTCCCTCTGCTTCATACTGGCTGTCCTGTAAAAGCCAAGAAAGAGAGCACAAAACTGCCACCTGAAAAGTACAAAATAATTGCCCATAAAAAAGCAGAGAAGGAAAGTAAATTAGCTAAAGCCCCTTTTCCCAGCCATTTTCAAATCTCTGCCCTCATACCAGCATCAATACTAATTGTTTTCAACTTGGTTTTTCCAAACTGTAAAGATATGTCCATAAGTTATTCTCTAAAATAAATTAGTAGTTCTTCCCAGGACTCAGAAAAGCCATGAGCTTTGGGATGCTAACTGACAAATGGCCCCTCCACCAGCTTCCTCTCTTATCTGTATACCCTGGACAGACATATTCCTTCCACAACTACTCACATCATTGGCATGTGAATCAGAAGCAGCCCCTCTGCCACCTGCTCTGCAGCCACAGACCTGAAAGGCTGGGAAATTAATGTCCCTTAGCAACCACTATACTTTGTGCCAAGCATGTGCATAAAGATAGGTGCTCTCACCTGCCTTTTAAAACTCAGTCTCCATAGCTCTACAGCGTAGTTACTATTCCCAGGTTGTAGGTGACATAACTGAGGCTCATATAAATTGCCCAAGGTGAACTTGGTGAAAAACTGCAGAATTGGGATTTCAGTGCAGGTCTTCTGGTGCTGAAGCTGATACTTCAGAGTGCCCAAGAGGCCTGGAGCAGAAGTTAAAGCAGCCCACTAGTGTCAACACAAAATCAATGTTTTTCTTTAGAAATCAAATCCAAAAGAGCCCTTCCTCCCTTCCAGACCTGCTTTGTGTACTGTTTTCTAGGAAGACGGAAGTTCTGTCTCTGGTCTCAGGTTGCTGCTCACCAGAGGCCTGTGTTTCTGCCTCCAGGACAACTCCAGCTTGTCATCACTGCATTACTGGTCACCACTGGAACCCAAGAGGTACGGTACAAAGAGACAGCAACTCCTCCTCCTTTCCCAGCACAATCACAACCTGCTCTCTCAGACCACACTCGAGAGCTATTTGGGTGCACTGTTTTGGGGGGAGAATTGTTTTTGTTTTAACACAATTTTTTTATTTTTTTACTATAGGTTTGGAGTGATTTAAAGGGGAATTACAGTTCAGGGGAACAAAAGTTGTAACCACTGAAGGGACTTTTCCAAGTCCCAAGAATGAGCACCTGCACAATCTGAGATCCTAACCTGCTCCCCTATTGGGAGGCTTGGGCGGGGTCAGCTTGGTTACACTGAGAATTGCAGGCCCAGATTAGAGTCGGCCAAAAAGAGATGTTTGTGCTGAATTTGGAAGACGGGAGAGAAGCAGCACCATGCTTCTTGGGTGGCTCCAGCTCCATCGCCAGCCACTTGGCCACAGATCCACGAAGACTATAGGCGCTCAGGCCTTGTCCCCTGGAGACTCCTTATTGGTCTCCGGGGCTGCCATAACAAAGTGCCATGAAGTAGGTGACTTAAAGCAACAGAAACTTATTCTCCCTACTTCCAAAGGCTAGGAGTCTGACGTCAAGTTATCAGCAGGGCCACACTCCCTCCAAAGGCTCTAGGGAGGCTCCTTCCCTGCCTCTTCCAACTTCTGATGGTGGCCCGCCGCCACTGGCGCTCTTGGGTTGCAGGAGCACCACTCCACTCCCCACCTCCGTCTTCACATGACCTTCTTCCCTGTGTGTCCATCTCTGAGTGTCTCTTCTCCTCTTAGAAGGACACCCGGCATTGGATTCAGGACCCACTGAATTCAGGATGACCTTGTCTTTACTAATAATAGTTACATCTGCAAAGACCCTGTTTCCAGTGAGGCCCCGTTCACAGGCTCAGGGGTAAAGACTTCAGCATGCCTTTTTAGAGGACACACCTCGACCCACAACCTCTTCCTGTGAGCCCCTCCTCCCAGGCCCAAGTCAGCAGCTGCACAGGGGTGGCTCCTCACACTGGCCCTATGACAATCCACCTTCCAGACCCACCCAGCTCCTCCCACAATTGTCTATAGAAAATACCTTCTCTCCTCACACTCAGAGTGACTGCTCCCCCGACTGCCCCTGACGCCTGACTCCCACTCTCCTCTCTCCGTCAAAAGACCTCATTCTGCAGAGCAACCAGGGCAAATCTCCTTTCCCTTCAGGAGTACTCTGCCAGGAGCGTGCAATCTGGAGTTAAGCTGCCTTAATTTGAATCCTGGGGCCACTGCTAACTAGCTGCATAATGAGACAAATGGCTCAAAGCCTCCAAGCCTGGGTCCCCTTCTTTGCTGAGCTGACTGATACAATGAATGCCGGCTGCTTCGCAAGGTCTCTCTGCTCAATGGATAGTATTACTGCTTTCCCTCATTTGATCATGGCTGCCCAAAAGTGGGTCCACTCTCCATCCCATACTCTTCAACCCAGCAATTTTCCATCTATGGGTTTATTCTGCTCACCTTGTGTGTACAAGGAAATTCAGGACACTATTGTTTTCCATTGTCAGAGATTGAAGATGAGAACTGTGTATCTCCTGGTAGGGAGTTATAAATAAAGGATGAAACATGCATGCAATGGCAGCCTTAGCAATTGTTAAATAATTTATTTACTATTAGAAATATATGGGGAAACGAACTTGGCCCAGTGGTTAGGGCATCCATCTACCACATGGGAGGTCCATGGTTCAAACCCCGGGCCTTCTTGACCCGTGTGGAGCTGGCCCACATGCAGTGCTGATGCGCGCAAGGAGTGCCCTGCCATGCAGGGGTGTCCCCGCATAGGGGAGCCCCACATGCAAGGAGTGCGCCCCGTAAGGAGAGCTGCCCAGCACGAAAGAAAGTGCAGCCTGCCCAAGAATGGCGCCACCCACACGGAGAGCTGACACAAGATGTTGCAACAAAAAGAAACACAGATTCCCGGTGCCACTGACAACAACAGAAGCAGACAAAGAAGAAGACGCAGCAAATAGACACAGAGAACAGACAACCAGGGCAGGGGGGAAGGGGAGAGAAATAAATAAATAAATAAATCTTAAAAAAAAAAAAAGAAATATATGAAACCATCTCACTAAAGGTGATGGGAAATTAAGGTAATTCTGTAAATAAATGGAGTTTATATAACTAAAGGCAAAAGGAACTGTATATAAGCGCTGTGATTTAGGTGACAACGTTGTTCCCCATGGCGATGCAGGTTAACAATTCAGAAACCGCTATAGCTGTATACTGGATTTAAACAATTAAGTTAATTGATGGTGAATGATGGAACCGTGTTTCTCACAGCTGGAGTGGGAAATCACAGATAAGCAAAGGCAGGAGACTAGAACGATCCTTAGGGTGATGGACTAGAGGGAAAGGCATAGTATGAATTCATGTTTAGCTTGATATAGATAACATATGATTATACACAGGAGTATTTATATATTATGGGTTAGACATTTATAGGAATATGTGTGTATAGCAATCACTTCTTGTTCTGTCAGTTAAGAGGGTCTAGAAGCAGTGGCAACAAGCATACCCTGTGCCTGTATCTTGGTTGCTAATACTGTTTTCCAACAAAAGAAACCAGGGCTCTTGGAGAAATAGCTGATTCTAGGACTAGGGAAGGAAATACACAAGATAAGTCTGGAGCATCTTGCAACATCAGAAAGTAAAGAAGTACTCCCCCCCAAAACGAAGGGGGTATGTCAAAGTGACAGAGGAGCCTACTGAAAGAGCTTCCTATGGCCAAAGCTGGAACAATTTGAGGAATAAAATCAGCAAAATAGCTTTGGATTATAACCCAAAGTATAAAATAATATACATGAATCCAAGCTGATATAAATAAATGATTAAATAAATAAATGAAGGGGAGAAGATTCCAAATGATTGATGCAGGCACTCTACCCTAAAGGAGGAGTAGGATAGCTCCCCACTCCTTAAGTGTGAGCTGGGCACAGTGACTCCCTTCCAAAGAGAAAGCGTCACAGTGAAGAAACCTGACCAACACAACCGCAGTTGTGTTGACAATACGTCCCCTTGATATGATGTAATGAAAATGGCACTTGACCTCTGTGGACTTCCCCCCAAAACCTATAACCCCAAGTCTAGCCCTGAGGAAAACTTCAGACAAATCTCAAAACACCTGACCAGTGCCTCTCCAAACTGTCAAGGGTGGATGGGCAAGAGACCGGAAGCAGATGCCCCGTTTCCACTCCTCTCTGCATCCCTGGCATTATTCAGAGGATGAGGTGGCCTCAGGGCAGTGACCAAGCTGCAGTTGCTGGGTGACAGTTGGAGCCCTAACCCAGGAAAGTTTACATAATGGCAGAAACGGCTTCTCCACTGAAGTACTTCATGTTAGCTAAGAAAGCAATTACTGCCATCTTTGATCAGTTACTGGAGTTTGTTACTGACGGATCACATTTTGTTGAAGCAATATACAAGAATCCAGAACTTGATCAAATATCCGCTGAGGATGATCTGCTAGAAATAACATGGATTAAAAAAAAAAAACTTTGCATCACTGGCAAGGTGCTGTCTTGGAGACATACGAAGGTGGCGTTTTTTAGCAGGACGAGTACTGGGAAGAGCTCTATTACCAATGCATTTTTGTGAGATAAAGTTCTCCTCATGGGACTGGCCATTCAGCCAACTGCTTCCTGAGTGCTGAAGGAACTGATGGAGACAAAGCCTGTCTTATGACAGAAGGATCAGATGAAAAAAAGCATGTGAAAGCAATCAGCTGACCCATGCCCTTCATGTGGACAATGACTTCAAAACTAACTGTCTTGTACATGTGTTTTGGCCAAAAGCAAAATGTGCACTCATGAGAGATGACCTGGTTTTAGACCACAGTCCAGCACAGATGTCACTGTAGAGCTGGAGAGCTGGATCGATAAGTTTTGTTTAGATGCTGATGTCTTTGTTTTGGTTGCAAACTCCAAATCAGCATTAATGAGCATGGAAAAACAGGGTTTTTTTCACAAGGTAAATGAGCAACTCTCCAAACCCAATATTTTCATTCTGAAGAATCGTTGTGATGCTTCTGCTTCAGAGCCAGAATATATGGAAAATGTACATGGGAAGCATATGGTAAGATGCTTGAATTTCTTAGTGGAGGAGTTCAAAGTTATTAATCCTCTAGAAGATCAAACTCTTGTCCTCTTTGTTTCAGCAAAGGAAGTTCTTAGTGCTGGAAAGCACAAGGCACCTGGGATGCCAGAAGGAAGTGGGGCACTTGCTGAAGGATTTCAGGCAAGGTTATAGGAGTTTCAGCATTTTGAACAAATATTTGAGGTGTATATTTTACAGTGAGATGTGAAAACAAAGTTTGAACAGCACATTATCAGAGCTAAACAGATACTAGATACTGTGAACAAATAATGGATTCAATACATGGGGCAGCGTAGAGAAAAGGGTCTATTCATTGAAAGAGAGAGGAGATTAAATTGATAGATGGGACTTTATTCAAAATCAGATGAATCTTTTAACACTGGATGTTAAGTAAAAAACAATGAGGTAGCAAACAAGGTTTCAAGTGCGATGGCAGATGAAATTTGTCAATTCTGTTTTGGTTGATGAATTTCGATGTGAGTTTCATCCTACTCCAAGGGTATTGAAAGGGTATAATAATGAGCTAAATAAGCACATAGAAAATGGTACGGGAAGAATTTTGACTGATCAGTCCACCAGTGAAGTCCATGCCTCAATGCTTCAGTCCCAGCAAGAAATTATTGAAAATTTGAAGCCATTACTTCCAGCTGATACACAGAATAAACTACACACACTGATTCCTTACAAGAAAATTGATCTCAGTTGTGACCTAAATTGCCATATGCTCAGGTTTTCAAGAAGATGCTGTATTTCATTTTTTCCCTGGGTTGGTCTTTCCTGAACCATCATTCCTCAAACCCTAATAATGCTCAGAGGGTGCCCCTAGGATTATCAGAGCCTGTCTTTTAGCTTCCTAGCTCTTTAGCTCCTACTCCCACTGCTCCGAGCAATCCAGCAATGCCTGGACGAGCTCATGGTTACCTTAGTAACAAGATTAGCTTCTCTGACATTTAGAACTTCTTTGGACATCATTGTTGGGTGAGTGCTTTGGAAAACTGCAGACAGGAAACACATATCTGTTTCTTTAAGTATGTATGGAGCTTTCTATCTTTATGAATGATTGTCCTGAATCACACATGCTAAGGGAGAGAGTCTTTAAACAGCAGTTTGTGAACAATGCAACTGAAAAACTGCAGATGGGGAAGAGGATGTGGCTCAAGTGATAGGGCTTCCGCCTACCATATGGGAAGACCCAGGTTCAATCCCTGGGGCCTCCTGGTGAAAAATAAGACAAGAAAGCACGGCTACATGGAAAGCCAATGCCCACATGGCAAACTGAGTGCCCGCACAGTGAGCCGAGTGCCCACACTACTGCCCGTGTGGCAAGCTGAGTGCCCGTGTGGTGAGCTGAGTGCCCGCGCAGTGAGCTGAGTGCCCACGCGAGTGCCTGCATGGTGAGCCGAGTTCCCCACGTGAGTGCCTGTGAGGAGAGCCCAGGCTGCACAAGTGAGTCTTCAGCAAGATGATGATGCAACAAAAGAGAGACGAAGAGGAGAGTCAAGGTGAAGTGCAGCAGAGACCAGGAAAGGAGGTGGTGCAATTGGCAGGGAACCTCTCTACATCAGAGGTCTCCAGGATCAAATCCTAGTGAATCCTAGGGGAGAAAGATGAGAAGAGAAGACAAAAAGAGAAAATAGAAACGAAGACCACACAGCGAATGGACACAAACAGCAAAAACAGCAGGGCAGGGGAGGGGGAGGAAGAGAAAAAAAATATTTAAAGAAAAAAAAAGAAAAACTGTGGATGATTGTTAGTGTCACACAAACTGCAGCCATTGAGTACAAGAGATGGTTACCACTTTCGCTCACCCATGCCAACAAGTTGATATTACTCTAAGATATCTGAAAAAATAAATTGCTAGATTATCCAAAGAAATAGATCACTTGGAGAAAATACAAAACAATGCAAAGCTCTTAAGAAATAAAGTTGACTCCAGGAAGATGGTGTCGGAGTAGATAGACAGGGATCAGCACTCCACAAAAACAGTGGGAGAAGGGAAAAATGTTGTCGGGGGCGGGGGGGGTGCTGCTTCAGGGAGCTGCAGACCTGGGTAAAGGACAGAGAGATGAAGTCAAGACAAAAGCCATGAGTTACTAACCCGACAGCCAGAAGGGCACGCATCTCCCAGGTCACGGAGATTGTAAGCAAAGCCCATGGCTCACTACAGCCAGCTGAGAGAGGAACAGGTCCTTTCCTCCCCGGGAAGAGGCAGGATGCAGCGGAGGGTGGAGAGTGTTTTCTGTTCAGTGACTTTGGCCCGCAGAGCCCACTTTGAATCTCAGCTCTGTCCAGACCAGAATCACAGACAAGTGGAAGTTGAAAGAGACAATTCCGTGGAGAGATCCGCTGACAAGCACCATCTGCTGGCCGGCTGGGTAACTGCAAGGGGAGAAGGGGGAAAAAACGCTTTTTGGCATCTTGTCACAGACCCCTTGGATTGGATCTGCATCCCATTAGTCAGTCCCTGGCCTTAGTTTAATAACTTAAACTGGGAAATTTTAAAGACTTAGAGTAAATTAGACCAAAAATCAAAGAAGAGCTGTGAAACAAAACTACTAGGCAAAAGAGAAATTAACTGGCAGCGTAAATTCACCAACATGTTCAGATGCCTACACATCAGCAAAAAATCTCAAGCCATAATAAGAAACAGGAAGAGACGGCCAAGCCAAATGAACAAACCAAACATGCTGATGAGACACAGGATTTAAGATAACTAATCAATGATAATCACACAGATCTAAAACAATTCAAGAAGTTGAAGGAAAACATGGCTAAAGAGATAAAGAATATTAAGAAGACACTGGGTGAGCATAAAGAACAATCTGAAAGCCTTCAAAGAAATGTAAGAGAGCTTATGGAATGAAAGACACAATAGATGATATTAAACATACATTAGAGGGAAGCGGACTTGGCCCAGTGGATAGGGCGTCTGTCTACCACACGGGAGATTCGTGGTTCAAACCCCGAGACTCCTCAGCCTGTGTGGAGCTGGCCCACACACAGAGCTGATGCGCGCAGAGTGCCGTGCCACGCAGGGGTGTCCCTCGCATAGGGGAACCCCATGCACAAGGAGTGCACCCTGTAAGGAGAGCCGCCCAGCATGAAAGGAAGTTCAGCCTGCCCAGGAATGGCGCCACACACATGGAGAGCTGACACAACAAGAAGACACAACAAAAAGAAAGACAGATTCCCGTGCCGCTGACAACAGAAGCGGACAAAGAAAAACATGCAGCAAATAGACGCAGAGAACAGACAACTGGGGTGGGGGGTGGAAGGGGAGAGAAATAAATAAATAATAAATAAATAAATAAATCTTTTTGAAAAATACATTAGAGGCATATAACAGCAGATTTGGATTAGTAAAGGACAGACTTAGTGAGCTGGAGAACTGAGTATCTGAACAGAGAAAATAATGGGAAAAAATGGAACAGGGTTTCAGAAAATTGAATGACAGCAAGAAATGCACAAACGTATGTGCTATTGGTGTCCCAGAAGGAGAAGAGAATGGAAAAGGGGCAGAAAGAATATTTGATCAAAATTTTCCCAACCCTTATGAAAGACATAAATATCAATGTCTAAGAAGGGCAATGCACTTAATCTCTGACTAATACAGTTTGGTAACAGGAATCAGAATCTTAAAAATGGGATTTCTGAAGTGGTTCTGGGTCATTTTGCAATTGGCTTTCTACTCTGATTGAATTCAAGGGCACTAATGACTCCATTCCAATAATCAAGAGGCCACTGACAGTCCATGACATGAATTGGCAATGGAGATAGGCAAAATATCACCACTGGATTTGACTACTTCCATGATTATAAGAGGCAAGGATCTGGGTGAGAGTGTTTTCAACACCTAAACAGAGGTTTGTAGAGTCAAAAGTTTGACTCCACAGTCAACCTTGTTGTTCCTAAGTACTCTGGATACAGTTACAAGAGACTAGCTAAAGTCTTCAAATTTACAACTTAAATGTTGCATGAATGATGTGAGAGTTTCTGTGTGTGCTTTGAAAGAAAATTTTGTTTCATGCAGCCACAGACTTGAGAGCTCTGAAAAGCAGACTTATTAGATTCTCCTTGTATGAGTAGCAGATTATAATGGAAACTAAAATCTCAACCTAGGGGGTGTCAGCTGTTAAAGTGAAGGAACTGATTGGAAAGGAGTGGAACCCTGAGGATTGGGATGGAGACATAGGGGTTGATGATGATATCAGTGGGGACCCTGAAACCCTAAATTCTGCTGAGACTTTGCCAGATAAACCTGTAATGGTCTGCCCTTTGGAGACCACACAATGTCAAGCTTGCATCACCTAGCATCCAGCCAGCCGCAGGCAGACCAAAACTCCTCCCGGCCCTGAGGCAGGTATCAGCCGAACTCCAGCATGCACTGCCCAGCCTCCAGTCTGCCCTGAGGAGTCTGCCATCCAAGCTCGCCTGAAGAGATTAATCCTGTCTCACCAGATACATATGCAAAGGAATGCCGTGGTCAGTAGATTGCAAGACATTTCTAATCCTTCTTCTTACCCACCAGGTATTTAGGAACAGCCGGCAAATATCACTATACCTTTTAACCTCACAAAACTCTGTAAGGTGTTAAAAGCACTCTCACAAAGAATCTTGCTGGTTAACGGACTTGGCCCAGTGGTTAGGGCGTCCGTCTACCACATGGGAGGTCCGCGGTTCAAACCCCGGGCCTCCTTGACCCGTGTGGAGCTGGCCCATGCGCAGTGTTGAGGCACGCAAGGAGTGCCCTGCCACGCAGGGGTGTCCCCCGCGTAGGGGAGCCCCATGCGCAAGGAGTGCGCCCCGTAAGAAGAGCCACCCAGTGCGAAAGAAAGTGCAGCCTGCCCAGGAATGGCACCACCCACACTTCCCATGCCGCTGATGACAGCAGAAGCGGACAAAGAAACAAGACGCAGCAAATAGACACAGAGAACAGACAACAGCGGGGGGGGGGGGGGGGGGATTAAATAAATACATAAATCTAAAAAAAACAAAAACAAAGAATCTTGCCTCTTATAAGCATGGAAGTAATCATATCCAGTGTGATATTTTTGGTATCTCTATTGCCAACTCTCACCAAGGATTGCAAGTGACCTCTTGATTATTGGAAAGGGAGTCATTAGTGCCCTTGAATCTAATCAAAGCGGAGACACACTTGCAAAAATCCCAGAACCAATTCAGAATTCCCATTTTTAGGATTTTGTTTCTCAAGAACCAATCCCGATACCAAGTTGTATTAATCAGGGTTCTTTAGGGAAACAGATACCTGCAAGTAGTATGAGATTTTATAAAATTCTCTCATGCAAGCATGGGGATGTACAAGTCCAAATTCCTCAGGGCAGGCTGCAAACCAAGAGTTCTGATAAATGACCATGATGAATTCTTAGGAGATGTTGGCTGTCCGAAGTAGAGCTGGAAATTTTCTCTCTGAATGGTGAAATCATTTCCCCTTTTAAGGCCTTCAAATGTTAGGATAAGACATCACTCACTGCTGACAGCAATCCCCTTGCTTGATTGTAGTTGTAGTCAGCTATCTATGCAATCAACTCACAGAGGACTAAAGCCAGTGAAGTGTGCTTGTCTTACAGTTAGCCCAGTGCTTGCTTGACCAAGCAACTGCACCATCACCTGGCGCAGTTGACATATTAGCCTAACCACCACACACCCCAAACAGAATAAATCCAAATAAACCTACTCTGAGACACCTACTATACAGAATAGTATACAAATACCAGAGATAAACAGAGGATTCTGAAAGCAGCAAGAGAAAAGCAAAGCATCACATACAAGGGAACCCCAATAACACTAAATGCAGATCTCTCATCAGAAACCATGGAGGCAAGAAGAAAATGGTATGATGTATTCAAGGTACTGAAAGAGAAAAACTGCCAGCCAAGAATTCTTTATCCAGTAAAACTGTCCTTCAAAAATGAGGGTGAGTTTAAACTCTTCACAGACAAACAAAAACTGAGCGAGTATGCTACCAAAAGACTGGATTTATAAGAGATTCTAAATAGAGTGTGACAGTCTAAAAGGAAAAGAGACTTGGAGAAGAGTGTAGAAAATGAGGAATATTAGTAAGGGTAACTTAAAGGGTAAAAAGACAGAAAATAGTAAGATATGACAATGGAAAGTCAAATGATAAAATGAATGATATAAGTAATGCCTTTACAGTAATAACACTGAATGTTAATAGATTGAACTCCCCAATTGTATTAATCAGCCAAAGGGGTGCTGATGCAAAATACCAGATATCTGTTGGCTTTTAGAAAGTGTCTTTATTTGGGGTAGATGTTTACAGTTACCAGGCCATAAAGCATAAGTTACTTTCTTCACCAAAGTCTATTGCCACATGTTGGGGCAAGATGGCTGCCAATGTCTGCCAAGAGTCCATGCTTCTTGGGTAAGGCCAGCTATAGACTATCAGGCAAACGGCTCTGTCTCTCTTCACAGGGCTTCTGCCTTGTCTAAGGAGTCATCTCTATTCCTCTTTGTTCTTCTCCTGTGTGTTCACTTCCCAGGCTCCAGCTCAAAAATTTGAACTTTCTTCTCTGTTGTGTGGTTTTCTCTCTGAGTCCTTACCCACCAAGGGGGCAGGGACTCAATGTCTTACTGATATGGCCCAATCAAAGCCCTAATCATAATTTAATCATGCCCAGAGGAACAGACCAGTTTAAAAACAAAATCCAATATCTATTTTTGGAATTCATAAACAATTCCAAACTGCTACACCAATCAAAAGACATAGAATGATAGAATGGATAAAAAATATATAAGCCATGTATATGCCATATACAAGAGGCTCACCTCAGATGTAAGGAAAACAATGAGCTTGAAAGTAAAAGGTTGGAAAAAGATATACCACACAAATAGTAACCAAGAAAAATCTGGAATAGTAATACAATTATCAGACAAAGTAGATTTTAAATTCAAAACTATTATAAGAGATAAGAAGGTCACTGTGTATTAATAAAACAGACAATTCACCAAGAAAAAAACAGCTATGATAAATATTTATGCACCTATCCTGAGTGCCTCAAGATACATGAGGCACACACTGGCAAAACTGAAGGGAGAAATAAACATAACAACAATTACAGTTGGAGATTTCAATACACCATTCTAAGCATTGGATAGAACATCTGAACAGAGGCTAAATAAGGAAACAGAGAGTTTGAATATGATAAATGAACTAGACTGATCAGACATTTATAGAGCATTACATTCATATAGTTAGTCACAAAACAGGTTTCAACAAGTTTAAAAAGATTGAAATTATACAAATTACTTTCTCTGATAATATGGGATGCATCTGGAAATCAATAACAGATAGAAAAAGGGAAAATTCACAAATATATGGAGAGTAAACATCACACTCAAATAATGAGGGGGTCAAAAAAGAAATTGCAAGAGAAATAAATAATATCTCAAGACAAATGAAAACAAGAACACAATATATCAAAACCTATGGGTTATAGCAAAGGCAGTGCGGAGAGGGAAATTCATAGCCCTCAATGCTTACATTAAAGAAAAAGAAAGAGCTAAAACCTAAGACCTATCTGAATATCTTCAGGAACTAGAAAAAGAATAGTAAACTAATCCCAAACCAAATAGAAGAAATAATAAAGATCAGAGCAGAAATAAATGAAACTGAGAATAAGAATCCACAAAACCAAAAGTTGGTTCTTCAAGATCAACAAAATTGGAGGGCGGGGCAAGATGGTGGTTGAGTGAGTGCACCTGGTGGTCTCTCCTGCAGAGAAGCGGCTGGGCAGCGTTGGAGATTTTTCAGGACCAGGCTGTTTTGGGATTTTGCAGGGCAGGAGGTGTCTGGACATCGATTTCATGGGAAGGTAACAGAGAAAATTCGAGTGGAGGATAAAATTGGGGCTCTCTTACACGGAGTTGGGGGCTGCACAGGGGACACTCCCCCCTGGGGTGGGCGGAGCCGCGGCACCAGCGCTGCGGCGGAGATTCCTGGAGGCTCTGCAGTACTGGGGAGTTTGTGAGCCCTGAGCAGGCTATTGGGGGGCTGACAGGGCAGGAGGCCTTCACAAACCGATTTGGGGAGATGGTTGGGAGTTTTTTGCGAGGTGGGGAAATTTTTGATTTCTGACACAAATAATAGCACTTCTGGCTGGAGCCCTGCCCCCAAGGCCGGCTGCTGATCTGCAGCGGCCTTGGATTGCTCACAGTAAGGAGACATGGCCGGAGGCTGTTTCGGGGGACTGCAAGGTGGGAGGCATCTGGAAGCCAATTAGGGGAATCTTTTGTGAGGCGTGGGATTTTTGGTTTTGGACACTGATACAGTGCTTCTGGCTAGAGCCCCGCCCCCTAGGCCTGGCTGCAGATCTGCAGCATTCTTAAATTGGCTGCAATATAGAGGTGCCCCCAACTGGCTGTTTTGGGGGCCTGCAGGGTGGGAGGTGTCCTGAAGTTGAATTGGTGATACAGCCACAGAGGAGACCCTAGAGAGAGAGGGAATTGTGGGTTTCAGACACATAGGTCAGAGTTTGTGGATGTGACGTCTCCCATAGGGCTGGAACCCAGCTGCGGGGATCCCTGAAGGTTGTGTTGCACTGCAGTGCTCCCAGGCTGTCTGTTAACTGGATTTGAGGTTGCCAGGTCTGTGTCCCCTAAACCCTGGTGGCCTACACCCCAGAGACTCACACCTCTTGAGCCTGCAATATCACAGACTTTCCATCCCTGAATCCACCACGCCCTGAGGCCCATCTGAGGTCCTTGATTGTCCTAGCCCTCAACGTTTGCATTTTTTTTAATTTTTATTTTAATTTTTTATCTTTTATTTTTTATTGTCCTGGTTGCTAATATTGCATTATTTCCTAGTTTTTTCTCCCATTGTATCCCCCAAGGTCTTTTTTTTTTTTTTCATTTATTTAGGGGTTTTTTGTTGTTCCTGTTGTAGGTGTTCTATATATTCTTTTCTTTTCCTTACTTGTTCCCCTCCCTTTTCTTTACCCACCCCCCCCCTTTTTCTTTCTTTCTTCTCTCTTTTTTTTTTTCCTCTCTTTTCTCTTGTCCCTCATTTTCTTCTTATTTTATTTTATCTTAATTATACAATAGGTGCTGCAGGGAACACCTCACATTTGCTGGGTTTCCTCATCCTCCATTGCCTCATATCTGTGTGAATTGATTTTGGCTACCTACACTATCCCCTTTCCCTCACATCTTGATATCCTCCATCATCTACTGTCTCTCCTATATTCCACCTCCCTTTCTTTGATCCCCAAATTGTCTAACTCTTAATTTTTAATACCTTTGTTTTGTTTTCTGTCTTTTATCCACTCTTGAAACTATTGCCTTTCTTTTCTCTTTCCCTCTCTCACGAAAACACTAGCTTTTTAATTCATACCATATTCCTCCCATATTCAGTCGACTACCTCATTATAGGTACTCTACTTACTGCTATAACTCTACACAACTTATATGAATCTAATATCCATCCTCCCAGATCTCATACTGTTGCTCTGTTAACATTTATTACCAATACTACTTTACACGTTTTCCTTTCTTACACAATTGCCTGGCCCTAATACTTTCCTTCAAAGTGAACTCAGCCAGCAATAAGAAATTAGAATAAGAAGAACAGAGTGACAAAGAGAAGATATAACACTTACACAAAAACAACAGCTAATTAATCCCCAAGACTAGACAAAGAAGCTAAGGAAATGATTAAACCCATCAAGATAAAATCATGACCAGACAGCAACAAAAATCTACAAACCAAACCAGTAATCAGGAAAACATGACTGAATCCAATGAACAAACTAAAAACCAGGAAGGGGAGCAGAACTTCGCACAAGTAATTAAAGATCTCAGAACATATATCACAGACAAATTTAATGAAATAAAGAAAGAGGTTAACAATATGAAGACAAAACTTGGAGGGGAAATTGCAGACATACGCAAAAAGATAACAGATATCATGGAAATGAACACCACAGTTCAAGAAATCAAAAATACACTCACAGCAAATAGCAGCAGATTAGAAGAGGCAGAGCAGAGAATTAGCGATGTGGAAGACAGTACATCGGAAATCAAACAGATAGTAGAATTGATGGATAAAAAGATAGAAAAAATCCAGCTAGGACTTAGGGACCTGAATGACAATGCAAAACGCACAAACATACATATTATAGGCATCCCAGAAGGAGAAGAGAAGGGAAAGGGATCAGAAGGAGTGTTGCAGGAAATAATGGCTGAAAACTTCCCAAATCTACTGAAAGAGACAGATGTACATATCCAAGAAGCACAACGTACCCCAAATATCATAAACCCCAACAGGCCCACCCCAAGACATATACTTGTCAAATTATCCAATGCTCAAGACAAAGAGAAAATTCTAAAAGCAGCAAGAGAAAAGAAAACCATCACATACAAGGGAAGCTCCATAAGATTAAGTGCTGATTTCTCATCTGAAACCATGGAGGCAAGAAGGCAGTGGTATGATATAGTCAAGGTACTAAAAGAAAAAAATTTCCAACCAAGAATACTCTATCCAGCTAAACTAGCATTCAAAAATGATGGAGAGTTCAAAATATTCACAGATAAACAGAAATTGAAAGAGTATGCCAACAAGAAACCTCCCCTTCAAGAAATTCTAAAGGGAGTTCTGCAGGAAGAAAGGAAAAAACAGGACAGGCAAAGTTGGAGGAGAGTATAAGAGCAAAAAAAAGACAAAAAGAGAAGGAAAAAAAAAACCAAACAAACAAAATATGACAAACACAAATCCAATCAAAATATGGCTAACATAAATAATTCCTTGAAAGTAATAACACTGAATGTCAACAGATTAAACTCACCTATCAAAAGATTCAGACTGGGACATTGGATAAGGAAATACGACCCATCTATATGCTGTCTACAAGAGACACATCTTAGACCCAGAGACTCATGGAGGCTGAAAGTGAATGGTTGGAAAACAATCTTACAAGCAAACAATAACCAAAAAAAGGCAGGAGTAGCTATTTTAATATCAGACAAAATAGACTTTAAATGCGAAACAATTGTGAGAGATAAAGAAGGATACTACATATTAGGGAAAGGGACAATCTCTCAAGAAGAATGAACAATCTTAAATATTTATGCTCCTAACAAGGGCGCCTCTAAATACGTGAGGCAAATGCTGGAAAAACTAAGTGAAAAAATAGATGCATCTACAATTATAGTGGGGGATTTTAATACACCACTATCAACTCTGGACAGAACATCTCAAAAGAGAATCACTAAAGAAACAAAATATTTGAACAGTATATTAGAGGAGCTGGATCTAATAGACATATACAGATCATTACACCCGAATACAGCAGGATATACATTTTTCTCAAGTGCACATGGATCATTCTCCAAGATAGACCATATGCTGGCCACAAAGAAAGGCTTAATGAATTCAGAAAGATCAAAATCATACAAAATATCTCTGACCACAGTGGAGTGAAGCTGGAAATCTGCAAGGGCCAGAGGCCCAGATTTCACACCAAGATATGGAAATTAAACAGCACACTCTTAGAAAAACAGTGGGTCAAAGAGGAAATCTCAAACAAAATCAATGACTACATTTAAACAAATGATAATGATAACACAACATACCAAAATTTATGATATGCAGCAAAAGCAGTACTGAGAGGGAAATTTATAGCCATAAATTCATACATCAAAAAAGAAGAAAGAGCAAAAATTGAAGAACTAACTGCACATTTGGAGGAATTAGAAAAAAAACAACAAAGTAATCCCATAGGAAGAAGGAAGGAAATAACAAAGATAAGAGCAGAACTAAATGAAATAGAAAATAAGAAAGCACTTGAAAAGATAAACAAGACCAAGAGCTGGTTTTTTGAGATCAATAAAATTGACAAACCTTTAGCGAGACTAACAAAGAAAAAAAGAGAGAAAATGCAAATACACAAAATAAGAAATGAGAAAGGCGATATCACCACTGACCCCACAGAAATAAAGACTATCATAAGAGGATACTTTGAAAAACTATATTCCAACAAAAATGACAATTCAGAGGAAATGGACAAATTCCTAGAAACACATAAGCAGCCTATATTGACGAAAGAAGAAATTGAAGATCTCAACAAACCAATCACAAGTAAAGAGATAGAATCAGTCATTAAAAACCTCCCAACTAAGAAGAGCCCAGGGCCAGATGGCTTCACAGGTGAATTCCACAAAACATTCCAGAAAGAACTAACACCAATCCTGCTGAAACTCTTCCAAAAAATCGAAACAGAAGGAACATTGCCTAACTCATTCTATGATGCCAACATTACCCTAGTACCAAAGTCAAACAAAGACACCACAAGAAAGGAAAACTACAGACCAATTTCTCTAATGAACCTAGACGCAAAAATACTTAACAAAATACTTGCTAATCGTGTTCAACAACACATTAAATGAATTATACACCACGACCAAGTGGGATTCATTCCAGGTATGCAAGGATGGTTCAACATAAGAAAATCTATCAATGTAATACACCATATAAATAGATTGAAGGAAAAAAATCACATGATTATATCTATAGATACAGAAAAAGCATTTGACAAAATACAGCACACTTTCTTGATAAAAACACTCCAAAAGATCGGAATACAAGGACATTTTTTGAACATGATTAAGAGTATATATGAGTGGACCATTGACCATGAGGTGCAGAGGTGCCCAAAGATGTACTTGCCAAATGCAATGGATGTGTCATGATGATGGGAAGGAGAGTTGCTGGGGGGGGGGGGGGGGGAGAGGAGGGGTGGGGGTGGTGGGGTTGAATGGGACCTCATATATATATATTTTTAATGTAATATTATTACAAAGTCAATTAAAAAAATAAAAAAAATAAAAAAAAAAGAGGAGACAGAAGGAAAAAAAAAAAAAGAGTATATATGAAAAACCCACAGCCAACATCATTTACAATGGAGAAACCCTAAAATCTTTCCCTCTAAAGTCAGGAACAAGACAAGGATGCCCACTGTCTCCCCTTCTATTTAACGTTGTCTTAGAAGTACTTGCTTGAGCACTGAGGCAAGAACCAGATATAAAAGGCATTCAAATTGGAAAGGGAGAAGTCAAATTTTCATTATTTGCAGATGACATGATCCTATACATAGAAAACCCTGGGAGGTCTACAACAAAGCTTCTAGAACTCATAAATGAGTTTAGTAAACATTTCTGTACAACAATAATGAGCAAGATCAGGAGGAAATCAAGAAACAAATACCATTCACAATAGTAAATAAAAAAATCAAATATTTAGGAATAAATTTAACTAAAGATGTAAAAAACGTATACACCAAGAACTATACAAGACTGTTCAAGGAAATCAAAGAAGACCTAAATAAATGGAAGAATATTCCCTGTTCATGGATAGGAAGACTAAATATTATTAAGATGTCTATCCTACCAAAACTGATCTACACATTCAATGCAATCCCAATAAAAATCAACACAGCCTTCTTTAAGGAACTAGAAAAACTAACTATGAAATTTATTTGGAAAGAAAGAGGCCCCAAACAGCCAAAGACATATTGAAAAAGAAAAACGAAATTGGAGGAATCACACTACCTGACTTCAAAACATACTACAAAGCTACAGTAGTGAAAACAGCATGGTATTGGCATAAGGAGAGACACACAGACCAATGGAATCGAATTGAAAGTTCTGATATAGAACCTCATATATATAGCCATATAATATTCGATAAAGCCACCAAACCCTCTCAACTGGGAGAGAATGGCCTATCCAACAAATGGTGCCTGGAGAACTGGATATCCATATGTAGAAGAATGAAAGAGGATTACCATCGCACACCTTATACAAAGATCAACTCAAGATGGATCAAAGACCTAAATATAAGAACCAAGACCATAAAGACCTTGGAAAACAGTGTAGGGAAACATCTACAAGACCTTGTAATAGGAAATGGCTTCATGAACATCACACCATAAGCACGAGCAGCAAAAGAACAAATAGATAAATGGGACTTCCTCAAAATTAAAGCCTTCTGCACATCAAAGGAGTTTGTCAAGAAAGTAAAAAGGGAGCCTACACAATGGGAGAAAATATTTGGCAACCATATATCCGATAAGAGACTTACAACTTGCATATATAAAGAACTCCTATATCTTGAAAATAAAAAGATAAACAACCCATTTAAATAATGGGAAAAAGATTTAAACAGACACTTCTCCAAAGAAGAAATATAAATGGCTAAAAAGCGCATGAAAAAATGCTCCAAATCTTTAGCTATCAGGGAAATGCAAATCAAAACTACAATGAGATACCATCTTACTCCCATAAGATTGGCAGCTATGAAAAAAACAGAAGAATACAAATGCTGGAGAGGATGTGAAGAAATGAGAACACTCATCCACTGCTGGTGGGAATGCAGAAGAATCCAACCATTCTGGAGCACAGTTTAGCGGTTTTTCAAAAAACTAACCATAGATTTGCCATATGATCCAGCAATTCCATTGCTGGGTATATACCCAGCAGAACTGAAGGCAGAGACACAAACCGATATATGCACACCAATGTTCATAGCAGCATTGTTCACTATCGCCAAAAGTTGGAATCGACCCAAATGCCCATCAACAGATGAGTGGATCAATAAAATGTGGTATATACATACAATGGAATACTACTCAGCTTTGAGAACAAATACACTACAAACATATGTGATAACATGGATGAATCTTTTTTTTTAATTTTTTTTATTCATTTTGTAAAAACAATACATTCAAAAAATATGAGGTCCCATTCAACCCCACCACCCCCACCCCACCACTCCCCGCCCCAGCAACACTCTCCCCCATCATCATGACATATCCATTGCATTTGGTAAGTATATCTCTGGGCATCACTGCACCTCATGGTCAATGGTCCACGTCATAGCCCATACTCTCCCACATTCCATTCAGTGAGCCCTGGGAGGATCTACAATGTCCAGTAATTGTCCCTGAAGCACCACCCAGGACAACTCCAAGTCCCAAAAATGCCTCCACATCTCATCTCTTCCTCCCATACCCTGCAACCAGCAGCCACCATGGCCACTTTTCCCACACCAATGCCACATTTTCTCTGTGGACCTTCGATTGGTTGTGTCCATTGCACATCTATGTCAAGAGGAGGCTTAGATTCTACATGGATACTGGATGCAATCCTCCTGCTTTCAGTTGTAGGTACTCTAGGCTCCATGGTGTGGTGGTTGACATTCTTCAACTCCATGTTAGCTGAGTGGGGTAAGTCCAATAAATCAGAGTGTAGGAGTTGAAGTCTGTTGAGGCTCAGGGCCTGGCTATCATATTGTCAGTCCAGAGATTCAAATCCCCTAGATATATCTTAAATCCCAGCACCAACTACAATTCCAGTAAAGTAGCATGAAAGCCTTGTGAAAAGAGATCCCATCTGTGTCCAGCTCCATCACGCAGACACACCAGTTCCAAAGAAGGGCCAACTGACATGGCAGTGAACTCCATCTGCCATGACCATAGAACCTGTGGGTCTCTTTAGCCCTCAAAAGAACCAGTACCTGGGGTTGTATCTACTTCATCTGTCTCTGAGACTCTGCTCAGGTGTGCATAAGGGCAATCCTTCTTACATCCTCCAGACTCTTTTTTAGAGACTCATAGCCATATAAACTCATTTGTCCTTTCCATTTCCCCCTTAATTTAGGTCAAATGGCATTTTTAACTCCTGTTATTATATGTAGACAGGGATATTCTGCTGGTCTGTGTTGAACCTTTAATTCAAGGACATTTTCTAGTTGCATCATCAGTTGGTACTTGGTAGTGATCCCTCGGTGCCAGGGAGGCTCATCCCCGGGTGTAACATGGATGAATCTTGAGAACCTTATGTTGAGTGAAGCAACCCAGGCATTGAAAGACAAATACTACATGACCTCAGTGATATGAAATAAGCAAGCTGCCTCAGAGAGCTAGAGACTGGAAGATAGGCTTACAGGAAATCGGGGGGTAGAGGAAGGATGTAAGCTGACATCTACATGGGTGAAATCTATGATAAGCTGGAGGTAAGTATGTGTACAAGGAAGGGATAAAATGGGGGCATAGGGTTACCTTTGGGTGAGGCTTTGGGGGGTTGAGGGGGGCTAGGGATGGGTGGATGGGTAATACTGCCCAAGAAATTGGGGGGAGGGTGGGGCAACACACGAACATAGGAGATTGTCAGGTGTTGGTTGAGAGTATAATGCTGAGAAAACCTTTTCAAAATATAATTAGGAAAGTTGTGGGAGGAAGGGTGCCCGGCTTGCCACAGTAGCAAACAGTGCGGCAAGAGGTGATACCGCCTCTGCCCACTGGGCCTAGATAAGGTGAACAAGCCTGACTAGGCCTTTGCTGCTAACGGCTGGCCAGCGCTGCCCTCCCCCTTTCTATCTCCCGCCTAGCCCAACATCCGGCCAGCTCTCACTCCCCCTTTCCCCTCCCCTATTCCAAACCTCTCAGCCAGCCCTCTGCCTAGCAACCGCTTACAATCACCTATCAGGAAGCAGTACCCGCCCGCACCTATCAAATCCCTCCACGCAGTCCCTAACCCTATAAAGCTGTGTCCCCTTCCGCAATAAACCGGACTTGCGTACAGACCTGGTCTCCGCGGCATTCTTCCTCCCCTTGCCGTGCGTCCTCCACGCCTGAGAGCCCCTCTGATGCTGTCTGCCGTAGCATCAGATGCCACTGCGGTCTAGTCTGACCCCTCCAAACCCCCCCGTCAGCATCGGGGTGCAAGCCACCCCAGCCGCAACTGGTGCCCGAACAGGGACCGGGGCCGGTCCGACGTGACCGCTGCCTCACCCCCGTGGGACCTCGCTCCCACCCCTTCGCCGCGCTCTCAAGGTAAGGACCCCCGTTATCGGCCCCCGGCAGAAAAATGGGCGGGCGTCTATCTTCCCGCCAAGCGCCGCAAGTCAGAGCGCTTGCTGGCCTCCTAGCCTGCCACCAATGTGAAGTTTCGGGCAGGCAACTCCAGGCTTACTGGGATCTACTGGTCCCCTTCAACCCCTGGCTTTCTACTGCCAATCTCTCGGACCCTGATACCTATCTGAAATTGGCCCCGCCTATCAACAAGGCCAGCCACAAGCCCGAAAATCCACACACGCTTATAAGGCAATCAACTCTGTTCCAGCAAACGCCCACCCCCTTTCACAACTCTTTGGGCTCCCTACTATCTACATGACAATGTATCTCTGGGCTAGTGAAGGCTGATATAATTAATCCACTGGTATGAGAGAAAAACGTGGCAACATTTGTGTTTTGTTTTATTTCCATGCTAATTCTGATTGGGCTTATTTAACCAAGATAATAAAATGAGTACAAAAATTTTATCAAGGTTTAAAAAGAAATTTTCAGTTTTAAATCAATAGTTTACTCCTGAACTTCAAGTCTCACTATAGTCTTACAGTAATTATCCAAAAATGTGTGCTAATGGTCTGCCTAACTGCTGCTCAAGTTATTTTAGCTGATTGCTGATAACTGATAGGAATGTTTCCGAGCACAAGCTTGCATGTTACAGGCAACATGGATTCCAGAGGAAATCTTAATAAGAACTTAAAAGCAGCTATACCAAGAAAGTAAGAATTATGAATTAATTGTAAACTGTATGTTTCTGTTACTGTGTTGTGATTGTTCTGTGTTTGTCTGTTCGTTCAATGTCAATGTATATTTTAATACCTCCGGATGGTAAATATAAATTAATAAAAATTTATAAAAGAGCTCTATCCAAATGGCCAAAAATTAAATAAGCGCTTATATTAATACTTAAGTTTATTATATCAATACATGAGCTTAAATGTTAATAAAATATCTACAATAATAGAAATCATAAGTCTTGATTGACAAGATTAACTGTACGTCTTCATAAAAGGTTGTTCTTGCCCAGATTAAAATGAATAACTTATTTTTCTTCACAGGATAATATAAAGAATGTAAAGCTTAAATGAATATTAAAAAAGGTTAAAAGTTTGTAAAAATGCTAACTGAAATGTAATAAGTTTTGCAAAAAGGCGTATTTTGTCCTAAAGTAAAATAGCTAATTTTTCATGAACTCTTGAAACTTAATTTGCAGATGGCAAGCTGTAAAAGGTATTGTGATAACTTTAAGTAAGGGAATGTGTTCTATAAACATAAAATTTGTCTTCAATAGTCTATATGGTCATAAATAAAAGGTTTAATAAAGCATTGTTTACATTAAAGTATTAAATGGCTAATTCCAAAAGGTCATTCTTAAATATATATAAAACTGAATTGATGATGATAATAATAAAAAGTAATTTTATAACAGGAAAGATTGGCAGCAACCAGCCTCCCCTGCCAACTTGCTTCTAGAAAACTGTTTCTAATATTGCATGCTACTAAGTATTTAAAGAAAAGTTCATTATTTTAACAAGCTTGTTTAATGTTCACAGTATTGTTATAAGAGGTTTGCTTGATAACTTTGATGTAGGCTATATGGAATGTGTTTTTATTATTAAGGAAACAGAAAATAATTTTGTCCTGAAATAAAATAATTGACTATTGGAAAAAGTAGAGTATAGGACGAAACCTGAGTGAATGCTAAAACTGCAGAAGATTAATGGACAAAGAATTTTTACAGTTAAAGTTAAATAAAATTTAATGGGTCTATCTATAAAATTTTACAAGCTTTGGTGTCGGGTAGTATGCTGATGCAAAGTTGAAAATTTTTGTTCTTTCTCAAGGCCTCTCACCATTAATCTGTTTTAGTAAAAGTTCTTATCCTCAGTCAGTATACAAAGAGAGTCTGTCTTATGTTTCTTGTGCTTATCGTTTCCTCGGTGTTCCAAGAAAGAAAGCTTTATCTCTTAAAGGAACATAACGTTCAAAACTGCTTTCTCAAGACCTAATCCTGAACAGTGGCCTTTTGTTCCAAACTAATTATAAGAGATTTGTTCTTTTACCTTGAAAGAAAAATTAAAGTAATAATTAAGTTCATTTAATATGTTATAAGCTAAATAAAGGTGTTTTACAGTGTTATAAAATTAACAACTTTTTCTTCCCTTAAACCCTCTATTAATTAAAGTCGTATGGATAAAAAGTTTCTATGAATGCTTAAAAGTGTATAAAGTTACCAATATTTCAGCATAATATTAAAGAAAAGTACAATATGGTTAATTATAGTTTTAATTATTATAAAAGAGTATATGTCACAAAAACAACCCCTTACCATAGATTAAAGTAACAACACTAGTATGCAGCAATCCCAAATACTGCTAGTTTGTTACAAAAAGTTAAAGTCCAGCTGTATTGCTATCACTTTGTTTTAAAACTTGCTGAGACTCTCTTTAGTGTCTTACACAAATCAAGCCAACTGCATTCCTTTATCTGTAAAGAACCCAACAATAAACTTTTGCAGTGCTTTTCAAGGCTATGTGCATAGCCCAACCATCTTGTACAGTATTTACTAATAGTAATAGTAATGAAAAAGCAGCATAAAAAAAAAAACAGCATGTGTTACTTTCCAAAAAGAACAGGTTTAGCCAACTCCTTATTCATCTGCTCAATGCACAGAGCTTTGAGCCATCATTAAAGTTTTACAAATGTTTTAAGAGTCCTTGAATATTGTCTCTGATTCTGAATATGTATGCCTTACTGATAAGCACACCACTGCCCTTTTCTCCGAAAACCCCCGTGCTCAAATTCTTCTAGAAATCTTCCACGGGACCTTTAACTGCCATTACCCCCCCACACACAAGTTGCTCCAGGGCCTCACAAGGCTCCCCCTCTCCCCACTATACCACCCTTTCCCTGGCTCCAAGCCTCTCTCCAACTCCACTACTGTCTTCACGGACGCCTCTAAGACCAAGTTTGCTTATATTGCCTACTCTCCCAGCCGTGACTTGCCAACCGTTTACTGCCAAACCCATCCCGGATCGGTTCAGGTGGGCGAGCTACTAGCCATCCTCACTGCCTTCCAACACCACGGCAATGAGCCTGTCAACATCTTCACTGATAGTACGCCCTGCAAGTTTGTTCAGTTATTGCCCACGCTGTTTTCTTTCCACGTGACACGCCCATTGATGAAGCACTCCATGCCTTGCAGCGAGAGCTCAAGCTCCGCACACAGCCATAGTACATTTCTCATATTCGCAGCCATTCAGGGCTGCCCGGGCCTCTAGCCACGGGTAATTCTGCTGCCGACCAAACCGTCTCCACCCATACAATAGCCACTGTCGGAGACTTGGTCAATCAAGCCAAACTTCTCCATTCTAAGTTCCACTTTTCAGCAGCCTCACTTCAACGTCTTTTGCCAGGCCTCCTCAAGGAAACGTGCAAGCATTTGGTGCGTGCCTGTAAAACATGCGCCCCCTTCTTGCCGCTTGGACCGTTGCAGCCACAAGGGGTCAACCCCCGCGGCCTCAAGCCAAATTCCCGATGGCAAATAGACGTCACCCATGTGCCATCATTTGGGCGCCTCAAGTATGTCCATGTCACAGTCGACACCTTTTCTCACCTTTGCTACGCTGTCCCCTTACCGGGAGAAACAGCCAAGCATTGCATTAAAGCATTGCGGCAAGCCATCTTATTCATGGGAGTCCCATGGGATTTAAAAACCGATAATAGGCCTAGGTATCGCAGCTCCTCATTCGCTGCATTTCTCCAGCTCTACAACATTACTCACCACTTCGGCATTCCATACAACCCCCAGGGGCAGGCTATAGTAGAACGCATCCACTGCCAGCTCAAAGTGCAAATTCAATAAGAGAAGGATCTACGCCCACATAGTCAACCAGGCAACATTATCACTGCCTGCCTCATTCATATCAACCTCCTCTCCTTTGATAAAAACGGTCTTTCCCCCCTCCATAAGCATTGGGGCCCCTCCTACGCACCAACAGTTGCCCCGATGGTGTTTTGGAAGGACCCAGAAACAAACAATTGGCAGGGACCCAGTCCCCTTCTCACCCAAGGCAGAGGGTTTGCTTGTGTCTTTCCAGAAAATGCCTCCCAGCCGCTCTGGATCCCCAAAAAAAACGTCAAACCCGCCACCGGCCAGCAGCAGGTTCCAACAACCGATGATGAGAGCACTCGCCCATTGGATGGAGAGGCTAAATATGGCCGCAGATCTAGCTCATAACACCCTCCTCCTTGGACAGCTAGTACAGCTTGCTGTCCGCGCCTTAGCTTCAAACAAAAAACCTAAAAATCTACACTCTCTCCTGCTTTTCATGTTAGCTCTGCTCCCCTCCACTACGGACCAGGCTAGTATAAGCCATCGGCCCTTTAACTGGACACTCTCTCTTTAGCAGCAGGAAAAGCTCCTCGCTAATAACATTACTGCGGGTGCTCCCTCCTTCACAGTGCACATATGTAATCTTGCCAACCTTCCTGTCATCAGTTCCCTCGTAGACGTTACACACAATACTCACCGGTGTTGATACAGCTCACTTACAGGCCTTGATGGCCCCTATAATCATGAAGTCTCAGGCTTCTATATTTGTCCTTCCACGGCCAGAGGCTGCCATGACCCAGCACACTATTACTGCCCCTCCTGGGGGTGCAAAACCATGGCCCACAGATGGTCGGGAGCTCCCAATAGGGACCCCTACCTCTCCCTTTCTTTTAAGGATAAAAGTCACAGGAGCAGCATTAAGCCCTACTGGAGCAGCATTACGCTCACTGTCAAAAACCCTAAAAATGCAGGCTGGCTACAGGGCCACACCTGGGGAGCCCGACTTTACATGAGCAACTATGATTACGGTGCCTTTTTCATTATAAAGAAAAATTCAATCCGCACACAATCCGCCGCCGTGGGCCCAAATCAAGTTCTCAATCCTCCCCACACACGGCCTCCCCCTCCTCCCTCTGTTTCTCCTTCTCCTCCCGCTACCACCTTATATCCTTCCATCACTAGGTATCCTCCCCACCGCCAAACTCTGCCACCCCCCAACCCTCTTGTAGCCCTCCTCAACACATCATTTATCTCCTTAAACTTATCCCAGCCCAACCTTACCCAACGTTGCTGGCTCTGCTTCTCCGCCGCGGCTCCCTTCTATGAAGCCATAGCTACCAACGGCGCCTATCGCGCCTCCCCAGACTCCACTGGTACCTCTTGCAATTGGAAACAAACAAAAAGAGGACTCACCCTCCGATCAGTTTCCCAGACTGGACTCTGTATAGTAAAAATCGGCGGCAAAGTTCTCCCCTCCATGCAGTCTCTCTGCAGCCTAACTCACACCCCTAATGCAGCCGCTAAGTTCCTAATTCCCCTTAATAATACCAAATGGCTATGTTCTTCCTCCGGCCTCACTCCATGTCTCAATGTTCAAACCCTTAACTCCACCAGCGACACCTGTGTGCTCATACTCATTGCCCCCCGTGTTCTCTTTTATACTGATAACCAATTCTTTGACTCCTGGCAGCACTTCAGCTCACCGCAGCACGAGCAGAAACAGGAAGTCTTCACCGCCATCACAATTGCCACCCTTCTAGGTCTTGCCGGCGCAGCCACTGGAGCTGCAGCTCTCAGCCTCCAAGATAACTCCTTTTCAACCCTTAGGCAAGCTGTCGATGCAGACATCGCCCGCCTTAAGACTTCCATGGCCCACCTTGAAACATCTCTCAACTCCCTGTCTAAAGTCGTTCTCCAAAACCACAGGGGCCTAAACCTCCTCCTCCTAAAAGAAGGGGGGCTCTGCACAGCATTAGAAGAAGAATGCTGCTTCTATGCTAACCACTCTGGCCTCATTCGAGATAACCTCGCACAAGTTAGGGAGGGCCTCCGCAAGAGAAAGCAGGAACGTGAAGCCGGATGGTCTTTCTCTTGGGGGCTGCCCAATGGAATCCTTTCTTACTTTCTCCCCTTTCTAGGCCTGCTCCTCACCCTTGTCCTCCTATTAGCCCTAGGACCCTGGATCATCAGGCGAATTGTCCGGCTTGTCAAAAATCAAGTTAACTCTGTCCTTAGTAAGCCCATCCAGGTCTGGTACCAGCGAATCCGCACCACTGACGAAGACGCACCAGGAGTCTCCATTAATTGCCGTCCTCCCCAAATGGCCAGCCGCCTCTCAACGCACCCGAGCCCCAGCTCCCCTGCCCCTACCCCTTCTCACCGCCCATCCTAACCCCTTACCCTTACCCTTTCCCCTCCCCCGCCCAGTTTATCTAAGGCCGCCAACATTCCATCGAGGCGCTGGACTGGTTAGCCAATGACGGGCAACGGGATCGGCCCGCCAGTCAACCTAAGGCAGGGACACGGCCTTTTGCTGCCGCGCTTCCCCATGACAGGTAAGACTGGCCACCTGTGTGGCACGGGCATTGCCTGGCTGGGCGCAATCCCGACCTAAGACAGGCACAGTCCCCCTCCCTCCTCAAATCAAGCTTTTTGGAAGAGCTTAATAAAAACAAAGGGGGAAATGTGGGAGGAAGGGTGCCCGGCTTGCCATAGTAGCAAACAGTGCGGCAAGAGGTGATACCGCCTCTGCCCACTGGGCCTAGATAAGGTGACTACGCCTGACTAGGCCTTTGCTGCTAACGGCTGGCCAGCGCTGCCCTCCCCCTTTCTATCTTCCGCCTAGCCCAACATCCGGCCAGCTCTCACTCCCCCTTTCCCCTCCCCTATTCCAAACCTCTCAGCCAGCCCTCTGCCTAGCAACCGCTTACAATCACCTATCAGGAAGCAGTACCCGCCCGCACCTATCAAATCCCTCCACGCAGTCCCTAACCCTATAAAGCTGTGTCCCCTTCCACAATAAACCGGACTTGCATACAGACCTGGTCTCCGCGGCATTCTTCCTCCCCTCGCCGTGCGTCCTCCATGCCTGAGACCCCTCTGATGCTGTCTGCCGTAGCATCAGACGCCACTGCGGTCTAGTCTGACCCCTCCAAACCCCCCCGTCAGCATCGGGGTGCAAGCCGCCCCCGCCGCAGAAAGTTACCTGTTTAAGATACTCAAAGGAGATAACCTGATGCAGGACAGACTCCTAGGGAATATGTGAATGCTCATTTTGCCAGAGTGGGTTATACCATTGGGTGGAGACCCATATAATGAGAGTGAAGGTAGACCCACAACCTGGGGGGGACTAATGCCATCAAATAGAGGGAACTGTATCTCTCAAGAGAAAAGGTGGCTCCCAGGGCACTAGGGCAGTTGAGCAAGTCAAGCCCTCAACACTGTTGCAAGTATCTCTGAACATGGCTCCTCAAGAAATGAAGACTGACTGTCACTGTGGGCCCCAAGGGGAGGGGGAAATAGATATTGAATAGATGGAACCAAAGTAAATGTGAGGGCAAAAGAAGTGTTTCACAAGAGTACACAAGGATGGATATAAAACATGTAATATTGCACCAAAAACATATAGGGGACGACAGACTAATAATGTAAACCATAATGTAAAACATAGGATAACTAAAAAATTTAGAAAACTGTATAGCCTAAAGTATAAACCACAATGTAAACACAAATGTTACCTTGTTTGAAAGCTATTGTCTCAATATCTGTACATCAGTTTCAGTAAATATGATACGAATAAGTTAAAAGATTATCGCTGTGGAAGGGAAAAGGTTTTATAATGAATATGCGGGAGTACTGTATATTGTATATATGAATTACTGCGATCTAAGGCTCTTGTGAAGAGAAGCTCAATAATTAGGGAAAAAAGAAAAGAAAAAGATAGGATGTAGAATTTTTCCAAATCAATATGCATTCTATATCTAACCTTTAAACTCATCGCTATATTCCATTTTACTATTAAGGGAACCTGACATTATATTGGGCTTCACTTTTCAGGAAGTTTTGGATCACAGAGTGGTTCAACAATGGCAGTGGAGGAATACTGGTATGGGATGTTATTGACAGGGGACATATGGTTGACAGGGAGTTATACAGGGCATGTATCTAGGGTGCATGGAAATGTTTGGATATACTCATAGTGGAAACAATTAAAAACAACAGCTGGGGGGGTACTGGGTTCCTGGCCGGGGTGGGGGAGGGCTCTGTCATGGTCCCTAGGGGAGCAGTGGCAGTCCCCCAGGTGCAACGGCAAGGACCAGGAAGGAATGAGGGTCCAACAGTGACCCCCTGATACTAATGACTATGCTTGTGAGCCTATACACCTGAAATAAGAACAAGGCCTAGAGCAGCACTGTGCCTAAGAGTTCCCTCCTGACAGCCTCCATGTTACTCAAGTGTGGCCAGTCTCAAAGCCAAACTCAGCATGTAAATGCAATGCCTTCCCCCCAGCGTGGGACATGACACCCGGGGATGAGCCTCCCTGGAACCGAGGGATCACTACCAAGTACCAGCTGATGACATAACTAGAAAATGACCTTGAATTAAAGGTTCACCGCGGACCAACAGAATATCCCTGTCTACATATAATAACAGGAGCTAAAAATGCTGTTTGACCTAAAGTAAGGGGGAAATGGAAAGGACAAATGAGTTTATTTGGCTATGAGTCTCTAAAAAAGAGTCTGGAGGTTGTCAGAAGAATTGCCCTTATGCACACCTGAGCAGAGTCTCAAAGACAGATGAAGTAGATACAATCCCAGGTACTGGTTCTTTTGAGGGCTAAAGAGACCCACAGGTTCTATGGTCATGGCAGATGGAGTTCACTGCCATGTCAGTTGGCCCTTCTTTGGAACTGGTGTTTCTGCGTGGTAGAGCTGGACTCAGATGTGATCTCTTTTCACAAGGCTTTCATGCTACTTTACTGGAATTGTAGTTGGTGCTGGGGTTTAAGATATATCTAGGGGATTTGAGTCTCTGGACTGACAATATGATAGCCAGGCCCTGAACCTCAACAGACTTCAGCTCCTACACTCTGATTTATTGGACTTACCCCACTCAGCTAACATGGAGTTGAAGAATGTCAACCACCACACCACGGAGCCTAGAGTGCCTACAACTAAAAGCAGGAGGATTGCAGCCAGTATCCATGTGGAATCTAAGCCTCCTCTTGACATAGATGTGGAATGGACACAACCAAGCCAAGGTCCACAGGAAGGAGGAATACAGTAAGGATTAGAGTGGACTTAATGATATTCTATTCATGAACTATTGTTAATAATCGAGAAAATGGGGCATTGGTGTGGAAAAAATGACCATGGTGGCTGCTGGGTGTGGGGAATGGGAGGAAGAGATGAGATGTGGAGGCATTTTCAGGACTTGGAGTTGTCCTGAGTGGTGCTGCAGGGACAATTGCTAGACATTGTATGTCCTCCGATGGCCGACTGGATGGAACATGGGAGGGTGTGGGCTATAGTGTGGACCAGGACATGGGGTGCAGCAATGCCCAGAGATGTACTCACCAGATGCAATGGATGTGTCATGATGATGGGGGAGAGTGTTACTGTGGGGGGAGTGGTGGAGTGGGGGCGGTGGGGGTGAATGGGGACCTCATATTTTTTTAATGTAATATTTTTTAAATGAATAAATAAAATAAAATTTTTTAAAAAAATCAACAAAATTGGCAAACCCTTAGCTAGACTCACAAAGGAAAAAAAGAGAGAAGATGCAAATACATAAAATAAAAAATGAGAGGGGGTACATTACCACTGACCCTGTAGAAATAAGAGAGATCATAAGAGGATACTATGAGCGAATGTACACCAGCAAACAAGGCAGTGTAAGCAAATTGGACAAATTCCTGGAAACACACAAACAAACCATAGTGACCCTCAACAACCCAGTCATGAGCAAAGAGACTGAAATAGTCATCAAAACCTCCCAAAAATGGAAAGCCCAGGAACAAATGGTTTCATAGGTGAATTCTACCAATCACTGAAAGGTAATCTAATACCAATCTTGCTCAAGCTCTTCCAAAATATTTAACACGAAGGAATGCTACCAAACTCATTCTATGAAGTCAACATCACCCTACTACCAAATATAAATGTGATTGTGCCTGAAAGGTGTAGTCTGTTTTATTAATCAGCCAAACGGGTGCTGATGCAAAATACCAGAAATTGGCTAGTTTTTTAAAAGGGTATTTATTTGGGGTAGGAGCTTACAGATACCAGGCCATAAAGCGTAAGTTACTTCCCTCACCAAAGTCTGTTTTTACATGTTGGAGCAAGATGGCTGCCAATATCTGCGAGGGTTCAGGCTTTCTGGGTTTTTCTGGGCTCAGCTCCTCTGTTTCTTCCACAAGGTCAGCTATAGACTATGAGGTTCTCTAGGCTTTGCTTCTCTCCACAAGGTCAGCTGTAGACTATCAGGTGAATGGCTCTGTTTCTCTCCCTGGGGCTCCAGGTTCTGCATCAAAATCCAACATCAAAACTCCAACATTAAAAGTCCTCGACTCTGTCCTTTGCCACACCCTAATCATAGCTCAATCATGCCCAGGTACAGATCAGATTACAAACATAATCCAGTATTTATTTTTGGAATTCATAACCATATCAAACTGCAACATCTGTTGATGTAAATGTCATTGAAAGGAAACTAGAGAATAATCTAGGGACTATATAACATAATGGTTTTGGTGGTGGATGAAGATTATGGTTAATAGTATAAATATAAGAATGTTCTTCTTTTAGAAAGTGTTAAGAATGTGGTGATACATGGAAGAATTACAACTAATGTAACTTATGGATGATAGCTAACAGTAATGCTGTAATATTTTTGCAGCATTTGGCAAAGAAGATATATCAATTCTAAGGGACAAAAATAGGGAGGTATAAAGGGGTATGGGATTTTTCCTTTTGGGGTAATGGAAATGTTCTAAAATTGACTGAAATGATGACAGAACAACTCTGTGATGAAAATGAGAGCCACTGAGTGTACACTTTGAGTGGACTGTACAAAACATGGGGCTGTATAACACAGGGAATCCAGTGGTAGAAGATGGACTGTGGTTAAGAACAAATATGAGAACATTCTCTCATGAACTATTGCTATAACAAATAAATAATATTAATACAGGATATTAATATTCAGATGGGTTGAGGGGAAATACACCAAATGTAAGATATGGACTATAGTCAGTAATAATATTTTGACAATGCTTTTTCTTAGTTTGTAACAAATGTTTCACAACAATGCAAGATGTTGGGGGTAGGGAGATATATGGGAGCCGTATATGATGATATGAGGGTTTGTTTTGTAAGTTCACAAATTTTACCATACACTTACTGTTTATGTATGTTCATGTATGAGTGATACACTTCAATAAAATTTTTTAAATGAGAAAGAAAGAAATAAAGTTATTTAACTTGAAAATGAGCTGGAGAATTTTACTAAGCAGTTTCTACGCTAAAGCAATGAAAATTGGAACAAGACAGGCTGCTTTGGTGAATTGCACAGGAAGAAATGGGGCTTGGAAGATTGGGACAGTTGTAACTTTATAAAATAACTTCAAACATGAAATTCTACTAATTGTACCTAAATAGGAAATTCTTGTATGGAGGCTGATAATGATCTGTCTCAGGGCGTTTGCCTTTCTGAAGAGTGTTATGATGTGTTGATGTCCTTAGTTTTCATTTCATATAAAGACAAGGTCAAATTATTTGATGTGTTAAAATAATGAATTACTTAAAAGCCACAGAACCAAATACAGGACCCCTGAAGGGTAGGGCCTTCAGCTCTCAATTAGGGCCTGCTTTGTTTCAGATTCTGAAAAACTCTGCTTCCTGGCAGAGTTGGAACTTAGAAGATGCACCTTTCATCTTCTTTGTCAAAACTAGTTTTTGATGTCTACTTAAATGAAAATAGTCACTTTTTTATTGTTTTGTTTTATTAATTGCACTGCTCTCACCCCCAAGCAGGGTGTGGAATGTTCCTGAGTGTGTAATTTATGCAAGCTACCATCACTTTTGCTGTAATGGCAGGTATGTAAACCACTAATAAATATGCTCTTTTTACTCCCTCTTTTATTCACATTAAAACAGATGTAAAGCAGTATAAAGTTTTGTTATTATAGGCACTTGTAAAAACATCTGGATCTTAAAAAAAAAAAAGCAAAATTGTCGGAACCAGTTCTAGCTCAGTGGTTGAGCACCTGCTTCCCATGTATGAGGCCCTGGGTTCAATCCCTGATGAAGGGAAGGGAAGGGAAGGGAAGGGAAGGGAAGGGAAGGGAAGGGAAGGGAAGGGAAGGGAAGAGAAGGGAAGGGAAGGGAAGGGAAGGGAAGGGAAGGGAAGGGAAGGGAAGGGAAGGGAAGGGAAGGGAAGGGAAGGGAGACAATCAAGGTCATCAGAAACAAGGAAAGTGTGAGAAACTGTGACAACCAAGAGAAATCTGAGGGGACAACTAAATGTATTATGGCATCCTGAATGGGCTCCTAGACAAAAATAAAAGGACATTGGGTAAATAAAGAAATGTGAATAAAGTTTGGACTTTAGTTCTTTTTTAAAGTGACTAAGAAGGATGTATCCCAGGAAGGATCAAGTTTAAGGACCGAGCTGTACCAACCCAAAGGAAGCAGGATGCTGAAGATGAGGAGCTGCGGTGGCTGCCAAGTGGCCTCTGAGCCACCCAGGGAGCACATCAGGGGGAGACAATGCCTGCAGCACGGGGGTCCCAGCTAGGTAGTTCTTGAGGGTAGACAAAAAATAAAACGTTCAAGCCATTTTGGTAGATAGCCATAGTTTCATGATTAAATTTCCCAGCATTGGAGATAACTTTTATACTTGGTTTGTGTTTAGGGTTGGTAATCTGTGACATACTTTTCCCTTTGGTTCTTTAGAAGTGCATTTTATCAACAAAAAGATTCAAGGAAAGATGGAAAAAGAAGTTGTAATGTAACCTTAAAAATAAATTATTTAATTTAAAAAAAAAAAAGAACAAGTTGTAGGTCTCTACCACCCTGGAAGAAATGAGCAGATGATGTCTTCATAGGTATTGGAGACAATGGACAAAGCTCCCTTTGTCCTCCAACCTAAGGGGAGCAGCCACTGTTCCAACCTTTGCAACAAATGAAATTCTCCTTACAGGCAGAGCCGAGAAACCAGGACAGGCAATACCTGACTCTCAATTGAAAGCATATGGGGGAAGCAGATTTGGCTCAACTGATAGAGCATCTGCCTACCATATGGGAGGCCCGGGCCTCCTGACTCATGTGCTGAGCTGGCCCACATGCAGTGCTGATGCAGGCAAGGAGTGCTGTGCCACACAGGGGTGTCCCCCGCATAGGGTAGCCTCACGCACAAGGAGTGCGCCCCTCAAGAAGAGCCGCCCCGCACAAAAAAAAGCACAGCCTGCCCAGGAGTAGTGCCACACATACAGAGAGCTAATGCAGCAAGATGATGCAACAAAAAGAGACACAGATTCCCGGTTCCACTGACAACAGTGCAGGCGGACACAGAAGAATACACAGTGAATGGACACAGAGAGCAGACAACGGGGGGAGGGGGGAAGGGGAGAGAAATAAATAAGTAATAAATCTTTTTTTTAAAAAGCATATAGAACAGAAATTTTTAAAAAAAGTAAACCCGTTGATGGATCACCCATCAAACAGGATGCCCTTCCCCAGTCTCTCTTAGCCCTGCGTTGGCTGTAGGAGAGCACAGAAATGGAATGCAAGAACTCCATGAAATCTTTGTCTACGCACATCCACACTGAAGGGAGAGGAACACAGAGCCCTGATACATGGGGGAGTTCTTTCAGCTACTGGTGCGTGCATCCTAAAGTCCATCTACTTAGTTCAAAGTCCAGTTGCCATGGTTATTCAGTGATCCAGGACAAGTTACAGCACCCCTCCCCCACCCTGAGCCTCAGTTTTCAATCTGTAACACGGGAATAATAGCAGAGAGTTGAAGAGCTGAAGGGATGTAGCGCACATGCTGCCCCGCCTGCAGTAGTCACTCACTGGCCCACCAGAGTGGAAGGCTACGGCCATCGCCGCTTTAGTGACTGACATCGGCTTGATTTTAGTTCGCATGTACATATTCTTAAGCACACTAGCTTAAACTCCAGGAGAAGGAATGCAAAGTCCCATCAGAGACTCTCGGGCTTAATGGCACTCAGAGAAGCCTTCTCCCAACCGTACCGGGTAAATGAGGCATTTTCATTGGTTTCTGTCAATTCTCCTCATCAGAACATTAGCAATCTTTCTTATTAATTTCAGAGGAACAATTGCAAATGCAAAACCTAGCATTTTCATAATAAATTCAGGTAGGTATTAAAAATACAACTTAAAGACTAGAGGAAGGAATTGGCATTGAAATGAATATTATTACTTTTTTCTATTAAAAAAGATGTATGAAGAGGTTAAAAAATATATCCCATCTCTGGACTGACCATATGATAGCCAGGCCCTGAACCTCAACAGACTTCAGCTCCTATACTCTGGTTTTTTGGACTTACCCCACTCAGCTAACACGGAGTTGAAGAAGGTCAACCACCACACCACGGAGCCAAGAGTGCCTACAACTGAAAGCAGGAGGATTGCATCCAGCATCCATGTGGAATCTAAGCCCCCTCTTGACATAGATGTGGAATGGACACAACCAATCCAAGGTCCACAGGATGGAGGAATAGAATATGGATTAGAGTGGACTTACTGATATTCTATTCATGAACTATTGTGATTAGTAATCGAAGAAAATGTGGCATTGGTGTGGAGAAAGTGGCCATGGTGGCTGCTGGGTGTGGAGAATGGGAGGAAGAGATGAGATGTGGAGACATTTTTGGGACTTGGAGTTGTCCTGGGTGGTGCTGCAGGGACAATTACCAGACATTGTAGGTCCTCCCATGGCCCACTGGATGGAACGTGGGAGAGAGTGGGCTATGATGTGGACCACTGACCATGAGGTGCAGCGATGCTCAGAGATGTATTCACCAAATGCAATGAATGTCTCATGATGATGGAGGAGAATGTTGCTATGGGGGGAGTAGTGGGGTGAGGGGGGTGTGGGGTATATGAGGACCTCATATTTTTTTAATGTAATATTTAAAAAATGAATAAAGACAAAAAGAAGTAAAAAAATAAAAAATAAAAAATAAAAATATATGCCATCAACAATAGACAAATACTTGGAATATAAGCAGGACATTTAAAATATAGACATGAGAAAATAAGTGAGAAATCCTAAAGAGCATTTTATTACCATTTTAAGAAATAATTGTAATGCATGAGAGAGAAGATTCCTGAACAAAATCAGCATATTAGAAGCAATGATGAAAGCATCTGAGCATCAAAAGACAAAGATAGTTGAAAAACCGTAACACTAATAATTTAAAAGGTAATTTTAAATAAGGTCAAGATACACAAGAATTTTTCAAAAAATCAGAACAGAATGTCTTCTGTATGGTTTAAACTTACCCCAAAGAAAAGGATTGTCAATCGTGGGACATTTCTAAGGTGAATAATTAAAAAAAAAAAAAAAAGGATCTAGCAAATTTTCAATTAACCTGATGCCTCATGTTTTAAAATTATTCACACATAATAACCGAAGAGCAGGCCCTTGAATGCTCCAGAGAAAAAAAGACCTGAGAGTTTTCAGATCCATAAATAATGGGGTTGATTAAAAATAGGTCATCCAAATCAATCTAATTGCCTTCTATTTTTAATGTAAATTATTTTCATTGATTTTTAAAATGGGTAGCCCATTAAAACACATTAATCATGACCTTAAAAGTGTATTTGTACTGCAAAAAAAAAAGCCTAAGGTGAAGAATAAAAAGCAATTTCCACCACATGAAGCCTAGGCGAGACCATCACCTAAGAGAGCTGTAGCCCTAATTTTCCCAAGAAAAACACTTCTGGGTAAGTGCTGGGAGCTGAGGTTATCATTGTGATAAAACCTTATCCAGCTGTATGACAGCAGTTTTCGAATGTTTGGAGTTATGTGTGTCTTACTGGGATAAATGATCTCTAATTTTATAGAGCCAAGGATAAAACATATGATTGTTTTTGCTGTTTTTAAATACTTAATATATGTTCATAATTGCATAACACATATTCATTCTAGAAAATGTAGCTAAGTGAAACCATTATCAAAAAGAATCCATACTTACCTGGCAGGGGAGATGCCGTGATCACGAAGGTGATTTTCCCAGGGTGAAGCTGATCCGTTGCTCTTCGGGTGTGCCGACCCCTGTGATTTCCCCAAATGTGGGACACTCAGCTGCATAATTTGTTAGTGGGGGACTGCATTTGCACTCTCCCCTAAGAGGGAAAAAAAATCCCATGATATCATCATCCAGAGATAACCTGAGAAACGTTTTTGATAGATACATACTCAAATTTTCCAAGCATTTAATGTGTATTTTTAAAATGCAGATATACAGTACATACGTTTTTAATCTTTCATACTCAAAAAATACCATACGCATTTTAGATGCCAATAAGAAAAGCTCTTCTAAATTGTTAATGGAAACAGATACATATCTATCACAATTTACTCAACCACCCCTCTGGTATTGGACTTCACAAACAGTGCTTCATTAAAGATCCTACAACTAAATCCTTGCCAACATCCCTAATTACTTAGGATTGATTTCAAAAAGTAGATTCATTAATCAAAGAATAAATACATTTTGGCTTACTATAGTAATTAAGATTGTGCAGTACTGGCAAAGAGATAGACATATAGATCAATGGGACATAATAGAGAATCCCGAAACAGAGCTGCAAAAACACGCTCAACTGCTCTTTACAGAGCTGCAAAAGCAATCCAATGAACAGCCTTTTCAACAAACTAGGCCAGAGTGATTGCACATCCATAGGCAAAAAAGCAAGAGAAAAAGAACCTCGACCTCACACCTTCTGCAATAAAAATCTCACCTTTCCTACCAAAATTAACTTAAATATAAAATGTAAAACCATAAAAACTTTAGAAGAAAACATAGGAGACATTTTTCAAGAGGATAAGGCCGATCTCACAGGCAGAACAGAATGTTCTCTGTAGATCTTTTCTGCGCCTGTAGTTTGGTGTCAATGAAGGGGTGTTTTCTTTCAGTCGCTGGGGCACATCTTGGGGTTGACGCTTCCCTGGGCAGGCAGTGTTCTCTCTAACCCAGGGTGACCAATCAGCTCAACCTCCCTAGTGCTCGGCTCCCCAGACACAGCTCCACATGGCAGGCGTAGAAGTGCTGGGGGACATGGAGATCACAGCGAGGACTTACTAAGCACGACATGCCTGCTCCACTCCTGAGCACTTTGTGCACATTCAGGGCTGGGCAGTTTTCTTTCCACCTCCACGTCCACTCTCCGCTCCTCTGCAGCCCTGGGAGGATGACCTTAGAAGAACCTCATCTGTGGGCTCCTTATCTGCTCACTGCCAGTTGACCTCAGCCAGTGGGAGGCACTGGCACCAGTGGGGGAAGTGAAGTTGGGGTGTTTCTCCCCTGGCTTCTTCCCTGCAGGGTCAGTGTGTGTTGGCTGTGTTCCCCACCCCAAAGACCACAGTCATTGCCGAGCACCCCTCTATGCAGACACTGGCCCATGCTCCCAGAGCCTTTCCCCCTGGCCCCTCAAGCATAGGGTGATGACAGTTTCCCACTGCTGCTGCCCCTGGGGTCCTGCAGCATTCTTTGTCATTGCCCCGAATACATCCCACCTGGTTTGGGGGAATTTTTGATGGTGTTGTTTGTTTCAAGGAGGTAATGGGGATTAGAGGCAAGGTCACATACATGGGAACCACTGAGCTACATCTGCTCCCCAATGACAGTTCATTTTTTCATTTGTTTGTTTGTTTGGGTTTTTTTAGAAGGTATCAGGGACCGAACCCAGGACCTTGCACATGGGAAGCAGGTGCTCAACCACTCAAGCTACATATGCTCTCCCCCACTTGTTTTTTTTTTATTTCTCTCCCCTTCCCCTCTTCCCCTCTTCCCCTCTCTTCCCCCTCCCCCCCCAAGTTGTCTGCTCTCTGTGTCCATTCGCTGTGTGTTCTTCTGTGACCGCTTCTATCCTTATCAGTGGCACCGGGAATCTGTGTCTCTCTTGTTGCGTCATCTTGCTGCATCAGCTCTCCGTGTGTGAGGCACCATTCTTGGGCAGGCTGCACTTTCTTTCGTGCTGGGCGGCTCTCCTTACGGGGTGCACTCAATTAAACTCTTGGCAAAGTTTCCATTTAGTGTCACAGTTGGGACCATGACAGATAAATAAATTGATATCAAAACATGCTCAAATGGGATTCTGAAACTGGGTTGCTCCATCATTGAGGAAGGCAGGTGTCTTAGTTTGCCAAGGCTTTGATGACAAATATCACACAGTGGGTTGGCTTAAAGAGTGGGAATTGATTGTCTCATGGATTTGAAGGCTGAAAGTCCAAAAGCAAAGTCTCGGCAAGCCATGCTTTCTCCCAGGGTCTGCAGCCTTCTGGACTGGCTCACCACAGCCCTGGGGCTTCTTGGCTCGCATCTCTACCCCCTCACATGGCTTCTCCTTCTGGCTTCTACTTCTCTTGCTCAGTCGTCTGTGTATCTGTCTAGATTTCCTCTCATTATAAGGTCTCCAGTCTTACAACTTATGGCTGGCCTGGATTCAAGTTAGCCTCATCTAAATAGGATCGCCGAAGAGTCTATTCACAAATGGGTTCACGTTTTAACTAATAATAACATCTTCAAAAGTCCTATTTTCAAATGGGTTCACAGCCACAGGAACATAGAGTAAGACTTGAACATGTCTTTTGTGGGGGCACAATTCAACCTCCAATAGCAGGCATGACCTTCTCCCCAGAGGAAAATGAGACCTTGGTCATTGATGGCTTGTGGTGGCACCACAACGGCCCTAATTGTGGGATGGGATACAGGTGAAGGGCAAGGCATTGGGCGATCAACTGCCAGTGGCACTTACTCTGGCAGCAAAACTGATTCCAATTTGGGGCTACCAGGTGGTTCCAAGGGCCTTAGAGAGCACAGGGAGAGGAGAAATTGAAGGCCCTGAATCATCTCAGGGCTCGAGTGGAAAATCAGAAAGCCTCAATGGCTGCTTAGGAGGAGTCCTTCATCTCCTGTTGTTGTGAGAACAAAAATGGCTGACACTGAACTGGGCTGGCTATCAGGAGCCTGGGTTTAATGGTGGCTGAACAATGTCCCCCAAAGTTGTCCACACTCTAGGCCCCAGAACCTGTGAATGGTGCCACCCTGTATGGCAAAAAAGTCTTCACAGATGTAAATAAATGAGGGATTTTGAGAGAAAGATATCGTCCTAGATAGTGGACAGTGGATGAAGAGGGCAATATAATCACAAGGATCATTTAAGAAGGAGGCCAGAGGACCAGAGCTGCAGAGGGAGAAAAGGCTGAGTGATGTAGGGCCATGAGCCAAGGATGGCAAGTGGCCTTGAGAAGCTGGAAAAGGCAAAGACACTCCTCTAGGGTCTCCAAGAGAAATGTAGCCCTGACAACACCTTGATTTTAGCCCAGGGAAACTAACTGCAGATCTCTGACCTCCAGAACCATAAGATAATAAATTCATGTGATCTTTGCCACTAATTTTGTAGTGATTTGTTACAGGAGCAGTGGGACACTAATACAGTGACCTACAGTCAGTGAACTTGAAGGGCCAGACCTTCTCTGGCATACTAGAGAGGAAGGAGTTCAAAGACTCAGAGACTGGAGACGTAGAAAACCTTTTCAGCCATCCTGTCACCATGATCTAGCTGCTATTTGATCATCAAATCTTGAAATGGATGTGGAATGCAGCATTCCATTACAAAAAGGAAATGGCATATGCAAGTTCTGTACAGAAGGCACAATAGAGTACATGAGCAGGAGGCTCAGATACCCATGGCACCTGCCCAGTGCTTCACCACCTTCCCCTAAACTCCCATCTATGACCTCATGGGGTGGTCCCGATGGCCAGTTACAGAGAAGGGAAAAGCTCAGGCCTCGCTTTCAGATGGAACATCATTCTAAGGCAGTCCTGGCCCTACTCAGGTGGTAAAGGGAAGTCTTCCTGGTGATCAAAACCCGTAATGCTAATGGGTTAGCTAGATGACCAGGTAATTGGAAAGAGCAATATTAGAAGATTAGTGTTTTAGTTTCCTTGGCTGCTCAAGCAAATACCATGCAATGGGTTTGGATTGAAAAATGGGAACTTATTGGCTCCTGGTTTTGAAGCTAGGAAAAATCCAAAATCAAAGTGTCATCATGGCAATGCTTTTTCCCCAAAGACTGGTAATCTGGGGCTGGCCACCAGAGAGCCCTGTCTTGGCTTTTCTGTCACATGGCAATGCACATGGTGGCCTCTCCTGGCCTCTCCCTTCACTTCCGCGTTGCATTGACTTTCAGCTTCTGGCTGTTCCCTTTGGGACTTTTTCTATCTGTGCCTGAATTTCATTTTACTTATAAAAGACTCCAGTAATAGGATTAAGGTCCATCCTGATTGAATTGGGTCGCACCTTAACTGAAGCTGCCTCATCAAAAAGCCCTGCTTACAATGGGTTTACACCCACAGGAGTGGGGTGTCAGCCTCTTTCTGCAGCTACCTTGTGCTCATCAGGAGGGCCAGGTTCACAGTGGCCAGGGTGACAGGAGGAGGCTACTCAAGAGCTAACAACACGGACCAGCAAAGGCCAATGCTGAGCTCCTGATGTGGCAGCATTCCCTGTGGAACTACCTGGCCACGTGGTTGAAGGTTCACCCTGCTGGATTCCTTCCCTAGTGAAGAGGGCAGGGATTTGTCATCACAGGTGTAGACTCATGTACTGGGTACAGGTTTACCTGCCCTGCCCAGAGCACTTCTCCAGCTCCACTCTTTGTGGACTTGGGGAATACCTCATCCATCACCACGGGATCCCGCACAACAGGTGACAACTCTTATAATGAAGAAAGAGTATCCACGGAAGTCACTAGTCTTGTCAATGAACAATCACCCAGAAGCAACTGGATGGTTCAAAAAATAGGATGATCTGTATTTGAGAAGTCATTGAGGGAAAAAGAAAAACAAATTTCAATCAGTTCTTCTATTGTGGGCTTTGACTGACACCTCGTGGAAAGTTAACTTCTTGCCAAGGATTTCACAGTTTGAATCAGCCCAGCACAAAAGAAGAGGGTGAAAACTTTACGGGACATCCCAATGGGTGGGGCTTGCTGTTCGTGGTTGAGAATTCATCTCAGATACTTTCACTATTTCTATGTAAACGCTGGGACCAGCCAAAAGCTCTGCTTCTCCCAATACAGACTGACGGTGACATTTCCACAGCTTTCCAACACAAAATTATTTACCTGGCAACTCTGTGCAGAATAAATCCCCATCTGTTTTATTTGAAGCAAAATTCAGGCACCTGTCATGAGAGTAGCCATTATTTCCTACGCACATCATTTCCCGCAGCGCAGTAAGGGTTGAAAATTCCTATATGCCAGCAGAGGGCGCTGTGCAGCAGGGCCAGCGGCTTCCCCTGCGGGGGGCAGAACCAGACTGGAGACACTTCCCTGTTTGCATAGCAGGTCTGGGTTCCTGAGGGCCCACGTTTAGGCTGCTGAGAATGGGTGGGGATTTGAAGGAGTATTGTGCAAGCTCTTCCTTCCTTACCAGGCCGCCACTTGGTGACCTGAGACAGGAGCAAGCAGCTGGACACGAGGGCCAGTATGCGGCTGTGGCTGACCCAGGAGGGGATTGGCCAAAGCGGGATGTCACTTAAAGACTTGAAAGAAGAACTTGAGCTTGAGACAGCTCTTATTCCAAGCTGCCCGTGAACCTCTGGGATAGAGGCAGATTTTTCAGTCAGTGAAGCCAGCGACGGACACCCTAGAGCCAAAGCCCACGAGTGGTTTCCTAGGAGTGAAGGACAAGCCCGAAGAAAGGCCACTTTTAAAATGTGGCCCTATCACCCTTGTAAAGGGTCACAGAACAGGACTGAGAAGAGAAGAAAAGGAAAGCCTTATCTGAGGTCTCAAGTCTCCAAATGGGACAGGTTAAATGTATGGAAACTGAGCCACATGTGGAAACAGAGTTGGAAGGAACCACATGTTGAATTTCTGAACCCTCCTAAAGAGGAAGGAGGAAGAAACCTCAGCATATTTGTAAACATTGGAAATGCTACAAATTGAATGTGTGCAGCAGCTCTTTAATATGGTTTGGATTCCTCAGAAAGCCAGTTCTCCAAGACAGAGTTTTATGTATAGGATGTTTAGGAAGGACTCACCTTCAGTTCCACACCTGGAGAAGGGATGGAATAGAAAGAGGACTAGACAGATGAGGTCAAACAACTGTCTGGGCTGGTTCCATGGAGAGCTCTGGAGCTAGAATGACCCATCAGGGTTCTCCCCCACTGGGCCTGAATGTCCCAGCCTTCACATTCCCACCTTAGTCAGTCATTGGCCTGGGTGTGGTGTCTCTCTGTACGTGAAGCCATCTCTGAAGAGAATGCAGCAGAAGGCATCTGCTGACAGTGCCTCAAGCAGCTGAGGCACCTGGAGAGGCTCTGGGGTGGCCCATCTCTTTTCCCTCTCAACATGTCTCATAGTTGCTTACACTACATGGGACCTGAGGTGCCTCTCTTCTTCCCTCAGGTTTCTGTGCAATAGTATGATAGTGTTGGGGTACAGGCGAAGAGGGGAGGAAGAGAGCTAAGTCATGCTGGTTCTCAAAGTTATGCTTTTATTTTTTTAATCACATAACTATGATAATCACTATGCACAAGCACACAAGTATGGCTGACAGAGGCCTGATTTGCTAAACTCAAAGAGGTCAAAAGATTTAAAGACAGAGGAATAGCAAGGGCAAGGGGCACCCTGCATCCCTTGTGTCCCCTCTCTCTTTACGTGCTGGTCCTTTGCAGTTCTCCCTGCTCCAAACTGCCCTGAGAACAAGTGGCCCTCTGCCCCTTTCACTGTGGCCCTGAAGAAAGAAAGCCATCTCCACCAACCTGCCTGCTTTTTTCCAAGTAGTAAATATGACCATTATCTGGTTCAACAATAATTAGTTCCTCTCCACTTCTGGGAACCCATAGGATTAGGCTTCCCTGCCCCCTTAAAGATAAGCACATCCAAATAACTTGTACAGGTCAATGAAATAGAAGCAGGAGTGACATATATCACTTCCCTATGGAAGCCTCTAAGAGCCAGAGGACAATTTTCTGTGCTTTCTTTCCATGCCACCAGAAAGTCACAGCACTGAGATGGGAGGAAAAGACACCCTAAAGAATCATCTGGTCTTCCACTGGGTTTTACATGAGCAAGAAATAAACCTTTGCTCTTTTAAGCCATAATTTTTGGATGTTACTGCAGCATGGCCCAGTCTATCCTGACTAAAACGTCCCAGATATAGGAGTGCCCTCCACACCATCCCAACCCCTTCTATGCTAGAAAAGACTACGGAGGGCTCTTTGGCTCTCATTAGCAAAGCTATGGAGGATCAAGTCATTTCTGTCGCAGGTAGTTATTTAAGATAGAAGCTAGAACCACAGAAACAAGTCTTCTGGCCCGTATAGAGCTTTGTCGGTTTCTTCCCAAAATCCCCAACGCTAGTCTCTTCTCTTCCTTGGGGTCTGAGACTTTGAAGGGGATCTATGTTGAGCTTGAGAAATCTCCCCCTTGAGGCTGCCCATGAGCTGCCCAAGAATTTCTCCCTGGAGGCTCCCACAGGGAGATCAAATTTATCTGTAACTCACAAATCCTGGCACCACCTCCACAAGCTAACACAACTTAGAAACTCGGGTCATATTCCCTCTCCCACAGCAAGAAGGTGAAACTTCTTGTATCTCCCCTTTGCTGAGGACAGAATTTATCTTTGAACAGGCGTAGTCATAAGGAGTCACTTTTATTGGTCAACTATTATCAGATAAGGTTGAGCCTTAAACATACACACACACACACACGCACACTTACAGAGGCATGGAGCAGGGTGAATGCTGGGAGGCATTAACTGCAAGACACATTCCACAGGCCCTCCAAAAATCAAAATAAACCACTCGGCACATCTTCTACCATAGGACCCACCTTCTCTCTAGGAGAGGAATCTCAGCAGAGGCCTCAGTTTCAGCTTCCAATTCCAGTTGTTTCCTCTACATCATTAAACCATATCATTCTACTTTAAAATTTTAACGATTAACTTCAGAAGTGTCAGTTAACTCTCACCACGAAGAAATCAGAACCCTTTCCTCCTTTACTCATCCACCACCACAATTTGGTTAACACTGTGCAGGACTTTTGTTGTTGTTTCAGTCCACTGTGAATGGATTTTTAAAATTATTTTGTAGCATTTCTTTTGAGAATTATAGCAGCATTATTCTGTTCTACAGCCAAAGTTTAAGTTATTAATGCTCAAGTCTTATGTTTGGGTACATCCAATGTTAACTGACCATCTTTTCAGCCCACAATTTTTATATTTTTAGCTACTAATTTTGATCCAGCTCTATGGATTCTGTCTACAAGAAGATTTTTCAAGAAAGGTTTCTGAGTGCTGTAATTCCTGAATTTATATATATATATATATATATATATATATATATATATTTTTTTTTTTTTTTTTTTTTTTTTTTTTTCCTGTTGCTTTTCTATGTGATGACATCCTACATGGGTAAAAAAATTCTCAGGTCACATTCTTTTTCTCTCACAACTCTATTGATATCCATCTGTTGACATCTGCATTTAGGTTTTCTTGACAAATAAAAAACTAGCTATTTTTTTTTCATATAGGAGATGTACTTTCTTTACCTAGATCCTTCTAGGGTTTTTTGTTGTTGTTGTTTTTTAAAGTAAACCTTAAGGTTGATTCTGTATCTTGGTCTTGATTGTTCACTACTGATTTTCCTGGTCCAGTAAACCTTTTGGATGTCCAGATTAAAGGCTTCCTCTATTTCAGGTGTATTTTTTTCTCTCATTTTTAAAATATTTAGTTTTCATTTGTTTGTTTTTTCTTCAGGAACACCAACTACCTTTCATGTTGATTACTTTTTTCTTTTCACTTTTTATCTTTGTTCTTTCCCACTGTGATTCTCTATGATTTTCTCAATCCTCTCCCCCAATTCCTGAATCCGTTTTCAGCACTAATAAATCTACTGCTCCAAATGTGAGTTTCATTTCTATTCTTCCACCCCCTTTCTATCCTCAGGTCTTGCAATTTATTTATATCATTCTGGCATCTTATTAGTTCTGCTTTGAGCGCTGGTGTTCTGTTTTGACCTGTTTCTAGAATACAAAACTTTTGTCTAAAAAGACCTTGTTTCATAGAACTATGCTTCCGAGGTGTAATCTTCATTGGCCTTTGCATGACATATGCCTCTCCTCCTCTTCTCCCCCTTTCTCATTCTTCCTTTGTAGTGACTGTGTGCTTTATGCTGCTTATTGTCTCATTCTGAACAGAGGGAGAGTCCAGATCTACCCCACCCTGTTCTCCCTCCTGCTGCTGGGCTCCTCAGTCCAGCAGCACCAATAACCTAATAACCCCAGGAACTCATCTGTAGGCACTAAACAAGCTTCCAGGACATTAGTAACTGAAATTCCTTTCCTCCCAGGCCCCAGGGGGGCAGTAAGAGGGCAGGGGGAGAACCCACAGCAGAGAGTCAGAGCCAAAAGGTTCGGTATCTATGGGTGTCCTAAAAGAGGACGAGGTCTCTGGGCTGGTGCCTAGTATCGGGCCAGGTGAGCCTCCACGCAGGTGCTGGGCCTTGGGGAGGATTTAAGTCATGGTCTTTCCTGCCTTATTTATCATAGTGAAAATGGGTCCATTCTGAATGGCCATTAAAGAGGATGAGTTAAATAAATCATGGCACAGCCATACAGTGGAATAACATAGATAACTTAGACCTATATGTATTGATATCTGAAATATGCTGATGATATATAGCTATTTACGTATCAGAATGTAAACACTTCTATTTTTATATAGCCACATATCTATATTTATCTACATATACAAATATTATATATAAAATCAAGATGTGTTTATATAGGCGAAGTACAATGTAGACCCAATCTTAACAAAATGATGTCTCAGGCATGAGACTTAGAGGGGGGTATTGTGGATTTTTACTTTCCCTGTATTGTTTGAAATTCTCTACACTGGATATATATTCTCAGAAAAGAATAACCAAAACATTTCCATTTTAAAGAGAAAGAATGAAAAAGATGATTCTGGAAGCACAGAAAGACATAGCAGAGACGGGAAAGCAGAGGTGAGGCCAGGCAGAGCAGATTTATCATGGGGCTAATGAGCCCTAGCCCCGGGTCCCTCCCTGCACAGCCCCTGAAGCTGGGTGCACACTCACTAGCTTCCATTAAATTTGCAAAAGGAAGATATTTTAACCACAGTCAGGACCTCTGTCTCTTTCCCCTCCTCCCTGTCATATTTCCTTCCAGATGGGTGGAGGTGGAGTAGCTGAGAGCAGTTTTTGCCATCCAGATAAGAAGTCAACTTGGGAATACATATAATTGGGCATGGTGGGATATGTTTATATGATTTAAGTCATTTCTGCATGTAGTTACTATTGTTATTGCCAGCTGAGCCTATGTAGAATTGACTGCCACAAAAATTCTGCCTTCCACTATAAGTTATTCAATGGCACCAATTTAAAAGTTTACCTCACTGCAGAAGATAACTGGAACTGTCCAGAAATCTTAACCTACAAATATGAGTGAAAATTGATAGAGGCTTTTCCACATTTGAGAACAGGCCTAAAAATTTACCTGTCATTACCAATAAATTATGAAGTTGAATAAAAGTTTTCTAAAATACCAATCATAAAAATTAAATTTCCAACAACCGTAGTATAGACTGAATTATCTCTATAGTCTCTTTTGATAAAATGTTATCAGAGTTTTAATGTTGGTATTTCTAATATACGATATTTTTAATATCACATGAAGAGACAGTCTGCAATCCAAAAAAAAAAAAGTAGTAAAAAAAAAGGCGTGCCAGGCACTTAATAAAGATACTTTTTCAGGATTCTGTGACGTCTGTGGCATTCGTCGTCTTTAAACTTCCAAGGAACTGGGATTCGTTTCCTCATTCTAAATGAATCTTCACTTTCCTGCCGCCTTTTACGTTCGCAATTTGGTGCGTCTTTCTTAAGCCCCCTCCACCTCCGGCTGTATCAGGGCCCGAGGCGGGGGCAGGAGGAAAGGGTTGTGGGCGACGGGGGGCGAGGGGCCATGGTGGGCCCGTCAAACACCTCCAGGCCGCGGTTTCTTCCCGCGTCCCTTGGGGGAAATGACAGGTACTCCACAGGAGTCTCGCGCAGAACCCATCATGAGCAGGCCCGGGAGCAGCGAGCGGTCAGCGGAACTCGGACTCTGCCCGTCACCCCACGCGCGCCTCGCGCTGGGCGGGGCCTGGAAACCCGGCGTGGATTGGCTGGGAGAAAGCGGTGTACGCAGATTTGAAAGACTCAATCAACGTCTCGCGTCACAGCGTTAGCCAATAGGAAGCCCGAAGGGCAGGCAGAGGGCGGGAGGGGCTCATTTGAGTTGCCGGCGCGGGGAGGGACGCTCCGCCCGGGATGGCATCGGAGTCGGGGATGGAGTCGGTGTGTGCCATGGAGAGCGAGTCTCTCGAGAAGGCCGCGCTGGTGAGGAAGCTGCAGGACAGCCGCTGCCGCTTCCAGAGGCGCATGCAGCAGCTGATAGAGAAGGTGCGGCCCGCCGCGGGGAACCGTGGGACCTTAGGGGGAGGCCCGGCTGCGGGGCTGGCGGGCGGGAAGGCGGGGCTGGGGGCTGGTGAGGGGGGAAGGGAGTTGGGCTGGGGGACCCCAGACTTCATCCTTGAGCTGGCGCCTGCCCAGCCGGAGTCGGGGCTCCTCGCGGAACTTGACCCGATGCGCCTTCCTTCCCCGCAGTACAACCAACCCTTCGAGGACGCCCCGCTGGTGCAGATGACCACGCTGACCTACGAGACACCCCAGGGTACAAGTCTCTGCCACTTTGAGTATTTACAGTTAAAAAGTGCAAATGGCGCCCGCAGGAAGTCTGAATGCCCTCATAAGAGCAAACCGTGTTCTCTTAATAGGAGCTAAAGCAAGTAAATTAGGTATTTCCAACAAAATTACTTACAATTGAAACAATTCCTGAGGACACCTAGACGCATGGTGGGTAAGAAAGTCCCTGTCTGGGCTGGCATCCTTGCCCACCCCCCTCACAGGGCTTGTCAGCTTGTGCCAGTTGCTTAGCTGGCTCTGTCTCATCTGTAAAATGAGAAGAATCATGACTATCAAACTTGTGTGGTGGTTTAAGTTACATGAGCATGCTTGAGAATCTTTTAGAACAGTACCTGGGGCTAGTAAACTCTCATCAACTGCAGATTGCCCTGTTTGACTTGGAGTGTTAACTAAAGTTCTTGAGGTTCTATGTACTTGACTTAGTCTGAATATAGGGGAATATTTAATCGTTAGTGTTGCTAATTGACCCAAATCAGTTCGGTCACTTGCTAATATGGATTCTTCTTGGTAAATAGCTAGAGAAAGTTTGCCATGGGTGAGATTACTTCCTCCCATACAGTTTAATGACACCCTCATTACGAATTATAATGAAAGCAAATCCCAGCTCAAATTCTGCTGGGCATTAAACAGGCAAAAATTTTACAAAATAAAAAACTGTTCATCAGACCTGTCCCTTAAATTAAATGAAGCCTTACCTCTGCCACACGTGCATGAAGTTTACATGAGGCAGAGAGGTTTCTTTACTCTCCCGTCTGTATCAGGCCATCAGAAATCCAGTGTGGGGGTGGGACATGGTGGTGTAGGACTCAGTCGTGCAGTGCCACTCCTAAGGGTGCAGGTGACAGGCTGGACTGTGTTCATGCCGGGAGGGGCAGTGTCTAGAATTCTCTGGCCAGTCTCGAGGACCACTGATTTTTTCCAATGAAAACTCATTTCAGACTCCGTTTTGAATAGTTGAAGCGCCTGAAAGGTGCTTCTCATACTTCAGCATGGAAGAAGTCACCCATATTGCTTGTTAAACAGATTCGTAGGCCCCACCAGCAGCAATGCTGAGCCCTGGGAGAACCCATGAATTCTAACAAGCTCGTCCGTCCCCCGACCACATGTGGAGGGATGCTTAGTTAGGGGAATGGCCTTTCTGATGAAATGCTAGCTGCCCATCAAATGTCCGTGTGTGAATTCCTGATTAAGGCAATACTGTGGAGTCTAGACTGAACCCCACCAATTACAGTGAGAACAGCAGGAAGGTAATCATTGTTCCCATGTAGTGACAGTTTACCATGTGCCTAACTACTTCTGAAGGTTCATATTTTTGATTCTCAGCAACCCTACAAGGTGCTTCTTAGAATCATGACCATTTAATATCATCATACAGCAGAGAGAAAGGTTAAGTAACTTGCCCTAGTCACAAGTCAAAGTGGCAAAGCCTCAGTTTGATTCAGAGCCCATGTGCTCAAGCATCGTTGTTCTAGAAAGACCAGATGCCCAAACATTGGTCAGGAGCAGGAGAGTCACACTCCCCGTGTTCACCTGGCTCCACCACGTGGCAGGTTACCTGGGCCTGTTATGCTTTCTCCCTGTCTCTTGTGTCTCCACCTGTACGGTGAATGTGGTAAGTGCCTATCACATAGGATCTTAGGGGTGCTAAATGAGTTAGACCTATCACTGGTTTGACATGAATATAAACAGACTGCCACCTAAGAAGTACCAGGTGACCTCTGCTGCTAGTATTCTCATTCACAACGACCTTGAGCCTCTCAGCCCAGTGATCCCTTCTTATTAGCTGGCATTTACTTGGGAACAAGTGAAGGTTTAAGGTGAGGTGAAGTATTTGGCCCAGGATCTGCAGGACCTGTGTTCATTATGTGCAAACAGTGGATTTGTCCTCAGAAAGCACTTGCTCCGTGGCAGGTGTTGCAGTTGTCCTCAAAAGCCCTTCACGTCCTCTACATAGTATAACCTTGTCCTCATATATGTATCTACCAGGTAAGAGATTTCTGTTAATGACAAATGTTTGTCTAATCTTGAGTTAAAAAACAAAAAGCCCTTCAGCCTCAGGATGAACAACAGAATATCAGAGATCTGGCTTGGTTTTAGTCTTCTAGCTTGCTTTTACCTGTCGGTCTGGTTTTCCTTGAATGCAGGTTTAGTAGGAATTCAGCCTTCAGGATAACTAAAGTGGTCATTTCTATTTTTTTCTTAAGGCTTGAGAATTTGGGGTGGAGGACTGATAAAGGAAATGAACACAGAACAAATCCAGGTATTTAATGTCAACTCTTACTGCCAAAATGTCTTCCTGTGGAGGGCCATGGATGTGTTGGGGTGGATGGGCTGAGCCTCTCCCTGCACATGAAGATCTTTGAGCCGTTTGTTGCCATCTCCCAGATGGTTTCGTGGTTTCCTCGCTGTAAAATTACCCTGTTTCTTTGTTTTCGAGGATTTGCTGAAAAGCATTTCTTCTCTTGCTTGCATCATGGTTTTAAAGGCCTTTGGGTAACTTTTGCTTCCTCTGCCATCAGCCTCGTGGTTGGATTAATCAAGTTACACTTGGAAAGGTGGGGATTCTAGCTGGATAACCCTCTCCCCATCCCGTGTTTTAGCCACGGGGTTTACTTTGTTGGGTCCTTACAGAAAAGACCAAATCCAGTTCCTTCTCAGAAAGGAAAATACCTTTCAGAGGTTCTGAAAGGGGGTAGGAGACAGATTAGGGAGAAGGTGCAATGTACAGAATCTCACTATTTTTTTCTTCTGCGTTTCTACCTTTCCAAAGACCTAGATTTTCTTTTTTACCCAAATTTATCTAAGAACATTGCAGATATGCCATCTTTTATTTTAAAGGAATATGCTGATACCATTTGCATTCCTCTTGTGAGCTCAGCGAGGCTTTGGGGATAGTAACTTGCAAGGATGTGTGGTCTGTGAGTCACTGCTTCTCAGACACCACATGGCTGTTCATCTCTCCACAGGTGGGGAACCTGGACCCAAGAATAAAAACATCACAGCCAAGGTTCCGTGGCACTTAACAGCAGATCTGAAATCAAATTTTATTTTTAAGTAATTATTTTAGCAACACATATAATCACATAATATATCCAGGCATAGAAATGTTACAAATACAGATTAACTACTTAAAATTAACCTGACTTCTATTACACAGAGGTAGTCACTAATGATATTTTAGTGTGATGTGATTCTGTTTCTAATGCACATTTTTATAAATTGTATTTTTGTTACCATTTTTTCCACTTAATATCTGCTGTGCACACTTCATCTGCTGTATAATTCAACCACCATTTTCCTTAACTGCTTTCCTATTGATAGGCATTTAACTGTTTGCCACCTTCCTTCATAATAAACCAGGGGTTGGCAAGCTTTTCCTGTGAAGAGTCAGGTAGTAAATATTTCAGGCTTTGTAATGCTCCACAGTCTGTCACAACTACTCAACTCTGCCATTGCAAGGGAAAGCAGCCATGGACAGTGTGCACACGAATGGACATGGCTGCATTCCACTAAAACTTTATTAACAAACCCCTGTCATAAATAGTCCTTGGAGAAACATCATGGTCCTTGTCTCTTCCCAGAATTCACATCACCCTTTTCCAATTAAGGTCAAGAAACAGGGTTATTAGGTCAGAGGATATGCACTCTTTAACATTGTAGTAATGCCCACTAATCAGACTGTGTTTGGATGGTCCTGGTGGCAAAACATTTTCAACTGGAGGTTTATTTAAGGTTTTTGTTTAAAGCACGGGTGGACCCCTTCCTGGGGTCTAAAAAGTTTCAAGACCCTTTCTTGGGGTTCGAAAACTGGGCACAGTCTTGGATTACAGTTTGAACATCGACAACCTCACCGAAATTATCATTAGTAACTGCCCAAATCTGCCTTCATCTTTTCCCAAACAAATCCTAATGCTGCCCCTGGAGCTGCTACCCTTGAGGCTGGGAGACAGGAACGCAGCGGGCCAGTAGTGCTGTAGGCCGACTTGGTCCTAACCGTTCCCGGGTTCTCTGTGCAGGTCGGTGAGGATTGACTGCTTCATCCTAATTCAGACCCAGCTCTGCCACACATTCAGGCCCAGGCAGCCACAAAGTCTCTGCGCCCTGTTCTGTAAACCCAGTTAAGCCCCACCTGTCCCTCATCGTAGGTGGTCTAGCCCCACTTACGTGAGTTCCACTCAAGGCAAAGTCAAAGTGACACTGTTCCCAAGGCAGGATCTGGCTTCCAGGTAGTGCTGGTGGGACAGCCAGAAATCTCTGGGCTGCCCAGCCCAGGACCCTGATAGGGGAAGCCTCAGGGCCATGCCTAAAGGGACAGGCCACACTACCGCTCACTCTCCCACTTGCTGCAAGAGTTGGATTGTACCTAAAGTACTGTCGCCAATCTGACACCCATTCATAATGTTCATAGGTAACCAGGGAGGCCTCTGGTATAGCAGAAGCCTGGCCTTGAATGTGGTCAGCCAACCCCCTGCCGTGTGGGCTGCTCATCAAAACAGCAGACCCCTCAAGGGGGCGCGTGGGCAGCACCACCTCCCCAACACGCGGGTCCCACCTGCCTGTGCCGGGCACTGTGAAGGGCACCTCAGGCATCACGGCACATGTGGCTCTGCACTGCTGAGAACGGTGGCACGGAAGGCCAGGGAGTGTTTCTAGATGCTGCCTAATGACCTAGTAACCGTTTCGTTCCATTTCATTTGGCTTTTTGCTTGCTGCATTCCTTGTTGAGCCACATGCAGGGCAGCGTCAGGCTTGTGAGGGCTGAGAGGCTCTGACATGTGAGCCTTTGCTTCTCACTTGCCCTATTCCCTTACGAAGAAAGCTGTTTCTTTTCAAGGAACCTCAAATACGTGATAGGGGTTTTGTTGAGGCCTTTTACAATGGAACGTTTGAGAAGAGAAGCCTGGTGGAACCTTCTGTTCTCATATGTTAATGAAAGGATTGCAGGTTTATTACTCTTCAGTGACTTCAAAATGTGTTATTACTGAAAACAAGCATGTCTTCATTTTCCTGTTTCAGGAATCCTTTGTGGAGCTGGTCAATGGAATAAATGGCCCTGTGCAAGCCGCAGGCAAAGGTAGGTCAGTGAGTGTCCCTCGCACGGTGCAGGCACGAGTCTCAGTTACAGCTTTGTAACACTGTTATCATTCTTCATTTTTTCTAACATGTATTTTTAGACTTGCACTGTTTTTACGCTCCCTGGAGGATAGAGAACCATGTCCTGCTCACAGTTGCATCTCCGGTGCTTGACACATGAACAATACTCAGATATTTCTTGAATAAAGAACATGCCCCTTGTTTAATTTTGGTTAAAAAAAATATTAATGTCAAGAAACTAGTAAGACTCAAGAACTGCCCTTCAAGGGTGGTATCACGAACCACCACCTTCTAAGGAAAGCCTTTGGCCGCTGCCATCCTCCCCTTTTCCTCTCTCAGGCCAGTTTTGTTGCAGGCCCTTTCCTGCCAGTGTTCTCAGGAACCAGTCCATTCCCCTTCTTCCATCTTCACCCTCTCTCACTACGCTGCATACACCCCATCAGCACCTAGGCATGCCCCGGTCTCTCCATAAATGCACAAGGAATAGTTTAAGAACTTCTCTCTCTCCCATGCCCTTTGTAGCTGCCTCCCTTGGTTCAGCCCCTTTTTTTTTTTTTTTTTTTTTTTAAGATTTATTTATTTCTCCCCACCCCCTCGTTATTTGCACTTGTGTCTGTTCGTCTTCCTTGTTTATTTAGGAGGCCCCAGGAACTGAACCTGGGACCTCCAGTGTGGGAAGGAGGCACCTAATCACTTGAGCCACCTCCGTTCCTCACTTTGTTGAGTCTCTCATTATGTCTTTCTTTTTGTGTCTCTTGTTGCATCAGCTTGCTGCGCCTGCCCCATCGCGCCAGCTCTCTGTCTTCTTTAGGAGGCACCAGGAACTAAACCAGGGACCTCCCGTGTGGTAGGCGGGAGCTCAATTGCTTGAGCCACATCTGCTTCCCTCAACCCCCTCTTCTCAACCAGTTTTTCCAAAAGTTACTCATTATTTACTGCCTCGGGTTTTCCCCCGATTGTTCTCCTCAGCCCTCTAGCTTCGACCCTGTCTCCAAAGTGCAGCTCTTGGTGAGGTTCCCCATGACCGTGTTGCTGAGCCCAGCTGGCATCCTTCGGTTTTTATTCCTTCTTTGCCCACTCAAGCACTGGGAACTTCTTGACACTCTGGTCTTGCCCTCAGAGCACAGTGCTCTTGGGGTTTCCCTCCTTCCTCTCCATCATTCTCGTGGGCTCTTCTCTCACGGGCTCCTCTCCCACCATTCAGTGACCCCCTTATCAAGAGCTGGTCTGAGGCACGTGTCCCTCACTCTGGTGGGACCATTGCTCCAGTGTGTGCTGACTCTTCCCTCCAGCCCAGGCTCTCTGGGTGTGTTTTACTGCCTAGCAGGCCTCTCTGCTTGAATTGCACTCAGCATATATCTACACTCTTTCAGAGTCTTACCAACAAACCTCTGCTTCATCTTCTATTCCATACTGCAGTAGAGGGAGGGCCTGCCAGTATGTAAGCCAGAAAGCCACAGTCCTCTGTCTCAGCGCCTCCACAAGTCCTAACTAAGACATCACTGACCTGTTGCTTTGAACTCTTGAGTACACTGAAGTCCACCTTGACCCCATGACCATCCCACTGTCTCCACCTGGGCTCCCTCCCACCTCATTTCACACAATGCTGCCAGAGCAGCCTCAGACTTACACGTCTGATCATACCACTTCTCTATTGGTAGTACTATCATGGCTTCCCATTGTTCTTGGGATACAAAGGCCAAAGCCCAAAATGTGCCCATGGCCTCCTCGCGGCCCCAGGAAGCCTCCCCTGAACTGACCTGAACAGGCCTCCACTGTTGAGCTGTCCATGTTCTGCATGCCGGGTTCTCCTTGTAGCAAACAGTGGTTTTGGGACTGGTCTTTAAACACCCATCTCTGTTGTGGGCCCCTGGCCTTTGCACTCTCATCATTTCTTTGCCCAGCCCCTTCCTTGGCACCTTGCCTGCCCCTGGTGTCAATATTTGTTGAGTCAATAAAGGGAAACTGATGGTCTTTCAAAGTAGAATTAGAAAGATCTTAAGGAATTTACCAGATGCTTAAATCTAGAGCTGCATGTATCAATATAGTTGTCCCTAGCCATGCGTAGCTATTTAAGGTAATTAAAAGTTAAATAAAATGTGAACTTCAGTTCCTAAGTCACAGTAGCCACATTAGAGGTGTTCAGTAGCCACATTTGATTCTTGGCTGCCACATCACAGAAAGTTCTGTTGGACAGTGCTGGGCTAGAGTGTCTTTCCGCTTCAAGGATGAGAAGTCATTATTAAAAGAGCTAGAGGTGACATAAAGTCTGCCTTACCTTACCTCCCCTGGCATATTCCTGCTCTTCTAGATTCTCTGGGTTGCTAATAATCCCTAATGGTGATTAGTGGTCTGTGTTCTTATTAAGGGTAATATGTTTTAAGCAAGGGGGATTTTTATTGTTAACACACTCAATTGATTCAAAAGCTATTCTTGGTGGACTGCCGCTGCTCCCCAGGGTCCATGACCATGAACCCCCGGCCAGGCGCCCAGTACCCGCCCCAGCTGTTGTTTTTAATTGTTTCCACTATGAGTATATCTAGCCAGGGACAACGGCAAGAACCAGGAAGGAAGGAGGGCCCAACAGTGGGTTCCTGATACTAATGGCTATGCTTTTGAGCCTATACATCTGCAATAAGAACAAGGCCTAGAGTAGCACTGTGCCTGGGAGTTTCCTCCTGACAGCCTTCATGTTACTCAAATGTGGCCACTCTCACAGCCAAACTCAGCATGTAGATGCAGTGCATTCCCCCCAACGTGGGACATGACACCCGGGGATGAGCCTCCCTGGCACCGAGGGATCACTACCACATACCAGCTGAAGATGCAACTAGAAAATGACCTTGAATTAAAGGTTCAATACGGATCAGCAGAATATCCCTGTCTACATATAATAACATGACTTCAAAATGCTGTTTGACCTAATATAAGGGGGAAATGGAAAGGAGAAATGAGATTATAAGGCTATGAGTCTCTAAAAAAGAGTCTGGAGGTTGTCAGAAGGAATGCCCTTATGCACAACTGAGCAGAGTCTAAGAGACAGATAAAGTAGATACAACCCCAGGTATTGATTCTTCTGAGGGATAAAGAGACCCACGGGTTCTATGGTCATGGCAGATGGGGTTCACTGCCATGGCAGATGGCCCTTCTTTGGAGCTGGTGTTTCTACATGATGGAATTGAACTTGGAGGGGATCTCTTCCCACAAGACTTGCATGCTACTTTATTGGAATTGTAGTTGGTGCTGGGGTTTAAGATATATTTAGGGGATTTGAATCTCTGGACTGATAGTAAAACACCCAGGCCCAGAGCCTCAACAGACTTCAGCTCCTACACTTTGATTTATTGGACTGACCCCACTCAGCTAACATGGAGTTGAAGAAGGTCAACCACCACACCATGGAGCCTAGAGTGCCTACAACTGAAAGCAGGAGGAGTGCATCCAGTACCCATGTGGAATCTAAGCCCCCACTTGACATAGATGTGGAATGGACACAACCTAATCCAATGTCCACAGAGAAAATGTGGAATGGGTGTGGGAAGGGTAGGCATGGTGGCTGCTGGGTTTGGGGAATGGGAGGAAGAGTTGAGATGTGGAGGCGTTTTCGGGACGTGGAGTTGTCCTGGGTGGTGCTTCACGGACAATTACAGGACATTGTAGACCCCCCCAGAGCCCACTGGATGGAACGGGGGAGAGTGTGGGCTATGATGTGGACCATTGACTACGGGGTGCAGTGATGTTCAGAGATGTACTTACTGGGTGCAATGGATGTCTCACAATGATGGGAGAGAGTGTTGCTGTGGGGGGAGTGGGGGGTGGGGGCGGTGGGGTTGATAGGGACCTCGTATTTTTTTAATGTAATTCGTAAAAATAAATTAATTAAAATAAAAAAACCTATTCTTGAGAGAAAAATGCAAGTGTTCTTTAAAATTCTGATCGCGATTGTTTTTTGGCTTTTAGATTTGAGAAGCAATGATTTTGATGCAACTTTAGACCTGGAAGATCCAGTGGCCGGAGTCGTCAGGGTAAGAACTGCCTTTGTGCTGGCTGGATAGAGGCCAGACTTGGGGTGCAAGTGCCCATCCGCAGCTGGCTGAGACCTTGCACCCTCCTTGAAGTCCTCTTCTGAGCTCACTTTGTCCTTTACCACCCCTCAAATCTTTCACTGCCTTCTTCACAGACCCATTAAAGCAGTAGACATTGTAGTGCTTGGCTGCATGACTACGCCCAGTTCAATCCTGATTTACTGAACTTAAGCAAATGTTGCATTATTTTCACCCTGGCAAATAGAGCTATCACAGAGTTGTGGTTCAGCAGCAGGTCGTATGCCTTACTGGAGCCTGCAGTATTAGGATTCTAAGTCAGTCTTTTCCGCATAGAAACACAACGTCCTAAGGGAGGGTTCCATTTCCTGTCAGCCCTTGAAAGCCCGTTTAGTGAGGAGGTCACATAATTGGTCGGCACTTGCCAGCTTAAGCAGTATGTGCCATTTAAGTGTGTGCTCCCCAAACTGTCCCCAGTGACCCCAGAAACCAACTGCCTCCTTGTTGGGTTTGTCGGATTTGGTTCCCACCTGCCCTCTCCATTGGGACAGATGAGAACACAGAAAGCTGCATCCCCTAGAGCATCTCACCCAGCTTCGCCAACAGGTGCTAGAACAGCTCACACAGTTCCCTCTGAAACTGCTCTTTCTGCACAGATGCTTGTGCATACTCCCCCGTGTGACTTTGCATGTCCTTTTAGTGTCTAAATGGAATAAAAATAAAAGGAGTGGCCCTGGGGAGGGGAAGAGACTACTTTCTGAAGTATTAGGTGGTGAAGAAAAGGTAGGTGACCCCAATAGTTAAGAATGGAGGTGTTGGCCCTTCCCCAACAATGTGCATTCATGGAAACACCCCCTTCCCCCTCATCTGCCATCCTGAATCCCTTACTCACCTCCACTCAGGTTCAGAGAGTGGAAGTTGAGACACCCTATTTCCAGTGTTTGATGGGGGAGGGGAGAGGAGAGACGGACAGTTCTGGCCTCCTATGTTGGACACTGAATTTATTTTCTTGAAGAAGCACTGGTGGGGGTTAATACTATTAGCTGATTCCTGAACTCACTTAAAAATGTTCAGAACAGTAAATTTTTTTTTCTGTTCTGGCAGTGCCACCATAAACTTCTCCAGGCTTCTACTGTTTGTCTTTTACTTTCCTTTGGGTTGTAACCACCGGGTAAGTTGTAATTACTGGGCAGTCAGTGAAAGTGTGCCTTTGAGTGAGTTCATGATCTGTACATTAATGCACAGTGCCAGTTAGTTCCAGAATTCAAGGATCCGCTGTACCCAAAGCTGTTAAGGTATTGACTTCTCTTTTTTGGTCAGCCTACAGTGCTAAGTCCTTTGAGAAGTGAGGTGGATATGTCACGAGGAGATGAGAGCTGTCTAGAGGTTTGTTGCTTCTTGGTGGCTTTTGTATATAATTAAATCTTAACTAGATGCAGGAGTTCTTAACCATAGCACCACAGACCCATATGGGGTCTGTGGAAAGATTTTGGGAGGTCCATGAGCTTGAATTGAAAATTCAAAAAAACATCCTTGTGGTGGTGTGTCAGTGCAGGTGTGATATATTAAATAATGCACAGTAGAGTGGGCTTAGTAAGGGGTCTGTGGTTTTCACCTGACTGACAAAGTGGTTCGTGGAACAAAAAAGGTTAAGAATCCTGAACTAGAGACTTAGGAAAGAACAGTGTAACCGTACTTCGGTTTACTCTCCATACAGGTTCTGTAGAGAGCATTTCTAGTGGTTCTTTCCAAGCCATTTTATTCAGAGGCTCACAGACTTGGCACTTGGAGTAAACTCCCCAGCCCCCTAGGGCAGCGTGGTCCAGAGCTGTCGTTGGGGCACTCCTGTCACCTGCTGCATCCAGGGCAGCTCGCAGAAGTCTGCAGGGTCGGATGTGGGGCTCTGGACTAGCAGGCCACTTTGTGATTTGGGAAGCGACAGCCCCCACCTTCCCTGGGGTGACAGGGAGGGATTGGCCGTCCCTTGGCACCACAGTCAGTCTTGTTGGGGAAGGCGTGATGGTGGCTGCAACCGAAGTCAGCTACCTCTCCCAGGCTGGTGCCTTACCTCTTCCACAGGAGCCAGGCTTTGCTGGAAAAACCATGGAAGTTTCACATAAGAATGCCAGCTCTTTAGTTTTCCAAGTTCTGTCAATATCTTTTCATAAAATAAAGGGCATTTTAATACCAAATATCTAGGACTTAGTACATGGTACATCTCAAGAAAAGACAGCAAAAGGGTCTGTATATTCCCTTGATGTGCTGCCCACCAGCGCAAACCCTATGTCTGCAAATCATTGACTTCGTCAGGGTCCTCCACATGCTTTTGTCCTTCACCCTCAGACTTTCCTCTCGATTGCTGTCGTGTCGGTCAGAGCAAGAGACTGGAGTTACAAGCGGCTCTCACCACAATGCCGGTTTTTCTTTGCCCACCATCTCCTGACCCGTGGTGTTCTTGTTCAGTAATGCTGGGCAAAAAAAAGCAAGCAGACCTCACAAGGGAGTACTGGCAGGAAGGTGACCATTGTGGCCAGAAGTCAGCCCAGAGGCCCCACGGACAGAATTCCTGGGTCTCCTCAAGTCCCATTTTGCCCCACTGCTGCTGGAAGCCCAAGCCAGCCGCTGCCATTGCCATTGCACACTTGTCAGTGTGGAGGAAAGCAGCTCCTTCCACGCGGTGGAACATCCAGTGTGGAGGGAGAACCCAGTGTAAGTGGGCACCAGAGTCTCAGATCAGGACAGTACCTTGTTTAATCATTGGCTTTGGTTTCAGTGTACAGAAAACGGAGGTGGAAGGGACACACGTCTGACCCTGAGCCCTTCCCTGGCCTCGCCTGCCAAGACAGCCCTTGGTGAGTGTGACACAGAAACTCCATGAACTATGTTCTGTGTGCTTTTGCTGGAGCAGCCGCTGCCCCTCGGCACAGCACTGCTCCCATGCGTACGCCGCCAGTCACCAGGCCGGTTTTGATCACGTCATCTCCTTCCCTGTTCCATATTTGCATCTTCTCCTGGTTGTTACAACACCAATAATGTATTCTCATTTGTCCAGGACAGGGTAACTTCAGAACTGTCATACCTGTTACCACCCTGATCAATTTGCTAGATAATGTTCAAGATTTCCCCAACAGCTCTTTTTATCCTTAGAGAATATCCCACACTCAAAGAGTGTTGAGTTCAAAGTTATTTGGATTCTTTTTTCTTTTTTTGTTACCAATTTGATACCGTTTGTTTCTGTCTTATTTAATTTTAGGATTTTTTCTGTTCCCATCCTTGGTTAATTTTTTTTTTAATATGTAAAACATTTAACTTGGTATAAAATCAAAGCTATATAAAGAGATGGCATGTTCACAGTCTTATTCCTTTCTCTATCCATCCGTATAGATAAGCAATTTCAGTATTTTCTGGTTTCTAATTTTTGAAAAAGTAACTGTCCTCTACATGATAACAAGGAAGAAAGATTCCTTCTGGGAAGAGAGGGTGGAAAGTAGAAATTTAATTTTGATAACTAAAAAGAAATCTCTGTGAAGAGGATATTCTCAAGTGTTCATGGAGTTGTCTTTGTTTTGGTTTTGGTTTTTGTGTTGTTTTAAAAGAACTGGTATGGTCATTATTCAGTCCTAAGCTCCGTGGTCTTGGCATATGGACAGCTTTTGAGTGGCAGCACCTCCTAGCTTGGCGTGTGGTAGCTTTTGAACGGCAGCACACCTTAACTTGGTGGTGTTTTTTCCTCCCAGGACACTATAGTGATGTCTATGCAAAGAACCTTGGTCACCCAATTGATTCAGCTTCATCTCACGGAGAGTGTGGCCCTTCACGTCCTCGCTCAGCAGACATGGCATTGGTACCCAGAAACGACAGCCTCTGGCTACCAGGGACCCGTGATGGCAGCTTCTTAAACAGCCAGTCCTTTGAGGCTGAGGACACATGTGATGTGACAATCAGTGACTTGTATACAGGTATGCTGCACTCAATGAGCCAGCTGTTGAGCGCAAAGCCGTCATGCACCATCTCCACCAAAACGCTCATCGTCCAGAACTGGAACTCTAGGAGGAGGCTCAGGGGGAAGAACAGAATGAACAAAACGTACTGCAGAGGAGGCAGGCCCTCTCAGAGGAGCTCCAAGAAGAGAGCTTTCCCCAGCTATGAGCCGGGGAAGAAGGTGGAAGTGCTGCGAGATGCCAAGAACTTACTAAATGCTTCTTGTCATCAGACAGGTTCAAAACTGGGAAAAGTATTTCTTGAAGTAAACAAACCGCAAATCCGTAAATCAGATCCCAGTCGAAAGGAACTTAGACTGACACCCCAGAAGCATTCTTCACTGACTTATTTAAGGCATAATGATGATCAGGAAAATAGATTAATGGCATTGAAATGGTTGATTTCTCCAGTGAAAACAGTTTCCAACCTAGGAACACGACAGGGCCACAGAGGGAATCGTTACAGGGAGATTGAAATCAACTTTGAAAAGCTTCATCAGGAATATTGTCCGAATCCTGGGAAACAGCCCTCTCTGACTTACCTCCCCAGCTCCTGGGGTATGGATGTGTACAGAGGTAGCCCCAAGGGCTCAGAAACCCAGAGGCTAAGTATAACTTTCCCGAAGAGGCTAAGTGAGTCTTTTGAAAACCAAGGAGAAAGATCTCTTGAAGGTGGTAGGTACCTGCTAAAGAGCAATTCTGATAGTTCACTTTCAAAGACAGATGCAGCGCATAGCACCAGCCACTTTGAACTGACGTGCAACAGTCTTTTTCAAGGAGGCCATCCTGGAGTATTCAGAATGTTATTCTCACCCAGCAAAGCTATGCCAAAACCAGGGTTACAAGCTCTAGGTGGTGGAAGGAATCATTATGATGAGATTAAAGAAAAATTCAACAAGCTTCATCAGAAGTATTGCCAGAAATTGCCTCAGCAGACAAAGGAGACTTTATGTATCAGGCATTCTCCAAATAAAGCCAGTACATTAGTTCAGTATAAAAAAGGTGACTTAGGAAAATTCAATCCAGATCCTTGCCTCCAGGGGCTTCAGAAGTTGTCATCACCCCAGTGCAGCATGAAAAGTCCGTGGGGCTCAACTCCAGTTAAGGTTCTTCCATCTACATGCATTGCCCAGGCTTCCAGGAGGGACCACCTGGCACCTGCGAAAAGACGCAGGTTGTCGGACCCTCAGTTGTGCGGGCAGTGGGCCGATTGCTGGAATCCCTCCAGTGTGGTGAGCAGAGCCATTCCGAGACCACAGGAGGAGGCGGTCTGCCCTTTACAGCTGGACTTTGAAGAGAAGGTGCGTATCTGTGCTGAACATACATGTTTTGAGTGGCTGCTGTATGAGTAGAAGTTTTTTGTTTGCAAACTCCATGTCACTTGTACATCTGATAAATCCCAACAGGATTCTTATGTGTTAGTTTTCCAAGCTTTCTCCCAAATTCATTTCTTTCCTCTAAAATCTGCATTTATAGCAGTAATATTTTTGTGCATTATGGTAAAGTTGAAAATGTTCTTTCCTACAGGAAAAGCTGCACCTCGTTTCTAACTGCAATACATTTAAGGAATGCACTTATAGTGCACTCTATCCATCTTTGTACAACTGAGTTTTTTCCAACCTCTTCATCTTATACTTGAAAATAGCTCCTGTAAGGCAGCAAAATGATCTGAAAGTTAAAACTGTTACTCCTGGACATCCTAGTAGGGACAGTAGAGCCGGCCTGCCCTGCCAGCGGAGCTGCAAATGTAGCTTCTCATGCAGGAAAGGAGCCATCACACTTCGCTGATAATCTCTAGTGCTCTTGGCTCTAAAGTCCATCCCTTAAACTAAGGCTTTCATCTGCCTGTGCTGTTTTATTTTCTCTCAAGAAGATGGTGAGGTGGGACAAGTAAATGAGTTACCTTTTTCAAAGGTGCCAGATGTTCCAACTTAGCATTTCAGTGTCATCAACAAGCCAGGATTCAGCTGACGTAGCTGTTTTAACTGAGTGTATGGCCCTTATCCATTGGCTTTTGGATTGGGAGTTGGGTCTTTGGCCAGTTTCTTTTGAATTTTTTAATGTTCAAAAGAATTAATGTTTTTAATGTTGTAGTGTGACCATGTGAGGATGTATGTCAACCAGATGGTCAGCCTCTCCTCAGATGTCATCTAGACAAACCTGTCTGGCCAAAATATCCCATTTCCGTCATGTACCACCTCCACCTGTTTGCCCATGACCCTTTTTCAGGGGAAGGTGTATTTCCTTTCCCCTGCAGTCAGTCCCCAAAACTTACTTTATCTTGACTCACACCACAGCTGTACCTTCCCCAGGCTTTTCCCAGTAGCTCCTCCTCAGCTTTCAGGCCAACGTGGACGACCTTTCAAAAAAGCCTGATGGTGCCTTGGCTAGAAATGGGACCAGGTGCTAGGAGAGCCGGGTGAGCGCGGGGAGCAAGCTTCTGCCTCCATTGCCTTCCTGCTGCTCTGTCTTCTGGCCCCTCACCTGGCTGTGTGCATCTGAACCATGTCCCCAACCACCAGCCACCTCCTGATGGCCGAGCCCTGGGTTTTAACCATACTCAGTCTTTCATCACCGTCATCCTCACCCCCAGTCCCCTTTGGCTTCCCTGGGACTGTGTCCGGGTTCTACCTCTCAGGCAGCTCTTCCATTTTTTGCCCGATGAATTTTCACTGGCATTTCCTGTGTGCGCACACTAGTTACTTATTTTGTTTCCCTTAACCTCCTCCCCTAGCTCTTCGGCCCCTCTCCTTCTCAAGCTGCCACCTCCATGCAGTGAGCCCCGTTCTCTCGGCCTTGGTCTGCAGGACCCACTTGGCTCAGTTCTGGAAACCCTCCCATTTGTGCTTTGCCTTTTAAATTTATTTCTATGTATAAAGTCAGGTTATGTTCGTGAACTGGAAGCACAGTCACTAAACCTGGGTAGTAATTTGTCTTTCCAGGTGAGGATTGAGTTGAGTATTCCGGTCTCGGGGAGGTGTTTGCCTTCCAGAGCCCCTCCTAGTGCCACGGCCTCCTGTGAGACTGAACATGGCGCCCCTGGAGGCAGAGCTGAGGCAGGCAGGGTAGGTCCCAAAGGCTCTCCAGGACGCAGGGAGCCCTCCCACCCCCAGAGGGACAGTGGTGTGGACAGGAGCCTCTGCCTGCTGGACTCGGGGCCACGTGCCCTGACAGCACACTTCTAGCAGCAAAAGCCATTGGCCCTTCCTTCCTCTGTGTCCACATGCTTTCACCCACGGGCACCAGACAGCTGGCATGGCAACCTTCAGCTGCACTTTGAGTTGGCCTCGGGAGACTGGCACACACTTGAGTGAAGATGGCCCTGAGGGCGAACTGGTCCGTTCTGTTTCACCTGACTCCTGAGACACATGAGCCCCTTGGTTCCCCTGTCCCTACTGGTCTGAACCCAAACTTCTTTTCTCACATAGCACCCCCGTTGTGTTCCTTCTGCCACCGCCCAGTCCCAAGTGTTGTTTTTCGTATTGTCTCCCACCTGGCTCCCCTTAATTTCCTCACCTTCTCCAGCTGGGTGGTTTTGGTGCTGTGCCCCTGGAGTGTAGGTCATGCCACCCTGGCCTCCCTCTTGGCCTTGTTCCCACCAACCCCACCCTCCTCAGACCAGTGAGGCCTCCTGAATTTTCCTTTGTCACCTTTTTTGCCTGCTCAGCCTAAAGAGCTTTTTCCTTCTCGTGGCTCAGCCATGTAGACCCCAAGTTCCAGCAAAGTCACATGTCCTGAGCAATGTCACAGCCCCTGGGAGGGCAGGACTGTAGCAAGAACTTGGCCCCTTGACTGCCCAGCAGGGCCCCTCCCGGCCCTATGGAGCTTAACAAGTCATGTGGGCACCACAGGGGCCTCCTGTGACTTTGTCTTAAACCGGAACATAAATGTGTGCAACTTTCATAGTTTTCTTTTTTCCCTACGTAAATGGTAAATTTCTTGAGGAAGGGGACTAAATCCGTAATGAGCTCTGACTCCATAAGGAGCTTGAATGGCCACATTTGAGTGCCAGGCAACAGGCTAAACCTTTCCATGCCTGCTCTGAGTCCCCACAGGAACTTTTGATGAGAAAGGTTCTGTGGATGGGCGGGTTCTTCTCTACCTTTTATAAATGAGGAAATGCAGAGACTGGGGCCAGGGCTTAAGAGCTCTTGAGGCTTTGCCACCAGGCTATGCTACTTGCTTGGTTGTTGACTGCTCCTTTTTCTCACTTACATTCCTAGGATGTTTATTTAGGTGGTGGCATTCCCACCACAGGCACACAAAAGTTTGTGCATATGCAGTAAAATAGAAAACAGGCTTTTGGTAACTGGTATCAGGAGTTCTAGAGGAATTTTAATGAAATCATTTTCTTTGCCTTTTTTTCAGAGGAAAGAAGAGCCCCTCCTTGAAGATGGAAGAGAGAAATGATTTTGGATTAGAAAATTTCAAAGCCAAACATCTATAATCAGCTTATTTTGGAGCATTGTTCCTCTTCCATTTTGCCTTTTTTGTTTTGTTTTGGTTTTTGTTCCCTCCAGAAAATTCAAAGAAAATTTCAATGAAATTGGTTTTATCAGAGAGGACTCTCAAATTCTTGGTATAGAAGTTATTTGACTTCTTCAAGACAAATAATTTATATAAGTGGCTCCCTTAGAATTTTAATGTTACTCTTTTAAGCCTATTTCTCTCATTTTTTTAAATTTAGGCAGTTCAAAGAATTCTCCCATCCATTTTCTATTTTGTTAGAGAACATTATTTGCTTATGAAACCTAAGTTTAAGACCCACTTAGGAATATCCTTGAAGGAAAATATGGCTGCGTAATCTTTTACATTAGAATCCCCTGGAGACTTGATATTTTCCTTAATTGAAGATAAAAACTGAAACTTGCCCATAAATAGTACATCCTAACATTTTTTAGTTTTCAGATGAAAACATGTATAAACAGTCCTGTGATGGTCCCTAGCTGTCCCTGCAGCCACACTTCATGTACTGCGTGGTGTCCTGTGGTTTTTATTGGAGGTGTTTGTAATAGGAAATCACGGTGGCCTTTTTTTTTTATGGAAGTATTTCGGATAAGCAGAAGACAGTGACAAAGCCTGGCCATCTTAGAGTAAATAGTATATTACCCATATTTGTTAAGAAGCTTTTTCTTTCCTTGTTTTTGGAGGAGGAGGAATAAAAGGTTAGAGATAAGATTGCATGTTTCTCCTTCGAGCTGCCCTCCTGGTGTCAGTTTTCTTTCCCACCAGGTGGCTACACTGGGCCCCCCTTAGCTGTGAATCATCAGCAAGGCAGGCATACGTGGCTCTTAACTAAAGACCTGGGCCAGAGCTCTCGGCCTCACAGGAGGCTTCCTTCTCCTCAATAGCTGGCTGCCAGTGGGCTGCTGGCTCAGGCCCAGCCAGGCGTGGCGTGGCTGCTGTGAGTCCTCAAGACCTTTCCCTCATGCCTGCAGCTTCCTAAGAAGAAGACAATCCACCTTTCCCCTCCATCAGGAGAGCCACCCTCCCTGCCCCACAGTGCTTATGCCTCCACCACCTCATGCCCAGCAGACCTGCGCTGGGTCCTCTGGCCAGGCCAGGCAAAGATGGAACACCAAGTGTTTAATTTCCCGTCTTCTCGTAGAGGAAGGCAAGCTGGAAGGAGGTTAGGAATGGGTGTCCATCAGCTTATAAGATCTGCCAATAAAGGACCCCCTGAACCACTTAGGGTACTGGTCTTTAACTTGTAAATAATGGAGTGTGTTCTGCAACTTTGTTTCACAAGCATTGTTCACATTTGACGCAAGCTGATGCATGTGGGATTCTCGAGGTGGACAGTTGACACTTTGGCCTACCCAGGTTTTGCAGTTGTAGCCAAGCTGCTCAGAGCACATCGTGTCCTCCTGCGTACTGTGTGAGAGTACTCAGGCCCTCACCCAGAGATGAGTTGGGTGTGGGATGGGGACATCTTCCCTAGTTACTGCCAAATTGCTTTACCCAAATGCCTGTTCCAGTTTGCACGCCCTCCAGCAATAGAAGAGTTGCCTGTTTCCCCACATTCTGCCCGCAGGCGGCGCCGTCACCCTCCCAGGCCTGAGTAGTGTGCTTGCTTTGTGCCCAGGACGCCAAGTTGAGCCTGACTTCTGCATGCCCTGTCCTCTCGAGGCGCCTCCGCAAATGACCACTGGCTCGCCTTCGCCTGTTTATTTGCTTGTTTCCTATTGTTTGAGGTATATCCAGGATATCGACCCAGTTACATGAACAATCCAGTCTTAAATAAATTAACCATAAATAACTTCTCCCATCCACGATTTGTCATTTAACTTCATGGTGTTTTAGTGTACAGAAGTTACATTTTTAACATGGTCAGATCTCCAAATCCTGTTTTTTCCTGGCTTTTGCTGTTAAAGAAAACCTCCCCTACCCTCAGGATCAAAAATACTCTTATTTTCTTAAACATTTGCTTTTCCAGTTTAGGCCTCTGGCTGCTCTGGTAATGTGCATGGGTGTGATGGGAGGCAGAGCCCACATTTCCCACGTGTGCCTCTTCCGGTGTGTGTCTCGAACGGCAGAGCCGTTGCTGGCTGCATCGGTAATATATAGGCTCTTTCAGCAGCAAGACTCTTCATCACCTGGCAGAAAAGAACTTCGTTATCTGATCCTGGGAGGGACAAGATTGTGAACACCACTCTTCTAGAGGCGCCCTCAGCGAGGGGCTACTTCCTTGAGTGGACTGCTGAGCAGCTGTCTCCCGTAGGTGTTGTCCAGTGTGGCACGGCCTTCAGTGGTTGTAGTGGGCACAGCATGGAAGTCCCGTGTTCTCCTCGGAGCAGGTAGCGACGCCGTTGTGCAGATGGCCCGCGTGTAAGCAGGCTTTCCCTGCTCCCTTCCCAGGTCCCCCCGGCATGTTTCCTTGGCATGAGGCTAATTTCTCCTTTTGACCCTCAGCCAGCTTTTGTCCCAGGCCTCACTGGGTTCCCATTCCAGCAGTCCAAATGTGACTTTATAACCTGGGGCCTCAATGGTGAAGGTAGTCTTGGCATAAATGCCACCTCGCGTGAGACTGAATTTTCTCCCAGCCGAGGGAAGCCCCCTCTTGCTACGGCCCTTCTGCCCTGCCTGTGACCTCCCGCTCTGAGGCGCGCTGGGATTGGTTGGGTATGAGTCTGCCTGCCCTTGGGGGTGAAGGCCCTGGGGGCAGAGGGGGCTCAGACTTCCCTCTTGGCACAGGGCTTGGCAGCGGACGCCTGCTCCACAGGTGTGGGACTGAATTGCAGGTGAAGACACAGGTGTCTCCCAGATCTGTGGACTAAGGGGCTGGGGGGTGCAGACTCACTTTGGGGAAAAGCAGGAAGGAAGTCCCCCTGTGGGGACAGGACTTTGCCCCTGGTTGTCTTGGTTCTGGGATGTCATCACCTTACAGTGGAGTCTGAACTCCAAACAGCGATGGAGATCCACTGAAGGAAAGAAAAGTATACTGATGGTTTTAGAATAACACTTTTCTTAAAACTTAATAATAGTAGTTTGCATTGCTGCAGTAGGATTTGATGCTTTCAGAGGGCAGTTTACATTTTACATTTCGACCCCTAGGAAATTCCTGCAGGTGAAGCCAAAAGTGAGTGCTGGCTACAGTTATCCAAGACTTTGAGAGTCTCCAGGGCTGCTCTCCGGACCCCAGGATCCGAGTCCAGCTGTAGCTCCTGGAGAGCTGAGAGTGACAGAGAGGTAGAGTCAGGACCCCAGGAAGGTCAAGCCCACATGCCCCTCAGCATGTGCCCAGGAAGTCCTGACAGGCAGGAAGGGGCCAGAGGGAATGCCGAGTTGGGATCCCCTGGGCTTGAGAGCAGGGGAGTGTGGGGACATGGTCCTCAAGTGTATGTCACATCTCTGGGAGCTTGTGTTGGCTGCTCCGAGGGACAGAAACCGCCCACCATGCCTGGCTGCTGTGTGGATCTGCTCAGGTCATCAGGGCGGAGGCATTTCGTAAATATGTGTGGATGGGGCGTAGAAGCCCCAGGGAATGGAATGGACTCTACCCCATCCAGTAAAGCCCTCTGTGAGGCCCACCCAGCTCTGCGCCCTCCCTGCCTCCCCACCCCTCCCCCGCCACAACAAAGGCTCAGCTGGCTCTTGGAGGAGTGTCGCCAAGTCTCCACTGCTTACAATTCTGTAAGGCTGGCAAGTCCAGCTTCTTCAGATAACATGCAGACATCTGCTTCATGATGATTCCTAAAGTGACAGCCAGAGACACGCGCCTCCAGCAAGGACTGGGAGAGCGGCAAACCGTTCTCCATGCCTCCCACGGGAGACTTGGTTTCCCCATAGAGGAATTGTTAGGGGTCTTGTCAGGGGGAAGCTGGGCACAAACCGGGCCGCTCTGAGCCAGGAGAACAGGAGCTCTTGAGGCAGAGGAAGCCCCGGGACCCCCTCCCACTGCCACCCTAGCCCTCCACCCTCCAGACCTGGTTCCCTCGTGGAAGTAAACGACTTGGGTTTGGCCAGGTGGCCTTCAAAGTCTGTCTGGAATCAGAAGGCTGTCCACTCACCTGCCAAGTTACAGGCGGCAATTCTGATCCTTGACAGGTTACTTTGCACATAGGTGACCGTTTCCAGCAAGAAGCTATGGAGGACAGCAGGCTTTTTCTGAGTCTGCAAAAAGCAAATGACCCACACAGCCTTGGAGGGTGAGGTCCTGGCGACTGGCTGCTTGTCAGCTTCCCCTCTGTCTAATGCATCTGTTCCTGAAAGCAAGACACTTTGCCCAGCTCAGGGCCCGGAGAGGGAAGGGCCTCTCCCAGCATCACAGGAGAGCAGCTGGGCAACGGAAGGAAAAAATGGCCTCCCCACACATTGTCGTCTGACCATAGATAGGAGATTACATTTGTCCAGATTTGCACTGTCCACTACAACAGCCACTGGCCACATGTGGCTCGGGCACTTGAACTGGACTGGTCTAAATTAAGTGTAAATGAAAAGGGTACCTCCAAAATGTAAAAAGGTCACAGTAAATTTTTTGTATGGATTGCACATTGAATATGTTCTAGATTTTGGGTTAAATAAAATTTCAGAACTTGTTTCACCCGTTTTCACTTAATGTGGCTACTAGACAACTTAAAAATAGGTATGTAGTGTGGAAGGCGCTGCCTGACATTTCATGTCTAGAAGGTCAGCCGGCTACAGGCTGCCCTGGTGACCCTGAGCCCGAGGCCGCTGTGCCACGCCGCTTCCTCACCAGGACGGAGCACATGGCGGTCTGGAAAGCTGTCATCTCCTCGGCGCTGGCCACGCTTGGCCTGCAGGAGCCCTCGAGGGCCTTCCAGCCCCAGAAGTGCAAACACTGAAACATGGTGGCCGTGCACGCCTGGGAGGAACAGCAGCAAGAGGGGGCCTCTGCCGCTGACGGCGGTGGTTCCCACAGAGGGGGGCTGGCAGGGTGGGCACCACGTCGGGAAGCCCGAGGCAGAGGGCAGCACTGGTGGCTGTGAGGGCCCAGGACCAGAGCGCAGGCCGACAGTGCCCACGAATGGGGGTACAAGAGGCCCCTGGGGGGGGGGGGTGGCAGCGTCCCCGTCTTCCCAACCTCCCCCCCAGCTTCTCCCGCCTTGAGGGCCGCGGCCCGGGGAGAGCGGCAGGGCTGGCGGGAGCAGCGCCTGCTGCCCCCTGCACTCCCCATGTGCTCCTGTGGCCCCGCATCCAGCCCTCCACGCAGGGCAGCACGGACAGAACGTGAACGAGCACTGAGCTGCCAGCGTGTCGAGGACTGTGCTGGTGAGGAAGGGACCCCGCTCCAGGGGCGGCAGGTGGGGCGTAGGGGGCAGGGGAGGCAGTCCCACGTCAGACAACCCAGGGAAGGCTTCAGCCTCACAGCGATGGTAACAAGTGGACTTGCCCGGTGACCCTGGAACTGGGAACTAAGGCACTAGTTGTAAATGGGCCACAGCGTACCCCTCTGGGGCATCCCCAAGGCTTACCAAGAGGGGACAGAACCGCCCCTAAATCCCAGCCACCTTTCCAGTCCGTGGAGGGAAGAGGGCGGGGAGGGTCATCGGCATTGAAGAGAGTAGGGGGCTTGGGGAGAGGGGTTCCCTCACACACCACCCCCCCTAGCCGGGCGCGCAGCGCTCAGCCTCTCCTAGCAGCCCCCAGCCCAAGCCTGCCCTTCTAGAAGAATGGCAGGGGAGAGTGCAAGCGGGTTTAAATCCACACTGAGTCATAAAGCCCCAGAGTGGCCTCCGAGTTGAACCTGCGGGTGCAGGAGGGGTGTGGGGCAGAGGCCTCCGCTGACCGCGGCTGGAGGGAGCGCAGAGGGCCCCGCGCCCGCCCGCCTGGCCAGCTGGTCTGCGGTCCTTCCTCTGGAATGGCCCTGTCCCAGCCTGGAGGGACGGCGTGTGGGCAGATGGTGGCGTCTGGGCTCCCGGGTGCCTGAGCCACGCAGGGCAAGCCCTAATTGAGGCTGCTAGTGGAGCCACAGACCCAAAATGCGTTTTCCTCTCGGGACAGCGGGGACACCGACGAGCAGGGGTCTTACGCTGGCTGTGTCGGAGCAGGGGTCCTGGCAGTGCAGCAGGAGGGCCACCCAGGCCTTCCTCACTTCCGCCTGGAAGAAGTGCTTCTTGGCGATCCACACCACCTTCGCCAGTGTCCCAAAGAGCACGAAGGCTTTGGTGCGCAGCAGCTCACTCTCCTGCGCCCGGGGCGCGCAGAGGAGCCCGAGGTCAGGCGGCCGCAAGCCAGGCCGCCCTCACCGCCCCGGGGCCCCTGCCCCAGTGGCCAGCCCGACCCACTGCGGGGTGCCCGGAACCCTCGAGGGAAAGGGGGCGCTGCTGGGACGGGGACCACTGGCACCGCGGAGGGTGCCCGGGCACTGGGGGGCTGCACGGGGCAAGGGGGGAAGGCAGGAGCCCCCGGCTCAGGACCCCCCGCCCCTGATTCTCGGGGACGTGGACCAAGGCCAGGCAGTGACTCTCTCTGCCCCGGAGGACACCTCTCTCTAGGGGCCATGCAGCGCCCACTCACCCGCGGGCCGCACTCACACTGTCGAAGAAGGCCCTGCACTGCTCCGAGATGGAGGCGAAGGCGGCGCCCACGTCCCCCTCGCGGAGCTCGGCCAGGAGCTTGGTGAGCGCCGCCATGGCCTCCGAGGCGACGCTGGCGCTGGCCGCCTCCCGCAGCGGGCACAGGCACTTCTCCAGCAGGAGCTTCCGGTACCGCTTCACCTGGGGGGGCCCCCGGCGCCGTCAGCCTGCCCCCCCCCACGCCCCCCGGCTCCGCAGCCCCGGGGCCCCGCCCTGCCGGGGGACGCGTGCCCGGGGCCGGCGGGGCCACCTTCTTGGGGGCGCCCAGGGCCATGTTGCCCAGGGCGCGCAGGGACAGCACCCGCAGGGCCTCGTCCTCCTGGTCGGCGCCCTTCCCCAGCAGGAGCACCGCCGGCTTCAGCAGCTTCTCCCGGTACAGAATCGGGTCGCTCATCAACTAGAAAGGAGAACTGAAAATCAGCCCCCAAGAGGGGGCCCTGCGCAGCAGCGGGACGGGCCGCGTGTACACCAGGGCGGGGACCGGGCTCTCTGAGCAGGGAGAGGGGCTCCCAGCGCAGCCCCAGCGCCCACCCTCCTGGGGGCCAGCTCTCGGCGCCTTCGCCTACCAGCTGGGTGACCCTAGCAAGTCACTTAACCTCTCTGTGCCTCCATTTCCTCATCTAGGGGAGTGACAGCAGCACCTACCTCACAGGGTGGTTGTATTTACTAAGTAAATATGGGAGCAATCTAGGTCAGAGTGAGCTACATAGATACACTTTCATTCATCACTCTTTCCTTCAGTGAGCAGGACTGAGATGCTCAGTGCACAAGAGGCTTGCAGAACTGCAGAAGCAGGGCTCTCGTTCATCTGGAACACAGAGAACCACTGTCAGCCGAGGGCTCTTGATGCCTCCTTGTCCCGCGTGCCTAAGTGGGGCTTGTGGTGGGCTGAATTACGGTCCCCAGTTTAGACCTGTTCTTGGTCTTGATCCACATTCCCGTGGGTGTGAAGCTCCTGGAATAGGACCTTTTGAAGATGCTCGGTTTTGTTAAGATGTGGCCAACTGCATCAGGATGGGTCTTTTTTTTTCTTCCCCTCCCCCCTCCCTGCTGTTTTTTGCTGTCTGTGTCCATTCACTGTGTGATCTTCTGTATCTATTTCTCTTTTTGTCTTCTCTTCTCGTCTTTCTCCTCTAGGATTCACTGGGATTCGATCCTGGGGACCTCCGATGTAGAGAGAGGTTCCCTGTCAATTGCACCACCTCAGTTCCTGGTCTCTGCTGGGCTTCTTCTTGACTCTCCCCTTGTCTCTCTTTTGTTGGGTCATCGTCTTGCTGCGTGAGTCACTTGAGCGGGCACTGGCTCACCGTGTGGGCACTCGGCTCACCACAAGGGCACCGGCTCACTGCACAGGCACTGGCTCACCACGTGGGCACTTGGCTCACCACGTGGGTCCTTGGCTTGCCACGTGGGCACTGGCTCACCATGCGGACACCCACATAGACACTTGGCTCTCCATGCGGCACGTGGCTTGCCGTGTGGGCGCTGGCTCTCCACGCAGGCACGCTTTCTCTTCTTCTCTTTCACCAGGAGGCCCCAAGGATTGAACCATGTGGGTCCTCCCACATGGTAGTAGGAAGCCCTGTCACTTGAGCCACATCCGCTTCCCAGGATGGGTCTTCATCCTATTACTTGAGACTTAGAAAGAGAAAGCCACGGGGAGGAGCCAGAAGCCGGAAGTCAGCAGGAGCCAGGAAGAGAGAGAAGAGGACAGCGCCAGAATGCACCCACACCCAAGACACCAGCCTTCCAGCCTCCGAAACCACAAGCCAACAAATTCCTGTGGCTAGGCCAACCCATTGTGTGGCGTTTGTCTTAGCAGCCTGGAAAGAAGGACAGACCTACAGAAAAATATACACCATACTGAGGACTCCAGGGACAGAAGGAAAGAAAGAAGCACCCCTCCCGAGCATTCCCTCCATCCCACCAGGGACCCGCTCTAATCTCCCAAGCGCTGTCTCTGCTTCGCCTCCCTCTCGCCCAGGCCATCACCAACACCAGTGTCAGCTTGAGCTTCCCACAGCCCTTTCATTCATTTAAACACCTACCGAGAATCTGTTCAGAGCCAGGCCTAGCCGTGCACAAAACCGTTTGCATCCTATCCGGATAAAGTCCAAACTTCTTAGCATGTACTTAGAATAATTTCTAATCTGACCCTGTCTCCTTTTGAAGCATGTCAGTGACTTCTTTCTTAGAAGCTGAAACTCGAATTTTCAAAAAGTGTTACTTAGCCACCACTCAGTGAGTGCGTACCGCGACGGGTACCTTGGCAGACACCAGCGCATGTACTTGCGCAAACACCTAGCAGACTAAGAGCTGCTGCCCCCATGCAGCAGGTGCAGGAACCACAGCCCAGAGAGTTGAAAGAGCCTGCCGCAGCTGCTCAGCTGCCGAGTGGAAGAGCTGGGGTCCCATCCGGGCCCTCGAGTCCCAGCCCCTGGGTCTTGGCCTCCACGCCCTGCACCTCAACCACTCAGCAGAGCTGTCGATCCGGACACGGCGGAGGCGACGTGTTCCTGCGCGACAGAACAGGGAGTCCGAGGGTTGCCCAGGAGGCCCGGTCGGCAGAGTTGTGCCCTGGCAGTGGGCTGGCCTGAAAGAGTGTGCAAAGCCGCCCAGGTGGGCCGGGCACCATGCCCAGGCGGGCAGACAACAATCTGCTGCTTGTTTCCTTGCTGCCTTCGAGCCAAGGGCTGGTCACACATTTCTGTATGTTCGGGGGGAAATCCAGAGAAGAGTCCTATTTTGTGACACTTTAGAAGTGCGTGAAATTTCAGCGCCGGTGTCCACCACGAAGGGTTCACTGGGCCACAGCCACACCCGGGGTGTCACAAATGGTCTGTGGCCGCTGCGCCGGAGACCGCGCGGCCAGAGCAGTTGAACACCTTCACCCTCGGGCCCGCTCCGCCGCAGGACAAGCCTGCTGACCTCTGTGCGGGCCGTTGTCTGGTTCCTTGGCGGGCTGGGCATTGTGCAGCCAGTAAAACTTGTTCTGAGCAGTGCGTGGCCAGGCCCCTTAGGAGCCCTGGGGATCCAGCTGCAGGAAAGGAGCTGGCCCCGGCGTCCTGCCAGCCTCCCCGGCGTCCTGCCAGCCTCCCCGGCCTTCCGGCTTGCCAAGCTGCGGTCGGCAGCTCACAGCCCTCCTGAGCGAGGCCGGCCCCAGTGCCCTGCTCCCAGAGAGGGTCCGAGGGACTCCGGGGGCCTCCTCCGGGTGTTGGGGACCCTTACGACATCACACATCGTCACTGCTGGACTTCAGGGCCCAGGCTGTGTCTCAGCGCCCACCCCCCCATTCACATAGTGTCAGCCATTAATGACTCATAGGTTAAATGAATGAAGGAAGGAACGAATGAGTGAACAGACAAAAGAGGGGAGCTCGCCTGCCCTGTCGGTTCAGGTGCCATCACGGTCCCCCGAGACGAGCCATCCCCGGAAGAGCCATGGACATGTCCAGCTCCCGCGCCCCGCCCGCGCCCCACCCCACACGCCCCTACCCGGCGCCTCACTTCCACGCAGACGGCCGTGCTGCTGAGGCGGCAGCTGAGGACGTCGGAGGCCATGCTCCTGAGCACCAGCTCCGCCAGCCTCTGCCTGTAGCCCGCCACGTTCTGCATGCACAGCCTGGGGAGGAGAGACACGGCCGGGGGGTGGCGGGGGCTGCTGGGCTCCTCCTGCCTTGCAGGGTGACAGGGGCAGAGGGCTGCATAGCTCCGGGCCTCCCTCTCCCTGCTCAGGGAGCTGGCTGGGGCTGTCGCTGAAGCACCAGCTTCCCTCTCCCTTTCATAAGAGGACTAGAGGGAAGGCTGCTTAGGGGCGAGCACATCCGTGCCAGGCCTGTGCCTGCAACAGCGGCAACCTGGCAATCTCCCCTGAACTGGCAGAAGGCCCCTCCCCCCCCCCCCCCCCCCCCCCCGGCCAGCCCCACCCCCTTGGTGGGAGGCGCGGGGACCACCCACCTGGCGAGCAGGCCCACTCCTTCCAGGAAGGACGAGCTGTTCTCCAAGAGGACCCACACCCCCTGCTCCTCCAGGGCGCACACCAGTCTCTCGCTGTTGACTCTCCTGAACAAGAGTTGCATGGACTTGATCGTGGTCCTGGGAAGAAGGTGGGCCGGGTGAGGCGGCTGGGCCGTGGAGCGGGGTGCGGTGCTGCCGCCGCGCTCTGGGCCTCCGTTCTCTCCTCTGAGCAAGGGAGTCCCAATGCCTGCTGGGCCCAGCTCAAGGGGCGCAGGGGTGACCGCAAAGCCTGAAAACCACGCCATGCTGGAGGGGCGGGGCGTGAGTAGGCGCAGCTCCCAGATACTCATCTTCCCCCCAGGAAGGAAGGGCCACACCTGTGCAGGGGAGGGGCCCCTCGCAGAGTCCAGTGGCTTCTAAGAGGCCACCAAGACCATGTCCAGCCCGGGCCGACGACCTGCTGCCTGCAGCCCCTCCTGCCGCCCACCCACCCTCAGGAGCACCTCTGCAGGTTGATCTCCTCGGGCAGGGTCCCCACGTGCACGAGTCTCCACGTCTTCAGGACGGGAGAGGCGGCCTTGGGCCCGTGGCTGCTGCTGAGCTGCAGAAGGAGGGTGTAGATGAGGTCAGGCAGGAGGTCGGGCAGCTTGTCGTCCTTGTCCATCTTCTCGACGAGAAGGCAGATGGTGCACAGGGTCTGCAGAGAGAAGGGCCAGCCGTCGGGGCTGCCAGCCGACGACCCTGGGGAGCCCCGGGGCCCTCCCGAGACTCACCATCAGAGGGTCCACCGCGGCCAGGCGCCAGATGTCCGCTTTGGAGGCGGCGCTGAGCCTGGGGGTGAAGCGCGCCTGCAGCCGGCCCATCAGGCCGTGGAGCATCGTCCGGGCGAAGGGCAGGTTCTCGGCCACGGCCAACCACACCTCGGTCAGGTGGCTAACCAAAACAGGGTGGACGCACGTGGGCCCCTTGCCATGGGCTCCGGCCAGTGGCAGCCCTTTCGACCTCTCTGTGTCCCCCCGAGCAAGGGCCGAACCCTGAGGCTCTCAGGAAAGTGGGGTGACCCCAGGGACTGCGTGGCGAGAGCCCAGGACGCCACCCTCAGCCGCCTGGCTTGTGCCATGTGGCCCAGGAGACCTGGGCTCTGGCCTGACTCTGCCCCCAGCCCTGGGCACCATGGGGAAAGCCAAGGTGCCCACCAGACCTGCCCCTGATGACCCCACAGGTACGTCCAGCTCCAGCCCCGTTCTGAGGCCCGGCAGGCGACAGCTGGCGTCTATCTCTTAGTCCCCCCAACGCATTTTTGAAGAAGATATTTGTATCTTCTCATTCTACAGAAGAGGAAACTAAGGGTGGCAGAGGTTAGGGAATCTGCCATGCTACACTTTGAAATGGCTCCCAGGTTCCCAAGTCCAAGCTTCTTCGGGGTGGGAATCAGGACAGAAGGCGCCAAGAGTGCCGTGATGTGCTCCGGGTTTTGAGCGCAGCCCTAAGTTCCAAAGGGCTAAAGGCCAAGCCTGACAGAATCAAATGGAAAGGTGGGGAGGTGAGTCTGGGGGCGGAGGGTGGCAGGGGTTCTTGCGATAGGACTCCAGTGGGGAGGTGGGTGCAGTGTGCCAAGAAGTCAGAGGGGTGTAAGGAACAAGAAAGAGGCGGCGGACTTGGCCCACTGGTTAGCGCGTCCGCCTACCACATGGGAGGTCCGCGGTTCAAACCCCAGGCCTCCTTGACCCGTGTGGAGCTGGCCCATGGGCAGTGCTGATGCGCACAAGGAGTGCCCTGCCACGCAGGGGTGTCCCCCGCGTAGGGGAGTCCCACGTGCAAGGAGTGCGCCCCGTAAGGAGAGCCGCCCAGCGCGAAACAAAGTGCAGCCTGCCCAGGAATGGCGCCGCACACACGGAGAGCTGACACAACAAGATGATGCAGCAAAAAGAAACACAGATTCCCGTGCTGCTGACAACAACAGAAGCGGACAAAGAACATACAGCAAATAGACACAGAGAACAGACAACCGGGGTGGAGGGGAGAGAAATAGATAGATAGATAGATAGATAGATAGATAGATAGATAGATAGATAGATAGATAGATAGATAGATAGATAGATAAACAAAATCTTTAAAAAAAAAAAGGAACAGGAAAGAGGACCTGGGTCGCACGAGCACAAGCACCTGAATTCTGCCAGCAGCCACGTGAGTCTGGAGGACCACGACGAGTGCAGTTGAAAGGGGAAATGTTAGACCACGTGTATGTAACTGAATAAAAATACCTTAAGATCCATGAACTACACTACACAGCAAACCCCAAGTTAAACCATGGACTTGCTAATAGCCCAATTGTAAAAATGTGCTGCTATCAATTGCAACAAACGTTTCCCACCAACGCAAGGTGTTGGTAGTGGGGTGGCATGAGGGAACCCTGTTTTACACACGACTCTTCTGTAAACCCACAACTTCTCTAATGAAAGAAAAAGGGGGCAAAAAGAAATGAAAGAGGTCCCTGAGTTCCAGGTAGAACACGGCCCAGCAGACAGCAGGATCCTGGCCTCATGAGACCCCGTGCAGGCGACCAGCTCAGCAGTGCCACCCTCCTGATCCCTGGAAACCACACGATGGTGAGAAGGTGCTGCTCTGCACCATTAGGCTCGTGTGATCTGTTACACGGCATAGGTAACTAACACAGATACGGGTGAACTAAGTGTAAGGCAGGGAGCCACAGCCCTGAGGACGCTAGCACTGGCACGGCGGCAGGCTCAGGGCCACCCTACCTGCTGGCCTCCGCAGAGCTGTGCCGAGGGCCCCTGACCCTCGTTGAGTCAAATAATCTGCATTGGTGCCCCACTTGGACCCACTGCAGAGCTGCCCTCCTGGGAAGCAGCTCCGTCACAGGGCCAGGCCTGCCATTTGCACAGGTCAGCTCCGTGGCTCTTTGTCTGAGGCCCATGTTTGAAAACCCTGTTTTCTCTGCCTCCAGCTTTTTTATTTTTTATTTTTTTTTTAAGAGGTACTGGGGACTGAAGCTGGGACCTCACTTGTGGGAGGCAGGCACCCAACCACCGAGCTACACCCCCTCTCCTGTACAGCCTCTTAACATGACCTCGGCCACATTTCTCTCCACATCTGTCACAAACCTTCCCACTGCTCCTGGGTCGTGGCTGCTCTGGGGGAGCACTGCCCACCTCTGTCTCAGCCCTCCCCCAGATGAATTCCGGGTGACTTCTCAAACATACTCCCCAAGTGGGTGAGGCCCCGCCCCGCTGGCTGCGGGGTGCTAAAGGAGCGGGCGCTATTTGTACCGGTCATGCCCTGAAGGGGGGAGGGGATTCTCGGGGCTGCCCGGCAGGCTGCGGGTTTTGCCATCGTGTCAGTTGGGGACGTGGACAAGTCACTTTCCCTCTGAGAGACACGTTCTGAAAGGAACAGGGACAGACTGGAGGTTCCCCAGGGAGTGCTCGGACCTTGGAAGCCACGTCCCGTGAGAAACAAGGGGCCGTGCGGCCTGCAGCAGCCCAAACTCAGAGGAGCTCTGCTCTCCACGGGGAAGAGAAGGGCTGCCGTGGGGAGAGTGGCTGCCCAGGGGCCCTCCCGGAGGGGACAGCCAGGACGACTTGGGGCCCCACGGGATCCAGATGTCAGCACCACACGAAGGAGTCGGTCTCCCTGGAGGCTGGGGGTCCCCAGAGGAGAGAGGCAGGGAGGTCGTGGCCCGCTCAGGGCGCACGGGGCCTTTCCCAAGGGCCCGGCCTTCCGGGGCACGTCGGGGGCAGGTTTGGCACGGCGTGGAGCCCGCGGGGGGCCGTGCCACCCCTGCGGGGACGCCCACCTCTCCATGGGCAGGGGCTGCCTCAGCAGCGCCGTGAGGACCGTCTCCTGGTGGTAGTGCGCGAGCAGGAGGACGCCCTCGACGAGGAGACGCCGCACCTCCAGGTTCTCCAGCACCGGCAGGTGCGCCAGGATGGCGCCCAGGATCTCCGCCACCTGGGGAGGGCGCGGGGTCACAGGGGCCAGCCCGGGCTCTGGCGGCCACCTGCTCACCCCATCTCACGCACCCCCTCGGGGACTCTGGCCCCATCAGGCACTGGGGAGCCCAAACCCACGCCAGCACATTCTCTCACGCACCTTTGGGCCTCTTCCTGGAACTCAAGTTATTGGGGTCTGGGTGGGGCCGACGCGCTCTGGGACAGCACACGTGGGCCTCCAGTCCACCGACCGCGCCCCCACCAGGCCACCTGACTCCGTTCCTTCTGGTTCTGGAACTCTGGCTCCTCCCCCGCTCTCACTCACTCGGGCCCGGGGACCCCGCCTGCCCTGGCCTCACCGCTGCAGCCCTGCCACCTTGTCCTCCAGCTCCTTGACCCTCAGCTGGAGGAAAGCGCCTATCCAGGTGACGGAGGCCTTGTCGTGCTGGAGGTCCACGGCCCCGAGGTCCTCGCAGAGCTTCTGGATGAGAGAGACCACCTCATCGCAGCTGAACGCCGTGCAAGCCGCCTGGAGCAGAGCAGGCCAGTGGGGCTCAGAAGCCAACGCCCCAGGCCGCCTGCCCTGCCCGGCCTGCGGGGCGCACCCTTCAGCCTCAGCCCGCCACCCAGGCTGCCCGTCCCCCCTCTCACCAGTGCCTCGGGGCCTCAGCCCCTCCCTGGGCTCCCGCCCCGCCTCTGGCTCCCTAAACCCCCCTCCGCTCAAGACATCACTCCTCTCCATCAAAGCCCCCCCAAGGGCCCCCAAGGTAGGGACATTCAAGGCCTCGGGGTGTGACACCCCCACACTTCACTCGTCTCTACGCAGGAAGCTTCACCCCAAGCCCTCCCACCTGCCCTCCTCTCAGGCAGCTCCACGGCCCCCCACCAGTCCTGCCAAGTCACAAGCCCCCCAGGCAGACGTGCCCAGGGCTGTGGCGCACCCGCCAGCTAGGGGCCTGCCCTGTGCCCCCATGTGCACGTGCAGCAGGCCCGTGGGGTGGCTGGAGGGCCCTGATAGGTCTCAATGACCTTGAGTTGACCGCAAGGCCGCGGAAACTGCGACCCATGGAGGAGGCAGGACAGGGCAGCCCTCCCAGGGGGCCAAGGGCATGCACCCGCCCGCCGCGCGGCCCATACCCCCCACACGCACCTTGGCGATCCTGGAGGACGCGCAGAAAATCCTGTCCGGGTCGGAGCCCTCCAGGTCCTCCTTACCCCTGGCGAGCTCCTGCTCCTTGGAGGCGCCCCACGGGGAGCAGGTCTGGCTGGCTGTTGGGAGGGAGGTTCCAGGGAGGACCGCAAAGACCGAGGGCCTCACCACCGCATGCCAACCCCAGCCAGGTGGCCCTGGCACCCCGGCTCCTTCCCCCGCATGGCGCTCATCCCAGCGCCCCGTCTGTGTGCTCTCGGCCAAGCCCTGCTGATGCGCTGCCCCCGCTCCCTCCCTTGTCGCCTCAGCAGCTCTCCTCTGAAGGTCATCATGCTGCCTTCTCCCTGGCACCCTCAAGGGCCAGATCTGGGGCGTCCTTGGTACCCTTGTGCAGACCTCAGCCCGGGGGGGGGGCCCTCGTTGCCCTCATAGCCCCTCCGGGAGTCACACGGCGCCAACAAGGCCCCGCCGTCCTTCCCAGCCCAGTCCGCGCGCCGCCTCCTCTCCTCTCTCTGCCGGCCACCCTGGTGTGTCAGCATGCCCGCCTGCAGCTTCCTTGGTGCCAGCCTCTCCACCCTGGGCCTGGGGGTCCCACCTTTTCCATACCGTGCAGGTCCAGCAGGCTGGACAGGACGTCGATGGAGAGCAGGCGGGTTCTTCTGTGGGGGTCACAGGTGCACGGAGCGACGAGGCCGACCAGGGTACCAAACTGCCCCAGCTTCAGGGGGATCTGAGGGCACAGGACAATGCCAGGCTCGTGTCCTCTGTCCTCTCGCCAGCGGAGGAGCCACAAGAGAGGGTGAACGCCGCCCTGAAAACCCCCCGCCCGGATGGGCCCTTGCTGGGTTTGTATCCGGGGAGCCCTGGGGCAGCCTGGCCGGGGCAGCCTGTGCTCATCCCTTAGGTCCCGGGCCCAGATTCCACCTGCAGGCACGTGCCTTGTTCCTGGACCGAGCCCCGCCTTCACCCCTGCTCACGAGCCAGGTGACCTCAGCCAGGTCCCCACCTGCCCAGTCCCTTCCTGCCTCGTCTGTAAAGTGGACCCAAGAGTGGCACCTCCTCTTTCAGGGATGTCCAGACACCTGAACCCCGCGCAGTGTCTGGCCTCAGAGTCGCTCAGCACTGGAACTGGCCCCTGCCTCATGTGGCTTTTGCTCCAGAGCTGGGGTCCTACCCCAGTGTGGTGGGGTGAATGGTGACTCCCCCAGATTCACGCCCACCTGGAACAGCAGAATGTGACCTCATTTGGAAATAGGGTCTTTGTGGCCACACTGGAGTAGGGGTCCAAGGCCTGGTGTCCTTCTAAGAAAAGATCCCGGGACACAGACAGAGGCTGGGCCCGAGTGATGCGCCCGCAGGCGGCGCCCGCAGGCGCCAGAGGGCCTCCTCTCCCAGCACCAGCAGAGGGAGCCCTGCTGACGCCCTGATGTGGGACTTCCGGCCTCCGCACCCGTGAGCCAACAGGTTCCTCTTGTCTGGAGACGCCCAGTTTGTGGTCATTTGTTACTGCCGCCCCAGGACGCTGATGCACCCACCTTGCTCTCACCATTCGCCAAGCCAAAGCCTGACGCCCACCCTGCATCTCCAGCCCCGTGACAGGGGTCTTCTCCCTGCCGATGGCAGTCCCCGAGGACACGGCAGTCAAAGAGGATGGAGCCAGCGGATGCAGGGAGGGAGGCATCCTTAGGCTGTGCCGGGCTACGTGCCAGTAAAAACACTCCAGGGCTCTCCCAAATTCTGTTGTGTTTGTGGTACTTGGCAAACTTTTTAAAATGTATTTCTTAGTGATTTATTTTCTCATTCTGAGGAAATAGTCACTTTCCTAATCAGTGCTGCCTGCCCGATCGTGTGTCCTTTTCCTTAAAGAGGGTCCTCTCCACACTAGAAGATGCAGATCCACACCTGGGGTCCCCGCCAAGGCGAGCTCAGGCCCCTTCCTCCCCCAACCCTCGCCCCACCCAGGAGCTAGCCCATCCCAGGACCTCCTTTGCCATCCCCAAAAGAGGCGGCCTCGTCAAGGCCCAGGGACCTTCCAGGGGCAGAACTTGGTTTCAGAAGTGTCCCCTCTTCTTGCCGATGGAGATGGACACTTCTCTGTGGGTGCCGGGGGGCAGGCTGGGGGGACGAAGGCTCCCGGACTCACACAGACGCCAACGCTTTGGACGTAGACCTGCATGAGCCGAAGGTGCAGGTTCATGGCCTTCTCCCGCTCCCACTCTTTCTCCGACAAGATCCACTTTTCCAGGAGCTGTGTGTGGAGCCCAGGACGCAGAAGGGGGCGTTAAAAGCCTGGTACCAGCCCTTCCCTGGCCAGCCGTTGCCCGCCTCACCCCTCGCACTCAGCATCTGACTTTCAATGTTCTGTATAGTTCTAGACACTTCTGGTTTCTTCTCAGACCCCAGCCCCTACGAGAGCAGAGGCTGTAGGCAGAGAGTGTCCCCAGCGTCCTGACCAAGAGGCATGTGGCTGCTGTGTTGGGTTCTGCTCTAAATGTCGGCCTACAGACCGCTGAGGGGCCACGCTAACAGCAGACAAAGGTCTTTTCAGAGCAAAGGATATCACCGAGGATAAAGAGGGCCATGTCATCAGGATGGAGGGTCGCTTCATCAAGAAGACGTAACGACACTAAATTTTTATGCACCTAATAGAGCTCGTAACACACTAAGCAAAAGCAAATAGAACTGAAAGGAGAAATAAACAAATCCACAATTATAGTCACAGATTTCAAAACCCTCTCAGCCATTGATAGATCAAGAAGACAACAAATCAGTAAGGATATAGAAAACCTGAACACTATTAACTAGCTTGACCAAACGGACATTTAGAAACACTCCACCCAACAGTAACAGAATCCTTGTCAAGGCCACACTGAACATTTACCAAGATAGGCAATCTCTGGGCAACAAAATAAGTCTCAATAAATGTAAAAGGATTTGAATTATACAAAGTATGTTCTTAGACCACAATGAAGTTAAATCAGAATCCAAAAACAGATTTCTGTAAAGCCCGTAATATTCAGAAACTTCTAAGTGACCCATAGGCCAAGGAAGAAATCAAAAGGAAAATGTAAATGTATCTCGAACTACAAGAAAATTATGCACAACATGCCAGAATTTGTGGGGTGCAGAAAAAAAAGGTTGGTAGACTTAACACTACCTGATTTCAAGACTTGTTATAACATTATAGTCCTCATGACAGTGTGTTATTGCTATAAAGATAGACAAATATCTCATTAGAGCAGAAAAGTCCAGAAATAGACCAACACACTCATGATAAATTGATCTTTGACAAAGGTGCAAAGGTGATTCAGTAAAGAAAGGACGGTCTTTTCAAAATATGGTGCTGAAACAATTGGGCCATGCGAAAAAAAATCAACTTCAATCCACAACTTGCACCATGTATAAAAATTAACTCAAAATATATCATACACCTGATTGTATAACCTGAAACTACAAAACTTCTAAAGAAGACATGGGAGAAAGTCTTTGTGACCTTGGGTTACATAAAGACTTCTTAGATATGACATCTATAGCATGATCCATAAAAGAAAAAAAACCTTAAACATAATCAAAATAAAAAAACTTCTGCCCTTCAAAAGCAATCAATGATAAGACAAGCCATAGTCTGGGAGAAAATATTTGTAAATCACATATCTGATAAAGGACTTATATCCACACTATATAAAACCTCTGACAACAAAATAATAAGAAAACAAACAAACCAGTTCAAAAAAAAAAAATGACTGGCCCAGTACTCTTCAAAAATGCCAAGATAGTGAAAGACAAAAATAGACTGAGGGACTATTCCAGATTAAAGCAGATAAAAGAGACATGACAACCAAATGCAACATAGAATCCAGATTGGATCCTGGGTCAGGGGGAAATTGCTATAAAGGTCATTATCGAGAAGATTTGTTAAATTTTAATATTGGCATAGATTAGAAAATACTGTCGTATCAGTATTATATTTCCTGATTTTGATCATTGTACTGTTGTTATATAGGAGAATGAATGCCCTTGTTCCTGGAGCCTGCAGCTAACTCTGAATGATTTCAAGAAACGTAAGTTTGTGGAGGGAGAAAGAGGGAAAGCAAGAGAAAGGAAATGGGGCAAAATATTAAAAGTTGGTGAATCTGGGTGAAGGGTATACAGGAGCACTTTGTACTAATCGTGTAACTTTTCAGCAAATTTGAAATTTTATCAAAATAAAAAGTTACTGAAATTTTTTCGGAAAGCATACCCCTCTGTTTCCCACACAGAGTTTGGCCCTGAGACCAGGTTCCTGGGAGGGACGGCCATCCCTGGCTCCTGGTCCTCTGTGAGGCAACTCACGTGCACCATCTCCTGCAGCCCCTTGGGGTCCAGCTGCCTCTGCATGAGCCCCTCCATCAGCTGCGCCAGGGTGTTGAGAGCATTCGCATACAGGATCTACAGCCAAGAGAGGGGGGCAAGGACGGGGGCACGTCCACCACCAGGACTCAGCGCAGATCACAACGGGCTCCTGCCGTGTGAGGTGGTCCAATAATAACCCATTAACTTCTGCTCAGAGCTGAGTCCACACACCCATCTCCTCACATGAAGTACCAGACCATCTTTTCAGAGGAACCATTTTACAAAGTGGGAAACTGAACTCATAGTGTCCAGTTTTCCTCATTCTTTATCCAGTGTCGGGACTTTGAGGCAAACATGGCTGGTTGTCCACAAAAGATTTTTCTTCCTCTTTCACAGTGTTGTTGGGAAGTAGCCATCTTGTGAGGCACTATATTTCCCAGCACCCCTTGCATCTGGGTGGGATCATGTAACTAAGTTGTGGCCAATGGAAGGTGAGCAAAGGGACTCATAAATATTCTATACTTTTTTCTCTCCTCTAGTCTCCAGGCCGGATACCAACACCCTCAGCAACCTGAGGAGCCCTGCACTTAGAATGGTGGAGCCTCTGTCAGCCTGGATTCCAAAATAACTGCGAGAGACAGCTCGCCCCCATTGCCAACTGGAATTTACTTGAGTGGGAAATAAATTTTTGTTTTGTTAAACCACTGAGGGTACAGGGTTTATCTGTTACAGCAGCTAGCATTACCTTACACTTACAGATAAAGCCCCCTTCACTTTGTTGCCTCTAGTCACTCATTGGTGATTCACTCTTTAGAAAACTTGCAGGTCCTGACCCAGAAAATGAGGTGGCCCAGAGAGATCTACCTTAATGGACTCATTGTCCTCTCCTGGAGGTTGAAGAGAAATGACAGAATGTACACTGATATCCATCAGCTCACTGCTTTCCTCCATGGAGTAGAAAGGCTTCAGTTTGCTGGGGAGAGAAGCAGTGGGAAGAGGAGTGATCTACGGAGGGTTGAGCCCCTGCTGCCCCACTGCCCAGTCCAGGGCATGGAGGGAGGGAGAGGTCAGCTTCCCTGGCTGCATTCAAGTCCAGCCACCAGCATAGCAAGAACTGCGTCGCTGATGAAGGAGAAGGCTCAGGGGTCCACAGCCACCTCTCCTACTTGCATTATATTACTTTGTATGAACCCCAACAATAAATACTGCTTGATGAGCTGAGCTCAACCCAACTTGAAAGATGCCATCTACCAGGGTGCTTTTCATTACCCCTGCTGTGATTTCTTGCTCAAAACATTCCCTATTTTATCAAGGAACAGCTCCATCCACCAGCCTTCCATCTCCCAATCCAGAGAGAGGCACTCAACTTGAAATATGGCTGAGAATTATCTAGAAGAGCTGCATGAAACAGACCCCCATCTTCTTAGCTGGAACTTTATCCCTGGGAATTGCGGTCTAAGCCCTCCGCTACAGAGGTGGGGAGGGCAGAGTAGACGTAAACTCTTGCGGAGCACCTCCAACATGGTCCCCACCCTGAGAAGACTCCTGGGGCTCACCTGAGGTGCGAGAGGGTATCCATCGCCATCGTCCGCACGGGAGAAACCAGGGAGTCTGTGGGTTCTGCCTTGATGATCCCCTGCCCAACACAAGCAGGGCAGTGAGCTCTTTGGCTGCCCACATGTCCCAGGCCAAGAAAAGAAAGGTGGCCTTTGGCTGGCCGTGTCCATCGTGGTGGCAGGACTCCCCAGTGTCAGGATGAGGAAGACCTGATATCAAAGTCCTCCAGCATCACTTAGCTCTTAATCTTCTTATGATCGCTTGGCCTCTGCTACCAGGAGCTACCAGCCGTCAGTTGTGGTGGAAAGAGTGGGACCCAAGACAGACCTGGGCTTCATGCCTGAGCCCCCCGCCCCGCCCATAAAATGGGGACCCAGTGGCCTATTTTTCACAGGGTTGTGCAAGGCTAGTGGGCACAGCATGGGAGCCAATAAAGGTTGGTTTTCTTCTTGGCGCCTCCTGCTTCTCACACTGCTTGCTCCCCTCAAGGACCGTTTCTAACGCAGCTCCAGCAGTTTCCAGAGGGCCTAAGGTATGGGCAGTGACATGGTTGGGGAGAGGACTTTGGCCACCCCACAAACTCCATCAGCCCCTGTCACCAGTTCTTGCCTTCGGGCAGCTGATGTTTTCTAGATCTTACCCAGGCATTATGCGAACGTGGCCTTAGCCCCTGCTTCCAGCAGATGCTGTCCCTAGGTCCCTCCTGAGGAGAGACACTGGAGCCACAGCTGCGCCGGCCTGGTGGCCCCATGCCTCCCACCCCTGAGCCAGCACCCCAAGGCAGCGCACGGCCCAAGAGGGCCTCGGTTTCCAAACCCTTTCTGGCTGTGAAACCCTTTCTCAGATACCAGCTTGGCACTCAGAGTGAAGCAGAACAGGGAGAGGAAGGACCTCCACGGCCTCGCCCAGGGTCCCTCAGGAAGGCCGACCACCGCACCGCGGGCAGCCCCCCGGCTCACCGTGACGATGCCCGTCAGGGTCGTCTTTTGGGCAAACTGGAAGTTCTGCAGACCCGCGGCCTTGCTTATGGCGTCGGTGACCTGCGCAACGCTCGTCATGAAAGCCATCTTCAGGCAGACGTCCTGAGGCCCGCCCAGAAGCGGGCGAGAGAGGCGGGAGCACATGGGCGAGGGGGCCTTCCGTCACGGCAGAGGGCGCCTCCCTCCGCGGGTCCAGCGCAGCGCCCACTGGGCATCTGCCAGGTGGAGGACACCCCTCCCCAAGCCTCCCCGAGCCTGGGCCCAAGGGCCGCCGCGAGGGTGCCTGAGAACTTCCAGGGACAGGGACAGGGGCTCTGTGCCCGGGATGCCACCCCAGAGGTGCAGCAGCATGTGGGGACAAAGTAGCGTTTACCTTATCCTCCTCTCCATCCCAACCAACTAGCCAGGCCCTGGGCAGCTCTTGGACAACCCCACTTCCTGTCCCTTAGAAAAAGTCAGGGATCAGGGAAGGCCAGAGGCCAGGGCAGAGGGGTAGAGAGGGAGGCTCCCCCCAGGCTGAGAGAGGTGGAGCTTGGCCTTCGACTCCTGGGGACCCCCACTCATCACCCAGCCCCCTTCCCCTGCCTGGGGGGCCCCACCTCCCCAGCATGACACCAAAGCAGTGGTCATGGTCCGGGGCTCCCCGGGGCTACCTGGCAGCTGCTGGAGTAGTGGTGGATGATCTTGGAGGTGATGGGGCTGTCCACGTGGGGGAGGAGCGTCTGGGGGTGGCAGCAGGAGGCCACGCGGCTGTACATCGCCATGAGGGCGCTCTTCACTGCCTCCCGCCTCCAGGGATGGTCCTGCTGCGAGGCCAACGAGACGGGGATGCGCCGCTGGGGAGGGGGCACCCTCAGCCACACCCTGGACAGACTCTGGTCACCCAACCTAAGGGGCTGCCCATCAGCTGAAGGTGCTTCAACAGACGGCTTCCCAGGTGCCGGAAATGCTCACTCACTCATTCATTCACCCACTCACCCATTCATTCATTCCACATATCTTTTTTGAGCATTTACTATACACCAGTGCTGGGCAATGGTGGGAACACAACATACCCAGACCTCCTCCTACAGCCTGACGGTAGACCCCGGGACCCCCAGTAGCTGTGCGTGGACCACTCATGTCGACACTTTCATACCTTCACCTGCCGGTGCCCGCTCTGGGCCATGTGCCCTCACCGCGCAGGGGATCCAGTGGGGACAGATGGCCTGAGCCCAGCTTTTCCGGCACCCACACCCACTGAACAGTCCCGGGTGGGAGGCAGTGTTGGAGGTCACCAGTCCCCCTGGATGAGGGACGGGGACGCCAAGAGCGTATCAGGCCTCAGTGAGAAATCCAGGTCTCAGGTCCTGCCTTCCAGGGAAGCAGGTCCCGAAGCCGGGACGTTCTCGAGTCCCTCCTTCCAAACTGCTGGACCCCAAGGTCAGGGCCTGAGGTCAAGGCCAAAGCCTGAGGTACCCAACTCTAGATGGCTTCCCACCGGGGGCTCAGCCTGAGGGACCACCCCCAGAGGCGGCCCGTGGTCCCAAAAGCCTCAGTCCAACTGACCGCGGGCCTGTGCCCAAGCTTCAGGCTTCTCATCTGCAAAGCGGTGGGCTCCCCAGCCCTCGGGCCCAACACCTCTGACCCGAGGAGGCGGCACCCCCAATACACGGGCAGCACCTGCTGGGTGTTACCCAGGCGGCGACTCCAGCTCTGAGGGGCTGACCCAGTGGGGCTGGTGGGGCCTAGGATTCTGCATTCCTAGCCAGTGCCCAGGGACACCCACACCACTGGACTAGGAGCTCCTGGTCTCTGGGACCTGGAAAGCCCACCTGTCACTTATTTATTTACTTACTTACTTATTTTTATGTTGCTTTTTCTTTTTAATAATAAATTGTCTCCCTTTTTTTTAAAGATACATAAATCACAAAAAATGTTACATTAAAAAACATAAGAGGTTCCCACATACCCCACTGCCCACCCCCCACTCCTCCCACCCCCCTGTCTTTCGGTGACCCGAGAGCACAAGCACCAGGCCAGGGATCTGGGTGACCCGAAGCTCAGACGGGGAGTTCCTTACTGAGATCTAGTGAGAGCTTTGGTTCGGAGGATAGTGTACTAGGAGGCCCCCCAGACCTGCCTGGGGAGCGAGGGGGCCTCACCCGCCAAGCGCCCATCTGCCAGGACTGCTCCGACTCCTGAATCCCCTCCTCAAAGTCCTGGAGCACGTTCAGCACCGTCTTCACCTGGCCCCGGGCGCACAGGCCGAAGCACAGAATCACGCCCTGCGGCAGACCCGGCCGGAGGGTGAGGGCCGAGGGCCGGAGGAGCGCCCGCCCACCCCCTTGCACACACGCACACATGCACACACGAACACACGTACTTGCACTCCAGCGCACGTGTGCACACACCTGCAGTCGTAGCATATGCACACACGTGCACACACGCTGCCCTCACCTCCCGGTCAAAGTCGTTGCTGTAGTCTGTCTTGTACAGCAGCTCCAGCAGCAGCACCTCCACCTTGTCGGCCTCCAGACCCATGGCCAAGGTGAAGCCCAAGGCCCGGTACAGAAAGCCCTGGAGAGGCAGCGGGAGGAAGGGCGCTTCAGGCCTCCACCCTCCTGCCCTCCAGGTGTTGTGACCATGGGAAATTTGCTACATATTCGTGCAGATTTTTTTTTTTGAGGTGCCAGGACTCGGGATTGAACCCAGGACCTCACGTGCGGGAGGTCAGCGCTCAACCACGGGGACACATTGGCTCGCCTGAGCTGGCTTCCTCATCAGTTTGCTCTTTGTTTGCTCGTTGTTGTGCTTGTCTGCTCATACGTTTTCTCTCATTGTTTTTGATCTTTTCTGCTCATTGTCCGCTCATTGTTTTTGCCCGTTGTCTGCTTTTCTTTAGGAGGCACCCGGAATCAAACCCAGGACCTCCCATGTGGGAGGTGGGCACTCAACCGCTTGAGCCACATCTGCTATCCCCAGATTTTCTTTTAATTGCACAGCTATCTTTGCATTTGGTATGTTCTTTAAAATAAATGCTCAGTTTCCTCTGAGGTTTGGACACACATATTATCCATTTTAATAATGGGGCCTAATTTCTCCCCTATATAAATTGAACCAATTTAGCTTCCCACCTACAAAGCCAAGAGCACTTATTTTCCCACATCCTCTCCAGGATGGGGTCTTGTTAATATGAGGTAGAGCACTCACATTTTAATTTGTGTCTCCTAATTTATTAGCTATTACTATATTGATCATCTTTTCAAATTTTCAAGATTCAGTTTCATTCTTTAGATTTCTGGCTCTATTCTCTCCCCTTTTTCTGTTGGGTTATTTCTCCTCTTTCGTTTGTTAAGAATTCTTTGTATATTCAGAAATGTAACAACAACAAATATATATAATCTCATTTAATCCTCACAGCAACTCTACAAATAAATGCTATTATTGTATTTAGAGGTGAGAGAACTAAGGCATAAGGAGGTTACACAGTTTTCTTTCAAGTGGGCATCTAGAAACAAATTGATATCTGATAAAATGTTATACCTGCAAGTTCATAGCTTTTAGCTATGGGAAATAGCTGTAAGATATACCTTGCTATTTTTTAATGTATTCACCTATAAAATATAATTGCACAAACACAATTTTTAGTGCACACCTGTAAAAATCTTCGACCTCCTTTTTGAGATATAATCCACGTACTCTAAAATTTACCCATTTAAAGTAAGCAATTCTATGGTTTTAATATATTCAGAGTTGTGCAACCATCATCACAGTCTAAGTTTGGAACGTAAAGAAACCCTGTACCCACAGGCGGTAATTCCCCATGCCCCGCCTCATCCTCCAGCACACACAGTCACCCTGGGCAACCACTAATCTACTCTATGTTCCTATAGACCTATCTACTCTGGGCATCTCATACAAAAGGAATCTCACAATATGTGGTCTCTTGTGACTAACTTGTTTCACTTAACATAATGCTTTTAAGGCTGATCCACATCACAGCACCTATCACAGGACTTCATTCCTTTTTATGGCTGAATAATATTCACTGAATGGATATACTACATTTTGTGTATCCATTCATCAAGTGATGACATTTGGGTGGTTTCCCACTTTAGGCTTTTGTGAATAATGCTGCTATGAACATTCAGGTCCAAGCTTTTGTGTGGACATAGGTTTTCATTTTTGTTGGATCATATTAAATATGGATTGTATTTAACATTTTGAGGAACTGCCAAACTATTTTCCAAAGCAGCTGTACCATTTTACATTATTCCCAGCAATATGTGAGGGCTCCAAATCCTCCATATCCTTGCTAACATTTCTAATTATCTGTCTTTATCATTTTATTATTTATTATAGCCATCCTTGTGCATTTGATGTAGTATCTCATTGTGGTTTTGATTTGCATTTAACCTAATGGCTAATGATGTTGAGCATTTTTATTTACCTATTGGCTAGTGTATTAGTCAGCCAAAGGGGTGCTGATGCAAAATACCAGAAATGGGTTGGCTTTTATAAAGGGTATTTATTTGGGGTAGAAGTTTACAGTCACAAGGCCATAAAGCATAAGTTATTTCCTTCACCAAAGTCTGCTGCCACGTGTTGGAACAAAATGGCTGCTGGTCTCTGTGATGGGTCAGCCTTCCTCTTCCTTCTGAGGCTCTGTGGTCCCAGTGCCTTCCAGTCTCAGCTATAGGCTGGTATAAGTCTTATCTCTCTCCCAGGGCTCATTTCTCTCCAGGCTCAGCTGCTGGACTCTCCACAAGGTCAGCTGCAGACTCTCAGGCTCTCTCTCTTCCTGGGGCCTCTGCCATGTCCATGGAGTCATCTCTATTCCTTTGTTCTTCTTCTGTGTGTTTACATCCTGGGGTTCCAGCATCAAAACTCCAACTCTCTCTTCTGCTGTGTTGTTTTCTCTGTGAGTCCCACCCACCAAGGGAGTGGAGACTCAACATCTTACTGGACAAATCAAAGCCCTAATCATAATTTAATTGAGTAAAAGTGAAACCTCTGTATTTAATACAATCTAATATGCCCAGAGGAAGAGACCAGTTTACAAACATAATCCAATATCTACTTACGCAATTCATAAACAATACCAAACCGTTCCAGCTGGTTTTGAGTCTCCTTGAAAGAACATGGTAGCAGTTTGATATTATTGATGAATTCCAAAAAGAAATATTGGAATATGTTTATAAACTGATCCTTTCCTCTGGGCATATTAGATTCTATTGGATTCAGAGGTCTACTTGATTTAAGTAATCATGTAAACCTCTTGTGCCAGTAGGGCAAAGGACAGAGTTGGAGGGTTTTTGATGTTGGAGTTTTGATGTTGGAGTTTGATGCTGAAGCCTTAAGCTGGAGCCCCAGGAAGTAAGCTCGCAGAGGAAGCAGAAGCAAGCCCTGGGAAGAGAGAGACCCTGAGCCCAGGAAAAAAAAGCCTGAGGAAGGCAGGAACCCAGGAAGCCTGAACCCTCACAGATGTCAGCAGTCATCTTGCTCCAAGACATGGAAATAGACTTTGGTAAGGGAAGTAACTTATGCTTTATGGCCTGGTATCTGTAAGCTCCTACCCCAAATAAATACCCTTTATAAAAACCAACCAATTGCTGGTATTTTGCATCAGCACCCCTTTAGCTGACTAATACAAATGCCTATTAAGATCTTCAGTCCATTTTTAATTGGGATATTTGTCTTTTTTATTGAGTTTTAAGAGTACTTTATGTATCTAAATGTAAGTCTCCATCTATCACAGATGATTTGAAAATATTTTCTCCTATTCTGTGAGAGAAATTAAGAAATATTTTACTTTCTTAATTATATTATATACAGCACAGAAGTTTTTAATTTTGATGCAGTCCAGTTTATCTATGTTTAATTTTGTTGCTTGTCCTTTTGGTGTCAAATCTAAAAAAAACATTGTCAAATCCTATCGTTTTTTTCTAAGTGTTTTGTAGTTTTAGGTATGTGGTCTATGACCCACTTCAAGTTAATTTTTGCACAGGATATAAGGAAGGGTCCAACCTCGTATTTTTGCAGGCTGATATCCAGTTGTCCCAGCACCACATATTGAGAAGACTGCATTATTTTCTTCATTGAATTGCCTTGGAACTCTTTTTGAAAATCAATTGATCATAAATGTGAGGGTTTATTTCTGGACTCTCAGTTCCATTCCTCTGGTCTATCCTTATGCCAGTACCACACTGTTTTGCTTACTGCAGCTGTGTAATAGGTCTTGAAAACTGGGAAGTGTGAGAACTTCAAATTTGTTCTTCTTCTTTCAAGATTGTTTGGACTATCCTTGGTCCCTTGAATTTCCATGTGGATTTTAGAATCAGCCTGACAGTTTTTGCAAAATTGCAGGTGGGATTATGATAAGGATGATATTGAGTCTGTGAATCAATGGAGAGTATTGTCATCTTTACTATATTGTCTTCTAATCCATGAACATGGGATGTCTCTCTATATATTTATATCTTCTCTAATGTTTTCCAATAATATTTAATAGCTTTGCAAAAACCTTTTTATAACCAAATATACATATGTAGTCACAAACCAGGATCTGGTCAAGTCAGGAACAAATGACTCTATCCAGCGATCTATCTGGTGAGGGGGCAGGTGTACAGCACTATCTGGTAGGAAGCAACCTGCTCTAGAAGTTGGGAGCCCAGCTGGGGATCCGAACCTGCCCACTACGTTTTGGGGAGAAATCTCTTTTTTTTTTCCTATAAGCCTTTTCTTCTTCACTTGAGCTGGAACCTGCAATCTCTTTAAACCTTCTGTGGTTCAACGTCATCATCATACTTTACACTATTTATCAAGCCCATCTCAGTCCTGGCCTCCTGGACTCTGCTCTGGGACCCCCTCAGGTGGGAGGTGGGGTGGAAAAGAGGAATGACTGGTGACTGGAGGGAGATCCACAGTTCAGTGGTGGAGCAGGGTTCTTGAAGAAAAACAAAACAAAACAAAAAACCTCTGGTCTAGGCAACCCCACCTCTCTCTCCTCCAGGACCCTAGAGACAGCCAGAGAGTCCCAGATGGTCTCACACAATCCTCCCTGCTCCACCCCTCCCTGGAGTTCCCAGCCCAGCAGAACTCCCCTGTGGCTGTGGGGATGCACCTTCTCCAGGGAGGGGCTGTCGAAGCTCTCAAGCTGGTTGTTCAGCTCTTTGCTCAGGCGCAGACTCCAGCTGGACCCCCGGGTCTTCTTGAGGGAGTTTCTCAGAAACTGGGGAGGCAGCAAATGTGGGTGGGTGGGGTCAAGAGTCTCAAGTCCTGCCTCACTGGGTCTGGGTAGGCTTTAGGTCCCTCCCTGTGCCCTTTCCCCAAACTCTGGATAATTCGATCCATAAGATCCTGATCCAGAGCTAATGTTCTGTGGGTCTGAGAGTCTGGGGAATGGGGGGCTGCATCTTTGGGGGCTAGTGGGAGGGCGTGCCCCCTCTGTTGGAAGATGCTCTCACTCCTCCCTGCTGAGAGATATAGCTATGCACATGCTTGGTACTCCCTGAGTCTTCTCTGAAAGAAAGAAAGTATGACTTTTAGGGGCTCCCAAACACTCCACATCTCATCCCTGACTAACGTCTTCTCACTTGTTCCCCATTTTTCTCTTTCTTTTTCTCCCCAGCCCCAGTCTCAGCAGGTGGGATCACTTCTTTACCTGAATCAGCTTGTCCTCCCAGGTCTTCTGATTCCAAGTAAACTCAGTGTGTTCTGCAGAAAGAAGCATCACTCATGCTGCTTTCTTCTGCTGCTCCCCTTGAGGCCATCTCCTTGGCCTGGCACTCAAGGCTCTCCGCAGATGGGCCCAGCTTACACTGCATTTCCTCCCCACCTTTCCAACCTGCTTGGCCAAGTCCTAGGACCCAAATAGGCTCTGCAGGTGTACCCCTGGGCCTCAGCTCCTGTTCACATACATAAGATAGGAGTTATTCAGTCTGTGCACCCCAGGGCCCCTCACCTTCCAGGTACTGGACCAGTAGTGGGATCTCCAGCTCCCACATGTCAGCCATGGAGGGCGCGATGCTCTGGCTCAGGGTCCTCAGGAGATTGAGCATGGCTATCCCGCGGCCCTCTCCTTTGTAGGGGGATGACATCAGCACCTGCGAAGGCACTAGGACTGATGTGGGGACCCACCCCAGGCTAGGCAGCCATGGGCATCTAGATCCCCATCTTGAAGCCTCATTGTTCTCCCTTGTAAAGGGAAGAGTTGGACAACGTGGGTAGTTTTCAAACAAAGACCCAAGGATCTCCAGGGTCAGAGAGCTGCCCCCACAGAGGACACTACATGGAACAAAGAGGGATGAGGGGAAAGACCCTGGGCTCCCCCCAACGCCAAGCTCTGGTAAAGCAGGGATTAGTGTCCACGTAAGTGTTAGAACATGTGGGTCAAGGACTGAACCCCACCCCCCAGGAGCAGGCTACTGGAGGTATCCAGGGATGCTTTAGGGCTGCTCAACAGGTCTGGGAGCAGGTCCCTGCCAGATGCCTGGCATCCCTAAGTGCATTTTCCCTGCCAAATCTTTCCAAGAGTTCAGACCTGGGCCCAGAAACCTTTGCCCTGCCAAGAGTCCAGAAGACCCTATCTCCTTCCTCCCTCTGGAAACCCTGGGAAATTAGTTACTCCAGGGAGAGGTACCACAGGGCATGGCCTTGGCAGCGGCACACTAGGGCACTGCCTAGTGTGGGTCACTCACCAGGAGACGGGCCAGTAGCTTCTGTGGCGCAGGCAGGTCCACTGAGGAAAGGAGGAGATACAATCACAGCTGAGGCTACCCTGTCCAGACCATGTCCCCTTGGCTCCAAGGGGGCTTTACCCTGAAAGGCACTTCCCCACCATGACCCCACTGCCCATCAGAATGGAGAATGAGTCTGCACAGGGTATTCTCTGTGACCAATATCATTATACTTCACTTATTCTGGAAGGAGTGGAAAGTCAAACTAATGGGTTGACAACTTGGTGGTGGACCCACAACCTGCTGTGACACTGTTTTGAGCTGGTTTGAGTAATTTGGAAATCCTCCCCATTCTCCTGCCTCCCTCATGGTCTTTGGGAATCAATAAGTCCCTGAAAAGAAACCCTATGCCTTGGGAGGAACAGGTAGAGGAGAAGCCATGTCAGCTGAGATGTTGTAGCGGGGAAGGGCCGCATGTAAGGACTCACCCTTGGAGTAGCGGGATGTGAGGAGGATCCAGGGATGGCCTGGCTGGCTGGCTCAGGCCAAAACTTGGAAAGCAAGCTCAGCCCTTTGCTATTCCTTGATCCTAAGTAGCTCCCTAAATTGCCCCTATCACCAGCCACACCCATCTAAGAAAAGCCCATGAGAGTGGCCTCCTTGGAACCACAGGTAGGGGGCAGGGAGAACAGCAACATCACCCCACACGTGTGATGTTAATGGAGCTCCAATCATATTACTGCAGTGGAGGTGAGGAGGTCTGTGGTCCTGGATGGGAAGTCTGTCGTCCCTTGTGGTACTGAGTAGGAGGTCTGTGACCTTGGATAGGAGGTCTGTGGCCTAGGATGGGAGGTCCGTGGTCCTGGATAGGTCTGTGGACCCTATGTGGTCTTGAATAGGAGACCTGTGGTCCCTTGTGGTCCTGAATGGGAGGTCTGTGGTCCTAGTTAGGCCTGTGATCTAGGATGGGAGCTCTGTGGTCTTGGATGGCAAGCCTGTGGTCTCGGTGGGAGGTCTGTGGTTTTTATGGGAGTCCTGTGGTCCATGTGTGGTCTTGGATGGAAGGTCTGTACTCTTGGATGAAAGGTCTGTGGTCTTGGTAGGAGGTCCGTGGTCTTGATAGGAGGCCTGTGGTTCTTTTAGCTGAATCAGAGGTCATGCCTCATCAGAGGCTGATCCAAGACCTCTCCAGGGTGGGATGAGGGCTGGGGATCTGGGCTGCGGGTATAGAGACCAAGAGCTGAGCTGCCAGGAGTAAGTTTGCAAGATGTTAACAGATACGGCAAAGGTGTTCTTTCTGCCTGGCTACTGGGACTCAGGGATACTTTCTGGTAAAGGGGAGATAGAGGTGAGAGCAGCAGGAAACACCCCGAGAGATGGAGCCCGTCCACCTGTCTGCCCACATTCTGGCACAGAGGGTTTGCCCACCATGCTTACTCTTGCCAGTCAGGCTGGACCCCCCATCATTGCCTTGGAGCTGGCGCTCTGCCAGGTTGGTCAGGCTGATGCAGATGGGCGTCAAGGCCTCTGTGAAGTCTGTCTCCATGATGTAGCACAGGAGTCTCACCCAAAATTCCTGGGATGGAAATAGAGGGAGGGACTGGGATTAGCTGGGGGCATCCCATGACCATCCAAAGAGAGCCATCAAGCCCCACCCAGTATCTGCCCCACCCCCACTTCTCCTGAACTGTCCATTGGCCCAGTGGTAGCCTTAGCCCTGAACTGGCCCTACTGTCAACTCTGGTCTTTGTCGGGGGCATTAAGTGGCACTGACCCTCATATGTCATGAGACAGCTTCTGCCAGTCCATCATGCCTGGTATGCACTCTGCCCAGCCCCTGCTGCCCTCATACCAACCTCACATTCATTGGGTCCTCCTGTTTCCAGGGCCCTCCCTGAGACTCCAAGTCCTCTCCAGGCACACACTGGGCAGATGACCCAGCCATGCTTGCTGGTGACCTTGGAGCAGTGTCTCTAGCCCTTCACCTTCAATCATGTCATCTCCCCCACCCTCCCCACCCTCCCAATAGCTCTCCTTGGATGGCCTTTGAATACCACCCCCAGCTACTCCTGATCCCCCCCCCCACTCCCATGCTTAGGAGTTTGGGGTGAGGCTCCTGTGCTACCAGCTAACAAGTACATTCATTTGACCTGTCCCAGCCCCAGGACTAGAATACCCCAGCTTCTAGGTTCTCCTAGGGAGGCAGCATGGAGAATTGGAAAGAACATTTTAATCCTGGCTAAACCATTTACCAACCATGAGGCCTTTAGAAAATCAATGTCCCTCTGAGCCTTAGTCTTCTTATCTATAAAATCCAAGTAATAATAAGAGAGCCTACCTAGAAGGTTGTTGGGATAATCAAATGAGATTCTACATGTTGCACACCTAATACAGTGCCTGCTATATGTAGGTGCTCAGTGAACTATAGCTATCATTATTATTCTTATTATTTCTGCAATTAAGAAAAGCTGCTGCTGGGCAGGGTGCATCTGGCCTGTGGCCTCACTTAACAAACATATTTCCGTCTCGATGCTATGCTTGTGAATTTTTCCTTATCTTATTGCTATGTCACATGTTATTGCAATTAAAAGCTGAAACACTTGTTTCCCCTATAGCCTGTGACCTCTCTGGAGTGTATTATTTCTGAATCACTGCAGCGTATGCCTTCTTGGCCTGTGCACATTAGGAACTCACTGAATGTTTCTGGAATTAAGTATCTAAAATCATTTCTTTACACCAGCCCTCACCTGCCTGGACAGAAGGTGCTTTAAGGTAATGGGCACATTTCAGGCAATAAGTCAACAGATACTTATTGTGGCCTGCTGAGTGTCAGGCACAGCCCTAGCATCTGAGGATGCCAAGATGAAGAGCAAGTTCCCACCAAGGGGGCTCTGGAACTGGTCTTGAAAGGCGAGAGCTCAGGAAGGTGTCCTAGGCAATCCTGGCAGTGGGAATGAGAGAAGCCACAGCCCGGAGACATACACACCCTCCCAGAGCCTGATGCAACGTACACGACACCCCAGTTTCTAGTGGGGCAGGGGGAAGGGGCTTACTCACGTTGGTCATCTCACTGACCGAGGAGGTAATGATTCTCACAGTGTCCATAGTGACTTTGTGAACCATCTTCTCCTCCAAGTCTCTCTGATAAAAGCTGTCTCGGCGATTTGTCTGGAAGACAGACCCAAGGGGCTCCTGCCTATAAGCGGGCAGGGCTGGCCATCGTCTTGGGTGTGGTCTCCTCACTCCCCTTGGGGCTCGGGGCCCAGAGAGTGGGCTTCCAAGATGCTCAGAGCTCTGCGTGTTTGTCACGTCGTCTCCAGGTTCCTGCCAGTGTGACTGCATGCACTTTTACCTGCAGGTTTGCTGTGACAGTGCACGTGTGTCAAGAGCATGCACACACATAGGTTCAAGCTCAGGCCCACTGAAAGTGGAATTCTTTCCTTGATGTTTTCAGAAACCACTTCCAAAGCCTAGCCGCTGCATGGTGCAGGCCACTCACCAGTTTGTAGGTAGATAAAGTCAGCTGCACGGACACGTACTTGAGGCCCCAGCCTTTGATCCTGTCCTGATAGCCAGAAAGAGCCAACTGGCCGATAATGCGGAGAATGGCCATTCTCACCTGGGGACAGGGCAGTGGGCATGCTGGGGGTTGGGGCAGCTGCAGGCCCAGGAGGTTCAGCATTCTCCACCCAATCCTGTGACTTGGGACAACCAGGACCTGGGGAGTGGTCTGGTCTGGAAAGGGACTCAGGGAGCCCCTGGCTACATGGCTACAGCCCACCCTATCCTGACTCACCCAGGGAGCCCCAGCAGCATCCCACCCCCAGCCTCATCTGAGCCCATCAGAGACCTGGGACTCACTCCCTGCTGCAGTGGGCAGCCCTGGTGGGGACAACCCCGTTCCATAACTGCGCTTGCTGCGTGAGGCTTACCGCGCGGGCGCAACACGGAACGAGCCTCTTTCCTTACAGCCCTCCAGGTACCGAAGACCTCGCTGCCTAAATCTCCGGGCCAAATTCCCCATTCCCTCAGCTTCTTCCTCAAATGCCTCCCCTTCCCCCAGCCAAGCTGTGTCTCCACAGCAGCCCTCAGAGCCGAGGCCCAGACCCAGAACTGCCCTCTGCCCCGGGTATGGCCACCGAGGAGCTGAGGCTGCGGCTGTGGACCTTTCAACCGGGGCAGGAGTATGTATCCCTCTGAGATTTTTTAAAATAAAGATCTCATGAAAGACCCTGCGGCCGAGCCCCGCTCCCTGAGGCTGGATTTGCTCAGCCCCTCCTGGTCCAAAGGGGCGCCCGATTTGAAGGTCCTGGGTGGGAGTGAGGTCTCAAGGGTGGGAATCACAGGTCCTCAGTGGCCTCCCATCAAGGGGGCCGCTGGGGCCTCCGGCCCTCAGAGAAGCCACCTGACAGAGCAGCGCGTCCCCTGAGCGCTGTCGCTTCCCCGTCACTGCCCAGTTACCTTCGACCGGGTATCGGAGAGTGTGTTCTTGACCACCCTGATGGCCAGGTAGATGGCCCGGATGTTCATCCTGGGCTCTGAAAGAGGAAAACAGACCCGGAGGTGGCCAGCGTCAGGGCCGGCTCTGAGGCAAGAGCCCGGGCGCAGCGCCGCGCAGAGCAGCAGGCCGTGCGGGCCTCGGCCGGCCTCGCCCACCGTCCTCCACAGGGCCAAGTCGGCATGGCCTCCCACAGGATTGGGGGCTCTTCCCTCAGGAGCCTCCCTGGCCAGGCTCCCCCTCCCCACCTGCCTCTCCTCAGGGCACCCACAGCTCCCTGCTTGTTGGCCCAGCGGGGCCATGTCCTGACGGCCAGGCCGCTGCTGTGTGCGGGTCTTCTCTGAAGCGACTGTTTTCTCCTTAAGGGCAGGGCCTCCACCTGGGAACTCTTTTGTCCCCCGGCATGTGGGAACACAGTTCTGGGTACACAGTGGGCCCCCTGAGGCTGCAAAGTGCAGCTGTGAGGAGCAGGGACTCTGGTGCCAGGCTGCCTGGGTTCAAATCCTGGCTCCACCACATCCCAACCGGTGACCTGGGTGAATTAGCCAGCCTTCTCCGTGCCTCGGTTTCCTCCACTGTAAGATGTGAATAATCACAGTACCTCCCTCATAGAGCTGTTGTGAGGATTAAATGTGCTAACACGATGCCTGGCACATGATAAGTGCTGCTCGAGTGTTGGCTACTGGTGGCAGTATGATATTGTTCATGAATTCCAAAAATAGACACTGGATTATGCTTGTAAACTGGTCTGTCCCTCCAGGCATATTAGATTGCATTGGATTCAGAGGTTTCCCTTTTTAAATAATGATTAAGGCTTTGATTGGGCCTGTCAGGAGGACGTTGCATCCCAGCCCCCTTGTTGGGTGGGAACTCACAGAGAAAAGACAAGGCAAAGGACAAGAGTCGGGAGTTTTGAGCTGGAGCCGGGAAGTAAGCACACAGAGGAGCAGAGCAGCTGAGCCCAGGGAGAATAGAGCCCTGGGGAGAGAGACAGAGCCAGTCACCTGACAGTCTACAGATGATCTTGTGGAGAGAGCGGGACAGCCAAGCCCAGAGAGAAAAAAGCCCCAGGAAGAGAGGAACCCAGGAAGCCTGAGCCCTCACAGACATCAGCAGCCATCTTACCCTAATGCATGGCAACAGAGTTTGGTGAGGGAAGTAACATAAGCTTTATGGCCTGGTAACTGGAAGCTTCTACCCCAAATAAATACCCTTTATAAAAGCCAAAAGCACCCCTTTGGCTGACTAACACAGCTCCTCATAGGGCTGGTGACGGCAGCTGTGATGAACGGAGGAGGAAGAGGAAGGAAGGTGGGAAAGAGCCATGAGAAGGTGCGGGAGAGGTCCAGTGAGACGGAATTAGAGTTAGGTGTGCAGGTCGATGCTGTGCTCAAGACACTGGGTAGGAATCCAAGGAAAAGAGGACAGGAAGAAGGGGGCAGGTTATCAGGCATTACGGGAAAATGTCACAAATTAGAGATTTTATCACCAAAAGTGGAATTTTTTTTCTGATTGTAATGATCATATGTGTTCATTAAAAACTAAAATAAAAGATAATCACTATTAACAGCTTCAGTGTGTCCTTCTGAACTAAGTTATGCATTAAAAAATACAGATTTCTTTCACTTAACTGAGATCTTTATATCTAATGTTCCAAACCATATTGTTACACTTAACATACAGAGGGCACCTTTTCCATGAGAAAGGATAGATTGACTACACCTTTCTTAATGATTACAGAATAATCCCTTATGTAGATATATTAGCATTTATTCTGCAAATTCCCTATAGAAAAACATTTAGGTGGTTTCTCATTTTCGCTCTTACACACAATGTTATAATGAACATCTTTGGGCAACTGTCCAATTATTTCTTTCGGACGGTTGGCCAAAAGTTGGATTGTTGAGCCCAAGTTTTGTGCCTATTTAATAGAACACCCAGTTTCTCAATCATCACCCCCATAAATGATGTATAAGAGGCCGGTTTCAAGTTTTCCTCATCTGGGGTCAGTAAAGTATGTGGGCGGCCTAAATCCAGCGGAAAGCCTGCCTTGGTAAAAACAGTTTTCTTGGAATACGGCCACACCCATTTATTCATGTCTTGTCTATGGCTGCTTTTGCTCTACAATGGCAGAGCTGAATACGTGTAAGAGGCTGTAAGACTTGCAGAGGCAGAATTATTTTTCCTATCTGGCTTTGTTTCAGAAAAAAGTTTTCCATCCCTTGCCCTAGGCTACCTCTGGCCATGACCTTTATTATCTCTGCCCTGTTGAACAGATAGAAAGGCTCTCATTGCATTCCTTAAATTTGCATTTCTTTAATAGAGGGGTTTAATGCCAGAGGAAGGTCCTTTATAGACAGTTGCTCAGTCTGTGCACTGTACAAAGCACCTGCTGAAGAGCTGAATGGGTCGCTGTCATGTACGCACATTGTTATTGCCCAGAGGAGCCGCCTTGCTCAAAATTCACCCACAGGAGCTGCAGGAGCTAGTGCTAGGTTAGGGGCAGGGCTTTCCGTCTGATGTCAACGCAGGTTTAGAGCTGGAGCTTACATGATGGATTTAGGATGGGGATTTACCCGAAGGCTAGGTCTTGGGACAATGGGACCTTAGGGTTCTGCCTACATGTTACACAGTTAGGCCTCATACTCAGCTTTTGGTTTTGCCTGGGGGTCAGTACTGGGATTCAAGTTTAGAGTTTGACAGTCGGACTCAGATGGAAGCCAGGATTCCCGGCTTAAGGAGAGGGTTGGGTGCGGAGGGGGTCACGGTGCTGGCTAGGCCCAAGGGTAGAAAATGTGAAGCCACCAAGAACCTTTGGCTCCCCTGGGCCACCCAGGAGCATCTCTGAAGGAGGAAATGATGGGACCCCGATCCAGGAGAAACCGCCCTCCCCCGACGGCCCGGCACCCGCCTCCTCTGCCTTGGCTCACCGTCTGCACCCACCACGGCCCTAATCAGGCTCAGGGTGCTCACGCGGATGGCCTCCTTGCTCGTCTCCATCTGGCTCAGGAAGAACTTCATCAGCTCCTTGGGGTAGGAGCGGGCTGCGGGGCGGGAGGGCCGTTTTCATCCCTGAGCCCAGGACGAGCCCAAGAAGGCAGCCTGGGCCCTGGGCCCGGGCGGGGGGGTGGTTCCTGGACCCCCCAATGTGCCCCTCTCCCGGCACCTCACCCAGGGCGATGAAGCAGTGCACGATCTCCGTCAGGTTCTGGCCGCTGTACTGCTGCTGGGCCGGGGCCTTGGAGCACACCTGGGGGCGTTGGGGAGGGGGGAGGTCACAGTGGGGACAAGGGTGCAGGGGCGGGGCGGGCAGCCTGGCCGTGCCCCCTCGTGCCGCCCGCCGGCCCGCCCCGCCGAGCTCGCCGGCCGCACCTGGAGGTGCAGCTCCGTGAAAATGGTGTGCAGCTGCATTTGGGGGATGGGAGTGCTGGTGGCCACCGATGCTTCCAGGATCTGCCTCAAGACCTGCAACAGACAGGCCCGAGCCGGCAGGCAAACTCGCACCTGCTCAGGGTCAAAACCTAGGCCCACGCGGCTCAGCGTGGGCTGTGGGCGGGCAGCGCCGGCCTCGCCCGGGGGGCCAATGAGAAATGCAGAACCTCGGGCCCTCCCTGCACCTGCAGGATAAGGGCTGCGTTTCAACAAGCCCCAGGCGCTTCCCAGGACAGAACCACCGCCAAGCGGGGCCTTTTCCAGCGTTCTCTCGCGACGAGTCCCATCCTTGAGCCAGACCCACTTACAGACCGCTCCTAAGGGGACACATGCTCCTAAGTGGACACATGCTCCTAAGTGGACACATGCTGTCTTGTTCCTGGCTTCAGGCTGAGGGCCAGGCCCTGTACTTGTAGACGAGGGACCCCTTCCGGCGAACATCAGCTCAGGTCTGCCCTCGGCTCCGAACCGTCGTGCAGGTCAAGGCCGCCACCTCACCGCGGCCTCCGTACGGAAGGGCAACGTTCGTTTCCCCCCCAAAGCCCGTGATCACCCACTTGGGGGCCCCATGAAGCCCCTGCGCCAGCCGGAGGGCCCCGCGCCGCCACCTGCGTGATGAAGAGGGCCTCCAGGCCGCCCTGGTACTCCGCCAGCAGCAGCGGGATGTAGTCGTAGACCTGCTCCCGCACGTCGTCGCTGGGCAGGAGGAGGGCCAGCATGGGCCGCAGCGACCTGACGACCCCCAGCTTGACCTGCCACAGGAAGCGGGGCCTTGGAGACGGCCCCCCGCGGCCCCCAGCAAGGCGCACCCCTCTCAGCCCCGTCCCCGCGGCCAGGGTGGCCGCAGGGGACTTGGAAGGAGCGTCAGGCCTGCTTGGAGCTCCCATGGGGAGGCCCGGGGGCCCACTCGGGTCCCAGCTCTGCCCCTTCCGGGCCAGGCGACCTGGGCAAGTACTCAGCCTCCAGTCTCACCGAGGGTAACACTCCCAAGAGGGGCCCGCAGCTCTCAGAAGCGTCGGGGGCCCTGGGCACCTGCGCCCAAATGGCGCCCCGAGGAGACCCCGCTCCCGGGCGGCTCTGCACCCACCAGCCCCCACTCTGCCATCGTCCTTCAGCTTCCTCCTCCCTGGGGGGGTTCCGTGTCCCACTAGCAGTGGGAAGGTGGCGGGGCCTCTGGGTGTCTCCTCCCCACCCAGGCTGGAAAGCGGGCGCGGCGGGGCCCACGCCTCACCTCGGGGTTCTCGTTTCTCAGCCACACGGTCACAAAGTAGCGGTACATCGGGAAGAGCTTCAGGGCAAACTGCTCTTCGGTCATCACGGGGTACACGCTGTCCTCCAGGTGCTTCAGGTAGAACTGCACGGCCTCGCAGAAGGTCTCCGTGGCTGCGGGCGCGGGCGGCGGGCCCACGGGGCCGGAGGGAGAACAGAGCCTTACCAGCGCCTCCTCCCCGAGGCCCACGCGCGACCCTCCCCAGGCGGCCCCCATGCCCCCGAGGGTGGGGGTAAGACACGCACCCACGGAGTAGGAGGCACGCGGGTGTCGCGTGCAGGGCTGGGCCTGGAGCACCCACCCTTACCCACCCCCCAAGATTCCGAGGCAGCAGGCGCCCAGCACACTTTATCCCACTCTGCCGGGGCAGCACAGATGCTAAGTGACGGACACCTGGGGCGAGGGGACCAAGCCTGTGCCCTCTCCTGGGGCTCTCCTCGCCCTTCTCTGGTCTGTTCCCGAAACACAACCGCAGAGCTGCGCCCTCCCCTGCGCTCCAGTCTCCGTGTCTGGCCACCAGCCTCCCTCTAGAGGGGGGCCCGGCGGAGGCCACGCGGAGCAGGGGGTCGGCAAGCATCCGAGGACTCGGCTGCACTGGAGACGCCAATGCGTGCTCGGCGCACCCCTTGTTCTCCAGCCCTCCCACCGGCTTCCTGCCCCCTCTCCCCTCCGGGACCCTGCGCCGGGCCGGGCCCACCGGCCGCTGCGGGACACGCACCCCCGCAGATGGCCTGCCGCATCTTGTCCTCATGGGCGAGCCTCAGCATGGTCAGGATGGTGGCCAGGGTGATGCCCATGTACGGAATGAACTCGAACACTGCAGGGCGGGCGCAGGGAGCGGGCTCGGCAGGGAGAAGGCAGCGAGGAGCAGGGGCCCAAGCTCCCCCGGCCCTGACAAGCCCTCTGGCCTGGCTGGGGGTGGGGAGGGTCGATGAAAGGGTAAAAAGAAACGGGGGTGGGGGCCAGCCGGTGAGAGGGGGAGCGCAAGCAATGGGCAGGCAGAAGGAACGAGAAAGAACGGGTTTGTGGCGATGGGAAGGGGGCCCGCCCACGCACCCCCAAACCTCCCCCTTGGACTTGGCTCCCTCCCTCTGGGTCTTTGCTCTCCGGACAGGCCTTGCCCCTGCCCTGCCCGCAGTCCTCCGGCGGCCGTCCCCCTTCTCCCTGCTGCCTTCTCCTCCCCCTGTCCCATCTCTCCCCGTCCAGGCTCCATCCTCAGCGAGCCAGGAGTCTCTCCTTGTTGAGAAATAAAAGCATAACCTTGGAGAAAAATATCTAACGGGGCATTCCTGCCGCCGCTTCTGTAAGTCAAGCCCAGTGAAAACATGACCTTGCGGGAAAATATCAAATGAACAACTCCTGCCCCCAATTCTGTAATCTAACCAACCACTCCAGCCCCCCTGCCCCTCACGTCTGCAAATCAGCCCGCAACCTTGCACCTGCCTTCTGCCTCTGTAACTCCGCTTGCGAAATTTCACCTAGCAGCGCGTTAGCCAGTGAGCAAAAGCGTACTGCTCCCACATAAAATCCTGTATAAACCTATGAAACCTGACAAACGGGGCTCAGAATTGGAGATTGACTCTCTTCTGAGCCCACCCGTAATAAATCTCTTCCTCCACTTCTGAGTGTTGTGGTGGGTTTCTCTGTGGTTCAGAACTCCTGGTTTTGCTGTTAACATTTGTTTCCCTGACCAGGAAACCCAACTGCACTGGGCCCGTTGAGCCTCTGGTTTGGGACTGGCGGGTGCAGCCAGCAGAACTCTCCACACACGAACGAGGCGGCGCCACCTGTCCCCTTGATGGGGCCTCCTTCAGGGAAGGGATCCCTGCGGGCCGCGTCCTCCACCCAGGCTGACTTGGTAGAGAGGTGGATTGAACAACTCAGGAAATGTTGGAAAGGTAAAGCCCCAAGATTCTGAGTGCCAGGACAGAAGGGGAGACTGGTCACCTCCACAAATCTCGAGATTCCGGATTCCAGGGTAGGGCGGCCCTTGTGTGGGACTGTGTAACCTCTGAGTGATCGAGTGCTTGAATGGGGCCTGCAGAGGTTTGCCCCTGCTGATCCAGTCTGTGGCTCCACAGCCTGTGCTACGGAGTCCGAGTGGGCCCCAACCTGCGCTCTGCAGCTACATCATACGGCATAACGGCTAATCCAGACTCTACACAGACGCCTTAGCTAAGACAAGCCTAAGTTCTCGCGAGAGACGCGGACAGGCAGGCATCTGAGTGGCCTCGTGAGAGGCTCCCCTCCTTTGTTGGTCCTGCGACACCGGTTCAGGGATGGGATCATCACAAGCCAAACTCACAGTCTTAGAGTATATGTTAAAATTTTTCAGAAAGGGCTTTTCTGGGGATTATAGTGCCCGTATGTCCCCCAGAACTCTCTGGACTCTGTGCAAAGTAGAGTAGCCCACCTTTGATGTTAACTAGCCCTCAGAGAGAACCCTAGAGGTAGCCAAGGTTCGCGAGGTTTGGCAGGCAGTCACTAGGACTCCCGGCCACGCTGATCAGTTTCCCTACATCATTTCCTGGTTAAAAATTGCGCAAACCCTGTCCCCCTGAGGTTTGATTCTCTGCTGAAAGGAAGGGTCAGAGCCGGACCTTGTAACTCAGACAGCCGGACCTCAAAAACCAATTATTGTACAAAAATCCCCGGAAGAAAACCCACTACCCCCGCTGTGTGTTCCAGCCATTCCAGGACATCTCCCTGCCCTGGAGCCTCCACAGGCAGATCTCCCAGAGACTCCTCCACCTTCAGTCTCCCCGGGCCCACCAGCCCCCACGGAGGGGGATCCTGAGACCCCTTTGGCGAGAAGACTTCAGTCCGCATAGCCTGCACTTCACATCCTCTCGGTGAAACAGAGTCCAGCCCAGATCAGTGCCAGGGGCTATCCAGCCTTTCACCCCAGATCAGTGCCAGGGGCTATCCAGCCGCAGAGGCCAACCCTGCTTTATCAGCCTTTCACAACCGCAGATCTTTAATCTGGAAGCACCACACCCCTTCACATTCAGAAAAGCCTCAGGCTCTTATCGACCTCAGGGAGCCCATTTTCCAAACCCAGCGCCCACTCGGGATGATTGTCGCCAGCTCCTCCTAACCCAGGTCAATATGGAGGAGAGATGCTGTATCCTCACGGACGCCAGAAAGTGGGTGCAAGAACAGATCCCGCAGGTGTCTTGGAGCCAGAGGAATGGGCCCGAGAAGCGGCACCAAAAGCTCAACCGGCCTGGGACTTCAACACAGATCAGGGACGGACTGCCCTTCAGCGGTATCAAGAAGCCCTCTTCAGGGGGTACAGGAGGAGCAAGGCGGCCCACAGACAGTCCAAAACGGCCTCCGTCACTGAAAAGCCTGAAAAAAATACTCTGGGAAATTCCCATGAGCGACTCTGCAAAGCCTTCAAGATTTACACCCCCTTCAAGCCAGCAGCTCCGGAAAGCCAGAGAAGGGTCCATGCAGCTTTCGCCGTCCAGGCGGCACTGGACATCAAACAAAAACTTCAGAAGCTAAATGGGTTCACGGAGATAAACATCTCCCAGCTCCTCAGAGTCGCAAACGAAGTATTCGTCAATGGGAACAAAACTGCTGAGGGGGAAGCAAAGAGCAAATGACACAGCAGGTCTCCCTGTTAGCAGCAGCCTTAAAAATCCAGACCCAACCAATCAAGAAAGGCCACCCCAAAAAGGGGGGAATACTTCATACTTGAACTCTCCGCTGCTGCCAGTGCCACCTGGGGCCGCCTGGTTTACGTGTCTAGATTTAAAGGATGCTTTTTCCCTGCCTGCTAGGAGCTCCCCAGAGCCAGTCTCTATTTGCTTTTAAATGCGAGAATCCCAGGACTCAAAAAAAAAAAAAAAAAAAAAGACTCAATTAACTTGGACTCAGATCCCAAAGAGCTTCAAAAAACTCCCCTACCTCTTTTCCTAAATCCTGCCACTTTCCTGCTGACCAAAAGAGGAACTCCTGAACACGACTGCGCAGAAGTAACAGAAGCAGCGTAGGCCAGTCGCCACGACCTCCAGGACAGGCCCCTTCCTTGCCCAGACCAAACCCCAGTCACAGACGGCAGCAGTTTTATCAGAGACGGAGAGAGGCTTGCTGGATGCGCAGGGACCAAGGTGAACAAGCAGTAGAAGCAGCTCCCCTACCTGAAGAACTCTGGGTGCTAATTCGAGCCCTATAACTGGCCACCGGGCAAAGGGTAAAATTTACACTAATTTTAAATATGCATTTGCTACTGTGCATATCCATAGAGCAATTTACAAGGAAAGGAGATTCCTAACTGCAGGGGAAAAAGAAAAAAATTATAAAGAGAAAGTTCTTCAACTACTAGAAGCAGTCCGGAAGCAAGCAAAATCACGGTCATCCACTGTCAAAGACCTCAGGAGCAAACAGAGGTAGTTACTAAAAAATACACTAGCCAATGAAATGGCTCGACAGGCAACCGAAAAATAAATAAAGCCCTCAAACTGCAAGCCCCGCTGCCAGTGCCTCACCTGTCCCTTTTAGAACAACACATTAAAAAACTTATTATACCCTGGAAGACCAGGAGTGGGCAAAGAGAAAAGGAGGGCACCAGACCCCAGAGGGAAACTGGCTACTCCCGGATAAGCAAGTCTTCATCCCAGAGGGGGCCGCCGACACCCTTGGTCGACACCACCACCAGCTCACCCACTTGGAAAAGACTGCTTTAAAAGCCCTGCTCAGAAAATAGCACTACATTGCCCGGATGGCCTCGCTCTGCACCGCCGTTAACAGCCGATGCCAAACCTGCGCTAAAAGCAACCCCTCCCCAGGTCCCCAGGCCCCAGCCGGCATCCAACACACAGGAACTGCCCCTTTTGAAGACTTAACAAACTCTACAGAAATAAAACCAAGTCAAAAGTGTAAGTACTTATTAGTAATAATGTGCACCTCCTTGGGCTGGGTCAAGGCCTTCCCCATCCACACCAAAAAGCAAGAAAAGTAACTAAAGCTTTGCTCGGAGAAATAGTTCCCCAGCAGGGGATACCTTTATCCATCATCAGCAACAAGGGCCCTGCTTTCGTGGAGGCCATCGTCCAAGAGCTAGCAAAATGTTAGGAATTAAGTGAAAGCTCCTTACAACATATAAACCCCAGAGCTCAGGGAAAGTAAAATGCATAAATCAAACCCTCAAAATCACCCTAGCCAAGTTCTGTTAAAAAAAAAAACAAAACTGGCCTCCCTGTGAGTAAATCTACTTCCATTAGCCCTCCTTAAAGTCAGACCCACCCCCAAACCCTCAGGCTAGTCACCTTTTAAAATTCTGTTTAAACAACCGCCCCCCCCCCAAATATTCAAACCTTCAAGGGAAATCTCAAGCTCCTAGGAAAAACTGGCCAGGATTCTACCCTCCAGCAGTTAAGAAACCCTAGCCCAAATACACAAAACTGTCCTATCTCAAGATCTCATCCCATTAAGCCACCCAGTATACCCACACTTGCCCGGAAACCTAGTTTGAGTAAAAAACTGGAAAAAGGAGCCCCTCCAGCCCCACTTGGACAGGCCCACATACCCTTGTAGCCCCCACTGCTCTCAAAGTTTCAGATATTGCCCCTTGGATTCATCATACTAGAGTTAAAAGGACACAATCCAACAAAAAAACAAGACAACTGGACAAGGCACCCTGTACCTCACTGTCCCTTGAAAGTCCAAATTGCCCGGAGCCACTGAAAATCGCCATCACCTGACTAGATGAACTCCTGTTCCCTGTGATTTCTACTCTTCTTCAAACTGCTTGGCTTACTGTTTAGGACTGAACTAACAACTACAGCTCCCAGAAACTGGACTTTAGTTAAAAAATACTAATCTTCATAACTTGTATTTTATAAAATGCCTTACTACCTTAAATTGTTTTTCCACTTAGCACGAGTGATGCCCTATAAAAATTTCAAGGGCTTCACGAGGGATTGTTGAGAAATAAAAGCATAAACTTGTAGAAAAATATCTAATGGGTCATTCCTGCCCCCGTTTCTGTGAATCAGCACGTGAAAACATGACCTTGCGGGAAAATATCAAATGAACAACTCCTGACCCCCGCTTCTGTAATCTAACAAACCACTCCAGCCCCTGACCCCCGCTTCTGTAATCTAACAAACCACTCCAGCCCCTGCCCTCCTTCTGTAAATCAGCCCACAACCTTGCACCTGCCTTCTGCTTCTGTAACCCCACTTGCAAGATTTCGCCTAGCAACGCCTAGCAATGAGCAAAAGCCATACTGATCCCACATAAAATCCTATATAAACCTATGAAAACTGAAAAATGGGGCTCAGAATGTGGAGATTAACTCTTCTCTGAGCCCGCATGAAATAAATCTGTTCCTCCACTTCTCCTGAGTGTCATGTAGGGTTTCTCTGTCATTCAGAACTCCTGGCTTTGCTGCAGCATCCTCTGCCAACTGACTCCCTCGCCTCGTCTCGCTGGGCCCCGGGCAGGCCTGGACGCAGCTGGCCACTCGCTCCTTGCTGAACCCCTCTGCTCTCAGGCACCAGGACGCCACGGCCTTCATCTGCCCCCCGGCTCGCTGAGGACCTCCCTAGCCTTCTGGAATCACTGCTCCTCAGGGCTGGCCCTGGGTCCCTTCCCTTCTCTACTTCCACTCCCTCGGCATTGATGGTGTTGACCGCACTGGGCCTGAGCTGAGGTCACCGTACTGAGGCTGGACCCCTGAACCCGCATCCAGAACAACCAACAGCAACTGCCCCCCTGGAGAACCCCCAAGTGACGCAAATCTAAGACACACACACCAAATTCTTCACATCCCCAACCCCTAGGTTTCCCATCAGGAAACAAACCACACACCCAGTGTCAACCCGAAACCCAAGAGTCGTTCTTAGTTGTCCTCTTCCTTTGCCTCCCTTGTAGACTTCATCAGCAAGTCCTGCCAAATTAAGCTCCGTCTGTACCACGTGTCTACAACCTGTTCTCCATGCACAGAGCAGATAAGATATCTTTCCAGAACCAAAATCTCCTTAGGCGATTCTGCAGCTTACACTCCTTCAATGGCATCTTTTTTTTTTTTTTTTTGAGGTACCCAGGTGCTGGGAATTGAACCCGGGACCTCAAATATGGGAAGCTGGACCTCAACCACTGAACCACATCAGCTTCCCTGAGTTGGTTTTTTCATTTGTTTTGCTTGTTGTTTGTTTTAGTTTTTTCAGGAGGCACCAGGCACCAAACCCAGGACCTCCCATGTCGGAGGTGGGAGCTCAAGCTCTTGAGCCACATCTGCTCCCCTCAATAGCATCTTATTCCCTTAAATAAAATCCAGACTCTGTACTGTGTCCATGTGGCTCAGCCTAACTCTCCAACCTCATTTTAAGCTTATTTCCCCCTCTCTCTCTAACTCCAGCCTCAGCGACCTCCCAGTTCTTCAGAGAAACCAAACTTGTTCCTGCCTCAGGGCCTTTGTACATGCTATTCTCCCGGTAAGGCATGAACCCCACCCTGCTCTTAACCCCAATCGCTTCCTCTCATCCTTTGGCTCTCAGCCGCTGTATTACTACCTCACTGAGGACCCTACAGAGAAGGAGCCCCACCCCCATCTTGGTCCAATGAGCCACCTAGCTATTTCTTCATGTGCATCATCTCATATCTCACTCATCTATTTACTTGTTTTAGGTTCCTTAGGAGAGCAAGGACCATGCATGTTTTGTTCATTACTGTAGCCCAGCACCCCCACACACATTGCCTGGCATAGATCAGGAGGAACCTGATGCATGTTTGTGGGATGAAAGGAGAGGGAGGGAGGAACTGAGAGGATGTAAGAGCAGAGAAGGAGATGGGAGAGAGAAGGAAACAGGGAGGACAGAGAAAGGAAGGGGGAGAGAGAAGAAGATTTGGGAAAGGAGATGAAATCACAGAGGAATAGAGGTAAGAATGAGGGACAGAAGCACAGAGAATCTTATCAGCTGAGAGAGTCAAAGAGACATATGGAGATGGAAAGAAGGTAAGGAGAGAAAGACGGAGAGGGAGGGGCTGAGAAAAAGACAGGGATAGAGGGAGGCAGAGACCAGTGGGGGGCTGGGCAGGCCTGAAAGCACAAAACTCAGGGTCAAGGACCCAAGAGCCCCTACCATTGCCATTGGCCAGCTTGGCCAAGGTGATGATGACAAACTCATCGGTGAGGTTGAGGGGCTTGAGGTGGTGCTGCAGCTCATACATGACCAAGCTGAAGTGGTTTCGGGACAGAGCCACCAGGGTGTCACTGGCTACCTCTGCCATCAGGTAGCCATCCACCTGCACGGGGACAGAGGGGGTGTGTGGCACCACCAGTGGCTGAGGACCTTCAACCTTCTTACCCCGAGGCTGTTCCACCCCTGTTTGGCTATGCATGGTGCAGCCTGATCTTGCCCCAGTAGGTAGCTGGAGAGGGCCTTGAGCATCCCTGGCCATGCCCACCAATGGCCCAGCTCTGGGATGGGAGGCAGGGAGGGCACCACGGAACCCAGAGCTCTGATACCTCCGGGGTCTCCCTCATCTCCTTGGAGGCGATGGCAACCAGCTTCTGGACACACTGCTCTTCCAGCTCTCCTTCCTGCTGGATGATTTCTTGAAGGATGTTGTAAATGTTGACTTTGCGCTGGGTGGAAATCTGGGAAACAAGTGTGGTGGGTGGAAATATGCCTGGACTTGGCACTAGGGCCAGGGCACGCACCCAACCTGCCCCCAGGACAAATTGCCCCCAAGTCCAAGTTGCCACGAGTTCACAATCTTCTCCCTCCCACCGGATCCTGCTTCTGTATAACCCTGTCTTGGCGAAAATCAAAAAAAGCACCCAAGTCCCAGATCTTAACTTTGCCAGGTCCTTCTCCTTCCCTCCTCCCATCCTGCTCAGTGCACTGGTCCTGTCAATATGGGCTTGAAATTCATTCTCCCTTCCCTGTTTTCAGCCTGACATATGCAGCAAGGCAGGTGTCAAATGGTCCCCACACAGGGTCCTCCACAAACTTGGCATCGGCCATCTTGAACACCTTGGCTCTTGTAAGGCACACTGTGACCAGGAAGCTTGCCTCTCACTCTGTTTTTCTTCCCACCAGCCTGTGGCGCATTGAAAATGACATGGTTTAGGGTATGATTGGACAACTCAATTGTGCAACCAAGGCCACCCCAGGAGAGTCATATTTGAGAATGAGTCTCATTTAATTGGGCATGAGAAGCCATCTGTAAGGAGCAAGGGTTGACTTTATATGTGGGAAGAGGGTGTGCTACTAAAAGGGATGAGAAAGGCCCCTTCTTGGAGGTCCAGCAACCTTCACAAATTTGGGAACCTCAAGAAGAGAGGACTTCACCCAGATCTATAGGATCTACAGGTGAAACCTGGTAGAGAGAGGTTTGGCCTTGGTTTCCTAGTCTTAAGACAGCAAATATAGAAGCTTTAAAATTCCAATCAGAGACTCCTTATGGCAACTCCAGGACACATGTTAACTGTGTGGTCCTAGTAGCTTCTCAGTACTGCAGGTTCAAGGCAAGTGTTTGCATTAAATTGCCCTTCAAGGAGAATTTTCAGGTTTTTTTTCCTGCAGAAAAAAATTTAATACCACAGTACACTATATACCTATTTTTGAGGTGTACATACAAGCACATACACATACATAGATATGTGCTTTCTACATTAAAAAGTAGGATTTCTTTCATGCCCCCAAAGAACCAATTTTGACCCCCTTGGGTATGAAAGTATGGTGCAGCTTTCCAGAGCGAACTTGAGAAGGCCTGTATGCTTAATTAGAACTCTTACTATAAACAGCCAGGCCAATCAAGATTGTCTTTGGAGAATATTTATGGTCACGAGAGAAACTGTCAAAGACTGTGGAAACTGGTCACGGCGATTCTTGGTGTCTGCCTTGCTGGTGGAGGGCCTGGGGTTTGCCAGACCCTCTAGGGATTATCTGATTCTTTAAATAGGATGTCTTTGGTTGATCAGGTGATCTTACAGCTCTGCAGAGATTACAAGTTAGGACTGCAGAAAACAGATGACGATGCAAATGTTTCCTGTCCACAGCAACGTGAATGAATTTTGCCTGGTAATGAATATTAACCTCTATAAGTGAAATTCTCATTTGAACATCTGCCTAGTTTCCTCATTAACTAATGCGCTAAATAAAATCCTTAACACATGATAATTTTTAAAAATTTATCTACTTGCCTATCATCGATTTGTTGCATTGATAGCCGATGAAGGCCAGTTATGGAAAACTTCTTGCACATACCCCTCCACTCCAGCCCACACACCTCACAGGCTGGCATGCATCTTTTTCTAAGATAAAGCTTCCTAACAAGAAGCTCCCCCACTTACAGCACTCCTCTGCTGCCCCCCAAAGGCGAAAGGACAGTTGAAATTCCAGCTGTTTTTAGCAACATCTGCATCACCTGGGAATTTGTGAGCGATGCTGCTTCTCAGACCCCACCCAGACCTTCTGAATCAGAAATTCCCGGGATGGGGTCCGGCAGTGGACGCGTTAACAAGCCCTCCAGGAGATTCTGAGGACCACTGGTCCAAACGTACCCCAGCACACCAGGGCCACCGCACCTCGGCTGCCTTTTCCATCACTCCCTTCTGCACCCTCTGCTCCAGCCCCTCTCCCGGCCTATCAATCCCTCCTCCGGCTGAGCATCCTGCCTGGACTCGGGCCATGTGCCTGCTTAGCTCCCGCTTAACCTCTTTGAAACTCAGCCCGGGAGCCCTAGGATGACGGCCACTGACCCACTGTTCAGAAGATGGGGGACTCTTAAAAATCAGGATCGCCCACGGCTCCACCTCCTAATTGATCTTCGAGGAGTGAGAACCTCATGTCTTGCCTGTTTCTGCATCCCAGCAGTGGACAGACACAGGGACTTGGGCTGGCGCCTGGGGCGGGCCTACCTTCGGCACCTGCAGGCAGCGGATGAGAGCGTTCGTCACCACCGAGGGCTCCGTGCTGCCCTTCTCGGTGATGATCACCGAGGCCAGGGTTTTGCGCATGTCCAGGCCCACGCCGGCCACGTCTGTCTTCACCGACTCACTGTCCATGATATTCAGAAGGTTCATCACTTGTTGGAAAGTACCTGAGACCAAGATGCCACAGGTGCAGTGCTGAGATGACCAGCCCGGGAGAAAGTCCTGGTGCCCTGGCCCAGCCTGCACCCGCACAGCTCTACCCACACCTGTTGCCAAGGGCTTCCACATTTATGACCACGCAGGGCTCTTCTTCTCCTCAGCACAGGTGGAGAAATCGAGGCCTGGGCCGGGATCCACCCCCACGGAGTGGGGGCAGGAATACGGGAGGCGGGCACCTTCCCTACCTCTGTCGTCTGGTTCTTGGGGCTCCGGGCCCTCTGTTTCCTCTGACACGTCCTCATTTGAGCCTGTCTTTGCTTCTGCCATCTCTTCCCCAAGCTCTTTTAAGATAAACAAGGTTTGCAAAGTGGTATGGTGGCCACCCCCAATGGTGACCTCTGTGATTCCCTCCTTTGTATAATCCCCTTGCCTTGAGTGTGGGCAGAACACATGACTTGCTTCTAAACTGGAATATGGCAAAGGGTGATGGATGTCACCCAGGGCTCAAGTCACGTAACAGAGGACTCCCTCTTAGCAGACTGGAGAGGGCTTCCCCTGCTCACTCTGCAAAGTCAACAGCCCTGATCAAGCATGGAGGGGGCCCCGTGGTAGGGAACTGTGGGTGGTCTCTCAAAGCTGGGCGCCTCGGTCCTACAACCCCAAGCACCTGAATTCTGCCAATTACCATGTGACCCCAAGCTCCAGAAAGGAACACAGCTCGGCTGTCACCAGCCTTTGGAGACCCTGAGCAGAAGACCCAGCTAAACCAAAGCCCAGACTTCTAACCCACAGCAACTGTGAGATAGTGTGCGCTGTTTTAAGCCCCTACGTTTGCAGTAATTTGTTATACAGCAATAGATAACTGATACACTTGGTTAAGAAAAGCCCTCAATCCCTCCTTTCTAGAAATGGGAAATTAATGACTAATGAGAAATCCACCTCAGCAACCCTCACTGTCCCTTTCAAGCGCTCTCTGAGCATCATCAGCTCCTAAAGGGTTGACCGACACCAAAGTGGGTGTCAAGATGGGGGATTAAAAGTTCATAGGTGCTTCACCCCCTGCCCTGGCTCCTCCACTCCATCCTCAAGGTCCTCAGCTTTCATCCTGGGAATCCTTCAAAGAGCTGTTCTGGGATCTAAATACCAACCTTCTCTGCAAGTCCTCTTCTGAGTGGAACAAAAAAATACCACACAAAAAAAAGCTCTGTCCTTAACCTAATACACGTCAGGGGTCTTGTGGACAGGTGGGGGGGCAGCTGTCCACGAAATGAGACACTTGGGTCCCCCAGTCATGGCCCTGTTGAGGAACAGTCCTCCTGACAGGGTGAGGGGTCTTCAGAATCATCACCGTTAGGTCCCAGACCCGTGGAACTCTGAGCTCCAACTGCCTCCCCGAGTCGCTATCGACCCAGCGCTTTGAAGGGTGCCCGGGGCCCTGGCATGAAAATGCCGCACCTTATTGTCCTTAGACATTTCTGTTACCCACAGGTGTGTGAGTACAGTGGCCTGTTTGGGAAAGGGCGATGGTGGGCATGGGAGTCCCCTGGGGACACAGGCATGTGAGCCCCGGATGGGGCAGGAGGTGGCCGGGGCAGCTGGGGAGGAGTGGAGGGGCCGTCAGAGAGGTCCTGGGTAGTGGACCTCCCCGAGGGCCGGATGACCTGGCGCGTGGGAAGTGGGCTCCCGCCAGCAGAACCCTTAGGAGACCCCAGGACCCCTAAGACAGGGAGGAGGGCAGGAGCCTGCTTCCCCGAACCAGCAGTGGGGCCCGAAGAAGTTCTGTGTTACTTGTAACTGAGACAGACCAATAGTTAGGAAATGAAATCCTGGCCTTTGGGAACATTTCTGTCTGTTGAAGGGCAACAGAGGAAGACTCAGAGACGTCCAGAGCCAAGACTGCTCGGTTAAAACACTACTTCAAAATCCACCTCTCTCCCAGAGTTCTTCAGCTTTGCTCGGATGGTGCTCAATGCCCGGGAGCTCACTGTCTTTGGTGTTAGCCCATTTCTACTTCGCTGAATCCAGATAGTTAGAAAATGAGTTTCCTGTGTAATGCTGAAAATGTCTTCCCCATAAAAGGCCCGTCTTTTTCCTTGTTATGCCCTTTGGAGCCACACTGGACAATCAGGAACAGACTTGGGAAGACTGTTCACAAATCCCTCCTTCACAGCCCCTTTCCCTTACCTTCCCCACTCCCCTTTGGGTCTTACAGTCTCTTTCAAAGATTACTCAAGTGATGAGGTTGCAATTTCATTCCACATACCTTAACGCTGTGCCTACTGTGTGCAGTTAATCATGGTACTCCATGTGGCAGTGGATACAGAGGTGGTAGAACACATCTTTGTTCTCTGAAGGTCTTCAGATGCAACACGTGAAAGACCATGGATTTAGAACCAGAGGTGAATGTAACAGTTAGCAATTGCTGTGTAACAAATCACCCCAAATTGTGGTGACTTAAAACAACCATGTATTATTGTTCACGAGTCTACGGTCAGCTGGGTAGTTCTGCCGATCCAGGCCATGTCTGGCTAAGTTTAATGAGACTCACTCCTGCATCTGCGGTCAGCTGGTGGGGCAGCTGAAGGCTACCTGCTCTAGGAGGGTCTCACACACACGTCCGGCTACTGGCTGAAGGGAACAGGGTGACTGGAGCACGTGTCTCTCGTCGCGCAGCAGGGCTAGCCCAGGCTTGTTCTCATGGCAGCTGGGCAGGGTTCCCAGAAAGCAAGCAAAAACATACAGGTCCCTCGGGCCTGGCGCCCATCACCTCTGCCACCGTCCCTCAGCCCAGGCAGGTCGCAAGGCCAGGCCTGGCTCAAAAAGGGAGGAAATCGCCTGAGCACCTGGATGGGAAGAACCGCAAGGTCACACTGGGAAGGGCACGGGTACCGGGGCTGTAGGGGAGGGTCCATGTGTTGGTTGCACACCCAGGGTACGGGGAAGCCATGGCAGTAAGTGAGCCGCCCTGAGACGGGTTGTCCAGTACGACGCCAAGACTGTGAGATCAAGGGGACCGGAGAGGACTGTGTGGTGCTCCCAGATAAAAACCCATTTCTCCCCCATTATAACAAAAATACGTGACTTACAAGCAACCCATTCATAAAAGCATCGCCTTTGTGTGCAAATACTCTACTGAGCTTCCCACCTCTGCTTCTAAAGGAGGTAAGCTAAAAAAAAACAACTTTCATTTTAATTTAAAAAATTAAAAAACCCACTCTACTGAAACCTGTGAGCTTACAGGCAGGCACGGTCAAAGAAAAAAGTGGGAAAGTTGGAAATAATGTATTTATTTCCACCTGTATGTGGCCATCTGCCCAAAGCACAATGCTCTCTCCTCTGACCCATGCGGTCACAGTTACGGCTTTTTATTCTGTAATCCCTTAATGTTCCTGATTGGCCAAGGAGTGAACACCTGATCTACCTGGGCCCATCAGGTTCTTCCTCCCAGGTATTTGGAACTGAGGATGAGAGAGAAGCCAGGCACTTAGTGTGCCTGGAAGCTGGGGTGCAGAGAAGGCCATATGGTGAGAGAAGAGCAGGCTGGCACCCAGAGAGAGCAGAGAGAGCAGATGAAAGGAGATTCCCACCCCCCTCCAGCGCCAGCCCCCCCGGGGGTGTGGCTGTGAGCCTCATGTAGTTAGGGAGCCAGGATGCCCAGACAAGAGGGTCTAAATGCCACAGTGTAAAGGAACTTGAGCAGGTAGGCAGCCACGGCAGCTTGGGAATCTCCGAGAAAGGTGGGGTGTTAGGGAGCCGTGGACAGTGAGGGCTGGAGACAGCCCCTGGGCAGCCTGGGAAGGGCCTTGAGGAGGGCGGACAGAGTCCAAGAGTCCATGCAGAGCCACAAAGATATGGGGACAGCCCTGGTGTGAAGAGATTGCATTCCAGCACTGTCGGGGGAAGGAGCGAACGGGGGCCAGAGTCAAGGACCCTGGAGAATTCTAGCTACCTGACCCCAGCTCCAGTTGACGCCTATGAACTTAGAACCACAAAAAGTGTGAGCAAAATTAAAGGGGAAAAAAATAAGTGGAGAAAATATTTACAATACTTGGCAAAAGCCTACTCTCGTTAATATAGTAAGCATCCTGAACCAAGCATCAGGGTAATACACCCCAGTAGAAAAACAGGTAAAGCATAGAAACAAGCAATTCTCCAAAAATAAATAAGAAAAAGAAAAATGGACTCGACCTCTAATAATAACTATAAAAGCACATTTAAAATAAGAGCCCACTTTCCACCTATCAAGCTGGTGGACTGAGTTTTGCAGACAGTGCGACATACAGAGGAGCGGGCGGGGAACTGTGGGCTCTCTCTCTCACTGGCAGGGCCTGCCTGGAGGCAGGTTTGGGGGTATCTCAAACCATCGGCTCCAGGTGGCAATGCCAGGAGAGCCCGAAGCCCCTGCTCTTCCCTCCTCCTGCACAAGGAACCTGCGGCTGCACGTGTGTTCCTTTCCCTGCAGGCTTTCTCAGGCTCCTGCTGCCCCTTGAGCCTACCTGGGGCAGAATGACGTGGGCAGAAACCTCTTCCACCTGGGCGCGCAATCCCGGGTCCTGGACCCACAGTGTGTGCTCACACACCCAACAGGCTGCTCTGCAGGGAATGTCTGGGGTGTGTCCCCCGCCCCCGGCTCCCAGAGTTCCCCAGCAGGACTGAGCTCCAGTGGCCACCCCACAGTGGGCTTCCCTCCCTAGCTCACCCACCCAGCCCTGCCAGGGTCTCCTCTGCCTCCCAAACAAACGACCGGCCCTGGAACTCTCGTCCCACGGTCCACTTCTAGGGGAGCCCAGAGAGAGCCAACCAGCCACGTCCGTGGGCATGTGTGGTCCCGAGGCAATAACCATGAGCCTGTGCAAAGGCATAGCGATTGGGATAGACCGAAAGGCCTTGTGGGTAAAAGAAAGGAAGAGGTAAACCACTGAGGAGTCGTGGTTAAGTAAATCCAGCTACGTCTGTGCAACCGAATACTCCTTGACCACGAAAAGTAGCTTAAATGTTTTATGAAAACATGGGGAAATATTTGTGATAGAAGTGAAGAAAGCAGTTTAGCAAACTGCAAATACTAGATGTATTTGGTATATCTGCAATTTCTTATAAGTAGACTTACTTGCCAAAAGAGGAACAGTGTTTATATCTGGGCGATAGGATCACCAGCAATTTTTATTTTCCTGTGTGCGAGTATCTGCGTGTATGCTTGTGTACATGTGTACGTGTCTATATTTTTCAAATTTCTTTCATGATCATGTGTTACTTTTGTATTTAAAAACTGTAACTTAACAATAAGTAAATAAATGCAACGGTCAATGAAGAGAAGAACACTGAAGGAGCGGAATTTACATGGATTTATTGATACATTTTTAGTTGCAAGCAACTTTATAAAAAATAAACTTGCCAGCCATTATCCTTTGAGTTTTATTGAAATGGGATCCCTTTAGCATAAATAGTGATTATCCTCTCAAAAACACCACACATCCATTTTTTTAAATAGCATCATTCTTTTCCCCCAAATCCTGCACTGTTCTCAATGAAACCTATGCCAGTTATTTCAAGTACCCAGCTTGCCCCTAAAGGAATAAACCTTTCCTTCCTTAAATACACAGTGCATCATCTGTGGAGCCTGAGTAGGAATTAGGATCAAGTGGTACTGGTGGTGGAATATGTCAGAACAGCTAGAGCAGCCAGACGATGATGTTAAAATTGTCGAGCCGCTGCAGCCAGAACCACCTCTGAAACCCCGTTTTTCAGCAAGAAAACAGGAATGCAGAATGAAGGGGCCGCCCTCTCCACAGCTCATGTGAAAGATGACAAATCAGTCCAGATTAAAGGGGCTACCGGAGGTGGGGGCAGCCGTAATACACAGATTCAAGGACCCTTACCTCTAGGTTGACCAGCGATTAGATTATTTTCATTTAAAAAAAAAACAAACCCTCTGGGGGTTTCTAATTTACGGCAAAGTATTTGTTCGATAAGAATGTCCTGAATTAAACACGGACTCTGCTGGCCGGGTGGCACCGACCAGGGAAGGGATGCCAACGTCCCCTCGGTTCCCACCCGCCTGTCAATGCGCCTTGGACTTGGGGCCTTTCTTAACCCGCGCTTTTTTCCCGAAGCACTTGCGGTAGCCGAAGACACAGCACTTAAAGGTGACGAAGACGACGGCCAGCACGATGGCGAGGAGGAAGCCGATCACGTCCAAGGAGTGGTACTGGTACCAGGTGAGGTCGTGGGCCGCGGGCCGCAGGTGCGGCGCGCCCTTGTGGCGCATGACGAACTCCACCCAGAACACGGCCAGGTCAAGCGGCTCCACCGGGCGGTCCTTGTGCAGGCTGGAGAGGTGCAGGATGTTTTCCTTGTAGCTAAACGCAGAAAAGGCGGTGAGTGCTGGGCCCTGCCTGCCCCGGCCACTGGCTCAGGCAGGAACGCTACCAGGCTTTCCGAATCGGGCAACGGAAGCGTGTTTCTATTCTCATCAGGAAAGAAACACACACGGAATAAACGTTCTCTACTCCCCACCCCCAACCCACCCCCCAAAAAATGAAAACAGGAAACCCATTTAAAAATATTTGACCCTGACTTCCTACTTTGGTAATATTTTCGTAAGAAATCGGCTTATGTTTTCTTGAGAGTAAAAAATATATATAAAGAAGCTCCTCTTAGAAATTATGAATTATCTTCCAATCGGAATTGTGAATAATCACACCAGGTCAAAAAGTAAAAGCCATTTTTTACTTCGAGGTGGTGACGCACCCGCAACTCAACCTGAAAACATCAATCCATCCGAGTGCTAAGTTCAGCCCTGAGGCTGGGTCTACACAGCCTGATAAAGTAAAATGGATTCCTGTTTATTTTGGACTGTATAGACAGCTGAATCAGAACATCCGAATCAAAAATGGGTTAGATGCATCAAATCTTAGTGAGTCCGCACTAGCAGAAGGAGAAGAAAGGAGTGGAGAAGGAGACGGAAATAAAAAGACATTTGTATTCAGTAATAATTATGATCATTGCTGACCTTAAGTCCCTAATTTTATTTTGATATATTATTATAGGTTACATTTTTAGGGTGCAAGTAATTTTCTCTACCATGGAGCAAAAGCTCGAAAATCCTAAAATAATCAGCATTATTATTACTACTAATTATTTACATGGAGTGGACCTCAGAAACGAGTTTTGTCAGTGCAGGGAGAGAAGTCAGGTTTTAATTTTGTCACCTTGAGCTGCCAGAAGAGGCCAGGGGTGGCCCAGGGAGGAGAACGCTGGCTAGTGCTGAGGGCATGGGGATGTTTCCTGTTTGGGCATGGCCTCCACTCAGCGCAAAGCCAAAGCCTCTTCTGCACAGCAGCACCTCAAAGGCTTGAGGTCAGTCATCACACACACACACACACACACACACAAACGGCGGCCCTGGTTTCCCTTGCACATGCTTGGTGTGACCCGCTGGGTTTTTCACATCTGAATTCCTAATGTCTTTTTGAAAAGGAAGCAACTATGGGGAAGGCTCCTGATAGTCCCTCATTGACGCACACACGTGCAGGCACACACACACGTGCATACACACATGCACGCACACACGTCTGCATACACACGTGCACAGGTGTGTGCACACACACATGCACACTTAGGATTTATTGTAGGATAAACTGCCCCCACGGGCCTTCACTTCTCTCCCTTAGGTTTTGATCAGCCTGTTACCAGTAAGTTGGACAGCAATATGCTAAATTTCCTTCCTAATTTGATCTGCTAGCTTTTGTCTTTTGGAGAATAGTTTTCAGGGCTACATTTGAACAAATTCACCTTTGATTTTATTAAAAGACTTTATCTGTGATAGCATTTATACAGCCCCACGTACAAAATTTCTCATACATTTCAGTGCTAGGCAAACTGTACTTATAAACAACTGGTTTGTTCTTATCTTATGGATGCTATGCTTCTTGAATTTGAATATTTCTCTCTTTGCTTTGGCCACTAGGATCCTTTTATGCAGAATCTGCAACCCATTTACAGAAACGTACAGGAACTTATAAATCATATGTCTATTATGGTAACATTATTTTACATTTTTTATAAACTGAAGTTTTAAATCTTGCAGGGAAAACAAATTTTGAAATAATTTGTCTATTACATTCTATAGGAATTAAATAATTATTTTATAAAGTGAATAATAGTAATGATCACTCCCAAATTATCTTATTTATAAGTCTGGTAGTTTATGTGTTTCTTTTTACATAAATATAGTGAATGCTATGGCCAATAGACAGGTAGTATATTCCTCTGTAACATCTCTCCACTTATTATTTATTTATTCATTTATGTATTTATTTTTGTATTTTCTTACCTTTTGTCATTGATGACCGTGTTTAGAGCATTTTCTAAATCTTCAGAGGTCATTTCAAGGACATTCAGGGTCACACCAGCTCCCCGGGACTCCATGCGCTTTGCATTGTCCATCTGGTCACCAAACAAGGGCATCATCACCATTGGAACGCCGTTGCATATCCCTTCATAAATACCGTGAGAGCCAGCGTGTGTGATAAAGGCACGCGTCTTCGGGTGACCTGAGAAGCAAAGAAGAGAGGGATGCCTGCGGTCAGCTCACTGAGTTGCACGGTCTGACGTCCTCTAAGTCTGAAAGCGATCTAGACCAGAAGGTGAAATGCTAAGCAAGCTTCTGCTCACTAAGCTTCTTGCCAGTCCCACAGCTCAGGACCTAAGAGCAATCTCTTTGAAATGTAATCATCAAGGAAGATAATACCTTATCTCCCAGTTTTCTGGGAGAAAATGGATCTTATTTCAGCTATCACCTATGTAGTGGTGTGACACCGTGTGTCCCCCAGACAAACATGTTCTTAAATTTAATCCATTCCTGTGGGTGTGAATTCATTGTAAGTAGAACATTTCGATGAGGTTACTTCAGTTAAGGTATGACCCACCTCGATCAGGACAGGTCTTTTTTCTTTTCTTTTTTTTTAAAGATTTATTTTATTTATTTATTTCTCCCCACCCCCTCGTTGTTTTCACTCTAGGAGGCACCAGGACCTGAACCTGGGACCTCTGATGTGGGAGGGAGATGCCTAATCACTTCAGCCGCCTCCATTCCCTGCTTGGCTGTCACTCTCATTGTTTTTCTTCTTATGTCTCTTGTTGCATCATCTTGTGTCAGCTTGCCATACCTGCCAGTCACATCAGCTCACTGTCTTGCTTGCTTTCGGTTTTTGTTTTTTCTTTAGGAGGCACCAGGAACCTCTGCTCCCTGCTTCTTTTCACTGTGTCTCTCATTATGTTTTTCTTCTTGTGTCTCTTGTTGTGTCATCTCATTGTGTCAGCCTGCCATGCCTGCCCGTCATGCTCACTCATTATCTTCTTTAGGAGGCACAAGGAACCCAACCACGGACTCCCATATGGTAGGAGGGAGCTCAGTCCCCTGAGCCACATCCATTTCCCAGAACGGGTCTTAATCCTATTACTAGAGTCCTTTATAAATGGAATGAATTCAGACATGAGCGAGAAAGTCACAGGAAGCAATAAGCTGAAATCAGCGGAATCTGGAAGAGAAAGGAGAAACCAGGAGACCCTACCATGTGCCTTGCCATGTGACAAGCGAAGGACCAAAGATCAGCAGCAGCCCGCCCAGGAACACCATAGCCTCAAGAAGAAAGCATTGCCTTACTGATGCCTTGATTTGGATATTTTTCTGGCCTCAAAATCGTGAACATGGGAAACAGATGTGGTTCAACCAATTGGGCTCCTGTCTACCATATAGGAGGTCCAGGGTTCAATGCCCAGGGCCTCCTGGTGAGGACAAGCTTGCCCACATGGAGAGCTGGCCCACATGGAGTGCTGGCCCATGCAGGAATGTTGCCCGACGCAGGAGTGCCACCCTGCAGGAGAATGCTGGCCAGCACGGGAAAACCACCCCACACAGAAGTGCTGGCTGACATGGAAAGCTGGCACAGTAAGATGACGCAACAAGAGGCACAGAGGAGAGAAAATAAGAAGAGGTAGCAGAACAGGGAGTTGAGGTGATGCAAGAGAATAATCACCTCTCTCCCACTCCTAAAGGTCCCAGGATGCGTTCCCAGAGCTGCCTAATGAGAATACAAGCAGACACAAAGGAACAGGAACACACAGTGAATGGACACAGAGAGCAGGGATTGGGGGGAATGAGTGGAAGGGGGGGGGGAATAAATAAAAACAAATCTTTAAAAAAATTTTTTTTAAAACCGTGATCAAAAAATTCCCATTGTTTGACCTGGCCCATTTCATGGTATTTGCTTGAGCAGCCTAGGAAACTAAAACAACCTGACTCCAAATTGTAAAACCTAGCTCCATCATAAAGATATGAGAAAATTAACAATTTTATTTGGAAAATCTGAATGCAATAGGTTAAATCTACTTATCTATTAAAAAAGAATAAGATTGGGAAGCGGACATGGCTCAAATGATAGAGCATCCACCTACTATATGGAGAGTCCAGGGTTCGATACCCAGGGCCTCCTGACCCGTGTGGTAAGCTGGCTCATGCACAGTGCTGCCACATGAAACAAATACCATGCCACTCAGGGGTGCCCCCGTTTAGGGGTGCCCCACACGCAAGGAGTGTGCCCTGCAAGGAGAGCCGCACGCGTGAAAAAAGCGCAGCCCACCCAGGAGTGGCGCCGCACACATGGTGAGCTGATGCAGCAAGATGACACAACAAACAAGAGACACAGTTTCCTGGTGCCACCTGATAATGCAAGCAGATGCATAAGAACACAGCAACTGGACACAGAGAGCAGACAATGGGGGGGAAAGGGGGGAGAAATAAATAAAATAAACCTTTAAAAAGAGTAGGATTTCTTTCTTTACAAATTCTTCAGTGGATTGTCTGTGATGCATTGCATTTTGGGTTCATGCTTATTCAATACTAAAATTATTTTTTCTCTTCTGCCTCTGTGGAGAGGCTTTCTGAATTGGGAGCTGAGACACTGAGTATACAAATAGATAATAACCATGAATCTCTGACCCACTCATAGCAGTAACCAGGCCAGGAAATTCTCACCCACTACCTGCAACAATGGTCCACAAAGCTAGCCACTGTCTACAACAATCAGTCCCAGAAGCTAGACCACAATCCCTGCAACAATCAACTAAAAATACCCAAGACTTGATCAATAACTGACAGCTTCCCTAATGTTTGCCCCTACTTCCAAGGTAGGGCCAACTGGAGAAAGCTAAATATGCTCCTCACCAATAGCAGAGGATGCTCCACTTCTCCTTAGCCCACCTCCAGCCTCCCCATGGAATAGCCTCTGATCAGGAAACACCCAAAACCTTCCCTTTGTTTTACTGTAAAGCTTTCCCACTCCTCTGCCTGCCATTGTATCTCTGCCAAAAGCAAGTGATGCTGCCCAACTCCCTTGTAGCAAGCTCTGAATGAATAACTTTTGTTCTCATTTGGGTGGCTTTTGTTTATTTCCATACCAGAGATTGACCTACACATCAAATCCTCCCAAACTCACCAAGCAGATCATTTTGGGGTAGCCACTTGACAAGTTTAGTGTTCTTCCCAAGATTAGATGGTTGACTTCCCGTATACCGCCAGAGGACCTATAGCAAGGACCAAAATAATAGAATTTAAAGAAAGAACGTATTATGATTTAATAAACAGAATCCACTGGAGTAGCTAGAAAGTGGGATCCTCTGAATGAAGCTAGACTTTGCAGGGGTGGGAGATGCAGTGACTAGGAACTTCTGGGTGCTCACTTCCTGTTTCCCATTCTGGAGGCTTGGTTGCACTTGGTGAAAATTCATCAAGCTACGCAATTTAGGATTTTTGCACTTTTCTGCACTTCAAGGAAAAGTTTACTTAATAAGTAAAATGAAGGGATAGTATCCCTTTTCAGTTTATTTTTTAAATAAATTCTCTTTAGTTTTATTTGAATCTCTTAGAGGAAATGAGGCTTTCTAGTAAAATGGATCATTGCTTAATCTCAGAGTGGTTGGAAGATGAGTTACAAAAAAGAATTTTGGATGAAGAATTGGGAAGTGGCAGGGAAAACCCAACACTAAAGCTCCAACTAATAGAATTATTGTAAAAACTGAAGTCTGGGGTTAGAACTTTTATGAAAGATAGGTATAAAGGAGTTGTATAGAATCTTCTTACTGTCTGAGGTATTTTGCCCAAAGCATCGGCAATTTCCATCGCTTTTTTCTCTGGAATCTCTGAGACCATTGATCCCAAAGAGAAAACCACGATTCCATGTTCTCCAGAAGCGTTAACATAGGCTTCGAATTCCTAGAACCAGAAGAGATATTCCCATTAACTTTTTCTCATTTTCTTTGGTGATTACATACATTAAGCTATACATCAGATACCTCCTTCCTCTTAAAAATGTGCTTAAAGGTACTACCTGTATATAAATTAATAACTTTATTCTATTATATATTAGTATATAATAAATATTTTATAGGTAACAATTTTTTTGTTTATGGCATTTCCTTCTTCCTTCCTCCCTTCCTAAGTACAGAGGTTTCTTTTTTTCTTTTTTTTTTTTTAAAGATTTATTTTTTTAATTTATTTAATTCCCCTCCCCTCCCCCGGTTGTCTGTTTTCTGTGTCTTTTTGCTGCGTCTTGTTTCTTTGTCCGCTTCTGTTGTCCTCAGCGGCACGGGAAGTGTGGGCGGAGCCAGTCCTCGGCAGGCTGCTCCCTCCTTCGCGCTGGGCGGCTCTCCTCATGGGTGCACTCCTTGCGCGTGGGGCTCCCCTACGCGGGGGACACCCCTGTGTAGTACGGCACTCCTTGCGTGCATCAGCACTGCGCATGGGCCAGCTCCACACGGGTCAAGGAGGCCCGGGGCTTGAACCGCGGACCTCCCATGTGGTAGACGGATGCCCTAACCACTGGGCCAAAGTCCGTTTCCCCAGAGGTTTCTTATCTATAGGGTTATCCCTTCGGTTCTCCTTAGAGATGCAGAATCCAGATAAAGGGCTAATTTTCTAAGAGGCAAGCAATCCAAGGCAAGTTAAGATCCACTTCCCCAGTGCTACAAGCATCTGGGAAGATCCTGAGGAGAAAGCAGACTTTCAGAAAGGAGACTGAAGGAGGGAGAGAAGACAATGAGCAAAGAGGAAGCAAATGGAGGGAAGTAAAAGGAGGGAGCACGTGAGGGAAGCACAAGGAGGGAGCACATGAAGGTAAAGGAGATCATGGAAGGAGGACAAGAATTTTTAACAGTTTCTGGGAGAGGAAAAATTGGGGAAGAGGACTTTAAGGAAGATCTGTGGGAAGCATTCTGTAAAACTCCTGCACTGCCCCCTTTTAAAAAAATCTACAGTAAATATCTGTATTACTTTTCAAGGCTTTTGATTCCAAGATGTCACTTCTAATCTGGTGTAAAGGGTACTAGACAAATAGCACAGCTATTATTGTAAGTAAAGCCATTCCTTTTATGTTAAAAAGAACAGAGAATGTTAAATATTGGGCTTACAATGAAGTTCAAACCTCAAATAGCAAAGGCAACCTTTACCAACTCCTTTTCCCCTGCAACCTGTAGCAGGGTCTTCTATTTACATGGCAGACAATAAATTTTGGTTGGTTAAAAATAATATTCATGTTAACTCAATGCAGAAATGTAACCAATCAACCTTGAATTGTTTAACCTTTCCTGTTGAAGATTTTGTTAAAGTGTGGTGAAGCAGCGTTTCTGCTTTAGCAAGAATTTATTGAAATATATTTGAAGCTTTCTTCGCAGGCTCCATGATGTACAATAAATAGTGAAATATCCCTCCCTAAGTGAGAATGATACAAAACAGGGGAGAGAAATTCTTTCCAAGGGTGCCCCTGTGATCTGACCAGGACTGAATCCCAACCCACTCCGCACATGATCCTCACACAGAGGCTCCGGTCTTGTTCTAGAAGATCACTCCTTACAGCTACATGGCCCCAGCCGTCATGCAAGGAAGAACGTCAACCTTACGGAATCTCGGGATTCCTCCAGCAAGACCACCTGCGGGCATCACAGCCTTGGCTGTGTAAGGAGGAAGCTGGAGATGAGGCCATGCGGGCTTCTTTCTGAAGAACCTTCTGGGCCAGATGACCCAGGGAACAAGGAATGAAGAGCAGTGTGTGGTAACACCTCTGCAGATTACACCTGTTCGCCTGCTGCGTCTAAACAGCTTCGCTGGCAGGAGACGGGGGAACGGTCTGCAGAATTGGGTCAAAGCCATTCTTATTGCCAATGACAACTGCCCTTAAGTCTTTTTTTTTTTTTAATCAAAGAGTGATTGTTTTCATAAAGTGAGCTTTGGTATATTTGAACTGTAAGCTATGATTGATTTTCTAGTTAATAATGAAGGTTATAAGGACCAGAATATGAGCAAATTGTGGTTCCCTTGGGTGAAGCAGAAAGATGGGATTTTGCATGTTAGGGGGTGAAAAACTGATAGCAGGTGTAAACTACAATTTAAACTATAACCCACGTGGTGCAGCAGTGCTCCAAAACGTATTCACCAAATGCAATGAATGTGCCACAATGATGAAAGAGGTGGCTGATGTGGGAGGAGTGAGGTGAGGGGGTTGGGTGGTATATGGGAACCTCATAGTTTTTTAATGTAACACTTTTTGTGATCTAGGAATCTTCAAAAAAATACAATTAAAAAAGTGATGGGGTTGGGGGTTGGGGAGTGGCATGTAAGGAACCTCTTATGCTTTTCAATGTAACATTTTGTGTGATCTACTCACTTTAAAAAAAGATAAATAAAAAATAAGATGAAATTACTACTATTAAAAAAACAAAACTGATAGCAGGGATTCCCAATTATTAAAATACGGATTACAGATCACAACCTATCAAAAGGCTAAAGAAATAAGGAATAAGCTTTAGAGATGTAAGTCAAGCAAACAAAAGCTCTGAAATGAGGCAACAAAAGGCTAATCCAATCAGAGGAACAGTAGTGTTAGCTGCAGTGTTGAAACAGGGGGACCTGGAGGGAAGAGGGGTTGGTGTGACCCCAGAAGAGAGTAAGGACCCCGCTAGAGTCACCCCTCAGCAGGACTCTTGGCTCAGCCTCCAAAGCCAACTCCACAGAGTACTTCCGTCTGGAGGAACCACACGCGCGCGCATGGGTGCGCACACACAGAGGGGCAATTCCGCCTGGAGGCAACAGAGGCAGCGTGAGGATGGCCGCTCCTCCCACCCCACCCCAAGGGTCAGCCAAAGGGCTGAGGACACGGATTATCTCGAGAGGGGAAACCCAAAACCGAGGGGGTTCCCAGAGCTCAGGCCTTCCGGTGTAAACCCGGGACAGGGCCGCTGGTCGCCCAGACGTGGGATGGGAAACCCTCCAACCAAGGTGGGCCGGGTTCTAAGCGCGGCCCGCACTGCCCAGCCTGCCCTGGGGGCCACCCAGAGACGCGACCGAGTGCTTTAGCGCCTGGTCGCCGACGCTTGGCCTTTTCCATCCGGGGCCTTGAAGCCGGGCAGGCACGCGTCGTCCTTGCCCCCATCACACTGCGCTTTGGGCTGTGGCAGGAGCATCCTGAGGGCCTCCCTCTCTAGGCTCTGCCTGCCAGCCCTCCTCCCCCTTCCCCATCGTTCTTACCCAGCAGAGCAGCCCCTCTCTAAGCTCCCTTCCACTTTTTCTATTGAGCAGGATACTGCGCACTTACATCTCCCAGGGCCTTCATTCCTTCATGAAAGCCACCGTGCAGTGCCACCTTCTTGGGAAAGGGCCAAGTCTGATTTCACCCCCTTGCACACCCTTCCACATTCATTCTGACAACAGCAGGACGGAATGATCACAACATGGAAAAACTGGTCCGTAAACGTCCAAAGTTCAATAGCAGGGTTTAGCTAAAGTTTAAATGTCACGAAGGTTCATCCACAAATCAGAGCAGGTCAAACTCCAGAGATTGTGTTATCACGCCAATGTCGAACTCTGGGACAGCCCTTGCCGGATTCAGCAAGGGTGAGTCGATCCCTCACTTGGCAACACTGCCCCGAAATCGCCACCAGGTTTCCACCCGAATGGCCGAAAGGGTGGAGCAGTTTCTTGACTGAAATTTTCTTTAATCCCTCCACTTCCCAAAAGTACAGACCTCTAGAGAGAAACCTGTCTCTTCTCCACTCTTGAATTTCCCCACCTAAGATGAGGTCTTTTTTTTTTTCTGGAAGTACAAGGGATTGACCCTGGGACCTCAAACATGAGAAGCGGGCGCTCGACCACTGAGCTACCCCCACCTCCTAAGATGAGACCTTTAAAAGCATAGCTGCATTTGGCTAAGAGGTTAGCATTTTTCATCCCAAGCTTTTATGGGTTTTGTCCTTCCAAATGTCTTGTATTTCAATAAACCTAAGATTTAACGGGACCAGTTTCCAGTCACTTCACCATTATTCACTAAGTGTTGCCTATAAATACTGCAAGCATCCCTGCTCACTGCTCTTTCTTCTCCTTGCCATCTTTCCCGGTTCTTGAAGACTCTGCTCACCCAGCGTAGCCTGGCTGTTTTCCTCAGATGAAACTTGTGGACACCATCTCTGAAATTCTACCTATTCGCAAAGATGGTCTCTCTCCCTGAGCAGGGAATGACACCTGGAATTCTTGAGTTTCATTCCTTCTCTGTCAAAATTACTCTACCATGTTTTGGCTTTCAGGCCTGCCAACGCGATGTCCAGTGCCAGGCTGACTGGGTTTCCTTGTAAGTGACTTGTTCTTTCTCTATGGACTTTCTTCATGGACTTTTTAATCTTGACGTTCAGGAGTTTGGTGAAGTCGTGAAACTGTCTGCTGTGTATGTATATCTTGTATAAAGATGAAATATATACCTGCATGTGTGTGTGTTTAAACATACATATGTCAAGCGCGGGGGATCTTTCCTGGGATTCGGGGAGCCATTTCAATATGTGGATTTAATTATTTATACGGCTCAGGGAAATTTTTTTCTGCTATTGGTATTTATCACTTCTTCTCCATATGTTCCTTTTTTCCCTTCTGAAATCCCTATTATTCACGTATTAGATCTTCGAACTTTGTTCTCTAACCCTTTTCTCTCTTTAATTTTTGTTCCAGGCTGCAGATTATTTATTCTACTTGATTCCTTAGGCCATTAACTCAGGTCCCAACTGTAAGCCATTCTCTCCCCCAATTAATTTACATATGTATCTACTCATGCACGCTTTTTTTTTTATTTCAGAAAGTCCTTTTTGTTGCTGTACTCAAATCCGTGTTTCGTGCTGACCAACATCTGTTTGCTCCTGTTTCCTTAGCAGTCCCTTATTTTTCCTTTTTCTTCTTCCACATTCTGGGGTTCAGGACCCATTCTGGGGTACCTTCAGCAGAGGCAAGGCAAGGCAGGTGGCCGTCTCCATCCAGACTCTTGCTCGTGGGTCTTCTCAGCAGCTGGAGCTGGCCACGTTTCACACTCGGGCAGCTTCAGGGCAGAGGCACCAAGGCACGTTTTGTATCCCTGTAGTCCTGGGAGCAACCAGCTGTTTCTCACCCCTGCTCTCTGCCCTGACCCCCAGGATCTGTTCTTGGGAGAGGAGGAAATTCTGTTGTAAGCTCTGCTTCAAGGAAACCTGATCCTCACCTGCACCCTCCAGTCTTGAGGAGGTGTGTGTGGATGTGCTGGCATGGGGGGATGGGGTGGAGGTTGGGAATGAGGTACACAGAAACTGTGTTCACGCTGCCAGATTCCCAGTTGGGAATTCTTCCAGAAAGATGACTTTGCAAAGTTTACAGTTTATCAAGTTTGGATTGAGATATAGAAAAGTATGGGGTTGTTATTGGAGATTTTAAATTCTATAAGGAAAATGTTATGTTGAGAATTTCCTGCTTTGGGGGAGGGCTACTGGGGAAGGGGTAGGATTCTGGAAATACAGCCAACTGAACTTGCAGCCCTGACATCCTATGCCTCTGGCATTTGTTTAAGGGTGGAGGAATCCTGTATTATATCATAGGAAAAAAAAATGTGTGTATGTGAGTGTTGGGAACAAAACAAGCACCACTAGAAGAATGGAAGTGCAGCGTTTTTAAAGGGCAAAAAATAAGGAAATGGGGAAATAACCAAGAAAAAAAACAAATTGGGAGAACTACAATCAAGTCTACTGATATTTAAATTAAGTCTGAACAGGTTAAATTCCCAAGGAATCAATCTGACTGGGTTAGAAATATCACCTCAACCTTGTTTTAAAAAGAAAGAAAAACCCATTTGACTGCGAAGGGATACTAAAGGGGTACTAGTACAATGTAAATAAAAATAATGCAGGAATAGTGACATTAACATTAAAAACATGGAATTTTGGATTTAGAACATTAAACAAGAAAAAGAGAGCTACCAGCAGCACAATTGACGGAGAAATTCACACTTAAACCACTTTTACCAAAAAAAAAGTTATCAACCAGCATGTAGAGTGAAAACCTCCTTTACTAAATCTAGCCGTCCTCTTCTCTATTTTGACAGATTTCCCTGTGATTACATCAATCAATGCCTGAGAAGCGGTTGGTAAGGCTTGGCAGTCTCTCCCATTAAACAACCTAGGAGAAAGAAGGCTATCACTTAAATAAGGAAGGGCTCTTTAAAAAAAAAAAAAGAGGAAAAAAGGAGGCAAACAACACTAAATGGTGAGATGAAATCAGTTTACATTAAAATCAGGAGAACAGCAGGAATTCTTGCAATTGCACAAACTATTCAACTGGTTTTAGGGATTCTGGTAAATTCAGTGAAAGTGATAAATGGGATGGAATTTAGGGTAGAAGAAACAAATTTCCTTTGTCAACAGATGAAAATGCTGCAAGAAGTTTTAAACAATTAGGAACATAAATCCCTTGGTGAGATGAGTGTACAGTAAGTAGGCTTTCATTTCTAGAAAAGAAATGAAAGCAACAAAAGACTAGAGCACTTAAGAAAAAATAAATAAGAAAGGGCAGCGCAAACATGAAGAAAGCTACAAGATATTTTATCTTAGTTAAGGCAATGTTTGCAGGACCAAATAAAAGAAGAAAAAGAAAATCCCTGGAATAAAAATTGGATGTCCTCCACAAGGAGATAAACGGCAGGCTGAGTAACTTGTAGTATGTAAGAACCTGGAGGGAAGTGGATGAGGCTCAAGTGATAGAGTGTCCACCTACCATATAGGAGGTCCAGGGTTTGATACCCAGGGCCTCCTGACCCATGTGGTGAGCTGGCCCACACAGTGCTGCCACACGCAAGGAGTGCCATGCCATGCAGGGATGCCCCCATGTAGGAGAGCCCCACACACAAGCAGTGCTCCCCCACAAGAAGAGCCACCCTGCGTGAAAGTGCAGCCTGCCCAGGAGTGGCACCTCACACACAGAGAGCTGACGCAGCAAGATGATGCAACAAAGAGAGACACAGATGCCTGGTGCCGCCTGACAAGAATACAAGCGGACACAGAAGAATACACAGCGAATCAACACAGAGAGCAGACAATGGGGGGTGGGGGGGAAGAGAGATAAATAAAATAAATCTTAAAAAAGAAAAAAAAGAACCTGGAATATTATGTAGCCGCTAAAAAACAATAAGATAAAAGCTTTAGAGCTGGAGTGATATGGGGCCAGAAGAAAGCAATGAGCATACATTATTATCCTATTTTGTAAAACAAGCAACAACCACACAGAATTCTATGTGTGTACCTAGGTTTGTATGTAACTGCGGGAGGATAAAGAACTTTAGGATTATGCCACCTCCCTGGTGGCTGGTCCTCTGTCCCGACCCTTTAGTTTTCATTCATCCATTTAACACGTATTTGTTGAGAACCTCCCGGATGCACAGAGCCCCAGAGGGGTGAGGTGGGAAAGTCAACAGGAGTGTGGTGGACACATAACCTGACACTCGTGTCTCACTGGTGTTCTTTGAGGCATCCACAGTCCTTCCTTGATGGAAACTAAGACACAGAGCTCACCGGGGGTGACAATAGGCCATTAGGAAGAGCCAGTTCAGTGCCTGGAAAGTGCCTAGCCTGCCAGCCTTTTGAGAGGAGGTAAGTGAATGTCCCCGAGATGTCACCTCCTCCTAGAGTCCTTTCCTAGCCCTGCTTTGGGAAGAGCACATCCTGCCATTCTCTAGCACTTCATTGAGAGCCAGAGGGGCATGTGAGTCCCACTTCAAATTCTCAAGTGGAAAACAATGAACATTTCAGGGAATGATACGTGACCCTTCTGCCTGGTGTTGGAAATGGACTGTCTGGTTGCTCAGTTATTAGAAGAGAAGGATTGCAGGACCCCTCTTCCTATCCCGATACCTAGAAACCAGAGTTCCAGCCCGGAGCATAGAGGCACTTTCCCCACTGGGGTCTGTAGAGATTAAAGAACTGTTTCATCAGTCTGGACTCTCCTACGCCTGACCCAGAGCGAGGCGCATGCCGCATGTTCTTGTTTTCTGCACAGGGCTATGAAAGCAGCACTGTCTGCACTGGCATTTGTCCTCTGTGGCATCGAATTGGTTACTATCCACGAAAGTACACGAAATAAAACCCTCAAAGTACGGTTTCCTAAAGTCCAATGCAAAGGAGCAACCCAGAGCATGATGCTAAACAGGAAATAATTACAGCTCAGACGTAAGAGATTTGCAACACAGACATGAGCGAAATAGGGCATTTGAAACTATCTCAGCATGCTTGTTCAGCCCATATCTCCAAAAGTACTTGCAAGAATGTAGGTAGGCGGAGCTTCCACTCAAATACCCACCTGGGATAGTGGTTTTCTGTGCGCGCAGTTGATCCCACCAATGAAAAACATATTGGGCATTAATGGCCTGGGGTAATTCATTACAAAGCCCCTTCTGAACAACCAGACTGATGCAAAAATCATCAGGTCCTGGAAAGTCACAGGTCTCTGAAGTACCTCCGAGGCCAACGAGGAACATGAGGAATAAACTATGCCACACATAAAGGACTCTGAGAAGGCAATCAGCATGTTTTTCACCCGCTGCAGGAAGGTCATGTGATCTGAGTTAAGCAACAGAAGCCTGGGCTCATAGGACAGGGTTTGGGACACTGGGTACCCTCAAAGTCCAAGCTGCATGGCAGCCCAGTCAAGAAGTACATGCAGGCAGGGCCAGGTACTGGGCGAGGAAGGGGCAACAGGGAGGAAAGCATCCATCAGCACAGCCTCTAAGTTGCTGGCCACCAGAGAGGCCAGCAGCTCCTGGTTGTGCAGGAAATGGGAGCAGGCAGAAAAAAGCAGAGTGGAGTTCCCTTGCACTCTCTTGTGTGTTTTGACCACATGCTGCCAATAACCATTTTTCTAGAAAACATGATGCCCAAGACTGACAGAAACCTCTTCCAAGTCCTCCCTTTGGAATGGCACAGGGTATCTCTTCAAGGTGTAGAAGGCTCCTTCTGTAATGTGCAAAGAGGCGTTGGGGACTAGCACCATGACTTCCTGTCCCCTCTGCTGCAGCTGCTGGATGACCCCCTGCATGCTGAGCTACTGGCTGCTGTCCATGGGACCACCAACAGCTTCCCTCCCTGGGTCACACTGGGTCCGAAAGCACACAGCAGCAGGGCCAGGACGAGGGGACTTGGACTCTGCGACCCTGGGGCTATGGTGTTCCAGCATTTGCTACCGAGACTGCTGCTCTGTCAGTGGTTCAGCCTCTCCCACTTCATGCTGCATGAACGGATCTATGGACCTAGATAATGATCGCTTGCCTCACGTGACAACGGCTGCTGGTGGGCTAAAAAGAGCAGGACGTTTACACGTTGAGAGATAGAGTGACGTTAATTGTTGCATGCTTTTCTTTTAACTCTTTACTTTGAAAGACTCTCAAACTTACAGGACAGTTACAAAAGTAATACAAACTCCATGCAGAGAACTCCAACATAACCCCCCTCACATACCCAGATCCACCAATTTTAACATTTTTCCACATTTCTGTATCATTCTATCTAAGTAACCATCTATCAGTTGGTCTATCTATCAAACCATTTTATGAACAGTTGCATATAGGTTGTATACATCGTGCTCCTTGAATACTTAATCCTGCCATGTGCATTTCTTAAAAACAAGGATATTCACTTACTATAACCTTAAAGGCAATTAGGTAAGTTCAAGAAATTTAACACTGATATATAACTACAGTCTATATTTCAATTTTCTCTTATGTCCCAATAATGTCCTTTTGAGTCTTCTCTCCTCCCTTAGTAGAAGCCATCCAAGATCATGTATTGCATTTAATTGTCATTGCCTTTACTGAGTTTCTTAACAGGTAAAAATCACTTTATTGGCTGGCATTCCTTTATCAGGCTTCAACCATATTCTTAAGTGAATGACAGATTGCAAAGTATTTCCAGCACCTTTGAATCCATTAAATTAGTATTACCATACACCAAGAGACCTGAGAAAAAAGACCATTTTGTGGCAAATTAGACTTCCTTTTCAGAAATTTAACACTAGGCAGAATATGTCTTTTAGAAAGAAAAGAGCACGACACTGCCATCACATGGCTCATGGAAATCTTTAAGAGCTCATTCAGAAGTCTGCCCTACCACTGGCATTGATTTTTTAATCTTTCATCCAACAAATACTTATTAAGTAAAGGCCCACACTGTGGGGCCTTGAGGCTATGGCAGTGATCAGGACCGACCAGGTTCCTCTTTTCCTAGAACTTGGGATCCATAGACAGAGAAGGACAAACAAACTGAAGAGATAACTAGAGACATCCAAGACTCTGATAACTGTTAGGAAGGAAATAAACAGGAGAGCTAGCAAGGGGATACTGGGGTACAGTCTGATGGGAAAGGAAACCCACTTGGGTACATGGATATGAACAGCCTCTCTGAGGACTGATGCATATCCATTGGGAGTGTGATGGCTAATTTTATGTCAACTTTGCTAAACTATAGTGCCCAGCTATTTGATCAAACACTAGATGTTGCATGAAGTTATTTTGTAGATGTAGTCAACATCTATGATTAGCTGACTGTAGGTAAAGGAGAATACCCTTGGTAATTTGGGTGGGCCTCTTCCAATCAATAAACACTGAGGTTTTCCATGAAAAGAAGAAATTGTGTCTCAAGACTACAGCAGCAGGCCCCAGTCAAGATGGTAGAGTGAGAAGTTTCAGGGCTCTAACCTCCCACAGAAGCTTTGAACAATGAGCTTTTTCTAAAAGATCCAGAAAATAACTAAAGAACTGTAGCAACAGGGCGAGCGCCAAATCAAGAAAAAGGAAAACTAAGAGCAGTAGGATCTCATGACACCTTGGCTGGCCCCTCATCAGCACTGAGCTGGTCAGTGCTCCTGGTGAGGGTCCCTGGTCCCAGGTCCAGAGGGCATAAGGTCATCCTCATGCACATACTGGGAGCATGAGTGTCAGTCTCAATCTCTCTGGTAGTAGCCTGAGGAACCCCCTGACCCAGAACTTGCCCTGCATACGGAAGGCACCTCACAGAACTCCCCTACAGAATGCTATGAGAGAGCAGTCAAGTCCTGCCACCTAGGGCAAGGGATTGCTGGCTGTAGAACATCTAGTGCAATGCTCAGGACCATGACAAAACTGTTCCTAGGGAAAGGGAACATTCAGAACCACATAAATAGGGGGATTCCTAGGGCAATAAGCACATGCCCAAGATAAGATGAATGCACAAAAAAAATCAGAGAGGCTCCCATGCTTTGGCCCCAACCTTTTCTCCAAATTTATTGTGTGGATAATTTCTGAAGGAGAGCACTCACACAGGTCAGTGTACAAAGACTGGGAATTGTGTTTTCTTTTTCTTCTATTTTTTGTTTGTTTGTTTGGTTGGTCAGTTGGTTGGCTATTAGCTCCTCATATATGACATAGCTCTGTTATAACACTAGGTGTATATAAGCCCAAGGCACATCAGAGTCTAAAATCCAACTCTACTACACTGAAATCACAAAATGCCCAAGTTTCAAGAAAATATTATAAAACAAAGAGACAGGAAGTGACGGCCCAGGCAAAGGAGAAGATTAAAGTATTAGAAACTATCAATGAGGAAGATTAGGCCTGAGACATTCCAGAAAAAGTCTTTTTAAGAAATGGGTCCTAAATGTGCTCAAAGAGCTACAGGAAAATATGGATAAAGAACTTAAGGAAATCAGAAAAATAATAGATAAATATGAAGAGAATATCAATAGAGAAAAGGAAAATATGGAAAGGAACAAAACAGAGCTGAAAACCACAGTAACAGAAATTAAAAATCCCCTAGAGAAGTTCAGCAGATTGGAATGGCAAAAGAAAGAATCAGCGAACTTGAAAATAGGACAAGTGAAATCATCCAGTCTGAGGAACAGAAAGAAGAACAAATGAAAAGTGAACAGAGCTTGAGGAACCTGTGGGACACCATCAGGCATACCAATATATGTATTGTGGTAGTCCCAGAAGGAGAAGAAAGAGAAAAAGGAGCAGAGAGAATATTCAAAGAAATAATGGTAGAAAACTCCTCAAATTTAAAGAAAAACACGAATGTACACTTCCAAGATGATGGATGTTAGAGGTTTGCAACAATTAAGCTGTAGCTCAGTTTCCCCTGCTATGCATTGGAAAAAGGCTAACCCCCGTGTCTGAGGGCATAGCACTTTCCCACAGGTTAAACAAAGAAACCACATAGAGACAGAGTAAAGGGAGATAGAGATCTTCACTGTTTACATATCAGAGGGAGATGGAGATCTTTACTACTTGCATATCAGGGGGAGATGGGAAACCTTCACTATCTACATATCAAAGGGACATAAAGAAACACTTTAATCCCTACAGATCAAAGAAACATCTCTTCCTGCAGCATTCCAAGAAACCATAACTCCCTAACCCACTACCCTCTAGCCATATCAGGGAAAATTTTCACCTCTAGGGCTTCCAAATGGCACCTGCCCCTCACTCGGACCCTCATCCCCCTCCCACCAACTATCATTTCCCTGCCTAGGAAAGTTCTGTATAAATTCAAGTCCCCCCTTCCAGGAGTGGGCTGAAGTCTCTCTTCAGACCTCCACCATGGTGATGGGGGAGCTGAAGTCTGTTCTTCAGACCCCCTCCATTGGGAGAGCTTCTCAATAAATTCTCTGTCTGTGGTCATATCAGTCTCTGTGTCACAGTGAACGCCATTTTTCTCCAACAATGGACAAACTCCAAACAGAATAAACCCAAATAGATCCATACCACACCATATTATAATCAAACTGGTGTATGTCAAAGATAGAGAATTTCAAAGCAACAAGAGAAAAGCAACATGTTACATACAAGGGAGCCTCAATAAGATTAAATGCCAATTTCTCATCAGAAACCATGGAGGAAGAAGGCAGTGGGAAGACATATTTAAAGGGCTGAGAGCAAAAAAAACGCCAACCAAAATATCTGTATCCAGCAAAACTCTTTCAAAAATGAGGGAGGGATTAAGCCATGTCCAGCTAAACAAAAGCTGAGGGACTTCACCACCACTAGACCAGCCCTACAAGAAATGCTAAAGGGAATTCTACTGGTTGAAATGACAATAGACAATGGACTGAAACCACATGAAAAAATCAGGATCTCCAGTATGACAATGACATGAGTAAATATAAATACCAGTTCAATTGTATTTTTGATGTGTAACTCCACTTTTTACTTCCTATAGGGTCAAAAAAAGGCAAATGCATAAAATGTAATATTAAATCAATGGTTTTGAACTTACGATGTATAGATATGCAATTTGTGACAAGTGTTACTTAAATGTGGGAGTACAGAGAGGTAAAGGAACATAGTTTATGTATGCTATTGAAGTTAAGTTGGTATTCTAAGCAAATAAGGGGAGCAGATGTGGCTCTGGTAGTTTGAGTGCCCACCTCCAACATGGGAGGTCTTGGGTTCAATTCCTGGTGCCTCCTAAAAAAGAAACAAGCAGACAACAAGCAAAAACAATGAGCAAACAGACAAGGGAGCCATCTTGGGTGGGGGGTGGGGGAGGGAGGATGAGTTGGAGAAAAGGAGAACATGTAAATCCATAGAGACAGAAAGTAGAGTACAGTTTACTAGAGGAGGCTGGGGCAATGGAGGATTAATATGTAATACATACAGAGTTTCTGTTTGGGGTGAAGGGAAAGTTACAGTAACGGATGGTGGTGAGCGTACTGCAACACTGTGACTGTCATTAATCCCGCTGAATGTTATGCTTGGGAAGGGTTGGGCTGGGAAGATATGTTGTACATATATTTTCATAATTAAAAAGAAGAAACTAAAGAGCTAATGACAATTAAATGCAATGCATGACACTAGATGGGATCTAGGAATGGAGGAGAAAAAGAAAAAATTGGAATATAGAATCTAAACTTTATATCAATGTTAAATTTCTTAAACTGACTTAAATGCACTTAAAGTGATTGCATAGATGGGCATCCTTGTTCAGAGGAAATATGCCTAGAGATATTATGTGTCTAAGGAGTAGGATGTGTGCAGCCTACTCTCACGAGTTCAGAAGGTAGGTAGGTAGATGATAGATAGATAGATAGATAGATAGATAGATAGATAGATAGATAGATAGATAGATAGATAGATAAAGAGATCTTAATAGATAAATAGATATAAAGAGAGAAAGAAGGAAGGAAGGGAGGGAGGCAGGGAGGGAAGCAGGGAGGCAGGAGGGAAGGAGAAAACTGTGTGTGTTAGCAGTTCTGGGTGTCTGGGGTTGGAGGTATGTTGGAGTTCTCTGTAAGGGGTTTGTATTATTTTTATAGCTGTCCTGTAAGTTTGAAATTATTTCCAAAGTAAAAGTTTTTTTAAAAGGATTTGGAGGTAAAAGAAGAGGATCAGAATGATCCTTTCTCCCAACTTCTACAACACCCTCCCACTAATTAAAAAATTTATATAATTGTATAAAATTATATAATTAACACTCCAAAGAACACTAAACCCATGCCACAGAATGATTTAGGGGTAATTTATCAATCAGTTAATATAGAACATCCTTTGTAAACAATGTACTGGTGTCACCATAACTTTACTCTGGTATTAAATGACAACTCCTCATTTGGATATTGATGAAACCTTGGCCAGGAGTAGCTAAATCAGATCACTTCCAGACCCAGCTGCCGCAGTCCTATTTCAGAGCCTCAGCTCCTACCCCCATCCTCTGTCTCTTCTAATTCACAGCATCAGTGGCCCCCTGCCCCGCCTCATTCCACCACCACCCCTGAAGCCTCAGTCAACAATTTCCTATGGCCTAGAATAAAGTGCAGACTCCTTCAGAACTCCAAGGGAGTGAAGCCCAGCTCCCTGGTCCAAGTTCATTCCTCCTCTCCAGCTCTTCTGTTGGGTTCCCTCCCACTGCTCCTTATCCTCCAGCCATTGTGGATCACTTGCCCCTCCCCAAACATGCTTTGTACTTTCCCACTGGGCTCTACTCCTGGTCAACTCCCTGCTCTGGTTTATTGAGCATTTACCAGTGTCAAGCCCAGGGCTTCACTGTCCTTCTCTCCAGGTGACACAAAGTCAGCCATTTGTTCTGATGAGATAACGTCCCTACACCTTTGGATCTACTACCCTCTGTGGTGGATGTTAGAAAGTCCACTGGGTTAATCATTTTCCTCTTGGAACTAAGTGACCTTTATTGGTGTTGCCTCACAGAGTGTCAGTCCTGGCCCAGGCCCCTCTGCTTCGTCATTGTCCTATGGGTTGTCCATGCCCAAGCTTCTGGGTCCCCAGGTGGCCACCCCCCAGACTTAACACTCCATGTGTTAAGCTCATGTGACAGAGAACTTTCTGATCCTGTATCTGCAATTGCTTGTATTTCTAGCTCTAAAGTAAAGACTTTTCATCTCTTAAAAAAAAAATAAAAAGACCACAACATCAACTCGTTTCTGAGTTTCTAGCTCCTGGGCCTCCCCTACAGATTTTGGACTTGCCAGCCCCCACCATGCTATGTGCCAACTCCTTAAAATAAATGTCTGAAGTGTAATACATATACCCTGTTGGCTCTGTTTCTCTGGAGGTTCCTTATTGATACAGAGAAATAGTAGGTGAGCACCTTGCAAATAAGAAACCAAAATAGATAAGCAAACTAAATAAGTTAAATTCTATTACAACCATCCAAGGTCCAGGGGGAAAAGACACTTTGGGAAATTCTGATGACCAAGCTCAAGATAAAGGGGAGGAGGAATCAATAATAATCTTAATAATTTATATTTATTAAGCATGTCCTATCTGCTGATATTGTGCTGAGCACTTTACAAACATATTGTGTTTAATCCCTGTAAAGGCAGATACTATTATTCTCATTTTACAAATGAAGACACAGGCTCAGAGAGGAAAGTGATTGGTCCATGTCCTGTGTATAGTAAGTGGCAGAGCTGAGATGCAGGCCCTTGGTGTCCACCCCTGGAACTCCTACTCTTAACCACGACTTCTCAGTGACTCTAGTGGAACCCAGATGATGGTTTGTGAGGCTGCGATGGAAACGTAGGCACAGTTAGAAGTCAGAAGTAAAGTTGGAATCTCCATAGTCATTACTCAGCGAAAACAAATGGAGACAATGCAGAAGGCAGGACCATGAAACCAAGTAGGATACGCTTATTACTCAGCAGGCACGTCTGTGCATTTCTCTTTGCTTTTAGAATCCATTTCTGTTCTGTAGATTTTGCAGAATGAAAGCTCGGCTCCCAACATTCTGACCCATGGACATGACTGGACACTTAGATTTGGGGACGTGCTAGGAGGACCCGAGACAAACTGCTACCTTTAAAGCTTTGTGGTCCTCCGGGACATGTGAGCAGGGTCTTTTCATGCTGGTACTTAGAGTAGGTACTTGGAATGCCTTCTCCCTGGAGCAACCTACCTCCAGGCCTTGTATGTGCTTGTATATGAGGATGCATATGCACACACACACACACACACACACCCTGAAACTCCTCCCTGCCCCCAAGCACTCTCCATTCTCTAGGATGTAGATTCTGGGGTGAGCGAAAAAGATGTTGCAATGCCTTTGCTCTTTGTTATGCCCTTATCTGCAATTCTGAAATTCTCGGGCAAGTCTTCGAAAGGCAACGTCACAAGAGTTCATCTGTAGATTACACAGGATAAAGGGACTGTAAACATACCCCATCACCACTAGGATGACTTTATGACCTTCCTGCATCACACAGAGCCTCAGAACTTTTGGAGGCTGCTGTGCTCCTGGAAGGTTTGGGCCCAGGACTCTGCCTGTGAAGAGGGAAGTCGTTTACCACATTCACTCACAACAAGAACGACCAAGAGCTAAGTAATCAATAGCGCTTCTGCCCTGCTTCTGCCCTGGGACCTAATTAGACCTGACACTTAAAATTCACTGTGAATTTCCTCTTTCGCCAAATTTTCAATGTGTGCCAGGTACTATGCTAGGAGCTGGAGCTAGAAACCCAAGTTAGAAACGGCTCCTATAAGGAGCTGTCTCGTCAGCAGAGATAAACTCAAAAACAGGCAGGGGGAATGTGCTCTGGCCGGGGAAGCACAGGTGGCTGAGGAAACGCTGAGAAGGGCAACTGCATAGTTTTGCTTTTGGGGCTACTGAAGAGTAGGTTGTTGTTGAGATCATTCCTAGTACCCAGTTAGGGAAGTGCTTTCTTTTCATACCAATGCCAGTAGTTCATAGCCCTCCCCTCCGGACTTCCCCAGCCCCTTGGATCAGGTTGGAGCTGCTTGTTACTCAACTAAGGCAGCAGGAGACACATAGTTCACCCTCTGGCTAATCTGTGGGACCCTCTGCGGGGATTCAAAGCTGTCTTCCTTGAATCTCCATGGCATTTTGCTTCCACTTTTACCAAGTCCTCATTTTATTCCATCTTGTATCCTAGTCAGCACTTTGCATAACTTTCTCTGCTCCTAGACTGTAAGGCAGAGCTTATGGGCAGGGTTTCAGCTTTGGAACCACTTTATCACCCAAGTGTCAGTCCCACTGCCTTACCTTACAGGCCCTCAGTAATCAGTTCTCCATGCGTGTGACTTCCCATCTCCTTTGCTCTCGGCCTCATGTCCAAGCAAGTGCTAAATTAGATGCCTGTCAGACCCAGCTGCCACGGTTCTATTTCAGAACCTCAGCACCTACCCCCATCTTCTAATTCACAGCATCAGTGGCCCCCCTGCCCTGCCCCATTCCACCACCACCCCTGATGCCTCAGTCAGTAGTTTCCTATGGCCTAGAATGAAGTTCAGACTCCTCAGCCCTGTCTTCCGGACTCTAGGGGAATGACCCCAGCTCACCTAAGCTCATTCCTCCTCTAAAACGAACGTTAGAAAACTCATTGGTTAATCATATTCCTCTTGGAACATTTATTGGTATTGTCTCAGTTTATCAAAGCAAAGGATAAAGTGTCAAGGACAGAATTAGGAGGAAGTGGCTGAGATACTGGCCATCTTGTCAGATGCCAAGAAATGCCAAAAGAAAATCATGGTAATGATGTAGCAGTTTCAGTGGAAATAATCACTATATCCAAGTTTAGTCCCAGCACTATAAATATAGCCTGTACATTCTAATGATCTGATATGCTTGACCCGGGGTATGGCCCATGGCACCCTGGGGTTCCCAAGAACTTTTCAGGGGAATTTTTGCGAAGTCTAAACATTTCCATAATAGTTATTTGAACTTTTCACTCTCATTCGTAAGTATACAGTTTTCCTGAGGCCACATGGCATACACTACAGCAATGGATTGAATGCAGAAGCAGGTATAAGAATCCAACTCTTCTATTAAACCAGATACTAAAGAGGGTTTTGCTAAAAGAAAAAAATATGATCTATGATAGCATGTAATGGTCTTATTGCTATTAAATTGACTAATGATTTTTCTAATATGATAAGTACTGATAGCTATAACCCACATTAGCAAAAGCAAACGGGTCCCGCGCCGAAACGTGTGAGAACTGCTGTCCCAGGCAAATGATATGACTGTCCTTTCCTTCAGTCAGCTTAAACAATCGGTCACCCTCCTCCTGCCCCAAGCTGCTGGGGAAAGCATGACTTAAAACCTACTTTTTAAAAAAGCATTTTCCAACTTAGCCAGAGCCACGGCTATTTGGGAACCACAACTGTTCTTGGGCTCCTTGAAAGACCATGGCTCCTTGAAGCGGGCGGGGCCAACACGCCTACGCTAACGAATGACGTCACAGAGCGCCGTGAAGCAGCCCTGGGAGCACTGCATTCTGGGATGCGGGGCTGAAGATGGCCTCGGCCAATGACATGGGGCTGCGTCACAGGGGGCGCCGTTCCCAAGGTGGCCTAGCCGCACATCCCAGTGTGGCACGAGACCCGGGGCTGCCAGCTGTGCTAGGTTTCATGACCGTGGCCTCAGTCCCGCAAGAACCGGGAGGAGGTCCCGCTGGGCTGCCGCGCCCAGGCGCTGGCCCGGAGGCCTATCATGGTGGACTACTACGAGGTGCTGGGCGTGGCCCGGCAGGCCTCTGCTGAGGCCATCAAAAAGGCGTACCGGAAGCTGGCGCTCAAGTGGCACCCCGACAAAAATCCCGAGAACAAGGAGGAAGCGGAGAAGAAATTCAAGCAAGTGGCCGAGGCATATGAGGTGTTGTCAGACGCCAAGAAACGGGACGTCTACGACCGATACGGTGAATCAGGAGTGAATGTTGGCGGCTGTAGCGGGCCCTTCGAGGACCCTTTCGAATACGTCTTCACCTTCCGTGACCCGGCCGAGGTCTTCCGGGAGTTTTTCGGTGGCACGGACGCATTTTCATTTGACTTCTTTGGAGACCCGCTCGAGAACATTTTTGCGGATCGGAGAAGTTCCCGAGGAAGCAGTAGAGGATCCGTACCTCTTTTCTCTACCTTCGCTGAATTTCCAGCTTTTGGGGGTGGTTTTTCTTCTTTTGATACGGGATTTACTTCCTTTGGTTCCCCGGGAAATGGGGGCCTTTCTTCCTTCTCCATGTCCAGTGGTAGCGGTGGGACGGGCAACTTCAAATCCATGTCGACTTCCACCGAAATAGTAAATGGCAAAAAAATCACCACCAAGAGAGTCGTTGAGAATGGTCAAGAAAGAGTGGAAGTGGAAGAAGATGGAGAATTAAAGTCACTGATAATAAATGGCCAAGAGCAATTGCTGCACCTTGACACCAAGTAGTTCCAGTTCCCATTTGGTTTATGGTACATTTTGAGGAATAACAGGACATTTTTTTGAAGATTGGGAGTGAGCTCTACTTTCAGAACAAGTGTACTCAAGAATTTATAAACAGTTCTTGCAAGCCCCTGTTTCTTGTTATTGTTGGGACCACATGAATAGGACCTATTCATCTTTAAAACTGTTGTAAATATCTGTAGGCATTTTGCTGTTTATTAAACTTAATCCGGAGGCAGCTGGTGATTATTTCCTAGGACAAAATGTTCACAGCAGCCTAAACCTTGCCTTTCATTTTGTTTGAAATGTAAGCCAGGTAGTTCATGTGCTGTGAAGTTAATATTGCCAAGATGAATGGCTTTAGTTCAACTTTTTGGTACTTGGTAGTGAAAATAAGAATATCTTAGTGATAATACTTCTAGGTTAAGATAAAGGCGACTTTTAGTTGCACACAAATATTGGTAACGTAGTAAAAATTGACAGTTTAATGTTAAGCATGAGTTTTTAAAGATAAATCTGGCAAAATGGGTATATTAATTTCTTATGTCTGCTGTAACATTACCACAAACTTGGTGACTTAAAACAACACACATTGTCTTAAAATTCTGGAAGTCACAAGTTTGAAATTAATTTCATTAGGTTGAAGCCAAAGTATTTGCAGGGCTACACTGCCTCCCTTATATTTTCCAGCTTCTAGCGCTGTGTTCCTTGGCTCTTGCCCCCTTCCTGGACTAATGTAGCATCTTAGTTTAGTCTTTACATTGCCGCCTTCTCTGGTTAAATCTCTGCCTCTTACGAGGACAATTGTGATTATAGTGAGGCCCACCCAGATAATCCAAGATAATCACCCCGTTTCTCAATCCTTAGCCACATCTGCAAAGACTTCTTTGCTGTAAGATAGCATTTATAGATACCAGGAAGTAGGATGTAGGTATTGGCTGTGGGGGTGGGGGGGATGGGGGGGGAATAGCCTGCCACAGTGGGTCTTTGTCATTTGCCTAACACATGGAAATGAATATATGCAATAAATGCATGGATTTGGTGCATTCAAGAAAAATCTGAGATTGGGAGTCTATACCAAAGAGGAGAAAATGGAGACTAAAGACATTCTAACATTAAGAAAAAAATTAACATTGAAGGCCTGTGAAGACTTCTGCAGTACAAAAGAAAATAAACATCCTGAAGATTTGGGGTTACAAATAGGAAGTATATTATAGGAAACAAGAAATTTTTAGAAAAGACATATTTGAGTATGAAACTTGAAAAAGGAAATAGTAGGGATGAAACTAAGATATAGGCTGAGATGAAAATCAGCTGAACAGACTCAGCACTCATAAATAGCCGCTCAGGTCAGAAACTTGGGTACTGGCGCCCTGTTAAATAATCCAACAAAATGACTCGTCCAGTGCCTCTCAGATTTCCCCGAGTTTCACCTTCTAAACCACCTCCCTCTATCATCATTGCATACCCTTCACTTCGGATTTGGCTCTTGGACAGCACTCATATATTTGTTACCGGTCTCGCATACCCACAATCACAGACCTATACCACCTGATGCCACTGATTGCAACTTCCAAGGCTCTAGCCCAGAATACTGTTTGAGTTGAGGAAAATGGGGCAAAATTCTTAAGTGAATCCCTCATGGCTGGTTAGTGGCATTTTCAAGACTAGTCAGTTCTGACTTAAAAGCAGTAAGAAATCAATGGTGGTGATGACTCAAAAACTTAAGGCAAATCAGATTGCTAGCCTATACCCAACTTAGTTCTGCAACTATGGGTCAATCTGGAAGTGTGACTAAAACACATAAGGCTACGAGATAATCCACTGCCATGCATGGGATGTATCCCACATCAAATTAAGTTGGCATTTGAAAGCCAGGTGTTTTAAGATATGTTTCACCAGCAAAATTGAGAGTGGAACATACACACATCTGAGAAAGTAATGTTCTTTTGGCAAAATTTATGTCCCCAATGAAAACCTTTTTGGGTATGACTGCCTTGGCATAATCCACTACTAAGTGACAAAGTGTCCCATCCACCATGGTCATCGCCAAGGAAAGACTTGTTTAAGACATAAAAACAAGCAACGGAACTGGACACACAACAAATGCAGCATGTTCTTGTTCTTTAGCAGAAAGGTTAGGTGCTCCAAATGCCTTGTTAACAAACTAGAAAAATGTGAGATTGGGTTTGGATACCTTTTCGGTGTGCTTAAAGTCTAAGCTGCATGGAATGGCACACAAAAAATACACAGTGGGCACATAAAAAGATGCAGCCACTGCTGTCCTACAGGGGCACATGGAATCCTTTAAAACTGCTTGAAATTAAGAGATTCTAAGTTCCCTAGGCAGATGCTTTTTGTGCACTAACTGTGCTAGAAGTATCACAATAAATCAGACTACCAGAGCTTTTAAAATATGAGTTTATTGACTTGCCAGGCAGGGTTGAGAGTATGTGTGAGGGTTTTTAAAGTGGTAGGTGATTATGCTAATTAAGGGTTGAAGATTATCACGCATAAAGGACATTTGCATCTATAGAGTTGGTTAAAATAAGTCACAAGCTTCATTGGTCAGGAAAGGGTCTTCAGTTGGCTTCAGTAAGGGTCTAGCAGGTCATGTATCTTTAATAGCTCTGGCTAGTCATATAACAGTTGAGATTTAACAGAGCGTTCTTTCTTTTTTTTTTTTTTTTTTTTGAGGTACTGGGACCAGAGATTGAATGCAGGACCTTGAACATGGGAAGCCAGCACTCAACCACTGAGCCACACTAGCTCCCCAAGTGCACTCATTTTTAATAAATCCTAGGTTAGTGCTATTGCAGATCTTAGATATATCCACTGAACATTTACAAATGTTGTTCATATGGTGCCCAATGTTCTAGACACTAACTACATATTACTACTGAACAATTGAATTAGTCCACATTGAGATATGCTGTAAGTGTAAAATATGTACTAGATTTTGAAGACTTAGTATGAAGAAAAGACAATGTAGAATATCTACTTTTATATTGAATATATGATGTCTGGATAATATTTTATGTATTTGGAAAAATTATTAAACATTTTTTACCTTTTTTAAACATGTCTACTAGAAAATTTTAAATTACATGTGTGGCTTGCATATATTTCCATGGACAATTTTGTACTAGACCACAAAAAAGGCCAATTAAGATATTATCAAAAGCAGTGAGTTCACACTCAAAAGATTTTCTAATAATAATCCAAAATAATTAGGAAAAAAGAATGGAAAGGCCAAAAGTCTCAACTATATGTAAATTAAGAAACACCCTCTTAGGTACCCATTAAATGAAAATGGAAATTTAAAAAATGAAATTTAAATTCTCTTTAAGAACAATGAAAGAGAGAAAAGTATGCCAAAACCTAAGGGAAGGCAAGCGGATTTGGCTCAACGGATAGAGCATCTGCCTACCACATGGGAGGTCCAAGGTTCAAACCCAGGGCCTCCTGACCCATGTGGTAAAGCTGGCCCACGCACTGTGCTGATGCACTCAAGGAGTGCTGTGCCATACAGGAGTATTCCACACATAAGGGGGCCCCATACGCAAGGAGTGCACCCTGTAAGGAGCTGCCATGTGAAAAAAAGTTCAGCTTGCCCAGGAGTGGGGCGGCACACACGGAGAACTGACACAGCAGATGATGCAACAAAAAGAGACACAGATTCCTGTGCTGCTGACAAGAATACAAGCGGACACAGAAGAACACACAGCGAATGGACACAGGGAGCAGACAACTCAGGGATGGCGGGGTAGGGAAGAGAAGAGAAATAAATTTTAAAAATAAAATCTTAAAAAACCTAAGGGGCATAGAAAATGTTTTATTTATAGCCTTCAATACTATAATGTTTCAATGCAAGAATAATAATTAACAACAGAAAAAAAATTAAGGAAACAGAAAAAAAAAAGAGCAGAAAGAATAAACAAATCCAAATGTTATTTCTTTGAGAAGACCAATAAAATAATTCAATCTGTCATAAGTCTTTATCTTAAGAAAGAAAGATATGTACCAAACATATGAAGACTTAGGTCTTTCATCATAGAGAAAAATAACAAAAACTACTTAAAGGAGTCTACAGTAAACCAAATCAAATGAGTAAGGGTGACAATATCTCAAAAAAAATGTTTAATGGGACAAAAATACTGTAACTATCATGTAAAATGAATTAAGATTTTCAAGTAAATGATCTTTTATGCACCAAGTGAATTGACACCAACATGTCTATAGGAAAAGCAAAAACACATGCAGACATTTTCATATACAGTATTTTATTTGGAGACTTTAACCTACAAATACAAGTCTACAAGAGATAAGGATGCCAAGATAAACAGGAAAATAACTACTGAGATTGAGTTGTTGAGACTGCAAAGGGTCCAGGTGGCTCCAGGACTACAAAGCTTGTGGATCCTTAAGGGTAAGTGGGGCAGACAACAAATCTCCAGAGGAGAAACCTTGTCCACCAGGGCAATATTTAAACTGTAGTAATAATAATGGCAATAGATAATATTTATTGGGTGATTTATTTATTGGGTACTGATTGTCATCAAGATCATCAAACTACGAAAAAGGCGGTGAAAATTTGAATCAATGCAGTTAACTCCAGAGAACATTTTTACATGGGTAATACTAAAAGAAAATACCAACAATTCATTTTAAATTCCTTTCTACCTTCAAACATTTTTACAAAGCTAACAGGTGCATATATATTTATAATTTAAAAATACATCAATAAAGGGAAACAATCAAGTCGAATAGATACTGCATGATTTGATAAAAAAGAATGGAGATTAGAGGAAGCCAAGACAGTGAAGAGTAAGTGGCTCCAAGAGTCAACTCATCCTATGGGGCAGTTAGTAATCACCCAAGCTATCTAAAGCACTGTTTGTGGGCCTCAGGAGACCAGAAGAGCATCCAGCAACATCCTTGGAAGTATGGAAGGAGGAGACTGCCCAGCTGCATAGAAGATTTCTGAGTAGAGCACTCCATGCCACAGAGGCCAGTGTCTGCAGCACAAGCAGCCTCAGGAGTTATTCTCTGGCTGGAGTTGGAAACCCAATTTCCCAAGAACAGGGGAGGAAGAAATGGAGTGGCACCAACTTCAGCTATGGATTAGTAAATTCAACTGGCTGAAGTATAATCCTAAGAACAGCTGAAGTTTGAACCTGTCCAAGTTGGAAAGAGGCCAATACCATTTTAACTCTATCCCTGGCATGAGGGGAAGCCTAGCTGACTGAAAATCACAGGGAAGTTAGGGACTGGCTTCTTTCCACCAAGCCTGTGCTAGCCCTAGCCTAGGCTCCAGCACCACCTCCAGCAGAGAGGAAGATGGTGGGACCTGCACTAGGCTCTCTAGACAACTGCAGGTGATTTCAACCAGCACAGACTTAATAGTCAGAAACCTGGGGCTGCATTCCTGCACCCCAAAAGGAGAAGAGAGGAGCTGGCTTTCTTCTGCCTCTCCAGGCAACTGCAGGCATTTTCAGCCCACACAAACTGGTTTGCTGAATGCCTTCAGTTGCATCTCCACCTCTGCCCCCCATAGGATAGAAGGGGGCTAGTGTTCCCTCACCCTCTCAGGTCAACTCCAGGTGCTTTTGGTCCGCACAAAACTTGACCATTGGATACCATGGCTCCACCTTGCCCAAACAGAACAAGAGAGGGACTGTTTTTGCCCAACCTCTCTGTAGGTGCTTTTGGCCCACACAGCCTGTTCTGGTACGTAATTGTGGATCCACTCTCAACCCCCAATAGGGAAGGAGAGAGATGGTATTTCCACAGCCTTCCAGGCATTGGCAGTCACTTTCAGCCTGCATGAACTGGACTGTAGGAGGCTTGAAGATCCACCCCCAACACCCAGTATATAGGAAGGGACCTGTGTTTCCTCAACCTCTCTAGGCAACAGAAGGCACTTTTGGCCTGCACAGACAGGACTGTTGGATGCCTGTGGCTCTAACCCCATGCCCTAATAGGATAGGAGATGACTGGTATTTTACCAGCCTCTCTGGGAATTGGCAGGTACTCTTGGCCTAAAGGGACTGAACTATTGGGTGTCCAAGAATCCACTCCCACCACCAAAAAGGATAGCTGGTGTTCCAGGGGGCTGGTGTTTCCTCAGCCTCTCCAGGCAATAGTGGGTACTTTCAGCCTACATGAACTGAACTGTTGGGTGTTAGTGGGTCTGTTACTACCGCCTAAAAGGCAGAAGGTACAGTACTCCCTCAGCCTCTCAGGACAACTGCAGGCATATTCGACCACACAGATTAGATTGTTAGGCACTCGAGAGGGCCCATCCCCACACCAGGCAGGCAGGCAGGCAGGGGGTACTGGTGCTACGTCAGTTTTCCTGGGCAACTGTGGTCATTTTGGACCCACATGGCATAGATTTGTACCCACAACTGTACCTCCATCCCTGCCCCAGGTAGAGGAGATAAGGGTGTGAAGCTTCATCAGTCTCTCTGGGCAATTTCAGACAGTCTTTTCATGGACAACTTGGACTATTACACCCCGCTGCAACTCTTCCCCTACCTATGGCAGAAGAGAAAGGTGGGAGAATCTTCAACAATTCCTGGGGCAACATGGGCAGCATCAGCCTCCATAGCTTACAGCACCAATTGCATCCTTGGCTCCTACAGTACAACCAGCAAGGAAGGAAAGACAAGAAAACCCTAAACTAAAGGAAGACACTCCATCCAGAATAAATACACCTAATAAGCCAGATGCACAGACACCAACTAAATGTTACAGTCCATACCAAGAAACAGGAAGATATGGCCCAGTTAAAGCAACAAGATAAGCCGGCAGATGACACAAAGGAGTTGAGACAACTAACCATAGGTGTTCAAATAAATCTCTTTAATAAATTCAGTGAGATGACTAAAGAGATTAAGGATATTAAGAAGACACTGGGGGAAGCGGACGTGGCCCAATGGACAGGGTGTCTGCCTACCACATGGGAGGTCCGCAGTTCAAACCCTGGACCTCCTTGACCCATGTGGAGCTGGCCCATGCGCAGTGCTGATGCACACAAGGAGTGCCATGCCACGCAGGGGTGCCCCCCGCATAGGGGAGCCCCACGTGCAAGGAGTGCGTCCCATAAGGAGAGCTGCTCAGTGTGAAAGAAAGTGCAGCCTGCCTGGAATGGTGCCGCACACAAGGAGAGCTGACACAAGATGATGATGCAACAAAAAGAAACACGGATTCCCAGTGCCGCTGGTAAGGATATAAGCGGTCATAGAAGTACACACAGTGAATGGACACAGAGAGCAGACAACCCGGGGGGGGGGGGGGGGGATGGGGAAGGGGAGAGAAATATTAAAAAAAAAAAAAAGAAGACACTGGGTGAGCACAAAGAAGAATTCGAAACCATGCATAGAAAAATAGCAGATCTTATGGGAATAAAAGTTGCAATAAATGAAATTTTAAAAAACACTGGAGTCATATAACAGGCTATTTGAGGAGGCAGAAGAAAGGATCACTGAGCTGGAAGACATGGCCTCTGAAAGTGAACATACAAAAGAATACATGGAGAAAAGAATGAAAAAATTTGAACAGGGTCTCAGGGAGATAAATGACAGCAAGAGATGTGTGAACATACATGTCCTGGGTGTCCCAGAAGGAGAAGAGAAAGGAAAAGTGGCAGAAGGAATATTTGAAGAAATTATGGTAGAATATTTCCCAACCATATTGAAGGACATAGATATCCATGCCCAAGAAGCACATCATAATCCCATCTGAATAAATCTAAATAGACCAATCTAGACACATACTAATCAGAATATCAAATAACAAAGGCAAAGAGAGACTTCCGAGTGCAGTGAGAGAAAAGCAATGCATAATATATAATGGATACCCAAAAAGAATAAGTGCTGATTTCTCATCAGAAACCATGGAGGCAAGAAGACAGGGGTATGATATATTTTATTTAAATACTTCAAGGAAAAAAAAAGGTCAGCCAAGAATTTTAGATCCTGCAAGATTATATTTCAAAAAAGAGGGCGAGTTTAGAATATTCACAGATGAACAGAAACTGAGAGAGTGTATAACAAAAAGACCAGCTTTGCAGGAAATACTGAAGGGAGTATTGCAACCTGAAAAGAAAAGACAGGAGAGAGAAGTTTGGAAGAAAGTCTAGAAATGGTGATTGTATCAGGAACAGTAACTAAAAGTGTCAAAAGAGTGGTAAAAAGAAAATGATAAATAAAACCCAAATGTCAAAATGGATGAAATAAGAACTGCTTTTACAGTAATAGCATTGACTATTAATGGATTAAACTCCCCAATCAAAAGACACAGACTGGTGAAATACATGAGAAAATATGAGACATCTATCTGCTGTCTTCAAGAGACCCATCTTAGACACAAGGACACTAACAGACTGAATGTGAAGAGTTGGAGGAAAAAAAAAAAAAAAGCTGGGGCAGCTATATTTATATCAGATGAAATAGAATTTAAATGTAAAACTGTTTCCTGTGCCGCTGACAACAACAGAAGTGGACAAAGAAGAAGACGCAGCAAATAGACACCGAGAACAGACAACTGGTGGGGGAGGAAGGGAAATAAATAAATAAATAAATAAATAAATCTTTTTAAAAAATAAAATAAAATAAATGCAAAACTGTTATTAGACACAAGGAAGGATATTACATATTAATAAAAGGGATGCTTCACCAGGAAGAAATAACAATCATAAATGTAAAGGCACCTAACCAGGATGCTCCAAGATACATGAGGCAAACACTGGCAAAACTGAAGGGAGAAATAGACATCTTGACAATAATGGCTGGAGATTTCAATACACCACTGTCAGTATTGGATAGAAGATTCAGGCAGAGGAGCAATAAAGAAACAGAGTTTGAATAATATAAATGGAATAAACCTAATAGACTCATACAGAACTTTGTGCCCCAAAACATGTAGGTATACATTCTTTTCAGGTGCTCATGGATCTTTCTCCAGGATAGACCATATGTTGAGTCACAAAGCAGATCTCAGTAAATTCAAAAAGACTGAAATTATACAAATTACTTTCTCTGATCATAATGGAATGAAGTTAGAAGTCAACAAGTGGCAGAAAAAGGGAAAATTCACATATACATGGAGATTAAACAACACACTCAAATAATCGGTGGCTCAAAGAAGAAATTTCAAGAGAAATCAATAAATATCTGGAGATGAATGACAATGAGAGCACAACATATCAGAAACTATGGGATGCAGCATAGGCAGTGCTTAGAGAGAAATTTATAGCCCTCAATGCTTACATTAAAAAAAGAAGAGCTAAAATCAGTGGCCTAACCACGCAACTGGAGGAACTAGAAAAAGAATGACAAGCTAATCCCAAAGCAAGTAGAAAGAATGAAATACCAAAGATCAGAGAAGGAATAAATGAAATTGAGAACAAAACCAAAAAAACAAACAAACAAAAAAACCCCAATAGAATTAGCAAAAGCAAACATTGTGTCTTTAAGATTACCAAAATTGACAGATCCTGAAATAGACTAAGAAAAAAGAGAGAAGGTGAAAATAAATGAAATAAAAAATGAAAACAGGAACATTATTAATGACCCTACAGAAATGAGAGAAGTCTTAAGAGATAACTCTGAACAACATTATGCCAAAACTCTAGACAATGTATACAAAATGGAAAAATTCCTATGGATGTACAAACAACCTACACTGAGCCTAGAAAAAATAGAAGACCTCAACAAACCAATCACAAGTAAAGAGATTGAAACAGTCATCAAACAGTCCCCAAAAATGAAAGACCCAGGACCAGATGGTTTCACAGGTGGGTTCTACCAAGCATTCAAGGAAGATTTAATAACAATCATACTCAAGCTCTCCCAAAAAAAAAAATTGAACAAGAAGGCATGCCACCAAACTCATTCTCTGAAGCCAATAGCACCCAAATACCAAAGCCAGATAAAGATATTATGAAAAAAGAAAATTACAGTCCTGTTTTCCTTGTGAATATGGAAGCAAAAACCTCAATAAAATACTTGCTAACTGATCAACACATTAAAAGAATTATTCATCATGATCAAGTGGCTTTTGTACCACACATGCAAGGGTGGTTCAACACAAGAAAATCAACCAGCATAACTCACCACATTAATAAATTAAAGATGAAAAATCACATGAACTTATCAATTGATGCAAAGAAGGCATTTGACAAAATATAGCATTATTTCTTGATAAAAATACTACCAAAAAATATATATATTTAAAAACTTCTACAAAAGAAAAGAACTGAAAGAAACTTTCTCTAACAAGATAAAGGCCATATAGAAAAAACCCACAGCTAGCATTGTATTCAATGGTGAAAGATTGAAAGCTTTCTCATTGAGATAAGGGAAAAGACAAGGAAGCCCACTGTCACAACTATTGTCCTATATAATGTTAAGGTTTTAGCTAGAGCAATCAGGCTAGAAAAAGAAATAAAGGCATCCAAATTGGAAAGGAAGAAGTAAAACTTTCACTATTCACAGATAATATGATCCTATATCTAGAAAGTCCTGAAAAATCTATAACCAAACTGCAAGAGCTAATAAACTATTTCAGTAGAGTGTCAGGATACAAGATCAATACACAAAAATTAGGTGATGTTTCGATATGATTATAATGCACGATATGAGGAGGAAGTCTGGAAAAAAAACCTTGACAATAGCAACTAAAAGGATCAAATATTTAGAAATAACCTTAAACAAAGATGTAGAGCACTTGTATTCAGTAAACTACAATGCATTGCTAAAAGAAATTTTAAGAAGACCTATATAATTGGAAGAACATTCCATGTTCATGGATTGGAAGACGAAATACCATTAAGATGTTAATTCTAGGTGGCAGACTTGGCCCAGTGGTTAGGGCATCCGTCTACCACATGGGAGGTCTGCGATTCAAACCCCGGGGCCTCTTTGACCTGTGTGGAGCTGGCCCATGGGCAGTGCTGATGCGCATAAGGAGTGCCCTGCCATGCAGGAGTGTCCCCCGTGTAGGGGAGCCCCACACGCAAGGAGTGTGCCCCCGTAAGGAGAGCTATCCAGCGTGAAAGGAAGTGCAGCCTGCCCAGGAATGGCACTGTACACACGGAGAGCTGACACAACAAGATGATGCAACAAAAAGAAACACAGATTCCCGTGCCTCTGACAACAACAGAAGCAGACAAAGACGACGCAGCAAATAGAAACAGAGAACAGACAACTGGGGTGGGGGGAGAGAAATAAATAGATAAATAAATCTTTTTTAAAAAAAGATGTTAATTCTACCCAAATTTATATAGAGATGCAATCCCAATAAAAATTCCACCAGCATTTTTAAGCAAATGGAAAACACAATTGAATTTTTCTAGAAGGGCAAGAGGGCCCAAATAGCCAGAAACATCATAAAAAGGTAAAGTGAAGTTGGAGGGCTCCCACTCCCGGATTTGAAATCATAGTACTCAGCTACAGTGACTAAAACAGCAGGGCATAAAGAGAGACACACAAACCAATGGAACCAAATTGATGGTTCAGAAACAGACCCTCATATCTATGACCAAGTGATATTTGTCAAGCCAGTAAAACTCACCCAGCTGGGGCAGAGCAGTCTATTCAACAAATGGTGCTTGGTACTGGATATTCATAGCCAAAAGAAAGAAAGAAGACCCCTATCTCACACATTATACACAAATTAACACAAAATGGGTCAAAAGCCAAAATACAAAAGCAAGAACCATAAAGATCCTAGAAGAAAATGTAGGGAAACATCTTCAAGACTTGGTAGTAGGTGGTGGATTCTTAAACTTTATACCAAAAGCACAAGCAACAAAAGAAAACATGGATAAATGGGACCTCCTCAAACTTAAACACTTCTGTGATTCAAAGGACTTCACCAAGAAGGTGAAAAGGCAGCCCACTGAATGGGAGAATTATTTGGAAACCACATAACCAATAAGGGTTTGATTTCCATTCTACATGAAAAGATCATACAACTCGATCATAAAAGGGCAAGCAATCCAACTTAAAAATATTTAAACAGACGTTTCTCCAAAGAAGAAATTCAAATGGCCCAAAAGAACATGAAAAAAAAATGTTCCATAACACTAGCTATTTGGAAAATGCAAATCAAAACAACAATGAGCTATCATCTTACACTGCATAGAATGGTCATTATTTAAAAAAACAGACAACAATGAGTGCTGGAAAGGATGTAGAGAAATAGGAACATGCCTTCACTTTTGGTGGGACTGTAAAATAGTGCAGCCTCTGTGGAAGACAGTTTAGCGATTCCTCAGGAAGCTAAGTATAGAATTGCCATATGATCCAGCAATTCCTCTACTAGATATATATGCAGAAGAACTAAAGACTATGACACAAACAGCTTCACACTGATATTCATAGCAGCAGTATCATAATTGCCCAAAGATGGAAATAACCCAAGTGTCCATCAAACAAAGAATGGATAAACAAAACAAGGTATATACATATGATGAAATACTCTGCTGCAGTAAGAAAAAATGAAATTGGGACACATGTGATAACATGATGAATCTTGAAGACATTATGCTAAGTGAAATAAGCCAGATGCAAAAGGATAAATATTGTCTGGTCTCATTAGTATGAACTAAATGCAAAGAATTAACACATGGAGTTAAAACCTAGAGAATGGCTATTAGGAGATAAGAGGAAGGTTGAGAAGAATGATGCTTAATGTCTGTAGAAGTTTTAATTAACTTGACTGTAAAAGTGTGGAAATGGATAGAGTTGATGGCAACACATTACAATTAAGAGCAGCTGGTTTACAAATGGTATTGTGGCTGAAAAGGGTAGTCTGGAGACGTAAAAGTCAGTTGAAAGAAAGCTAGAGAATAATCAAGGGACTGAATAACACAGTGAACCCAGAGGTGGATAATTGTGGTTGATGGTACAGTTGCAAAAGTGTCCTTCTGTGAGCTAGAGCAGATATACATCACTATTGCAGGGTGGTGAGAATATGGAGAAGCATGGGAAAAATACAACTGGTATGACCTATGGACTGTACTTAACAGCAATGCTATTAATATTCTTGCATCACTACCAAAGAGATATTATGCTGATATTGGGGCAAGGGGGAGGAATGGAAAAAGTGTGCCAAATATACCTTATGGACCATGGATGATGGTATTAGTCTCATATCATCTCATAATCTGTAACAGATATTCAACTATGGTGTGATGTGTTGGTGAAGTAGTGTTGCATGGGAATTCTTCACATGATTGTTTTGTAATTTCTAAACCTCTGTAATAAAAATATATTTTAAAAAAATAAGTTGGGTTGGGGGAAAAATACATCAAATGTAAGATAGGGACTATAGCTAATGGCAGCATTCTGATGATGCTCTTGAGTATTTTTTAACAAATGTTTCACACCAATTCAAGGTGTTGTTGGTGGGATGATATATGGGACCCCTGTATGATGTTTGCATGTTTATTTTTGTAAGTTCACAACCTTTACTATACACATTGCTTATATATGTTCATGTATGAATAATATAGTTCGATAAAAATACATTTATAAAAAGAATGCAGATTAGGGTCCTTTATAATAATACACTAATAAAAAGAAGGAAGAATACAACTATAAAAGACCAAACATCATAGAAATATATAAATTCAGTGAGTAGGATGTAAATGGGCTGATTTCCCTATAAAAGTGGTAGTTTACTCAGTGGATTAAGAAAAAAAATCCAGTCCCCAAAAATCCTATTTCAAGCAAATAGCCCAAATACTGAGGGCTAATATAAGATGACTCAGAAATTATGTAAAGCGGCCATTTCTAGCAAGAAATCTTGGGATGGTGGGTGGGATGGTTTGGTGGTGTGCTCAGTCTCTCCAAAAACCCTTCACCTACTAAACTCATTTATCTTTCACACTGACCCCCTCTTCACTGGGTTCTTAGTTTGAACTCACTGATCCCACCACCATCCTTTGATGATTTCAGTGTCCCAACTAGAAGACCTACTTGACATGTACTTTCATAATGCCATCCCAAGTCTGAAAGAGCCCCACATTCTACTCCAGGGACCACCTCCTGGTCAGGGACCACCTGCCAGAAACCTCAGAAAACCTGCACTTCATTATTGCTTTCCCAGGTCACAAACCCCAGCCCTTCCTCTCTGGCATCATCTCACTTCCACTTTAACCTGTTCAACCTCTTTGAATCATCTACTTCCTTGGACTGCTGAGGTCCTCTGGTAACCTTATCTCCATGCCTTCCAAGGCAGGACCTGCAAATCTACCCTATTAACAAGTGTAATTTCCTGGTACCTTTTTCCTTCACTGAACACCTGCAAGCAACAATCCCCAGAGAGATCAGTCCCCCAGCGCAGCCAGGATGACAGTGCCTCTACCTTTGGACAGTCTTGGTTGAGCCACAACGTTCGTGTCAGTCAAATTATGGACCTTCACCCCTGCCTCTCCTTCCTCTCAGGGACCATGCCAAACCTTAACTACACTACTATAGACACTTTAATACATTATTCCCCCAAAGATTGTTGCAAGGGGAATGAGAGGTAGAAATCTTGAGAAAGATTGCTAGATAAGTAAGCTCTTCAATGAAAGTTTAAAAAAAAAATGTGCTCCCCCTGGAACCCTGACCAGGAAAAGGCACTCATACCCACCTGAGACAGTGGCTTTCTGTGGGCACAGTTTATGCCTCCAATGAAGACCATGTTGGGCATGATGGGCCTGGGGTAGTCCAGCACAAAGTCTCCTCTGAAGAGCCACACGGAAGCGTAACTGAAAATATCCACCACGGACACCTCTCTCTGAAAGAGCTCAGAGGCGAGGCTTGCAAAGGGCTTGAAAGAAACATCGCAAATATATTTCAGAGCCATAGGGTAGAGCATGTTCTTGACCCTTTGCAGGAAAGTCATGTGGTCTGAATTCATTGTTAACATCCTAGGAATATAGGAAGACGGGTTGGGACACTGTGTGCCCTCAAAATCTAAGTCACATGGAATCATGCGCAAAAAATGCACCACAGGAACTGACAGGTACTCAGCCAGCAATGCCCCACAGGGGAAAACGGGGTCTGTGAGAACCGCATCAAATGAGCTGGCATTCAGGGACCTGAGAAGGTCCCTGCTCTGCAGTAGCGCTGCACAAGACCTTTGAAAGAGTATAGCTATATTTTTCAGCACTGTTATACTTTTAAAAAATGTCTCCAGAAAATGTACTTGTTCAAAAGCTGTGTCTCTGTTGCTATTCATGAGATGATCAAACTCTTCTTGGGTGAACGGCGTGGGATAAGTTTTCAGAGTGAAAAAGTCGTCTCCTTTTATGTGCATATTCACCTCCGGTGCGAGGACGATGGCCTGGTGGCCTCTGGCGCTGAGCTCCTGCACGACCTTCCGCATGCTGAGCCAGTGGCTGCCCTCCACGGGCACCACCAGCACCTTCCCACCCTGGGCCCAGGGCCCGAAGCCCAGGAAAAGCAGCAGCCCCGGGAGCAGCCACCGGGGAACCTGGAGGCCGGTCGCCATCTCAGTAGAATCCGGGCTCGGCTGGCTCTCCCCTCAACCTGTGCCCTCTACCTTGGTTTCTTCACCTACTCTTATCACCGAGGCATTGAGCAAGATGGAGTGTGATTGGAGGACAGAACGCCCTCCTTAAGTTAATCATTATAGAAGAAACTTCTCCCTTTCACCTAGGGATGCACCCTTTTTTCTCCACAAAGGACAAGACCAGTCTTCCCTCTTTAAGAAACTCCCCTGAGCCTTCCACCCTCTCGGGTCCACGTCCTCGTCCACTTTCGTATTTTTAAACATCCTTGTCCACTCTTATTTTTCATCTACTTGCCCAATTTGCATGGATTGGTTTCATTTCCTCCCCTCCAGTCTCCTCTTGAACCATGGTCTCTCAGGTTGTGACTGAGTTCTGAGGAGTTCCTGATGCCTCATTCCCAACCAGGAATTCTCTGTGGGCCGTGACACCATCCTATCACTCTTGTAACTCTTTCCTCTGTACCTCTTAAAATCTATTACACTGAGGAGCGGGGGTGGAATGGGGAGTGAGGGTATCTGGGAACCTCGTATTTTTTAATGTAATATTTTGTGTGATCCATGTGTCTTAAAAAAAAAAGATTAAAAAAAAACCTATTGCACTGATTTAAGAAAGCCTACCCAGTAAAATTTTCACCTTAAAAGTTGATCAGAGCCAATTTGACTAGGTGTTTTCTAATTTGTAATCTAATGTTATTTCCAGGAAAACAATGTGGGTGTTTTTTCCTTGAAGAATTTCAAATAAAATTGTCTTAAAAATATAAAAAATAAATGTTGATGAGAGTTACAATACAAAGTTCAAAGTACGAAACTGGTTTTTTTAAAGATTTATTTTATTTATTTCTCTCCCCTTCCTCGCCCTCTCCCCACTGCCCCCAGTTGTCTGCTCTCTGTGTCCACTCACTGTGTGATCCTCTGTGTCCGCTTGCATTTCTGTCAGCGGCACCCAGAATCTGCGTCTCTTTTTTGTTGTGTCATCTTGCTGTGTCAGCTCTCTGTGTGTGCAGCGCCACTCCTAGGAAGGCTGCATTTTTTCACATGGAGTGGCTCTCCTTAGGGGGCACACTCCTTGTGCATGGGGCTCCCCTACACGGGGGACACTCCTGTGTGGCAGGGCACTCCTTGCATGTATCAGCACTGCTCACGGGCCAGCTCCACATGGGTCAGAAGGCCCTGGGTTTGAACCCTGGACCTCCCATGTTGTAGGCGGATGCCGTACCCATTGGGCCAAATCCACTTTCCTCTTGTGTCATCAAAACAGCTTTGTACTTTGTACTTTGGATTGTATTGGGAAATGGATGTTGCTCAATGGATAGAGCATCCACCTACCACATGGGATTTTGGGTGCCGCTGACAAGAATGCAAGCGGACACAGAAGAACACACAGCGAATGGACAGAGAGCAGACAGATGGGGGGAGGGCGGGAGAGGGGACAGGGAAAGGGAGAGAAATAAATTTTAAAAATAAATAAAAATAAGTCTTTAAAAAAAAAGATGACACAAGAAGGCATTATTGATGAGATGATATAATATTCAACTTCAGGGCACAGATGAGGCTCAAGCAGTTGATCGCGTGCTTCCCACAAGCATGGTCCTGTGTTCGGTTCCCCGTGCATCCAAAAAACAAACAAACCAAAAAACAAGCAACAAGCAAGCAAAATGAAAAAACCAACTCAGGAGAGCAGAGGTGGTATATGGCTGAGTGCTGACTTCCCACATAGGAGGTCCCAGGTTCAATCACCAGTCCAGTACTTCAGAACAAACAGACAAACAAAAAAGCAGTGACTTCACAAAAAACTTCTCTAATTATAACCCAAAATAATTGGGGGGAAAAAGGGAAAGGCCAAAACTCTCAACTATATGTAAATTAAGAAACAGCACCTTAGATACTCATTAAATAAAAATGGAAATCAAAACCTGAATTGAAATTCTCTTTATGAACGATGAAAGGGAGAGAAATGTATACCAAAACCTAAGGGGCATAGAAAAAATTTTATTTATAGCCTTCAACACTATAAAGATTCAATGCAAGATGAGATGATTAACAAAAAAAATAATAATAAGCTGAAATTAAGGAAAAACAAAGAGAACAGAAAGAATAAATTCCAAAAGTTGTTTCTTTGAGAAGACCAATAAAATAATTCAGTCTGTCATAAGTCGTTAGCTTAACATAGTAAGAAAAGGAGCAAACATATGATAGGCTTTGATCTTTCATCTTACAGAAAAATAACAAAACCTACTAAAAGGAGTCTAAGCGTAAACCAAACTAAATGAGTACAGGTGGCAATATCTCATAATTTTAAAAGAAATTGTACCTGGGAAGCGGATTTGGCTCAACGGATAGAGCATCCGCCTACCACATGGGAGGTCCAGAGCTCAAACACAGGGCCTCCTGACCTATGTGGTGAGCTGGCCCACACACAGTACTGATGTGCTCAAGGAGCGCGTGCCACACAGGGGTGTCCCCCGCATAGGGGAGCCCCACACGCAAGGAGGGCACCCCATATGGAGAGCCGCCCCGTGTGAAAAAAGTGTAGCCTGCCCAGGAGTGGCATCACACACACAGAGAGCTGATGCAGCAAGATGATGCAACAAAAAGAGACACTGATTCCCGGTGCCACTGACAAGAATGCAAGCGGACACAGAAGAACACACAGTGAATGGACACAGAGAGCAGACCACTTGGGGGGGCGGGGAAGGGGAGAGAAAGAAATAAAAAATAAATCTTTAAAATATATATATTGTACCTATCAACTATAATACATTATGAAAATTTTTGAGTAAATGATCTTTTATGAACCAAGTATATTGGCACCAACATGTCTAAAGGAAAAACAGAAATACACTTGTATTTGGAGAGCTTAACCCACAAATACAAGTCTACAAGAGATACAGATGCCAGGATAAACAAGAAAATAACTGCTGAGGTAGATTTGTTGAGATTGCAAAGGTTCTAGGTAGATGCAGGATCACAAGGTTCATGGAACCTTAAGGTTAAGTGGGGCAGACAGCCAGTCTCCAGAGGACACACCTTGCCCACCTGGGCAATATTTAAACTGTAGTAATAATAATGATAATATTTATTGGGTGATTTATTTATCAGGTACTGATTGTCATCAATGACATCGAGCTAGGAAAAAGGTGGTGAAGATTTGAACAAATGCAGTTAACTCCAGAGAACATTTTCACATGAGCAAACTAAAAGAAAACACCAACAATTCATTTTAAATGCCTTTCTACTTTTAAACATTTTTATAAATCTAATAGGTGCATATATATTTATAATTTAAAAATACATAAATAAAGGAAAATAATCAATAGAATATATATACTGCATGATCTGATCCAAAAAAATGCAGATTAGAGTCGTTCATAATAATGCATTAACAACAAGAAGGCAGAACACAACTATAAAAGACCTGACATCATATAAGTTATATAAATTCAGTATACAGGACATAAATAGACTGGTTTCCCTATAAAGGCAACAGTTTACTCCGTGCATTAAGAAACAAAATCCAGTCCCCAAGAACTATATTTCAAGCAGATGAGCCCCAATAGTAAGGGCTAATATAAAATGCCTCTGAAATTATTGGTAAAGCAGTCACTTCTAGCTAGAAAACATGGGTGGGCAGGATGGTTCAGTGGTGTGCTCAGCCCCTCCTCAGATCCTCTGCCTACTAGACTCATTTCTCTTCCACACTGACCCCCCCTTCACTGGGGTCTTAATCTGAGCTCACTGACTTCAACACCATCCTTTGATGATTTCAGTGTCCCAAGTGAAGACCCATGTGACATGCACTTTCATGATGCCTTCCCAACTCTGGAACAGCCCCACGTTCTACGCCAGGGACCAACTCCAGGTCAGGGACCATCCTGTCAAAAAGCTCAGAACCCTGGGGTGGTGCTGTCCACTCTACCTCTAGATCAGGAGGGGGCTTAGGTTCCACATGGATGATGGATGCAATTCCTCTGCTTGCAGTTGTTGGCACTCTTGATTCCCTGGTGTGGTGGTTGACCATTTTCATCTCCCTGTTAGGTGACCTGGGTAAGTTCAGTGAACCAGAAAGTAGGAGCTGCAACTCTGCTGAGGCTCGGGACCCAGCTGGCACACGGGCAGTCCAGAGATTCAAGTCCCCTGAGTATGCACCTTCCCTAGCACAAACCACAGGTTCAATAAAAGTGACAAGAGGCATGTATAGGAAGGTCACGTCTGAGTCCAGCTTCATCACACTCAGGAGCACAAATTCCAAAGGGCCCTCTGACATGGCACAGAACTCCAAGTCCAACTGCTATGACCATATACCCTGTGGATCCCCATAGGCTTCAGGAGAACCAGCACCTAGGGTTGTATCTACTTTGGCTCTCTCTGGGGTCTTGCTGAGATGTGCGTAAGTGTGGCCCCTCTGATGACCTCCTCTTTTTGGAAGACTCTCAGCCATATAAACTCATTTGTCTTTGCCATTTTCCCCTTTTATTCAATGACAAAAAGCAGTTTTTAACACTTGATCCAATATGTAGGCTGAGATATTCTGCTGCCCTGAGTTGACTCTTAGTGATTGGTAGTAATCCCTTGGCGCTAGGGAGCCTCTTCCCAGGAGTCAGGTCCCACGCTGGGGGGAAGATAATGCATTTACATGCTGAGTTTGGCTTAGAGAGTGGCCACATTTGAGCAACATAGAGACTTTCAGGAGGTAACTCTGAGGCACCCTGCAGTTCTAGGCTTAATTCATATTTCAGGCACACAGGCTCATAAGCATAGTCACCAGCATCAAGGGCTCATTGTTGGACCATCCTTCCTTGTTGGTCTTTGTCGTTGCACTTGGGGGATTATTGTTGTTCTATTGAGGAATACGACAGAGCTCCCCTGGGTAGGAACTCAGTACTCTCTCAGTTGATGTTTGTAACTGTAACTACTATAAAAATACCCAGCATATATCAAAACATTTTTATGTCCCCTATGCCTTGGAGAACTCCACAGAATGGAGGAATAAAATATGGGTTAGAGTGGACTTACTGATATTCTACTGTAAAACTACTGTGACTAGTAACAGAAGAAATTGTAGCATTGAGGAGGACAAAGTGACCACAGTAGTTGCTGAGGGCAGGGAGAGGAAAGAAGAGATGTGATGTGGGGGCATTTTGGGGACTTTGAGTTGTCCTAAATGATATTGCAATGTCAGATTATGGACTTTATATATCCTGCCTTAACCTACTGAATGTACTGGGGGCGAGTGTGAACTACAGGGTAAACTATTATCTATGTGGTGCAGCAGCGCTCCAGAATGTGTTCACCGAGTACGATGAGTGTGCCACAATGATGGAGGAGATTGTTGGAGTGGGAGGAGTGGGGGGGGAGGGGGTATATGGGAGCTTTTAATGTAACATTTTTTGTGTGTGATGTATATATCTTCAAAAAAATACAATTTACAAAAATGATGGGGTGGGGTGGGAAGCAGGCTATATGGGAACTTCTTATGTTTTTTGTTTTTTTAATGTTTTTTAATGTAACACTCTTTGTGATCTATTAACTTTAATTAAAAAAAAAAAAAGTTCAGGAAAGTGGCACGTCATCATTGCTTTCCCAGATCATGAACACCAATCTTCCCTCTCTACCATTGTCTCCCTTCTAGCTAACCCGTTCAACCTCTTTGAAATGTCTACTTCTTTGACTGGTGAAGTCCCCTTGTAACCATATCTCCATGCCTTCCAAGACAGGACTTCCAAGGCCTACCCTGTTACCAAGTGTAATTTGGTGGTTCCCTTTGTCCTTCTACTGAACACCTGCAAGCAACAATCCTCAGAGAGATCAGTTCCCCAGATGGATCTGTTATGCTGCTCTCACAGAGCAGAAGAAATCTACACAGCCATGATGACAGTGCATCCGCAAATGGACAGTCTTGGTGAGCCACACCATTCTTGCCAGTCATATTACAGACCCTCACCCCGGTCTCTCCTTCCACTCAGGGACCACGCCAAACCTTAACTACACTACTGTAGACACTTTAATCATGTATTTCCCCAAAGATTGTTACAAGAGAATGAGAAGTAGAAATTGTGAGAAAGATTGCTAGATAAGTAAACTCTTCAATGAGAATTTCTTTAAAAATGTGCTCAACCTGGAAACCTGACCAGGAAAAGGCACTCATACCCACCTGAGACAGTGGCTTTCTGTGGGCACAGTTTATGCCTCCAATGAAGACCATGTTGGGCATGATGGGCCTGGGGTAGTCCAGCACAAAGTCTCCTCTGAAGAGCCACACGGAAGCGTAACTGAAAATATCCACCACGGACACCTCTCTCTGAAAGAGCTCAGAGGCGAGGCTTGCAAAGGGCTTGAAAGAAACATCGCAAATATATTTCAGAGCCATAGGGTAGAGCATGTTCTTGACCCTTTGCAGGAAAGTCATGTGGTCTGAATTCATTGTTAACATCCTAGGAATATAGGAAGACGGGTTGGGACACTGTGTGCCCTCAAAATCTAAGTCACATGGAATCATGCGCAAAAAATGCACCACAGGAACTGACAGGTACTCAGCCAGCAATGCCCCACAGGGGAAAACGGGGTCTGTGAGAACCGCATCAAATGAGCTGGCATTCAGGGACCTGAGAAGGTCCCTGCTCTGCAGTAGCGCTGCACAAGACCTTTGAAAGAGTATAGCTATATTTTTCAGCACTGTTATACTTTTAAAAAATGTCTCCAGAAAATGTACTTGTTCAAAAGCTGTGTCTCTGTTGCTATTCATGAGATGATCAAACTCTTCTTGGGTGAACGGCGTGGGATAAGTTTTCAGAGTGAAAAAGTCGTCTCCTTTTATGTGCATATTCACCTCCGGTGCGAGGACGATGGCCTGGTGGCCTCTGGCGCTGAGCTCCTGCACGACCTTCCGCATGCTGAGCCAGTGGCTGCCCTCCATGGGCACCACCAGCACCTTCCCACCCTGGGCCCAGGGCCCGAAGCCCAGGAAAAGCAGCAGCCCTGGGAGCAGCCACCGGGGAACCTGGAGGCCGGTCGCCATCTCAGCAGAATCCGGGCTCGGCTGGCTCTCCACTCAGCCTGTGCCCTCTACCTTCACGTATCTTATCACCGAGGCATTGAGCGAGCTGGGGTGTGATTGGAGGACAGAAGGCCCTCCTTAAGTTAATCATTATAGAAGAAACACTCCCGTTCCCCATGGGCACACCCTTTCGTCTCTACACAGTCTTCCCTCTTCAATAAAACTCCCTGACCCCCACAGTCTTGGGTCCATGTCCTCGTCCACTCTGTCATTAGTTAACATCCTCATCCACTCTCTCATTTCTTAACATCCTCGTCCACTGTCTCATTTGTTAATGTTCTTGTCCACTCTTATTTTTCATCCACTTGCCCAGTCAGTGTGGATGCTGATTTCATTTCCTCCCCTCCACTGCCCTCTTCAACCACAGTCTCTAAGGTTGTGACTGAGTTCTGAGGGGATCATGATTATTCGTCCTCAACCACAAACTCTCTGTGGGCCAGGACACCATCCCATCGCTCCTGCAGGACTTTCCTTCGTGACTCTTAAAACACTATTACACTGATTTAAGAAAGCCTACTGAGTAGAATTTCACCTTAAAACTTGATCAGAGCCACACTACAAAGTACAAAATGCAAAGATGTTTTGATGATACATGTCATCATTATTGGTGAGATGACATAACACTCATACTTCAGGGAGTGGATGTGGCTCAAGCAGTTGAGCATCTGCTTCCCACATGGGAGGTCCCAGGTCCCATCCCCAGTGCATCCAGAATATGAACAAACATGCAAACAACAACAACAACAACAACAAACACAAGGATCTACCAAACAAAACAAAAGAACGAAGTAGGGGAGCCAAATGTGGCTCAGTGGTTGAACACCAGCTTCCCACATATGAGGTCCCAGGATCAATCCTCAATTCAGTACCTCAAATTATAATCCAAAATAATTAAGAGAAAAAAAGGGAAAGCCCTTTTTCTCCACTCTATGTAAATTAAGAAACAGCCTCTTAAATGAAAATGGAAATCAAAATCTGAAATTAAAATCCTCTTAAAGAACGATGAAAGGGAGAGAGATGTATGTCAAAAGCTAAGAGGCATAGAAAAGGTTTTATTTATAGCTTTTGACACTATAATGCTTCAATGCAAGATGAGATAATTAACAAAAATTAAGCCAAAATTAATGAAAGAGGAAAAAAAGAGCAGAAAGAATAAAATCCAAAGGTTATTTCTTTGAGAAGACCAATAAAATAATTCAATTTTCATATAGCTTTAGATTAAGAAAGAAAGATAGGGAACAAAGATATGAAAGACTTAGACTTTGATCTTTCATCTTAGAGAAAATAACAAAAGCTACTAATAGGAGTCTAAGCATAACCAAACCAAATTAATAAGGGTGACAATCTCAAAAAATTTTTTTAAATTTCAATGCAATGGAAATATTTTAACTATCATGTATAATACATTATGAAGATTTTTGAGTAAATGATCTTTTATGCACCTGGTAAATTGGCACCAACATGTCTAAAGGAAAAATAGAAATAGCAACATTTTGATAAATACACTTGTATTTGGAGATCTTAACCCACAAATATAAATCTGCACATGAAATGGATGCCTACATAAACAAAAAAATAACTACCAAGATTGAGTTGTTGGGAAACGGACTTTGGCCTAGTGGTTAGGGCATCCGTCTACCATATGGGAGATCCGCGGTTCAAACCCCGGGCCTCCTCGACCCGTGTGGAGCTGGCCATGCGCAGTGCTGATGCGCGCAAGGAGTGCCGTGCCACGCAAGGGTGTCCCCCGCGTGGGGGAGCCCCCACGTGCAAGGAGTGCGCCGGTGAGGAAAGCCCCCAGCGTGAAAAGAAAGTGCAGCCTGCCCAGGAATGGCACCGCCCACACTTCCTGTGCCGCTGACGACAACAGAAGCGGACAAAGAAACAAAAGCAGGCAAAGAAACAAGACGCAACAAATAGACACCAAGAACAGACAACCAGGGGAGGGGGGGAAATTAAATAATAAATAAATAAATCTTTAAAAAAAAAAAAAAGATTGAGTTGTTGAGGCTACAAAGGGTCCAGCTGGATCCAGGACCATGAGGCTCTTGGGGCTTACGGTTAAGTAGGGCAGAAAGTCAGTCTCCAGAGGACACACCTTGTTGACCTGGGCAATATGTAAACTGTAGTAATAATAATGGTAATTGATAATATTTATTGGGTGATTTATTGGGTACTGATTGCCATCAAGGTCATCAAGCTAGGAAAAAGGCAATGTAGATTTGAACCAATACAGTTAATTACAGACAACATTTTCACATGGGCAAACTACAAGAATATATCAATGATTTATTCTAAATGCCTTTCTACTTTTAAACATTTTTACAAATCTAATAAGTGTATATATATTTATAATTTATAAAGACATCAATAAAGGAAAACAATCAAGTAGAATAGATACTGCATGATTTGATCAAAAAGAATGGAGATTAGGAAAAGTCAAGATGGCAGAGTAACTAGCTCCAAAGTTCAGTTCCTCCTCCAGGGCAGTTAGTAATCACTCAGAGCCATCTAAAGCACTGTTTGTGGGCCCCAGGAGACCAGAAGAGCATCCAGCAACATCCTTGGAAGTATAGAAGGAGGAGACTACAGAGAAGATTCCTGAGTAGAGCACTCCATGCTGCGGAGGCCGGTGCCTGTGGCACAAGCCACCTTGAGAGCTATTCCATGACTGGAAGTGGAAATTCCATTTACCAAACATGGGAGAGGAAAACATAGTATGGCAGTGACTTCAGCTACTGATTAGTAAATTTGGCAGACTAAACTATAATCATAACAACAGCTAAAGTTTGAACCTGTCCAAGTAACAAAGAGTCCGGTAGCTGCCATTTTAGCTCCGCCCCTGGCATGAGGAGAAGCTCGGCTGATTGGAAATCACAGTGCTGGTAGCGACCAGCTTCTTTCCATCCAGACCTGATTGTAGTTCTTGCCTAACCCCAGTCCTACCTCCGGCAGGGAGGAAACTGGGACGACCTGCACCACCTCTCTAGGAAACTGCAAGCTACACAGCAGAGGCTGATCATCCTACTTTAGTGCCACAAGCCACCTCAGGAGCTGTTCTGTGGCTGGAGTTGAAATCTCCATTTCCCAAAAACAGGGAAGGAAGAGATAGTTGACCAACAACTTCAGCTACCGATCAGTGGACTTGGCTGGTTAAAGTATAATCGTAGGAACAGCTAAAGTTTGAACCTGCCCAAGTTGGAAAGAGGCCGGTAGCCACCATGTTGACTCCATCCTCGGCATGAGGGGAAGCCTGGCTGACTGAAAATCATAATGAAGGGACTGGCTCCTTTCCACCAAGATCCAACTGCTGCCCTGCCTAGGCTCCAGCACCACCTCCAGCAGAGGAAGCTGTTGGGACCTGCACTAGGCTCTCCAGGCCACTGCAGGTGCTTTTGACCAGCACAGACTGAATAGTCGGACACAGGGGCTGCATCCCTGCATCCCAATAGGATAGGAGAGGAGCTGGGTTTCCTCGGCCTCTCCAGGTGACTGCAGGCATTTTCAGCCCACAAAATGGGTTTGCTGAGTGCCTTCAATTCCATCTCCACCTCTGCCCCCTCCCCACCTTAGAAAAGCAGAGGGCTAGTATTCCCTCAGCCTCTCAAGTCAACTGCAGGCACTTTTGGCCTGCACAAACTTGACTGTTACACACTTGTGGCTCCACCCTCACCCACGAAAGGACAAGAGAGGGAATGTGTTTCCCAGCTTCTCTGGGTAACTGCAGGTGCTTTTGGCCCACACAGCCTGGACTAATGGGTACTTGTGGATCTACCCCCAGCCCCAATAGGAAAGAAGGGGCTCATGTTTCCATAGCCTTTCCGGGCAATGGCAGACACTTTCGGCCTGCATGGACCAGATTGTGGGATGCATGAGGATCCACCCCACCACCCAGTAATATGGGAGAGGGCTTGTGTTTCCTCAGACTTTCCAGGCAATGGAAGGCACTTTCAGCCTGCACAGACCAGACTGTTGGATGCCTATGGATCCAAACCCATGCCCTAATAGGATAGAAGGAGGCTGGTGTTTCCTCAGCCTCTCTGGGCAATGGCAAGTGCTCTCAGCCTAAAGGGACTGAACTAATCTGTGTTCATGGTTCCACCCCCACCACCCAATAGGATAGGAGGATGCTGGTGTTCCTCAGCCTCTCCAGGCAATGGTGGGTACTTTTAGCCTACAGGGACTGAACTGTTGGGTGTTGGTGGATCTGCTCCCACCACCTAAAGAGTGAAAGGGATAGTACTCCCTCAACATCTCAGGGCAACTGCAAGCATATTTGACCACACGGATTAGATTGTTGGGCACTCCAGAGGGTCCATCCCCACTCCCAGTAGGCAGGAGACAGCTGGTACTATGTCAGTTTACCTGGGCAACTGTAGTCATTTTGGACCCACATGGCATAAATTTCTACCCACAACTGCATCTTCATCCCTGCCCCAGGTAGGGAAGGAAGGGGTGTGAAGCTTCATCAGTTTCTCTGGGCAATTACAGACAGACTTTTCCTGCACAGCTTGGATCATTACACCTTGCTGCAGCTCTTCCTTACCCATGGCAGAGGAGAAAGGTAGAAGCTTCATAAATTCCTGGGGCAATGTAGGCAGAGTAAGCCTCCATAGTTTACAACACCAATTACATCCTTGGCTCCTACTACACAACCAGCAAGGAAGAAAAGACAAGAAAGCCCTAAACTAAAGGGAGAAACTCCACCCAGAAAAAAATATGTCTAGTAAGCCAGATGCAAAGACACCAACAAAAAGTTGCAATCCATACCAAGACACAGGAAAATATGGCCCAGTTAAAGGAACAAAATAAGCCTGCAGATGACATAAAGGAGTTGAGACAAATAATCATAGATGTTCAAACAAATCTTAATAAATCCAATGAGATGGCTCAAGAGATTAATAATATTAAGACAACGTAGGGTGAGCACGAAGAAGAATTTGAAAGCATACATAGAAAAATAGCAGATCTTATGGGAATAAAAGTTGCAGTAAATGAAATTTTAAAATACCCTGGAGGCATATAACAGGAGATTTTAGGAGGTAGAAGAAAGGACTGGTGAGTTTGAAGCATGGCCTCTGAAAGTGAACATAATAAAGAACATATGGAGAAAAGAATGGAAAAAAATTGAACAGGGTCTCAGGGAATTAAACGACAGAAGGAGATGTGCAAACATACATGTCAGGGATGTCCCAGAAGGAGAAGAGAAGGGAAAAGGATCAGGAATATTTGAAGAAATAATGGTAGAAAATTACCCAACCCAATTGAAGGACATAGATATCCATGTCCAAGAAGCACACCATACTCTCATCTGAATAAATCCAAATAGACCAACTCCAAGACACATAGTAATCAGAATGTCAAATGCCAAAGATAAAGAGAGACTTGTGAGAGCATCAAGAGAAAAGCAACTCATAACATATAAGGGATACCCAATAAGAGGAAGTGCTGACTTTTCATCAGAAACCATGGAGGCAAGAAGTCAGAGGTATAATATATTTTATTTAAGATACTTCAAGAGAAAAACTACCAGCCAATAATTTTATATCCTGAAATGTTATCTTTCAAAAGTGAGGGATAGCTTAGAATATTCACAGGTAAAAAGAAACTGAGAGAGATTATAACAAAAAGACAAGTTTTGCAGGAAATACTAAAGGGAGTGTTACAGCCTGAAAAGAAAAGACAGGAGAAAGAGGCTAGGAAGAAAGTCTAGAAGTGATGATCGTATCTGTAACACTATCTAAATGTGTCAAAGAGTGGTGAAAATAAAATGACGGATAAAACCCAAAGGTCAGAATGGATGAAATAAGAACTGCCTTGCAATAATAACATTGACTGTTAACAGATTAAACTCCCTAATCAAAACACACAGATTGATGAATGGATAAGAAGCTATGAGCCACCTATATGCTGTCTGCAAGGACTCATCTTAGACACAAGACCACTAAAAGATTGAAAGTGAAAGTTGGAAACAGATGTCCACACATGTAGTAACCAAAAAAACAGTGGGGTAGCTATACTCATATCAAATGAAATAAACTTTAAATGCAAAACTCTTAATAAAGACAAGGAAGGACATTAAATATTAATAAAAGGGATGATTCACCAGGAAGGAACAACAATCATAATTGTAAATCACCTAATAAAGATGCTCCAAGATATATGAGGCAAACACTGGCAAAACTGGAGAAATGGACATCTCTACAATAATAGTTGGACACTTCAATATACCACTCTCAGCACTGGATGGCAGCAGATCAATAAAGAAACAGAGAGCTTGAATAATATGATAAATGGACTAAACCAAATAAGCATATACAGAACACTGCAACCTAAAACATCAGGATACACATTTTTTTCAAGGGCTTATGGATCTTTCTCCAGAATAGACCATATGTTGGGTCACAAAGCCAATCTCAATAAATTCAACAAGTTGAAAAGCACTTACTCTGATCATAATAGAATAAAGTTGGAAGTCAACAGGCAGGAAAGGAAAAATTCACTTACATATGGAGATTAAACAACACACTCTTAAATAATCAGTAGGTCAAAGAAGAAATTTCAAGAGAAATCAATAAATATCTTGAGATGAATGACAATGAGGACAAAACATATCAGAATCTAAGGGATGCAGCAAAGGCAGTGCTGAGAGGGAAATTTATAGCCCTGAGTGCTTACATTAAAAGAGATGAAAGCGCTAAAATCAATGACCTAACCACATAGGTGGAGGAACTAGAGAAAGAACAGCAAACTAATCCCAAAGCAAGTAGAAGGAATGAAATAACAAAGATCAGAGCAGAAATAAATGAGATTTAGAACAACAACCAAAAAAAAAATAGAATTAGCAAACCAAAAGTTGTGTCTTCGAGAAGATAAACAAAACCAACAGATCATTAGCTAGACTGACCAAGAAAATAAGAGAGGAGATGCAAATAAATTCAATAAAAAATGAAAACGGGAACATTACTACTGGCCCCACAGAAATAAAAGAGATCATAGGAGGCTACAATGAACAATTTTACGCCAAAAAAATAGACAATGTAGATGACATGGAAAAATTTTTATAGGTGTACATACAAACTACACTGACCCTAGAAGAAAGAGAAGGCCTCAAAAAAGCAATCACAAGTAAATGATTGAAAAGTCATCAAACAGCTCTCCAAAATGAAAAGCCCAGAACCAGATGGCTTCGCAGGTGATTTTTACCAAGTATTCAAAGAAAATTTAATACCAACCTTACTCAAGCACTTCAAAAAAACCCTTGAACAACAAGGAATACTACCAAACTCATTCTCTGAAGCCAATCTCACCCGAATATCAAAACCAGATAAAGATATTATGAAAAAAAGAAAATTACAAACCCATTTTCCTAGTGAACATGGGTGCAAAAATCATCAATAAAATACTTGGTAATCGAATCCACCCACACATTAAAAGAATTATTCATCATCATCAGGTGGCTTTTATACCAAATATGCAAGGATGTTTCAACAAAAAAATCAATCGGCATAATTTACCACATTAATAAATAAAAGAGGAAAAATCACACAATCTTATCGACTGGTGCAAAAAGGCATTTAACAAAATACAACATCCTTTCTTGATAAAAAATACTACAAAAATATTTTTTAAAATATTCCAAAAGATAGGAATTGAAGGAAAGATTCTCTAACATGATAAAGGCCATGTAAGAAAAACCCACAGCTTGCATTGTACTCAATCGTGAAAGACTGAAAGCTTTCCCACTGAAATTAGGGAAAAGAAAAGGATGCCCACTGTCACCACTGTTGTTCAATATAGTGCTAGAAGCTCTAGCTAGAGCAATCGGGCAAGAAAAAGAAATAAAAGGAATCCAAATCAGAAAGGAAAAATCACACTTTCACTATTCACAGATGATATGATCCCATATCGAAAAAGTCCCAAAAAATCTACAACCAAGCTCTTAGAGCTAATAAAAGACTTCAGTAGTGTCAGGATACAAGATCTACATGCGAAAATGAGTGTTGTTTCTATACGATTGTAATGCACAATCTGAAGAGGAATTCTGGAAAAAAATTTCCATTTACAATAGCAACTAAAAGAATCAAATATTTAGGAATAAACTTAACCCAGGATATAAAGCACTAGTATTCAGGAAATTATAATGCATTACTAAAAGAAATTTTAAAAGACCTTTTTAAAAGACCTAAATAATTGGAAGAACTTTTCATACTCAAGGATTGAAAGACTAAATACCATTAAGATGTCAATTTTACCCAAATTTATATACAGATTCAATGCAATCCCAATAAAAATTCCACCAGCATTTTTAAACAAATGGAAAACACAATTACAAAATTGCTGGAAGGGTAAGAGGATCCAAAGCCAAAAACATCTTAAAAAGGAAAAGTGAAGATGGAGGGCTCTCACTTCCAGACTTGAAATCAAAGTACCTACTTACAGTGGTGGAAAAAAAAAAAAGAGCAGGGTAATGACATAAAGACAGACACACAGATCAATGGAACTGAATTAATGTTTCAGAAATAGACCTTCACACCTATGGCCAGGTGATATTTGACAAGCTGGTCAAACCCATCCAGCTGGGATAGAATAGTCTATTCAACAAATGACACAAGGAAAACTGGATATCCATAGCCAAAAGAAAGAAGATCCCTATCTAATACCTTATACAAAAATTAACTGAAAATGGATCAAAGGCCTAAATATAAAAGCAAGAACCATAAAGATCCTAGAAGAAAATGTAGGGAAACATCTTTGAGACTTGGTGGTAGGTGGTGGCTTCTTAAACCTTATACCAAAAGCACAAGCAACAAAGGAAAACATTGATAAATGGGACCTCCTCAAACTTAAACACTTCTGTGATTCAAAGGACTTCATCAAGAAGGTGAAAAGGCAGCCCACTGAATGGGAGAAAATATTTGGAAACCAATACCCGATAAAGGTTTGATTTCCATTCTACATAAAAGATCATACAACTTGACCATAAAAGGGCAAGCAATCCGATTTAAAAATGGGCAAAAGATTTAAACAGTCATTTCTCCAAAGAAGAAATACAAATGGACAAAAAGCACATGAAAAATATGTTCCATAACACTAGCTGTTGGGGAAATGCAAATCAAAACAACAATGAGCTATCATCTAACACTGCATAGAAGGGCCATTTAAAAGAAGAAAAAAAAATAGACAACAATAAGTGCTGGGAAGGATGTGGAGAAATAGGAACACTCCTTCACTGTTGGTGGGACTGTAAAATGGTGCAGCCTCTGTGGAAGGCAGCTTAGTGGTTCCTCAGGAAGCTGAGTATAGAATTGCCATATGATCCAGCAATTCATCTACTAGGAATATATCCAGAAGAACTAAAAACTACGACACAAACAGACAGCTGCACACTGATGTTCATAGCAGTGTTGTTCATAATTGCCAAAAGATGGAAACAACCCAAGTGTCCATCAACCAAAGAATGGATAAATAAAACAAGGTATATACATACGATGGAATACTATGCTACAGTAAGAAAAAAGGAAATTGGGCATGTGATAACATGGATGAAAGTTGAAGACATTATGCTAAGCAAAATAAGCCAGACACAAAAGGACAAATATGGCATGTTCTCATTAGCATGACCTAAATATGAAGAATAAACACATGGAGCTAAAAACTAGAGTATGGCTATTAGGGGATAAGAGGAGGGTTAAGAAGAACTACTTGTTCTTAATGTCTGTAGAAGTTTTAATTAACTTGACTGTAAAAGTGTGGAAATGGATAGAGTTGATGGTAGCACATTAAAATTAAGAGCAGCTGGTTTATAAATGGAATTATGGTTGAAAAGGGTAGTCAGGAGAAGTAAATGTCAATTGAATGAAAGCAAGAGACTAATCAAGGGACTGAATAACACAGTGAACCCAGAGGTGGATGAGAATTGCGGGTGATGGTACAGATGCAAGAGTGTCCTTCTGTGAGCTAGAGGGGGTATACATCACTATTGCATGGTAGTGGGAATATGGAGCATCATGGGAAAAATACAATTGGTATGACCTATGGACTGTACTTAACAGCACTGCTATAATATTCTTGCATCATTGCGGAATAGGTACTATGCTGATAATGGGGACGGTATGGAAAAAAATATGCCAAATGTACCCTATGGACCATGGTTTATGGTAATAGTCTGATGATATTATCTCATAATCTGTAACTTTCAACCATAGTGTGGTGTGTTGATGAAGGAATGTGGCATGCGAATTCGACACAAGTGCTTAATTGTTTTGTAAGTTCACAAACTCTGTAATAAAGACATATTTTTATAAAATAGGCTGCGTTGTGGGGGAAAATGTACCAAATGTAAGTTAGGGACTATAGCTAATAGTAACTTTTTGACAATGCTTTTGTATAGTTCATAACAAATGATTCACAAAAACACAAGGTGGTGGTGGTGGGGTGAAAAATGGGACCCCTGTATGTTGTTATGCATGTTTATTTTGTAAGTTCACAACTTTTACTATACAATTATTGTTTATGCATGTTTGTGTATGAATGACATCTTCTAATTTAAAAAAACGTATTTTAAAAAGGATGCAGATTAGAGTCCTTTAAAATAATACATTAATAAAAACAAGGAAAAGCACAACTAAGAAGGACATAATCTCATAAAAAGTAATAAAAATTCAATGAATAGGTTGTAAATGGGCTGCTTTTCCAATAACAGTGGTAGTTTATTCAGCACATTAAGAAACAAAATCCAGTCCCCAAGAATCCTATTTCAAGCAAATAACCCAAGTACTGAGGGCTAATAAAGATGCCTCTGAAATGACTGATAAAGCAGTCGTTTCTAGCTAGGAAACTTGGGGTGGGGTGGGATAGTTTGGTGGTTTGCTCAGCCCCTCCTAAAACCCTTCGCTTACTAGACTCATTTCTCTACCACACTGATACCCTCTTCACTGGGTTCTTAACTTGAGTTCACTGACCCCACCACCACCCTCTGATTTCAGTGTCCCAAGTAAAAAAATCTATTGGACATGCACTTTCTTTATGCCTTCATAGATCTGGAACATCCCCAGGTTCTACTCCAGGCACCAGCTCCAGGTCAGGGAAAAAACCCTGTTAGAAAAGCTCAAAAAAGTTGCACTTCATTATTGCTATTCAGGATCATGAACCCCAGTCTTTCCTGTCTAGAATTGTCTCACTTCCACCTAACATGTTCAACCTCTTTGAAACGCCTTCCCTTTGGACTGCCGAGGTCCCCTTGTAACCACATCTCCATGCTTTCAAAGGCAGGACCTCTAAAACCTACCCAGTTAACAAATGCGATTGCTGGCTCCTACTTCCTTCTATTGAACACCTGAAATCAACGTTCCACAGAGGGATCAGTTCCCCAATGGATCCGTTTTGCTGCTCTCACAGGACAGAAGAAATCTACACAGCCACGATGGCAGTGCCTCTGCAAATGGACCGTCTTGGCTGAGCCACACCGTTCTTGTCGGTCAAATGACAGAACTTCACCACTGCCTCTCCTTCCTCTCAGGGGCCATGCCAAACCTTAACTACACTACTGAAGACACTTTATTAATGTATCTCCCCAAAGATTATTGCAAAGAGAAAGAGAAATCGTGAGAAAGCTTGCTAGATAAGTAAGGTCTTGACAGAAAGTTTTTTAAAAATGTGTTCCCCCTGGAGTCGTGACTGGGAAAAGGCGCTGATACCCACCTGAGACAGTGGCTTTCTGTGGGCACAGTTTATGCCTCCAATGAAGACCATGTTGGGCATGATGGGCCTGGGGTAGTCCAGCACAAAGTCTCCTCTGAAGAGCCACACGGAAGCGTGGCTGAAAATCTCCACCAAGGACACCTCTCTCTGAAAGAGCTCAGAGGCGAGGCTTGCAAAGGGCGTGAAAGTAATATGGCAAATACATTTCAGAGCCAGAGGGTAGAGCATGTTCTTGACCCTTTGCAGGAAAGTCATGTGGTCTGAATTCATTGTTAACATCCTAGGAATATAGGAAGACGGGTTGGGACACTGTGTGCCCTCAAAATCAAAGTCACATGGAATCATGCGCAAAAAATGCACCACAGGAACTGACAGGTACTTAGCCAGCAATGCCCCACAGGGGAAAACGGGGTCTGTGAGAACCACATCAAAGGAGCTGGCATTCAGGGACCTGAGAAGGTCCTTGCTCTGCAGTAGTGCTGCACAAGACCTTTGAAAAAGCCTAACTGCATTTTTCATCATTGTCATACTTTTAAAAACTCTCTTTAGGAAATGTTCTCGTTCAAAAATGAACTGACTCTGGACTGTGATGAGATGATCCTGTTCTTCCTGGGTGAATGGCGTGGCATAGGTTTTCAGGGTGAAAAAGTCGTCTTCTTTTATGTGCATATTCACCTCCGGTGCGAGAACCACGGCCTGGTGGCCTCTGGCGCTGAGCTCCTGCACGACCTTCCGCATGCTGAGCCAGTGGCTGCCATCCATGGGCACCACCAGCACCTTCCCACCCTGGGCCCAGGGCCCGAAGCCCAGGAAAAGCAGCAGCCCCGGGAGCAGCCACCGGGGAACCTGGAGGCCGGTCGCCATCTCAGAAGAATCCGGGCTCGGCTGGCTCTCCACTCAGCCTGTGCCCTCTACCTTGGTTTCTTCACCTACTCTTATCACCGAGGCATTGAGCAAGATGGAGTGTGATTGGAGGACAGAACGCTCTCCTTAAGTTAATCATTATAGAAGAAACACTCCCTTTCCCCATGGGCACACCCTTCTGTCTCCACACAGTACAAGGCCAGGCTTCCCTCTTCAACGAACTCCCCTGACCCTACCACCCTCTCGGGCGCATGTCCTCATCCACTTACTTATATGTTAACATCCTTGTCCACTCTTTTTTCTTTTGTCCACTCATTTTCAAACATTCTTAAACACTATTTTCTAACATGCTTGTCCACTGTCTCATATGTTAACGTCCTTGTCCACTCTTATTTTTCATCCACTTGCCCAATCAGTGTGGACACTGATTTCATTTCCTCCCTTCCACTCCCCCCTTGAACCACGGTCTCTCAGGTTGTGACTGAGTTCTGAGGGGATGATGATGCCTCGTCTCCAATGACAAACCCTCCCTTGGCCATGACACCACCCCATCACTTTACAACTCTTTCCTCTGTGCCTCTTGAAACTCTGTTACACTGATTTAAGAAAGCCAACTCAGTAAAATTTTCCCCTTCAAAGTTGATCAGGGCCACACCAGAAAGTACAAAATACAGAGCTGTTTTGATGACACATGTCATCATTGCTGATGAGATGACTTAATACTCATACTTCAGGCAGTTGAACATCTGCTTGCCACACGGGAGGTCCCAGGTTCAGTACCCAGTACATCCAAATAACAAAAACAAAAACCAAAAAACAGAAAAACAAGCAACTAGCAAACAAAACAAAAACATGAACGCAAGGGAGCCAACGGTGGCTCAGTGGCTGAGCGCCGGCTTCCCAAATACAAGGTCCCAGGTTCAATTTCGGCACCGGTACCTTAAAAAAAAACCACAAGTCTAACACCAGTAACTTCTCCCCCAAAAATTCTCTAATTGCAATCCAGAATGATTAGGGGAAAATAATGGAAAAGACAAAAGTCTCTACTCTGGATATTAAGAAATACCTCCTAGACAATGCACTGAATAAAAATGGAAATCAAAAACTGAAATTAAAATTCTCTTTAAGAATAGTGAAAGGGAGAGAAATGCACACCCAAACCTAAGGGGCATAGAAAAGGTTTTATTTATAGCCTTCAACACGATAATGCTTCCAAGCAAGAGGAGATAATTTTTGAATTTTAAGCTGAAATTAATGAAACAGCCAAAAAAAAAAAAAAAAGAGCAGAAGGAATAAATCCAAAAGGTGTTTCTTTGAGAAAACCAATAAAATAACTCAATCTGTCGTCAGCCCTTAGCTTAAGAAAGAAAGACCTTGGCGCAGCGTCCAGCCCGCACGCCAGCCCTGCGCCCGCGCCAAGGTCCCCGCCTTCCCCGCGCCTCTCGCCCGCGCCCCTGCGCGCCCGGACGCCCGCGCGGCCAGGACTCGCCCCCGTGGGCGGCGGGGAAGGCGGGGCTGCTCCCGACGTGGACCAAGCCGGGCTCGGGCGGAGCGGCCTCGGCCCCGCGCCTGAGCGCCCACCCGCCCTGGGGACCTTCCCCGACTTGACCTGCGGTTCCGGCTCTGAGTGCTCGGTGAATGGGAGGCGTTTGGAGTTGTCGGCGCGAGACCACGGGAGGTAATGTTGCTGGGTTTCCAGTGGCGGGGGGAGAGGGGAGACACCCAGAAGTGGAGGGCTTTTCTGCCAGAAACTATGGCACCAGTGGCCTGGGCGACAGACGTCTGTTCGGAGAGGCGTCCGCCAAGGATCGAATCATCCATTTCGTTGTGGGAGGCTTATCATCTTTACTGCTTCTGGTAACACTGATCAGGGCTTTTGTTTCCCTCAGCTACCTCCAAAACCACTGAATGTATTTGTTGCCTTCTGCATCGCTTTGAGCAGCATTTCTGCCTGCATACTTATCTACTGGTATCGAAGAGGAGACTTAGAACCGAAATTTAAAATCTAATTTACTAGATCTTATTTTCTATCATCATGTTATGCATATGTGCAAACTTCTACTTCCATGATTTGGGAAAATGAGTCTGCCAAGGAGAAAGACTTATCAGGCCTCTTCAAAGCGATATGTTAGGACTGTGAAGAAGAGTTGGATAAGGTATCCTGAAGAATTTCCTGCAGGAGTCTAATACATGATTTTCATGTTAAGTGTAAGTCTCAATTCCCTCTTCCAGGCGAGACATCATAGGTCACTTTGCTTTTTTCTGTTAAGGAGCTGATATTGATAATGTTGCACTTAAACAGTCCACTCTTAAAGCTCAAACAGTACAAGTAATTTTGACTTTTGAAATCTGAAAAAATTTTACAATGTAATTGCATGGTGAAGAGGCTATATAACAGTCTTCCATTTTAAGACAAATATTCTTTTATTTCTGTTAAACTCAATATACAATTATCATTCCCTGAGCAACCAGCTTTTGCTTATAACTACAACTTTATTTCACACTAACAAAACACAGTGAAAAGACAACTTTGATTGTGAAGGTCTAATTACAAGAGTAAATGAAATAATTTATACAAGGTTAAAAAAGACATAGAGGTGGCGGACTTGGCCCAGTAGTTAGGGCATCCGTCTACCACATGGGAGGTCCGCAGTTCAAACCCTGGGCCTCCTTGACCCGTGTGGAGCTGGCCCATGCACAGTGCTGATGCGCACAAGGAGTGCCGTGCCACGCAGGGGTGTCCCCCGCGTAAGGGAGCCCCACATGCAAGGAGTGCGCCCCATAAGGAGAGCCGCCCAGTGCGAAAGAAAGTGCAGCCTGCCCGGGAATGGTGCCGCACACATGGAGAACTGACACAACAAGATGACACAACAAAAAGAAATACAGATTCCCGTGCCACTGACAACAACAGAAGCGGACAAAGAAGACGCAGCAAATAGACACAGAGAACAGACAACCGGGGTGGGGGTGGGGCGAAATAAATAAATAAATTAAAAAAAAAAAGACATAGAGCACACATTGAAAGACTGACTTCCATCTTTCATCTTAGAGAGAACAACAAAAGCTGCGAAAGGAGTCTAAGCATAAACCAAACCAAATGAGTACAGTGACAATCTCAAAATTTTTTGAAAAAAATTTTAATGAGATGAAAATATTGTACCTATCATGTATAATTCATTATGAAGTTTTTGAGTAAATTAAATTTTATGTACTAAGTAAATTGACACCAACATTTCTACAGGAAAAACAGAAATAAGTGCAGACATTTTGATAAATACCTTGTATTTGAAGAGCTTAACCTATAAATAAAAGTCTACAAGAAATAACAGATGCCAGGATGAACAAGAAAATAACTGCAGAGATTGAGTAGTTGAGACTGCAATGGGTCCAGGTGCATCCAGGACCACGAGGCTCATGGATCCTTAAGGTTAAGTGGGGCAGACAGCAAGTCTCCAGAGGACACACCTTGTCCACTGGGCAATATTTAAACTGTACTAATGATAATGGTAATTGATAATATTTATTGGGTGATTTATTTATCAGGTACTGATTGTCATCAAGATTATGGAGCTAGGAAAACGGCAGTGAAGATTTGAACCAATGCAGTTAACTCCAGAGAACATTTTCCATGGCCAAACTAAAAGAAAATACCGGCAATTCATTCTGAATGCCTTTCTACTTTTAAGCATTTTTACAAACCTAACAGGGACATGTATATTTATAATTTTAAAATACATGAATAAAGGAAAATGATCAAGTAGAATAGATTTGCATGACTTGGTCAAAAAGAATGGAGATCAGGGGAAGCCAAGGTAGCAGCAGAGTAAGGCGCTCCTAGAGTCTGTTCCTGCTACAGTGCAGTTAACAATCACCCAGAGTTATCTAAAGCATTGTTTGGGTGCCGCAAGAGACCAGAAGAGCATCCTGCAATATCCTTGGAAGTATGGAAGGAGGAAACTGTCCCTCTGCAGAGAAGTTCTGTGAATAGAGCACTCCACAGCGCAGAGGCCAGTGCCGGCAGGGCAAATTGCTTCAGGAGTTATTCCGCCGCTGGAGTTGGAAACCCTATTTCCAAAAACGGAAGTGGAAGACAAGGTGTGGCAGCGACTTCACCTACTGATTATTAACCTAATTCACTACGTTAATAAATCAAAGTGGATAAATCCCATGATCTTATTGATTGATGCAGAAATGGCATTTAACAAACATACTTTCTTGATAAAAAATACTACAAAAATATTTTTAAAACACTGCAAAAGATAGGAATTGAAGGAAACTTTCTTTTAAGATATAGCCCTTGTAAGAAAAAGCCACAATTAGCATTGTACTCAAAGGTGAAAGACTGAAAGCTTTCCCAGTTGAAATTAGGGAAAAGGCAAGGATACCCACTGTCACCAATAATGTTCAATACAGAGCTAGAAGCTGTAGCTAGAACAATCAGGGAAGAAAACGAAATAAAAGGCATCCAAATCAGAAAGGAAGAAGTAAAACTTTCACAATTCGAAAATGATATGATCCTATATCTAGAAAGTCCTGAAAAATCTAAAACCAAGCTATAAGAGCTAATAAATGGGGCGGCCGACTTGGCCCAGTGGTTAGGGCATCCTTCTACCACATGGGAGGTCCGTGGTTCAAACCCCGGGCCTCCTTGACCCTTGTGGAGCTGGCCCAGTCCGCAGTTCAAACCCCAGGCTTCCTTGACCCGTGTGAAGCTGGCCCATGCGCAGTGCTGATGCACACAAGGTGTGCCCTGCCACGCAGGGGTGCCCCCGTGTAGGGGAGCCCCACGCACAAGGAGTGTGCCCATAAGGAGAGCCGCCCAGTGCGAAAGAAAGTGCAGCCTTCCCAGGAATGGTGCTGCCCACATGGAGAGCTGACACACCAAGATGATGCAACAAAAAGAAACACAGATTCCCGTGCCGCTGACAACAACAGAAGCGGACAAAGAAGATGCAGCAAATAGATACAGGAAACAGACAACTGGGGGGGGGGGCAGAGAAATAAATAAGTCTTTCAAAAAAAAAAAAAGAGCTAATAAATGATTTCACTAGAGTGTCAGGACACAAGATCAATATGCAAAAATTAGTGATGTTTCTATACAATTATAAAGCACAATATGAGGAGGGAGTCTGGAAAAAAATTTCATTCATAATAGCAACTAAAAGAATAAGGAATAAACTTAACCAAGGATGTTAAGCACTTGTATTCAGAAAACTACAATGCATTGCTAAAAGAAATCAAAATGGACCTATATAATAGGAAGAACATTCCATGCTCATGGATTGGAAGACTAAATACCATTAAGATGTCAGTTCTAACCAAATTAACATACAGATTCAATTCAATCCCAATAAAAATTCCACCAGCATTTATAAACAAATGGAAAACAATTACCAAATTTAGCTGGAAGGGCTAGAGGCCCCCTATAGCCAAAAACATCTTAAAAAGGAAAAGTAAGGTTGGAGGGCTCTCCCTTCCCGACGTGAAATCATAGTACCAAGCTACAGTGACTAAAAGGAGGGTATTGGCATAAAGAGAGACACACAGACCAATTTTAACCAGATTGATGGTTCAGAAACAGACCCTCACATCTATGGCCAAGGGATATTTGACAAGCCGATCACACCCACCCAGATGACCCAGAACAGACTATTCAACAACTGGTGATGGGAGACCTGGATATCCGTAGAAGAAAGAAAGGAAGGAAGGAAGGGAGGGAGGGAGGGAGGGAGGAAGGAAGACCCCTATCTCACACCTTATACAAAAACTAACTCAAAATGGAACAAAGACCTAAATATAAAAGCAAGAACCATAAAACTCCTAGAAGAAAATGTATGGAAACATCTTTGAGACTTGGTGATAGGTGGTGGATTCTTAAACCTTATACTGAAAGCACAAGCAATGAAAGATTAATGGATAAATGGGATTTCCTCAAATTTAAACACTTCTCTGATTCAAAGGACTTCATCAAAAAGGTGAAAAGGCAGCCCATTTAATGGGAGAAAATATTGGAAGCCACATAGCCAATAAGGGTTTGATTTCCATAGTACATAAAAAGATCATGCAACTCAACAATAAAAGAGCAATCAATCCAATTTAAAAATGGGCAAAAGATTTAAACGCATTTTTCCAAAGAAGAAATACAAACGTAAAAAAAAAAAAAAAACCATGAAAAAACGGCCCATATCCCTAGCTCTTAGGGAAATGTAAATCAAAGCAACAATGAGATATTATCTAACACTGCATAGAATGGCCATTATAGAAAAAGAAAAAACAGTAGACAACAATAAGTGCTGGAAAGGATGTGGAGAAATAGGAACATTCCTTCACTTTGGCTAGATTGTAAAATGGTGCACCCTCCGTGGAAGGCAGCTTAGCGGTCCCTCAGGAAGCTACGTACAGAACTATCATATGATCCAGCAATTCCTCTGCTAGGAATATATCCAGAAGAACTAAAACTATGACACCGACAGCTGCACACTGATGTTCATAGCAACATTGTTCATAATTGCCAAAAGATGGAAACAACCCAAGTGTCCATCAAACAAAGAATGGATAAACAAAACAAGGTATATACATACAATGGAATACTATGCTACAGTAAGAAAAAATGAAATTGGGACACATGTAATAACATGGATGAAAGTTGAAGACATTATGCTAAGCAAAGTAAGCCAGACACAAAAGGACAAATATTGCATGGTGTCCTTAGTATGAACTAAATACGAATAATATACACATGGAGTTAAAACCTAGAGTATGGTTATTAGGAGAAAAGAGGAGGGTTGAGAAGAACGACTGATGCTTAATGTCTGTAGAAGTTTTAATTAACTTGACTATTAAAGTGTGGAAATGGATAGTTAATGGTAACACATTACAGTTAAGAGCAGCTGGTTTGCAAATGGTATTGTGGCTGAAAAGGGTAGTCTGGAGAAGTAAATGTTGATTGAAAGAAAGCTAGAGAGTAATCTAGGCCCTGAATAACACAGTGAACCCAGAGGCAGATGAGAATTGTGGGTGATGGTACAGATGCAAGGGTGTCCTGTGAGCTAGAGCAGATATACATCACTATTTTGTGGTGGTGGGAATATGGAGAAGAAGGGGGAAAGTTTTGTAAGTTCACAAACTCTGAAATATATATTTTTAAAATATAGGTTTGGAGAAAAATACAGCACATATTGACAATGCTCTTACATATTTTGTAAGATATATTTCACAAAAATGCAATGTGTTCATGGAGGGGATGATGTATGGTACCCCTGTATGATGTTTCGCATGTGTATTTTGTTAGTTCACAGCCTTTCCTACACACTTATTGTTTACATATGTTCATGTATGAATGATATACTTCAATAAAAATATATTTTAAAAAGAATGCTGATTAGAGGTCTTTATAATGACACCTTAATAAAAAGAAGGAAGAACACAACTTTAAAAGACAACAGCAAAGAAGTTATATAAATTCGTGAATAGGATGTACATGGGCTGATTTTCCTAAAAATGTGGTAGTTTACTCAGTGGATTAAGAAACAAAATCCAGTCCCCAATTATCTTATTTCAAGCCAATAGCCCAAGTACTGAGGGCGAATAAAGATGCCTCTGAAATTACTGATAAAGCAGTCGTTTCTAGCTAGGAAACTTGGGGTGGGGCGGGATAGTTTGGTGGTTTGCTCAGCCCCTCCTAAAACCCTTCGCTTACTAGACTCATTTCTCTACCACACTGATACCCTCTTCACTGGGTTCTTAACTTGAGTTCACTGACCCCACCACCACCCTTTGATGATATCAGTGTCCCAAGTAGAAAACCCATTTGACATGCACTTTCTTTACACCTTCACAGATCTGGGACATCCCCAGGTTCTACTCCAGGCACCAGCTCCAGGTCAGGGAAAATCCTGTTAAAAAGCTCAAAAAAGCTGCACTTCATTGTTGCCATCCTGGATCATGAACCCCAGTCTTTCCTGTCTAGAATTATCTCACTTCCACCTAACCTGTTCAACCTCTTTGAAACATCTTCTTCCTTGGACTGCTGAGGTCGCCTTGAAACCACATCTCCATGCCTTCAAAGGCAGGACCTCTAAAACCTACCCAGTTAACAAATGCGATTGCTGGCTCCTACTTCCTTCTATTGAACACCTGAAATCAACGTTCCACAGAGGGATCAGTTCCCCAGTGGATCCGTTTTGCTGCTCTCACAGGGCAGAAGAAATCTACACAGCCACGATGGCAGTGCCTCTGCAAATGGACAGTCTTGGCTGAGCCACACCGTTCTTGTCGGTCAAATGACAGAACTTCACCACTGCCTCTCCTTCCTCTCAGGGACCATGCCAAACTTTAACTACACTACTGAAGACACTTTATTAATGTATCTCCCCAAAGATTATTGCAAAGAGAAAGAGAAATCGTGAGAAAGCTTGCTAGATAAGTAAGGTCTTGACAGAAAGTTTTTTAAAAATGTGTTCCCCCTGGAGTCGTGACTGGGAAAAGGCGCTGATACCCACCTGAGACAGTGGCTTTCTGTGGGCACAGTTTATGCCTCCAATGAAGACCATGTTGGGCATGATGGGCCTGGGGTAGTCCAGCACAAAGTCTCCTCTGAAGAGCCACACGGAAGCGTGACTGAAAATCTCCACCAAGGACACCTCTCTCTGAAAGAGCTCAGAGACGAGGCTTGCAAAGGGCGTGAAAGAAACATGGCAAATGTATTTCAGGGCCAGAGGGTAGAGCATGTTCTTGACCCTTTGCAGGAAAGTCATGTGGTCTGAATTCATTGTTAACATCCTAGGAATATAGGAAGACGGGTTGGGACACTGTGTGCCCTCAAAATCAAAGTCACATGGAATCGCACGCAAAAAATACACCACAGGAACTGACAGGTACTTAGCCAGCAATGCCCCACAGGGGAAAACGGGGTCTGTGAGAACCACATCAAAGGAGCTGGCATTCAGGGACCTGAGAAGGTCCTTGCTCTGCAATAGTGCTGCACAAGACCTTTGAAAGAGCGTAACTGCATTTTTCATCATTGTCATACTTTTAAAAAATCTCTTCAGAAAATGTTCTCGTTCAAAAATCATCTGATTCTGGACCGTGATGAGTTGATCATGTTCTTCTTGGGTGAACGGCGTGGCATAGGTTTTCAGGGTGAAAAAGTCGTCTCCTTTTATGTGCATATTCACCTCCGGTGCGAGAACCACGGCCTGGTGGCCTCTGGCGCTGAGCTCCTGCACGACCTTCCGCATGCTGAGCCAGTGGCTGCCATCCATGGGCACCACCAGCACCTTCCCACCCTGGGCCCAGGGCCCGAAGCCCAGGAAAAGCAGCAGCCCCGGGAGCAGCCACCGGGGAACCTGGAGGCCGGTCGCCATCTCAGAAGAATCCGGGCTCGGCTGGCTCTCCACTCAGCCTGTGCCCTCTACCTTGGTTTCTTCACCTACTCTTATCACCGAGGCATTGAGCAAGATGGAGTGTGATTGGAGGACAGAACGCTCTCCTTAAGTTAATCATTATAGAAGAAACACTCCCTTTCCCCATGGGCACACCCTTCTGTCTCCACACAGTACAAGGCCAGGCTTCCCTCTTCAACGAACTCCCCTGACCCTACCACCCTCTCGGGCGCACGTCCTCGTCCACTTACTTACATGTTAACATCCTTGTCCACTCCTTTTTCTTTTGTCCACTCATTTTCAAACATTCTTAAACACTATTTTCTAACATGCTTGTCCACTGTCTCATATGTTAACGTCCTTGTCCACTCTTATTTTTCATCCACTTGCCCAATCAGTGTGGACACTGATTTCATTTCCTCCCTTCCACTCCCCCCTTGAACCACGGTCTCTCAGGTTGAGACTGAGTTCTGAGGGGATCATGATGCCTCGTCTCCAACAACAAACCCTCCCTTGGCCATGACACCACCCCATCACTTTACAACTCTTTCCTCTGTGCCTCTTGAAACTGTTACACTGATTTAAGAAAGCCAACTCAGTAAAATTTTCCCCTTCAAAGTTGATCAGGGCCACACTACAAAGTATAAAATACAGAGCTGTTTTGATGACACATGTCATCATTGCTGATGAGATGACTTAATACTCATACTTCAGGCAGTTGAACATCTGCTTCCCACACGGGAGGTCCCAGGTTCAGTACCCAGTACATCCAAATAACAAAAACAAAAACCAAAAAACAGAAAAACAAGCAACTAGCATACAAAACAAAAACATGAATGCAGGGGAGCCAACGGTGGCTCAGTGGTTGAGCACCGGCTTCCCAAATACAAGGTCCCAGGTTCAATTTCGGCACCGGTACCTTAAAAAAAAATCACAACAAGTCTAACACCAGTAACTTCTCCCCTAAAAATTCTCTAATTGCAATCCAGAATGATTAGAGGAAAATAATGGAAAAGACAAAAGTCTCTACTCTGTGGAAATTAAGAAACAGCCTCCTAGACAATGCACTGAATAAAAATGGAAATCAAAAACTGAAATTAAAATTCTCTTTAAGAACAATGAAAGGGAGAGAAATGCACACCCAAACCTAAGGGGCATAGAAAAGGTTTTATTTATAGCCTTCAACACGATAATGCTTCCAAGCAAGAGGAGATAATTTTTGAATTTTAAGCTGAAATTAATGAAACAGCCAAAAAAAAAAAAAAAAGAGCAGAAGGAATAAATCCAAAAGGTGTTTCTTTGAGAAAACCAATAAAATAACTCAATCTGTCGTCAGCCCTTAGCTTAAGAAAGAAAGACCTTGGCGCAGCGTCCAGCCCGCACGCCAGCCCTGCGCCCGCGCCAAGGTCCCCGCCTTCCCCGCGCCTCTCGCCCGCGCCCCTGCGCGCCCGGACGCCCGCGCGGCCAGGACTCGCCCCCGTGGGCGGCGGGGAAGGCGGGGCTGCTCCCGACGTGGACCAAGCCGGGCTCGGGCGGAGCGGCCTCGGCCCCGCGCCTGAGCGCCCACCCGCCCTGGGGACCTTCCCCGACTTGACCTGCGGTTCCGGCTCTGAGTGCTCGGTGAATGGGAGGCGTTTGGAGTTGTCGGCGCGAGACCACGGGAGGTAATGTTGCTGGGTTTCCAGTGGCGGGGGGAGAGGGGAGACACCCAGAAGTGGAGGGCTTTTCTGCCAGAAACTATGGCACCAGTGGCCTGGGCGACAGACGTCTGTTCGGAGAGGCGTCCGCCAAGGATCGAATCATCCATTTCGTTGTGGGAGGCTTATCATCTTTACTGCTTCTGGTAACACTGATCAGGGCTTTTGTTTCCCTCAGCTACCTCCAAAACCACTGAATGTATTTGTTGCCTTCTGCATCGCTTTGAGCAGCATTTCTGCCTGCATACTTATCTACTGGTATCGAAGAGGAGACTTAGAACCGAAATTTAAAATCTAATTTACTAGATCTTATTTTCTATCATCATGTTATGCATATGTGCAAACTTCTACTTCCATGATTTGGGAAAATGAGTCTGCCAAGGAGAAAGACTTATCAGGCCTCTTCAAAGCGATATGTTAGGACTGTGAAGAAGAGTTGGATAAGGTATCCTGAAGAATTTCCTGCAGGAGTCTAATACATGATTTTCATGTTAAGTGTAAGTCTCAATTCCCTCTTCCAGGCGAGACATCATAGGTCACTTTGCTTTTTTCTGTTAAGGAGCTGATATTGATAATGTTGCACTTAAACAGTCCACTCTTAAAGCTCAAACAGTACAAGTAATTTTGACTTTTGGAATCTGAAAAAATTTTAGAATGTACTTGCATGGTGAAGAAGCTATGTAACAATGTTCCATTTTATGACAAATATTCTTTTATTTCTGTTAAACCGAATGTACAATTATTGTTCCCTATGAAAACAGCTTTTGCTTATAACCAAAACTTAATTTCACATTAACAAAACACAGTGAAAAGGCAACTTTGATTATGAAGGTCTACTTACAAGAATAAATGAAATAATTTATACAAGGTTAAAAATGTTTTGGAGCAAACATTGAAAAAACAGACTTTGATCTTTCATCTTAGAGAAAACAACAAAAGCTGCTAAAAGAAGTCTAAGCATAAACCAAACGAGTACGGGTGACAATCTCAACATTTTTTGAAAAAAATTTTAATGAGATGAAAATATTGTACCTATCATGTATAAGCATTATGAAGATTTTTGAATAAATTAAATTTTATATACCAAGTAAATTGGCACCAACATTTCTACAGGAAAAACAGAAATACATGCAGACATTTTGATAAATACACTTGTATTTGGAGAGCTTAACCCATAAATACGAGTCTACAAAAAATATGGATGCCAGGATGAACAAGAAAATAACTACAGAGATTAAGTTGTTGAGACTGCAATGAGTCCAGATGGATACAGGACCACGAGATTCATGGATCCTGAAGGTTAAGTGGGGCAGACAGCAAGTCTCCAGAGGACACACTTTGTCCACCTGGGCAATATTTAAGCTGTAGCAATGGTAATGGTAATTGATAATATTTATTGGGTGATTTATTTATCAGGTACTGGTTGGCATCAAGGTCATTGAGCTAAGAAAATGGCAGTGAAGATTTGAACCAATGCAGTTAGTTTGCTCATTTTCACATGAACAAACTAAAAGACTAACAATTCATTTTGAATGTCTTTCTACTTTTAAACATTTTTACAAAGCTAAAAGGTGCATATATTTATAATTTAAAAATACATCAATAAAGGAAAATAATCCAGTAGAATAGATATTGCATGATTTGGTGAAAAAAGAATGGAGATTAGGGAAGCCAAAATGGTGGCAGAGTAAGGCACTCCTAGAGTCAGCTCCTGCCACTAGGCTGTTAATCACCCAGAGTGATCTAAAGCACTGTTTGGGTGCCCCAGGAGACCAGAAGAGCATCTTGCAACATCCCTAGAAGTATGGAAGGAGGAAACTGCCCATCTGCAGAGAAGATTTGTGAATAGAGCACTCCACAATGCAGAGGCTGGTGCCTGCAGGGCAAGTTGCCTCAGGAGTTATTCCGTACCTGGAGTTGGAAACCCTATTTCCCAAAAATGGGAGTGGAAGGCATAGTGTGGCACCAACTTCAGCTACTGATTAGTAGCATAATTCATCACATTAATAAATCAAAGAGGAAAAAATCACATGACCTTATTGATTGATGCAGAAAAGGCATTTAAGAAAATACACCATCCTTTCTTAATAAAAAATACTAGAAAAATATTTTTTAAAACACTACAAAAGATAGGAATTGAAGGAAACTTTCTCTAACAAGATAAAGGCCATGTAAGAAAAACCCACAACTAGCATTATACTCAATGGTGGAAGACTGAAAGCTTTCCCATTGAAATTAGGGAAAAGAAAAGGATGCCCACTGTCACCAATAATGTTCAATATAGTGCTAAAGTTCTATCTAGAGCAATCAGGGAAGAAAAAGATATAAAAGCTATCGAAATCAGAAAGGAAGAAGTAAAACTTTCACCATTTGAAAATGATACGATCCTATATCTAGAAAATCCTGAAAAATCTACAACCAAGCAGCAAGAGCTAATAAATGATTTCAGTAGAATGTCAGGGTACAAGATCAATACACAAAATTTAGTGGTGTTTCTATACAATTATAATGCACAATATGAGGAGGAAGTCTGGGAAAAAATTCCATTTACAATAGCAACTAAAAGAATCAAATATTTAGGAATAAACAACCAAGGATATAAAGTACTTGCATTCAGAAAACTACAATGCATTGCTAAAAGAAATCAAAATGGACCTAGATAATAGGAAGAACATTCCATGCTCATGGATTGAAAGACTAAATACTATTAAAATGTCAATTCTAACCAAATTGATATACAGATTCAATGCAATCCCAATAAAAATTTCACCAGCATTTATAAACAAATGGAAAACACAATTATCAAATTTAGCTGGAAGGGCAAGAGGCCCCCGATAGCCAAAAACATCTTAAAAAGGAAAGCTGAGTTTGGAGGACTCTCCCTTCCAGACTTGAAATCATACGACCTAGCTACAGTGGCAAAAAGAGCAGGATATTGGCATAAAGATAGGCAAGTAGACCAATTTTAACCGAATTGATGGTTCAGAAACAGAAACTCACATTTATGACCAAGGGATATTTGACAAGCCATTCAAACCCACCCAGCAGGTCCAGAACAGAGTATTCAAGAAACGGTGTTGGGAGAGCTAGATATCTGTAGCCAAAAGAAAGAAAGAAGACTCCTATCTCACACCTTATACAAAAACTAACTCAAAATGGATCAAAGCCCTAAATATAAAAGCAAGAACCATAAAATTCCTAGAAGAAAATATACAGAAACATCTTGAGACTTGGTGATAGGTGGTGGATCCTTAAACCTTATACTGAAAGCATAAGCAATGAAAGATTAATGGATAAATGGGACTTCCTCAAATTTTAACACTTCTCTGAATCATAGGACTTCATCAAGAAGGTGAAAAGGCAGCCCACTCAATGGGAGAAAATATTTGGAAGCCACATATCCAATAAGGGTTTGATTTCCATTGTACATAAAAAGATCATGCAACTCAACAATAAAAGAGCAATCAATCCAATTTTAAAATGGGCAAATGATTTAAACAGACATTTTACCAAAGAAGAAATACCAACAGCCAAAAAACACAGGAAATAACGTTTCATACAACTAGCTCTTAGGGAAATGTAAATCAAAACAACAATGAGATATCATGTAACGCTGCATAGAATGGCTATTATAGAAAAAAATAAAAGGACAACAATACGTGCTGGAAAGCATGTGGAGAAATCCCACTGTTGGTGGGATTGTAAAATGGTGCATCCTCCATGGAAGACAGCTTAGTGGTTCCTCAGGAAGCTAAGTATAGAACTGTCATTTGATCTAGCAATTCCTCTACAAGGAATATATTCAAAAGAACTAAAAACTGTGACACAAACAGCTGCACACCGATGTTCACAGCAGTGTTGTTCATAATTCCAAAAGATGGAAACAAACCAAGTGTTCATCAACCAAAGAATGGATAAACAAAACAAGGTATATACATACGATGGAATACTATGCTACAGTAAGAAAAAATGAAATTGGGACACGTGATATAACATGCAAGAATCTTGAAGACATTATGCTAAGCTAAGTAAGCCAGACACAAAAGGACAAATATTGCATGTTCTCATTAGCATGACCTAAATATGAAGAATAAACACATGGAGTTAAACCCAGCAGTATGGTTATTAGGAGAAAAGAGGAGGGTTGAGAAGAACTACTAATGCTTAATATCTGTAGAAGTGTTAATTAACTGGACTGTTAAAGTGTGGAAATGGATAGAGTTAATGGTCACACATTATAGTTAAGAGCAGCTGGTTTGCAAATGGTATTGTGACTGAAAAGGGTAGTCTGGGGAAGTAAGTGTTGATTGAAAGAAAGCTAGAGAATAATCTAGGCCCTGAATAACACAGATGAGAATTGTGGGTGATGGTACAGATGCAAGGGTGTCCTTCTGTGAGCTAGAGCAGATATACATCATTATTTCATGGTTGTGGGAATATGGAGAAGCAGGGGGAAAGTTTTGTTAAGTTCACAAACTCTGTAATAAAAATATCTTTTAAAAAAATAGGTTGGGGAAAAAATACACCAAATGTAAGATAGGGCTATAGCTAATAATAACATATTGACAATGCTCTTGCATATTTTGTAACAAATATTTCACAACAACACAATGTGTTCGTGGAGGGGATGATGTATGGGACCCCTGTATGATGTTTTGCATGTTTATTTTGTTAGTTCACAGCCTTTCCTATATGCTTATTGTTTAGGTATGTTCATGTATGAATGATATACTTCAATAAAAATATATTTTAAGAAGAATGCTGATTAGAGTCCTTTATAATAATACATTAAGATAAAGAAGGAAGAACACAACTATAAAAGACCTAACATCAAAGAAGTTATATATGGGAAGGAGACTTGGCCCAATGGATAGGGCAGCCACCTACCACTTGGGAGGTCCGCAGTTCAAACCCCAGGCCTCCTTGACCCATGTGGAGCTGACCCATGCGCAGTGCTGATGTGCGCAAGGAGTGCCCTGCTACACAGGGGTCTTCCCCGCGTAGGGGAACTCCATGCACAAGGAGTAAGAAGAGCTGCCCTGTGTGAAAGAAAGTGCAACCTGCCCAAGAATGGCGCCGCACACATGGAGATCTTACACAACAAAAAGAAACGCAGATTCCCGGTGCCGCTGATAAGGATAGAAGCGGTCACAGAAGAACACACAGTGAATGGACACAGAGAGCAGACAACAGTAGGGGGGGGGAATAAATAAAAAATAAATCTTAAAAAAAAAGTTATATAAATACAGTGAAGAAACTGAGGTGACACAATTGACAGGGAACCTCTCTCCCCATCAGAGGTCTCCCGGTGAATCAGGGTGGAAGGAGGGGAAGCAGGAGTATAAATAAAATAAATACATCTTTAAAAAAAAAAGTTTGCGCACCACTGCCGGGGCCCCTGCTGTTGCCACTGCCACCTCTGCCTCCTCCTGCTGCCCAGAGTCACATGGTTCCTGCCCACCATGGTGCAACTGCGACAAAACCTGCCACCTGGGTCCCCCGGCCACACTTGGGAGCAGGTGTCACCACTCCAGCTGCCACTTTGGGAGCCATGAGTGGTCCGCGTGGCCCTGGGAGCCCAGAGGGAGGTGGTCAGGGAGGAGGAAAGGAGGGTCGGGCTGAGCGCCGGGCTATGGACTGGGGCGGCCCCCTGGCCATGCCAGGAGCAGTCAGTGGCCCAGGTGCCCCAATAACATCTGCTTTGCCAAGATAAAAAATAAAAAATAAGAAAATAAATTCAGTGAATAGGATGTACATGGGCTGATTTTCCTATAAAAGTGGTAGTTTCCTCAGTGGATTAAGAAACCAAATCCAGGAAGCAAACATGGCTCAACTGATAGAGCGTCCGCCTACCATATGGAGGGTCCATGGTTCAATACCCAGGGCCTCCTGACCCGTTTGGTGAGCTGACCCATGCACAGTCTGTCTGCTGCGCGTGAGGAGTGCCGTGCCACGCAGGGGCGACCCTGCGTAGGGGTGCCCCATGTGCAAGGACTGCACCCTGCAAGGAAAGCCATCCCATGTGAATAAAGAGCAGCCCACCCAGGAGAGTTGCCACACACGGAGAGCTGACACAGCAAGATGACGCAACAAAAAAGACCGCAGTTTTCCTGTGCCGCCAAATAATGCAAGTGGATGCAGAAGAACACAAAAAGAACGAACACACAGAAGACAAAGGGGGAGGGGGGCTGAGAGGGGAGGAATGGAGAGAAATAAATAAATTTAAAAAAATTAAAAGAAACAAAATCCAGTCCCTAAAAATCCTATTTCAAGCAAATAACCAAATACTGAGGGCTAATATAAGATGCCTCTAAAATTATTGGTAAAGCAGCCCTTTCTAGCAAGGAAACTTGGGGTGGTGCGGTATGGTTCAGTGGTGTGCTCAGCTCATCCTAAAACACTTCACCTACTAGAATCATTACTCATCCACACTAACACCCCCGTCACTGGGTTCTTAGTTTGAACTCACTGGCCCCACCACCACCCTTTGATGATTTCAGTGTCCCAAGTAGAAAACCTACTGGACATGCACTTTCATGATGCCATCCCAACCCTGCAACAGTCATACCTTCTACTCCACCGACCAACTCCCAGTCAAGGACCATCCTGTCAGAAAAGCTCAGAAAACCTGCACTTCATCATTTGCTTTCCCAGATCATGAACCCTAGCCCTTCCTCCTTGGGATTGTCTCACTTCCACTTAATCTGTTTAACCTCTTTGAATCGTCTTCTTCCTTGGACTGGGGAGGTCCTCTTGTAACCACATCTCCACACCTTCCAAGACAGGACCTCCAAACCCTACCCTGTTAACAAATGCAATTTGTTGGTTCCTTTGTCCTTCTACTGAACACCTGCAAGCAACAATCCCAGAGAGATCAGTACCCCAGTTGGATCTGTTTTGCTGCCCTCACAGGGCAGAAGAAATCTACACAGCCTTGATGGCAGTGCCTCTACCAATGGACAGTCTTGACTGAGCCACACTGTTCTTGTCAGTCAAATTACAGACCTTCACCCCTGCCTCTCCTTCCACTCAGGGGCCACGCCAAACTTTAACTACACTACTGTAGACACTTTAATCATGTATTTCCCAAAGATTGTTACAAGAGAATGAGAAGTAGAAATTGTGAGAAAGATTGCAAGGGAAGTAAGTTCTCCAATGAAAGTTTTTTAAAAAAATGTGTTCCCCGTGGAACCCTGACCGGGAAAAGGACTCATACCCACCTGAGACAGTGGCTTTCTGTGGGCACAGTTTATGCCTCCAATGAAGACCATGTTGGGCATGATGGGCCTGGGGTAGTCCAGCACAAAGTCTCCTCTGAAGAGCCACACGGAAGCGTAGCTGAAAATCTCCACCACAGACACCTCTCTCTGAAAGAGCTCAGAGGCGAGGTTTGCAAAGGGCTTGAAAGAAACATGGCAAATGTATTTCAGGGCCAGAGGGTAGAGCATGTTCTTGACCCTTTGCAGGAAAGTCATGTGGTCTGAATTCATTGTTAACATCCTAGGAATATAGGAAGACGGGTTGGGACACTGTGTGCCCTCAAAATCTAAGTCACATGGAATCATGCGCAAAAAATACACCACAGGAACTGACAGGTACTCAGCCAGCAATGAACCACAGGGGAAAACGGGGTCTGTGAGAACCACATCAAAGGAGCTGGCATTCAGGGACCTGAGAAGGTCCTTGCTCTGCAGCAGCCCTGCACAAGACTTTTGTAAGAGTGTAACTCCAGTTTTCAACAATATTATACTTTTTAAAAATTTCTTCAGAAAATGTACTTGTTCAAAAGCTGTCTCTCCATGGCTCATGATGATATGATCCTGTTCTTCTTGGGTGAACGGCGTGGCATAGGTTTTCAGGGTGAAAAAGTCGTCTCCTTTTATGTGCATATTCACCTCCGGTGCGAGAACCATGGCCTGGTGGCCTCTGGCGCTGAGCTCCTGCACGACCTTCCGCATGCTGAGCCAGTGGCTGCCCTCCACGGGCACCACCAGCACCTTCCCACCCTGGGCCCAGGGCCCGAAGCCCAGGAAAAGCAGCAGCCCCGGGAGCAGCCACCGGGGAACCTGGAGGCCGGTCGCCATCTCAGTAGAATCCAGGCTCGGCTGGCTCTCCCCTCAACCGGTGCCCTCTACCTTGGTTTCTTCACCTACTCTTATCACCGAGGCATTGAGCGAGCTGGAGTGTGATTGGAGGACAGAACACCCTCCTTAAGTTAATCATTATAGAAGAAACTTCTCCCTTTCACCCAGAGATGCACCCTTCTGTCTCCACACAGGATAAGGCCAGTCTTCACTCTTCAAGAAACTCCCCTGGCCCCACCACCCTCCTGGGTGCACGTCCTCGTCCACTCTCTTATTTATTAATGTCCTTGTCCACTATTTTTTAATATGATATGACATAATATCCTTGTCCACTGTCTCATTTGTTAACGTCCTTGTCCACTCTTATTTTTCATGCACTTGCCCAATCAGCGTGGACACTCATTTCATGTCCTCCCCTCCACTCCCCCCTTGAACCATGGTCTCTCAGGTTGTGACTGAGTTCTGAGGGGATCATGATGCCTCGTCCTCAACTACAAACTCTCTACAGGCCATGACACCATCCCATCATTCTTGCAACTCTTTCCTCCGTGCCTCTTAAAATTCTATTACATTGCTTTAAGAAAGCCTGCTCAGGGGAAGCGGATTTGGCCCAATGGATAGGGTGTCTGCCTACCACATGGGAGGTCCGAGGTTCAAACCCAGGACCTCCTGACCCATGTGATGAGCTGGCCCACACGCAGTGCGATGCATGCAGGGAATGCCCTGCCACGCAGGGGTGTCTCCTGCGTAGGGGAGCCCCGTGCGCAAGGAGTGCGCCCCGTAAGGAGAGCCACCCGGCGCGAAAAAAGTGCAGCCTGCCCAGGAGTGGCACCGAACACACAGAGAGCTGATGCAGCAAGATGACGCAAAAAACAAGACACAGATTCCGTGTGCTGCTGACAAGAATACAAGCAGACACAGAAGACCACACAGCGAATGGACACAGAAAGCAGACAGCTTGGGGGCGGGGGGAAGGAAGAGAAAAAAAAATTTTTTAAATAAATCTTTACCAAAAAAACCACAAAAGTCTACTCAGTAAAATTTTCATCTTATAAGTTGATCAGGCCACACTAGAAAGTACAACACACAAAGTTGTTTTCATGGCATATATGGTCACTACTGATGATATGACATAATACTCATACATCAAATGAGAGGAATATATAAACTGAAATGAGAAGATCTGTAATTTAATTTAATGGACCAAATTAGAGACATTAAAAATAGGAAATGCTATTGGTATTAATTCTCCTTTTTCTTTGTCCAACAGCTGCACTTGCTGGGAATTGAATTTGAATGAATCATAACGACATCCAAAATAGTACCAACACAAGTGCAAATGCAGTGAAATAGATGTTAGGTGTACTTGGCAATATTTTGTCTAAATTTCCACTCTGATGCTTTAGCTTCTTTAGGAAGTTAATGTTAGTTTCTTCACTGAATTTCTAGTTTAGGATTTAGTGGTGTGCAAATTATTTAGGTTTTAGAAAGGCACGAGATCTTTTTAAAAATCCAAGTACTAGTTTATTTTTATATTTTATTTTAATTTTATTTCGTTTTTAAGCAGTACCAAGGTTTCAACCTGGGACCTTGTACATGGGAAGCAGGCTTTCAACCACAGAGCTCTACCCACTGCCTCCCAAGTACATATTTAATAAAGAAAACGAATAATTTACTAATCCAGCACTCTGGGAATTGAAGGGCACTTGCCTCCATTGAACTCTCAGTAACCTCTCAAACCAGAGTGACTTTTAAGAATTTGGCCTTGAGTTCTTTTATTCAGTAGATGGGGGGAGGGCAGGAGTGTGGCAGAGGAAAATAAAAGTGGCAAGCCTTTATTTATAAAATAAAAAAGTAAGACCCTCTTCTTCCCATTCATGGGTAGCATCCAGGAAAACCATGCCATTCCTGGAACAGATTTCTCTAAGCAGGGCAGGGCGCTGCCTCTCTAGGTCTGTCATTATCCTCTCCAGTAGCTCTCCTGGTGGTCCAAGCGCCTTCCAATATGGTAATATCTGGAGGGATCCTGAACTCAAGACTTGATGAAGACAACACAAGGCTTTGGTGAGGATTCAATATTCCACTCCATAGAACAAAAGTCCCAGTTTTCTGAAGCCTGAATGTGCAGAATAGCCTGTGGGCGCAGGCTGTCCAAGTCCCCTAGGGACTAATCTACGGCCTGATGGAGGGAGCTGACGCTGGTCTGAACTCCTCTTCCAGACCTTTGACACATTGAGCTTATGTTCAGGCTTTGTTCCACTGTCATTTCCCGGCCCAAGTCCAGAACAGAAGCCAAGTGAGGCCTCAGTTTCCTCTTGAAGGCTGTTCAAGGGTCTTAGGGCGTGTGTTTCACAGGCAGGTTTGTACTTCTGGTGTAACCTTCTTGCTAAAGAGTTGAGAATGATTTGGGGGGTGTCAGCCTGGACTGGGTTGTCCAGTTCGGAGGCCGTTTGTGCAGAGGTGATTGCCTGATTGAAGCCCCAGAGGCGGAGGGGACCCAAGGGCCCGGAGAGGTAGTAAGAAGAAGTGCCTGCAAGGCGGGCGCTCACAGCCCTGGAGTAACACGCACATGCACAGCCAGCACCCCCAGGGAGTGTCTAGGTTTGCAGAGCAGATATGGGGACCACAGCCTGGATTTGGGAGTTGTGAGAAAACGGGACACTAAAAAGGGGTTCTACGCTCTGGGGGAGACATTTCAGCACTTCAAGCAGTCTCCCAAACCCTTTAAATGCCTATGCCTGGCAAGAACCTTTCTTTTTTTCTTCTTCTTTATTTTCTTTTAAATGTTACATTAAAAATATATGAGGTCCCCATATACCCCACACCCTCCTCACCCCACTCCTCCCACATCAACAACCTCTTCCATCATCGTGGCACAGTCACTGTATTTGGTGAATATATTTTGGAGCACTGCTGCACCACATGGACAGCGGTCTACATTGTAGTCTACACTCTCCCCCAGTCCATCCAGTGGGCCATGGCAGGACACACAATGTCCAGCACCTATCCCTGCAGTACCACCTAGACAACTCCAAATCCTGAAAATGCGCCCATATCATATCTCTTCTTCCCTTTCCTACCTTCAGCAGCTACTGTGGCCACTTTCTCCACATCAATATTACAATTTCTTCCCTTACTAATCACAATAATTCCCCAGCAGAACACCAGTAAGTCCACTCTAATCTATACTCTATTCCTTCATCCTGCGGACCCTGGGATGGTTAAGTCCAGTCCCCCTCTACATCAAGAGGGGACTTAAATTCCACATGGATGATGGATGCAATTCTCCTGTTTGCAGTTGTGGGCACTCTTGGCCCCCTGGTGTGGTGGTCGATCTTCTTCACCTCCCTATTAGCTGGCCAGGATAAGTGCAATAAACCAGAGGGTAGGAATTACAAGTCTGCCTGAAGAGAGCAGGGGAGGATTCTTGTCACCTTAAAAGTGCTCCCCCCCCCCCCCCCCACCTTTTTCACTAATGTAGTGGCACTTTGATTGAGACGTTGGTGTCATCCGACTTTTGAACGTATGTCTGGACCCAGGGACCCTGGAGAAAACCAGGTTTCTGGCTCAGCTCCCACAAGGATGGTGGTGCCTCCCCTGAGATGGGGCCCTGGGAGAAGCAGGACTGGGGGGCCACCGGAGGGGACTCACAGTTCCTGGGGCCTGTGAGACCCCAGGAGGGGTCCAGGCAGCAGCTTTGTGGATCTGGAGTAGAGGAGGGATCTGGGCTGCACAGACAGACTTGGGATTGTTGGGCATAGGATGGTGGTGGAAGACATGGGGTGGGAGGTCACCCCAGAAACATCCGGAGATAGAAAAAGGCCTCTCCCCAGCCGGAGCCCTGAGTCGTGGTCCCCAGCTGCCAACCTCAACTTTCCAGCTCATTCCTGGCTCCTGGCCTTCACACCTGTGGGAGGCTGAATACTGTCCAGCCAAAGATGCCATGTCCTAATACCTCAATCCAGGGACTATGTCATCTTACTTGGCAGGGGGAATTAAGGCTGCTTCATCAGCTGACCTTGACATAAGGAGATCATTCTCGATTAGCTGGGTGGACCCAATGTCATCACAAGTTCCTCAGAAGAAAAAGAGGGAGGCAGGAGCGTCAGGGCGAGAAATGAGAAGTTGGTCCGAAGACAAAACAGAGACTGGAGCGATGGGGTCACCAGCCAAGGTTCACAGATCACCTCTAGAAGCCGGAATGCCCCCTTGAGCCTCCAGGAAGGAGCAGTCCTATTGACACATCGACTTTTAGCCTCCTGAGAGTCATTTGGATTGTGAACGCCAGAACTGTAAATTAATACATTTGTGGTGTTCGAAGCACTAAGTGTGTGGTAATGGGTTTCAGCTGCAATAGTAAAAGAACAAAACAACCTGTATTTTCAGCTGGCCACTAGATGTCACCCGGTGTTCCCCAGGCACCACAGATACCACGCTGAACTCACTTCCCACCCCCTCCAAGCAGAGGAACGATGATGGACTTGGAAGTTGGACGGATGTGAGCTCTGCTCCTTATTGGCTATGTGAAGCTAAGGAAAGCCATAAAGGGGAGAGTGTTACTGTGGGGGAGTAGTGGGGTGGGGGTGGTGGGGGCGAATGGGGACCTCATTTTTTTTTTAATGTAATATCTTTTTTAAAAAATGAATAAATTGAGTAGAATTTGGAAAAAGAAAAAAAAAAAGAAAGCCATAAAGCCTCTCTGAGCATCAGTTTCCCTCTCTTTGCTGGAAAATGCTTTCTCATCTCTAATGACCCACCTTAAAAGCAACTTCTTCTGAGAACAAAGTTGGAAGTCACACTTCCCAATTACAAAATTTATTCCAGAGACACAGAAAGCAAAACAGTATGATACTGGCATAAAGACACACAGATCAATGGAATAGAATTAAGAGTCAGAAATAAACCATACACTGATGGCCAGATGATTTTTTACAAGAATGCCAAGGCTGATCAATGAGGAAAGAATAGTCTCTTCAACAAATGGTGCCGGGAAAACTGGGTATCTACATGCAAAAGAATGATACCTCACCTCACAGCCTATACAAAAATGAACTCTAAATGGTCAAGGATCTTAACACAGGAGCTAAAACCATAAAACTCTTAGAAGGAGTTAGGAATTAGGGGGAAATCTTCATGACCTAGGATTTAAAGTGATTTCTTAGATATGACACCAAAAACATGAGCAACAAAAGAAAAATGAGACAAAATAGATTTCATCAAAACAAAAAGCTTTTATGCATCAAAGGACATTATCAAGAAAGTGAAAAGACAACCTACAGTATGGGATAAAATAATTGCTAATCATCTATCTGATAAGAATTACTCTCCAGAATATATACTGAACAGCTAAAAGTCAATAGCAAAATGACAAATAACTCAATTTTAAAGTGTGCAAAGGACTTGAATAGACATTTCTCTGAAGAAGATATACAAATGGCCAAATAAGCACGTGAAAAGATGTTCTGCATCATTGGTCATTGGAGAAATGCAAATGAAAATCACAACATGAGATGGTTTGGACCCTGTACCAAGCCACATCTTGAAAACAGGTATTCAAACACAAACTTGTATATGTGAATATTCATAGCAGTACTATTCACAATAGCTAAAAGGTGGAAACACCCCAAATGTCCATCAACTGATGAATGAAAACAAGATGTGGTCTATCCATGCAATGGAATATTATTCAGCTGTAAGAAGGAAGGACGTTCTGATACATGCTACAATATGGATGAACCATGAAAACATCGTGCTGAGTGAAAGAAGCCAGACACAAAAGACCACCTATTGTAAGATTCCATTTATATGAAATATCCAGAATAGGCAAATCCATAGAGGCAGAAAGCAGATTGTTTGTTGCCAGGGACTGGGCAGAAGAGGAATGGGGAGTGACTGCCTAAAGGGTACAGGGTTTCCTTTTGGGGTAAAGAACATGTTCTGGAACTAGATAATGGTGATGGTACACAACCAGGTGAATGCACTAAATGCCACTGAATTGCACACTTTAAGATGGTTAAAATTGTAAATTTTATATTATGTGTATCTTACCATAATAAAATAAAATGGTAAAGCCGCTTTGGAAAACAGCCCAGAAGTCCCTCAAAAAATAAACATAGTTATTACACATCCTACAGTTCCACTCTGTGTTGGTGAGAAGCTGTATGGATCCCAGAAAAAAACATGTTCTTAAAGTTAATCCATCTCTGTGGGTATGGACCCATGGTAAGTAGTACCTTTTGATGAGGCTACTTCAGGTAAATGTGACCAAGCTCATTCAGGATGGGTCTTAATCCTATTACTTGAGTCCTTTATAAACAGAGTGAATACACAGAGCAGAGAGAAAGCCATGGGAGAAAGAAGCTGAAAGCAACCCAGAAAAGAAGGGAGAGCCCAGCAGATGCCACCATGTGCCTTGCCATGTCAGCCAGTCTTTGGGGAAGAATGCATCACCTTGGTCACACCTTGATTTAGACATTTTCCCAGACTCTAACCATAAGCAAAGACATTTCCATTGTTTAAGCCAAACCCCTTTCATGGTACCTGCTTTGGGCAGCCTAGGAAACTAAAACACACTCCTAGTTATATACCCAAGAGAATTGAAATCATATGTCCTCACAAACATTTTATGCCAAAGTTCATAGCAGCATTATTTATAATGGCCAAAAAGTGGGGGGGGGGGGGGGACACAAATATCCATCAGATAATGAATAGATACATAAAATGTGATATATCCATAGAATAGGATATTACTCAGCAATAAAAGGTAATGTGGCTCAAGCAGTGGCGTGCCTGTTTCCCACACAGGAGGTCCCAGGTTCAGTTCCTGGTGCCACCTAAAAAAAAAAAAAACAACTAACAAGCGAGACAAAAAAACAACTTAGGGGAGCTGACGTGGCTCAGTGGTTGAGCGCCAGCTTCCTACATGTGAGGTCCTGGGTTCAATCTCCGGCCCCCATTACCTCAAAAAATAAGAGTAATCCTTCAACATGGATGAACCTTTAAAACATGATGCTATGTGAAGAAAACCAGGCATATATTACATGGTTACATTTCTATGAAATGTCCAGAACAGGCAAATCCATAGAGACAGAAAGTAGACTAGTGCTGCCAGGGACTGAAAGGAGGAGGGAATGGGGAGTAACTAATGCAGACAGGGTTTCTTTTTGGGATGATTTTAAATGTCCTAAAATGGATATGATGATGGTTGCACACCTCTATGAATATACTAAAAACCAGTGAATTGTAAACTTTAAAAGGGCATATTGTATGTGAATTAAATCTCAATAAAACTGGTTTTAAAATTTTTCCCGTAAGATTATTCTCCTAGGTTTATCCAAATTATTTTTTTAAAAATCAAGTTTCTAGATTTTTAGATACTCATATCAAATGCTTTTTTTTAAACACTGACTCTCTCTAAAATTCAGCCACTTTTGAGATAATTACTTATTCATAGAAACACTGATGCCAAAATGCCTGATAATCTCACAGATAACGAGTCGTAAAGATAAATACAGGGTTTTGAAAGAGAAGCAAACACTGTAGACACTGACTCATGTCACATTTTCAAAAGTGCCTATCAAGGGTGACTTGGCATTTTGAGGGTTTGTTCCCCTGCCTTGCCCACAATTCAGCCCTCAGCTCCATCACTAAACGTTGACCTTTCAGCCTAAATCAGAGGGCCCTGGAGGAAGACAAGGTAGTCTCAGCAGCTGGGCAGAGCATCCCTGGTGCCCCGACACAGCAGGCTGCCCTGTTTGGTAGCCGTCACTGGCATCATTTCGAATTTATTCAAATCAGCATTTCTCGTTTTCCGACTTAAGCACTTTCGACCTTTGGGCTCCATAATTCTTTGTGGGGGGAGGGGCAGCTGAGAAGAGGGGGACCTGGGAGACACTTGGTCTCCACCTACAGAATAACGGTGGTGCCCCCAACTGGGAAACCAAAGATAGCTCCGGACATTGTGCCCTGAGAGGCAAAATCGTGCCTTTTGGGAACCATGGCTCTAGAAGTTTCTGGAACACCTGAAGAGGAAACGGAAAGAGAAGAGGATACTCTTGAGGAATTGCCATCTGGTTTCCCAGGAAGCTGCTCCCCAAAGAATGCCGCAGGAAAACTGTGGTGTTCTCCCAGCTCGCAGGGGAAAAGTGGCAGCCTGTTTTGAGCTGGGCTCCCAGGAAGAGAGGGTGGGAGAACAGCCATAAAGCCCTTGGGCCCGCCGCCCAGGGCTGGTGTGAGACTCGGACAGCCCCAGGGGCGGGTGGGCAGGGTGGTGGTGCCAGCCCATTCTCCGGAGGAGCAGGCTGAGGCCTGAGGCCTGGCCGGGCCTGGGCCACCGTGCCCTCCTCCTTCAGCCTTCTCTCCCTCAGCATGGCTGCTGTCGGCCAGTCTTGCCTGATGAGGAAAGAGAACGCAGGGCAAACACGTGAGCCCCACGTGGGCCCTTATCTGCCCCGCCTGGGACTGCAGCTGTGGCTTTGGACAGTTCCTCAACTTGCTAGAAGCCTCGCTTTGGTCGCTTCAGTGGAAGAGTCGGATTAAATCACATCTGAGGGGCCTCCCTCTCATTATTCTACCCTGAAATAACGGTGTCACATTGTCGCATTTACAGTTTTCCAAGCTCCTCCGTGACCCTGTTCTGAGTTGATCCCTCTGCTCGAGTGCTCGGGTTTCACAGGGAGGCATGGGTGCTCAGAGGCCAGCAACTTGCCCAGGCCACAAGTCTTCTAGCTCTCAGAACGTCGTGGAGGCAAGCGGGGGTCCTGGGGCCAGCAGGAGAGGGGAAGTGGGCGGCCTGAACGCTGACTCGGTTCCCTCGGGCACAGAAGGCTAGGTAGAGGGACAGGCTGTGAGCCGCCCAGGCCTCGGCACCGGAGTGCCACAAGCCTGTCCTCTCAGAGCCCTGGCGAGCTCTCTGCACTGCGGGCGGAGAGATGGCGACTGACCTTGAATTACTTTGTGCTAAGATATGATGCTCCAGTGACCCTGTGAATAATGAAATGTAAAGCTCAACTCTCTTCTGAGGTGGAAGTGTTTGACACCTGGGGCTGCCAACAGGAAAAAGGTGACTAAGACAGACTCAGCTGAGAAGCAAGAGGACTAATGCAGGAGGCCCTGGCTAGGAAGAGGGAAAGGACCTAAATAATAACGGCTGTTTTCCTGAGGGCCTGGAGCCATGAAGACCAGAGAGGAGAGGCCCTGGGACTAGCAGAGCTGCCTTGGGGCCAGGTGACAGTGTGAGGCTATGGGTGGAGAGGAGCCCCTGGGAAGGGAGAGGAGGCTCTGAGGAGGGAGAGAGGCCCAGGAATGGAGAGGAGGGTCTCAGGATGGAGAGGAGGCCCTTGGGAAGGAGAGGAGACCCTGGGAAGAGAGAGGAGGCCCTGGGGAGGGAGAAGAGACCCTGGGGAGGGAGAGAAGACCCTGGGGAGGGAAAGGAGGCTCCGAGGAGGGAGAGGAGTCCCTGGGGTGGATAGGAGGCCCTGGGACAGATGGAACCCCGGAGGGGGGGGGGAAGGGGGAGAGTCCCAGGAATAAAGAGGAGGGTCTCGGGAGGGAGAGGAGACCCTGGGGAAGGAGAGGAGACCCTGGGGAGGGAGAGGAGACCCTGGGGAGGGAGAGAGGCCCAGGAATGGAGAGGAGGGTCTCAGGATGGAGAGGAGGCCCTGGGGAGGGAGAAGAGACCCTGAGGAGGGAGAGAAGACCCTGGGGAGGGAAAGGAGGCTCCGAGGAGGGAGAGGAGTCCCCGGGGTGGATAGGAGGCCCTGGGACAGATGGAAGCCCGGGGGGGGGGGGGGGAGGGGGGAGAGGGACCCTGGGGAGAGAAAGAAGACCCTGGGGAGGGAAAGGAGACTCTGGGGAGGGAAAGGAGACTGTGGGGAGGGAGAGGAGGCTCCAAGGATAGAGAGGAGGCCCTGGCTAAAGAGGAGACCCTGGGGAGGGAGAGGAGACCCTGGGGAGGTAAAGGAGACCCTGGGGAGGGAAAGGAGGCTCCAAGGATGGAGAGGAGGCCCTGGGGTGGATAAGAGGCCCTGGGATAGAAGGAAGCCCAGGGAGGGGTAGGGTCCCAGAAATGAAGAGGAAGGTCTTGGGAGGGAGAGGAAGCCCTGGGGAGGGAGAGATGGCCCTGGGTAAAGAGGAGACCCTGGGTGGAGAAAAGGCTCTGGTGAGAGAGAGGAGGCTCAGGGGAAAGAGAGGTGGCCCAGGGAAGGGAGAGGAAGCCCCGGGATGGACAAGAGGTCCCAGCAAGGGAGAGGAGGCCCTGGAGTGGAGAGGAGGCCCCAAGGTGGAGAGGAGATCCTGGGAGGGAGAGGAGGTCCTCGGGAAGGAGAGAAGGCCCTGGGAGGGAGAGGAGGCCCTGGGGTGGAGAGGAGGCCCTGTGATGGAGAAGAGGCCTTGGGGTGGAGAGGAGGCTCTGTGATGGAGAAGAGGACTTGAGGTGGAGAGGAGGCTCTGGTGAAGGAGAGGAGGCCCCGGGACAAACTGGAGGCCAGGAATGCAGAGGAGGCCCCGGGTTTGGTGAGAGACCTGGGGCTGGAGAAGAGGCCCTGGTTAGGGCCATGGTAGGTGGTTTCAAACCTGGGGCAGCCCCTGTTCACAAAGAGGAAACCTAGAGCCTGTTAGACATGGGACTTTTCTCAGGCACTTCTGAGGCAGAAGGGGAGAACTGGTGCCAGCTTCTGTGGGTGGGAGGAGCTCCCAGGAACAATGGGGACCCCTGGAGGGTGCAAGTGCAGGCCTGGGCAGGAGGCAGGCTGGGCTATGGTCAGTCACCAAGGCGAGCCTAAGTGGGACACGATTGTGCCGTGGGCTCCCACACAAGAAGAGGGGCTCACCAAGGCTTTGCACGTGGGTGTTTTTGCTTTAGAACTGCTGCAATTGTTTATTTGATCAATTAAGCTTGATTTCTAATAATTAGAAGTATAATGTGATGATTACATAGCATAGTACAGACTCCTCTCTATGGTGACATGCTGGGATGACAGTTGAGGTGGAAATGTAGGTCAAGAAGAGTACATTCACTGTAGTCTAGTTTTCTATGACTAAATACCCCTGATTAACTACATTCATAGATCAATGGGTAGATAGATCAATTGATAAATATTTATATAGAAGAATGAGAGATGTAGAGTGATATAAATGATAGATAGGAAGATAGAGATAGACAGATAGATAGATAGATAGATAGAAAGATAGGCAGATGAATCTCACAAGGGATTGAAGATTACTTTGTTCTCTTTTTTTAATTTTTTAATATTTTAAAGAAGGTACCAGGGATTGAACCCAGGACCTTGTACATGTGAAGCAGGCGCTCAACCACTGAGCTATACCTGCTCCCCTGTTCTCTTAATTAACAAGATAGAACGGGGATTTTTGTCTCTTAAGACATTCATTATCAAGTAACTTTTTGCAAAAACAAGATGGCTGGTACGAAGCTATCAAAAGCCATATTTTTTCTTCTTATGTCAATTGTCTATTACACTTTTGCTAGTTTTAATATTCTAGAACATGTATAAACTTTGAAAACATAATACTAAATGAGGGAAGCGGACTTGGCTCAATGGGTGGAGCATCTGCCTGCCACATGGGAGGTCCACGGTTCAAACCCAGGATCTCCTTGACCATGTGGAGCTGGCCCATTTGCAGTGCTGATGTGCGCAAGGAGTGCCGTGCCATGCAGGGGTGTCCCCCACATAGGGGAGCCCCACGTGCAGGGAGGGTGTCCCATAAGGAGAGCTGCCCAGCACGAAAGAGGGTCCAGCCTGCCCAGGAGTGGCGCTGCACACAGAGAGCTGACGCAACAAGATGACACAACAAAAAGAGACACATATTCCCAGGCCGCTGACAAGAATAGAAGAAGACACAAAAGAACACACAGCGAATGGACATAGAGAGCAGACAACTGGGGGGGGGGGCGGAGAAATAAATAAATCTTAAAAAAAAATACTAAATGAAAGAAGCCAGTTACAAAAGGTCATATATTGTATGTTTCTATTCATATGAAATACTCAGAAAAGCTAAATCTATAGAAACAGAATGGATATTGGTATTTCCCAGAGACTGAATATTAATTTCTTTAAACTCTCCTGACATCCAAGGTTTCTATTTCATGCCGTTATGCTCCCTGGAACCAGTTCAGTTGTGCTCAGCAAGGCCTGCTTCTCCAATTAGCTATGGTCAATCGTCCAACTTGTTAACAAAGAAATGAAAAGATCTTGAAGAAGGATGGGAAAGGCCCTTGGGACGTAGCTGAGACTTATCTTTCTGATGAAAAATGCATAGAAAAAAAGAATTCTGGCACAGGAGTTAGGGAGTGATCTGAAGCCTTTTAAAGGTAGAAATACTTTTTAAAAATAATAGGGAATGGGTGTAGCTCAGTGGTTCAGCACCTGCTTCCTATGTATGAAGTTCCAGGTTCAATTCCCGGTACCACCTAAAAATAAATACAAATATACCATCCACATGTAAAATGTTATTAATAGGGGAAAGGGGAAAAGGGGGAGGATGTTGGGTATATGGGAATCCCCTATATTCTGTATGTGACTTTTATGTAACCTAAAGCTTCTTTGAAGATAAAATGAAAAAAGTAAGACAATGGGGTAATAAAGGGAAGAAAATATCCTTGTACCTATAAGACAACAGATCTTACAGTCATGAAAGACAAAAAGACAAATTAAAATTTTTTTAATAATTTCTTTTATTATTTCAAATTCTTTTTAATTTTTTTGTAATTCGTCATTTTTAAAACTATCATTATTATTTCCCATTCTTATTAATTGTATTTGCCTATTGTATTGTCTTCATTTTTGAAGAAGTTTTGGATCACAGAAGTGTTATGGCAGGGGAGGATCATTGGTGTGGGGTGTCAGTGATGTGGGATGCATGGGAGGAAGTTCAACCAGGGCATACCTATAAGGCATATGAAGGAGTTCAGGTGTTAATTGGACATAGTCACAGTGGGTGAAGATCCACACAATAATCAAAAAAATATCCTATTCTCATCCTGGGGAGTTCTGCTATATTCTCTAATGGGACAGCAAGAATCCCCTGATTAGAAGGGAAGTGACTAGTGAAGGAGGATGGACCATTGATGAGCCCTTGATATTGATGACTGTACTAATGAATCTTTTCTTTTGAAAGTGAAACTTAGACTAGTATTACATGTTGCCTAAGAGTTACCTCCTGAGAGCCTCACTGTTGCTCAAAAGCGGCCTCTCTCTGAGCCAACTGCAGTATATAAATGCATTATCTCCCCCCGCATAGGACATGACTACCAGGGATGAGCCTCCCTGGCACTGAGGGATTACAACCAAGTACCAATTTGCAATGCAACTGGGAAAAGACCTTGGTGAAAAGGGGGAAAGGGTAAAGACAAATTAGTTTATGTGGCTAAGAGACTTCAAAGTAAGTAAGGAGGTCATCCCAGAGGTTACATTTATGCACATCTCTGCAGGATCCCATTGACTGCCACAGTAAATATTGTGTCCAACAGTGGGGCTTCTGAGAGCTCTGGAGACATCCAGACACTATAGGCAGCACTGACAGCTCAGGAATTTGGTGCCCTGCCAGTGGGCCCTACTTTGGAATTTATGCTCCCCAGTGTGACAGCGTTGGACTCAGTTGTGATTTCCCTATACATGGCTCTTCTGCCCCTTCTATTTGAACCTATGATTAGTACTAGAGTCGACAGGTTTATGTCCAAGAGACTTAAATCTTTGGGCTTTCCATGTGCCAGTCAGGCCCTGAATCTCAACAGAGTTGTAGCACCTACTCTCCAGTTCATTGGACTCACCCAGGACAAGGGAATAATGATGGACAGCGACTATCCCAAGGAACAGAGAGAGTCTACAACTGGAATCAAGATAGTCCCATCCATCTGCCCCATGGGATCTAAGCCCCCTCTCAATTAGAGGCAGAACAGCATCACCATCCCAGAATCCCCAGGATTGGGGAGTGAACAATGGACTAGAGTAGTCCTACTATTATTCTGCTATAGACTTATTATGATTCTAGGAAGAAGAACTTTTATCATTGATGTGGAGGCAGTGGCCTCTGGAGGTTCTGAGGGGAAGGGGAAGTAAAACAGGTGTAATATGGGGGCATGTGCAGGACACTGGAATTGTCCTGAGTGATGTTGCAATGACAGATACAGGCCATTATATATCTTGTCATAACTTACAATATTGTGCAGGAGAGAGTTTAAACTATAAGGTAAACTATAATCCACACCTAATGTGGCACTGACCGAGTGGTAATGCTCTAGTATGTGCTCATCAATTGTAACAAATGTACCACACTAATGAAGAAAGTTGTTAATGCGGGCGAGTGTGGGAGGGGTAAGGAATGGGGCATATGGGAATCCCCTACATTTTTAAAGTAACATTTATGTAATCTAAGTATCTCTTTAAAAAATTAAAGCAAAATAAAACAAAATTAAATTTAAAAATTTTAAAATAATAATAAATTTTAAAAATTTTTATTTAAAAAGAAAGGTGGGAATACTTAAAAAAAAAAAATACAGGGAGCAGGTATAGCCCAGTGGTTGAGGATCCAGGGTTCAATCCATGGTACTGCCTAAAAATAATTTTAAAAATAAATAAATCTAACAAGAACTTTTAAAGAGATAAAATTAGAGCAAAAAACAAAATACCTAAACCTACCAAAGATCTTATTTGTTAAAAAAAAATTACAGATTTTTATTTTTCAGAGTAATCTGGACCCATCTTCCATTACATCAGGAGTGCATATGAAAATGCTTGCCTTAGCTCAAGGGCCACTCGGTTAAAGGGTAAGCTTTGCAGACCACATGTGTTTCTAGCACATTTTCTTTGCTTTTGTTGGTTTCTTTGTTTTAACAGCTCTTTAAAAATGTAAAAACCATCCTTAGCTCTGGGCCATATAGAACAGGCCTCTAGATTCGGCTATAGTTTGCTGACCCCTGGCTTAGAGTCTAGGAGGAAACCATGGGGCAAAGGTGGGAGAATGCATTTCCACCTGGACTGTCCTCCCAGCTCTGGGACCCCTTGACTCCCTGACAGGGAAGTGTAAGCTTTGGACTGGAACATTGCTAAGACTCAGTCTATGATTCTGTGACTCTCCCCACCTCACTAAACACATCTCCAGCTGTGGCCCAGCACATGCCAGATTACCATCCAAATGCCTCTGCATCATGTCAGCCTCGGATCTCAGATGAGTCCCCTGTTATGAGTTGAATTGTGTGTCCCCCAAAAGGTATGTTCAAGTCCTAACTCCCAGGCCCATGAATGTGATCCTATTTGGAAAGAGGGTCTTTGAAGATATTATTAGTTAAGAGGAGGTCAAATTGGATTAAGATGAGTCCTAATCCAGTTTGACTGGTGTCCTTATAAGCAGAGGAAATTTAGACACAGTCAAAAGGAGACAAACAGAGAAGACACAGAGACACATGCCTCAAGTTAAGTAATGCCATGGATTGCCAGCAAACCACCACCAGAACCCTGGAGCCTAAGAGGAAGCCCAGCCCTGCCAATACCTTAATTTAGACTTCTGGCCTCCAAAACTATAAGACAATACATTTTTGTTGTTTGTGATACTTTGTTATGGCAACCCCAGTGAGCTAGGACACCCTTTCACCCCGAAAATGGCATGCCCTTTCCACCTCCACTGGAAGGTATATTTCTGTAGGATACTTTCCAGGTGACAGTTGGCAGGTGAAGCCAATTGAGTGAGGGAAGACAGAGCATATAAGAATGATTTCTACTCACTTTCTCAGACACAGAACAATATATATTTTTTTAATTAAAAAATCCAAAGCCACCAACCTGAGGTAGGTCTCCTGCCTCCTTGCAGTTTGTTCCTCCAATGAAGACCATGTTGGGCATGAATGGCCTGGGATACTCTAGGACAAAGTCGTACCTTAGCAGCCAAAGGGAGCCCTTCCGAAACAAGTTGGGTAGGTGGACATCTCTCTGGAGGAGATTCGATGCCAGGTTTTGGTACTTTGTGTACAGAAGTTGAAATAACGTGGTCTCCAACAAATTCACAAGGAAGTTGGTCACCCGCTGGGGAAACGTCATCTGGTCTGAGAACTTAGTGTAGCACCTGGGGACGTAGGATACAGGGTTGGGGCTTCTGTTGAGTGCATGCTCCAGGGCACATGGGAAGCCCCTGAAGAGGTACACGGAGGGCAGGCCGAGGTACTCGGCCAGGATTACGCCACAGGGTAAGGCCGGGTCTGTGAAAAGGACATCGAATTTGCTTTCCCTAAGGAACCTCAGGGTGTTGGAGTCCTTCAGTAGGTCCTTGCAGTTGGTGAAGAACATGTCCAGGATAACCACGGTATTCTTGTACTCCGTCAGAAAGGTGCTAGGGAAAGACTCCACAGCAAAGTGACTGTTTCCAAAGGAGCGGAAACGATCCTTCAGCTCTTCCTGGGAGTATGACACAGAGTAGGTTTTTCTTGTATAGTATTTGGACTCTTTAAGCAGCAAATTAACTTCGGGTACGAGCACCACAATCTCGTGCCCCTTCTCACCAAGACGCTCAGTCACTTCCTTCATACTAAGCCAGTGGCTTCCATCCTGAGGAACAACCAGCATCTTCTCACCTCCAACCATGTCCCCAAGTGCTAAGAGGAAAACTCCTGCAGAAAAGCTCTGCAAAGCACGAAGAAGGCAAGCCATGCCAGAGCGAGTTAAAGCAAGAATGGTACCAATAAATAGTTTATACTCCCTAAACCATGGGCTTCCTTGATCTTTTTCCTAAACTGGTACTCTTCACCAACTTCTCCCTTGTTCTGAATTTTGCCCTCTGTAATCGAAAGAACTTAAATTAATATTTAACCATCTCTAAGCACACAGCTAAGCTTGGCTAACAAAACTTTATATCAGCTTTCACCTGAGTTTCTGGGTTTACTCTTAGTCGCCAGCAAGCTGCCTCTGTCTCTCCAACGAGGCAGAGTGACAGTGTGTGGGCAGCTGGGAGAGGCCTCTGAAGACCTGTAGCAGCTCTTCTCCTGAGTGTGGCGATTCTTGATGATGAACAAAGTCTGGGATGAAGAGTTGTTCATGCTTACAGACTTTCCTACTGACCGTTCTCAGAGCAGAAAGGTAAAGTCGACTTGGGAGATGACAGTCAAAATTCAAAACTACACAAGAGAGCCAGCCATTGTTTCCGAATTCTGGTCACCTCGGCAATGGTTGCATGAAATAGAGGGCTGAAGGATGTAGAACGGGCACAGGAGGGGTTGGATACCACCTCCCACCCCACACTTTTCTCTCTTCTTCATCCACTGTTATTGGGGGGTTTTCTATTACTGGCAGGTGAATCGAATCCTAGCAGACATACTCGCTACGACCACAGTTTCCACTTTCAGGACAGTTAAGAGCAAGAATCCTGGAGTCAGACTTTCTCTTCTCAGCAGAGTGAGTTAACTGTTCTGTGCCTGAATTTCCTCATCCAGACAACGGGATCAGTACCCACCCTCCAGGGTTGCATGAGAACCCGCTGAGTTCACTGGCATGAGTGCTAGGACAGGTCCTTGGCAGGGGCTCTCTCTGACTCTGACGAGGCAGGTTCTATGTAGTTTGGACCCAGTGGCACTTGGTGGCCAAAAACTAGTTCCTGAAAACAAGAGTGGAAAAACTAGAAAAGAGAAGAAATGATAGAAATATAGATGGAGGCAGAACAGCAGGATGTTGAGGGTAGTGACTTGGCCAGCCAGCGGTGGAAACAAAAAGAAGATGGCACTAGCCCGACACTGCCAAGTGCTTTCTGACTTCCAGTCTCCCAGTCCCCATCTCTGGGTAAGTCTGAAGAATGCCCTAGAATGCAGGCAGGTTCATCCTTCTACAGGCGAGAAAAGGACTTTTTTGTAACTTCTGTAGCTTCAGAAGGAAAAATAGAATTGGTTGTTTCCAGGTCAGCTGTTCTCAAACTTTTTGGTTTCAGGAATCCTTTATGCCCTTAACTATGATGGAGGATCCCCAAAAGCTTTTGAATATGTGGGTTATGTCTATCCATACAAGCTATATTAGAAATGAAAACTGATACATGTTAAAAATATGTCCTTATTAATTGATTGACCATAACAAGAATAATCCCATTACAAGTTAACATAAATAACATACTTATGTTACAAGTTAACATAAATAACATATAATCAGGCAGAAGAGTGACATTACTTTACATTTTTGGAGGTCCCTTTAATGTCTGCTTTAATAGAAGGCAGCTGGCTTCTCCCTCTACTGTTACATTCTGCTAGTTGTGATATCACACATCATGTGGCCCCTGGAAACCTCCAATGTACACATGTGATAGGATGAGAGTGGAAAAGGTAAATAATGTCTAAGGCTTATTATGAAAATGGTTAGACTACGCAGACATGCCCCCCTCCCCAACCAAAGGGACTCAGGGATCTCCAGGGTTCCTAGGTCAGACTTTGAGAATCATTCTTCTAATCAGGGGTTGGCCCAGATGGTAAATATTTTTGGCTTTGCAGGCCATATGGTCTCTGTGACAATGACTCAGCTCTGCCATGGTAGCGGGAAAGCAACCAGAGACAGTACAAAGCAAATGGACTTGGCTGTGATCCAATAAAACATTATTTACAAAAACAGGCAGTGAGCTAGATTTGGTCCAAGGGCTGTAGTTTTTAGACTCCTGCCCTGGATGGTTAGAAAACCCAAAATTGTCAACCCTTCCCCAGCTGTTCACATGGCTTCTCTCTCTTGTCATTCCAGGTTCTGGTCAGTGTCATCTCAAGGAGACATTTTTCGACTGACACATTCTCACATAGCCCAGCCCCTCTATGTGAGCCCCTTATTTTAATTCATCACCTCCTCCACCATCTGACATATTGTTGTGTATTATGTGACTTCCCCAACTAGAATGGGGGCACCTTCAGGACAGGGACAAGGTCTGTTTTCTCGGGTTCCCTGGGGTCTAGACAATGCCTGGTATATAGTAGGCTCTCAATAAATTGCCGCTGAATGAATGAAGCAAGTTTTGGTTTGCCTATCCATTTTATTCCCTCCCTATTCTTCCTTTATTCATTGCTTTTTCAAGTTGTGATGATTCATGAAATTGGAACATTTTAAGAGCCACCTGTTCTTTTTTGAGATGAAGCTGGTCAATGATATTATTAATATGTAAATGTGTTTGTTGCCCTTAGGAAATTAAGATTTGAGAAATTCAAGTCTAGCCAGCATGCGGTGAGAACCCTGCACTAGGCTCGACTTCCAGCCCTGCTCCTCATTGCCACTGGGAGAGACACATCTCCTGAGCATCAGGTTTCTCAACCAGACAGGAGGGTAATGTTTTTCTGCCCAGTCATCGCTCACTGAGGGAGGTCCAAGGAGATGATGGATGTGGAAGCCAGGCTGCACAAGTGAGAGGTGGTGCCTAGAATTTCTGAACAGACTTTCCCAGAGCTAGTCACGCACAGCTCAACTGTCACGTAAGGCCCTTCCCTGTGCATTCAAGCAGGAGGCATGATGGGACCAGCAAAAGAAGAGGAAGCCTGAGGAATGGGGTTAAAGGACGATTCAAGCACAGGGCTCGCCCCAGGACGGCAACCCGAATGCAAACGCCTTGTTCAAAGGCCTGCAAAGGCTCTGCTCAGTCCAAGCAGGGGACGGCTTCCCAGCGCCTCCTTCCTGGGAGGACAGGCACTGGCAGGGATTTCTACTAACAAGGACCGGAGACAGGATGGTGAGAGCATCCTGGTTGGTGTGCATGTACTTAGCAACCAGACCCCAGCAAGATCGCAGAGGAGCCTCAGGGGCAGGAGAGGCTGGCAGGCTGCTGAGGATGGGCATCAGGAGAGAGCCCAGCCCAAGCCGGCCTGTGGGGGCAGGAGAAGCCACAGGTGCTATGAACCTACCATTCTTCCTGCCAGGCCCCATGCGGATGTGGACCTTTGCCTGCCCTGGCCTTTGTGTAGCCCAACAAGAGACCAGGAAAAAACTGGCTTAGCCATGGGGTCTCTTCTTATCCCCACAGGTCCAAAGTGACATAAACTGGAGGCAGGAGATGAAGGAGAGGGACCAGTGCCACTTTGCCTAACATGGCCAATTGAAAGAAAATATTTCTCTTTCTCCTTGCGAAATTTGAAGGCACTCTGTTTCTAAGACTCTGTGTGTGTGTGTGTGTGTGTATGTGGTTCTACATGGGGCAAAAGGATGAAGAACCTAGCATGTCCGCCAGTCACATGATGGGGAGATACTAAAGGGGAACCTCCCTGGAGAACCACCCCCCGCCCTGTACCTTGCTGCAGTACTTGGTGTATCCTTAGTGTGGGACGAGGTCTAAAGTCAAGGACCCATATCATGTGTTCCTTGACATCTGGTGAAATCAGGAGGGCCTCAAATGACCTAACTGCAGGTTCCTCCCCACCTCTGTTTCTGCAGTCAAAGGCCCCCAGCCAAACCCCTTCTTTTCACAAGGACCAGGCATGGTGTCTGCTTATCCCTGAGAAGTGGGTTTTAGTTCCCTGCCAGCCAGCAGAATTATCCAAACAAGCCAGTCATATGCTCCCCTGGGAACCAGGGGGTACCCCACCCTGTTGACTCCCAGAGCTCTTGGTTGCTTACTCTGTCCTTGAGTGTGGCCCCATGTGGTCCTGCATGGCATGGGATGACCTCCTCCCTGGACTGAATCTATGTGGCTAATAAATGGCAGTCACTCTCATCTGTCCAGTGTTGGCTGTTGTGTGTCCAGCCACCCCCAGTACCCAAGGGCAGAGGGTGATAAAAAGACTTGGCTATCTTTGGGTATCCAGGAAAAGGCCACGCCCACTCCCCATTGCAGACAGAATGATTCAGGCTTGGGACATCTACCAGTGGGGTGAAGGAAGAGATCCTGGGATGAAACCAACCTCCATGGATAAAAAAAGGATTTCCCAAAACGTGATGGAGGAAAGCTGGCAACTGAGGGCAGGGGAGACCTAAAAGGTGTGCATGGGAGTGATCTCATGTTAGGAACAGGGGGATGCTAGAAAGGTTGACCCTGTGAAGAGCTGAACTGCTTGGGTCCTCCCTCATCCACTATGGAGAAAGTCCTGGTTGGTCAATGACTGTCAAACCCCCTTTTCCGTACTAACACCCTGGAATTGAGCCCAATCCTTTAATACCCAGGCCAGTACTTACAAGATATACATATACAATGTTTGAAGCTAGAAAAAAAAGAAATCGACTAATTCCAGAATACAAAAACGGCAAAATCAAATTGATAACTTTAATTAAAGAGCTATTAAACAATTTTATATTAATTAGTCAGCTATAGTTCAGCTCATCAAGTAAATAAAAATTTTATGTGATGTGGGATATGGGGGCAATTTAATCTATTTGATAGGCAGTGGGAAGGGGGATGCTACAGAAGTCAAAGTCTAGGTCTAAGTCTTGACCCATGTCAATGGCCCAGCTTGGTCAAGTCTGCATTGCCCATGGAAGGAAAAGAGCAGTGGAGGGAAAGGGGGTGCCAGGCCTCACATCTCTGGCACCTGTACCTACTACTTCCCAGAAGGCTTCCAGTGATGTAGGGGAGGCCCAGGAGCCCAGGAGCCATGGGGAGGAACAGGGGCCACTTAAGAGCAATGACAGACAGACTACTCAGAAGACCAATAAATTGGACTACCATGTACCATATTTAGGAGAGTAAAGAGACCCTCAAACTCAGGAGGAAGGGAGAGGGGAAAGAACATGAGGGTTATATTCTGATTCGTGCTATTCCTGATGTCTTCTCTGCTCTGTACATTCATCCCCAGCTCTTCCCAAGATCCTGCTCATCCTGCAAAGTCCCTACCGTCAGCTCATTTTGCACCCTTTACTTTCTTTTCAAGTGTGTATCACTATTTGTAGTTGATCGATGTCTGCCTCCCCATTAGACTCAAGCCTCAGGAATGCAGAGCTGTGTCCCTTGGCTTCTGGCCATGGCCTCTATCATGTCCCTGAGCACACGGAAGGCTCCCAAATATTTGATGGATGAATTCTAAGATGAAATAATTTAATAAGAGCCAATTGTGTATTAGTGGCATTGTTCACAGTGGCCAAAGGTGGAAACAGCCCAATTGTCCACCACTTGATGAATGGATAAATAAAATGTAGTCTACCCATATGGTGGCATATTCTCCAGTCATAGAAAGGAATGAGGGGCTGATTCATGCTACAAATTGGATGAACCTTGAAAATATCATATGCTAAAGGAAAGAAGCCAGTTCCAAAGACCACACATGATTCCGTTTATATGGAATGTCCGGAAGAGGTGAATCCATAGAGACAGAAAGGAGATTAGTGGCGCCAGGGGGCTAGGGGCTGGGGGAAAGTGGGGAGTGATTGCTTGATTAGTACAGGGCTTCCTTTGGGGGTGATGAAAATGTTCTGGAACTAGATAGTTGGGATGGTGGCACCACTTTGCGAATAGGCTAAAAAGCCTGGAATTGTATACTTTTAAAGGGTGGATTTTATAGAATCTTAAGTATATATTAATTTTTTTAAAAAGGATGCCTGGGCTAAATCCTGGCTCCTCTGCTGACCAGGGGTGTGATCTGGGACAAGACACCCAACCTCTCTGTGCCTCAGTTTAATCATCTACAAGATGAGGCCAATAATAGTGCTTCCCTGTGTGAAAGCACCCAGGATAACACCTGCACATGGCAAGCATTCAACATACGTTAGCTTAATATTTTGAGAAGCAACTTGACTAAAATCTGAAAACCACTGATGGGAGTGAAAAATACAGTGATAGACAAACATTTCCATCCAACTGGGCCCACAAGTCTTTTTCTGCTCATATTGGGGATGTGCAAATCTGTAGACTGAGGAGACTGGCATGAAGCCAGTGATTTTGTTCCTCATGAGACAACCTTCTGAGGCCAAAATTCTTTGGCATACCACACTACTCAAACCATGTTTCCATCCCTTTAGCAGATGTGCTTCTGGCAGCAGGCTGGGTGCTGGAGGTACAGTAATGAAAAGTAAACATGGTTCCTGGTCTCATAGAGTTTACATGCCAGGAATGTATAGCAAATATAGCAATTACAGTTGTAATAATGCTAAAAAAAAGGGGGGGGGCTGGATTTCAGGCATGACAAGCCTATAACTTGCGTGCGTGACCTTATCTGGGGAGCATGGAAAGTTTCCCAAAGGAATTGCCATTTAGAGCAAATTTAAAAGGATAAGTGAATCTATTTCAGCTGTGAACGGGAGAAAAAGGATTCCAGGGAGAGGAACAGCAGTTAGGAGGCCCCTCAGGTTTCTCATATGGTATGAGAAACTGAAACCAGGCGGTGTATCTGGAACATAAAGAGGGAAAGGGATGAAGCTGGAGGTAGGCAGGGGCTGCATGCAGCTTTGTAAACTGGGTTTCTTGGTTCCCCTAATACATACTAAAAAGACCTTAGTCTAAAATGTCCTATATGCCCCATGTGTGGTCACCTTCAACCTGATTCCATCAGGACTTCTGGGAAGCCTGACAAGGCAAGGCACATGCCAATGATACTACATTCAGATCAATCCTAGTTTCACTGAAAGCACAACAGCCGAATATAGAGTATCATCTGTGTGATGCAACACGAAGAAGCCAACATGATCACAATAAAGTGTTCTCATCAAAAAGGCTGACCTTGAAACCATCAAACCTATGCTAACTTCCAGTTTACAGGAACAAGTTGAACAACACTACAATCAGACAATCAGATAACCTAGTTCTCCAACAAGTCAGGGGCATGTTTATAAAGGAAGGGAACTGTTAGAGATTAACAGGATTAGAAGAAATGACAAAACATGGGAAACGTGCTTGTCTCACCGGTTAAAAGACATTCTTTTTCTCTTTTTAAATTGTGGTAAATTGCACGTAATACAAAATTCACCATTTTAACCATTTTAAAGTGTACAATTCAATAGCACCTTCAGAATGATGTGAAAAGTATAAGTGATAAGAGATAGCAAAAAATGAAGAGCACCCAAGAAAAACATATTAGCAGCACATATAAATTTTAATACCCCCGATGTTTATGCCAATTCATTGTAAAAAGACACACAACTCTATAAAAAATGATTAATGTGGCCACATAATTCATAAAAAGGAAATGCACATAGCCAATGTATCTTTGAAAATAGGAAATGAAAATTGAAATAGTTCCATAGAATTTTTTTTTGTTCAGAAAACTGCCCCCAATTGAAGGTTGACTGTTGGAAAGTGAGGCATAGTGATCTCGCAAAGGGAGACGTGCTGTTTCTATGGCTATGCTTTTAACATAGGAATGCAGCAATTAAGCCTTTCGAGTCAAAAGGATAGAGCTGTTCCAGGCAGGGAGAAATACGAGCAAACACACTTTGTAGTTTGAAAGGAATACTGAATCTTTGCACTCTGAGATAAGTTCTTTAATTTACGAGTATTGTTAATGTGCAGTTAACACTGCTTGCTATCTCGATAGTTTGAGTATATATAATGCCACATGTAGAAAATAAAGTTGTCTGAGGAGTCATTACTCGCAGACCCCCTAATCCCAGCTCGTTAGTTCTTTCTCTTTGTTTCCTCTCCCCTTTTCTTTTCTTTCATTCCCGATACCTTCAGATCCAAATCTCCAACAGTTGACATTATCTAGAGCTGGAGAGGATGTGGAGAAGGTAGACCTCTCATACATTAATCAAATTGTGAAGTTGCTCAAGATTTGAAAGCATTTTGTCTGACTTATTGAGGTATAATAGGTACATACCACTTGATCCAGTGATCCTGTATCTAGCACTCTAGACTACTGAATTAAGAGCAAGATATGAAAAAACATGTATGTAAAGAAAGGATTTAAATTTGTTAATACAGTATTGTTTACAAGAGGAAAAAAGTGGAAGAAGCCCAAATATCTATAAGCATTGACAGGCTGAATAAACTATGGTCTGTCCCAAGTAAAGAATTCTATGCAACAATTCAAAAGAAGGCAATAGTTCTGTACATTTTTGATGAAAAGATTTCCATGATTTATTTCATAATTACATATTAGTCAACTATAGTTCAGCTCATCAAGTGAAAGCACAAAGTAAAAAGCAATGTGTCCAGCTTGATTCTAGATTTTATTTGAATATAGGGGGGGGAAATTTACATCATATGTATGTGTACATATATTAAATAATTTCAGAAAATTAAAAAAGATACATGCAAAACCATTAAGAGCTATTTCATATAGGGGGAGGTGGGCTGGCAGAGGATTAGCAAAAAGAGAAATTTCACTTCTGTGTTTTTCCGTACTTTTCAAATCAAAGCATTAAGAAAAAGCAACCCAGAAAGCCATCAATTATATATACATACATATTAAAGAAGGCAATTTTTGAAATTTGTGAAACCACAGTTAAATGAATTGGCACCAAATAATTCATTAAACCAGAAGGAAATGACAAATGTGATGAGTGGAAATGACAAATCACAGTTCAGGTAAGGAGTCTTTTTTTTTTTTTTTTAAATGTCTGAGCCAGTTATTTTGAAAATGCTAAAGAAGAGGTAAGCTTACCTTCTGCAGGGGCTTCGCTGGGAGACAGTTGATGCCACCAATGAAGATCATGTTGGGCATGATCGGTTTGGGATAGTCAAAAACAAAGTCAGCCCGTAACAGCCAAACTGAAGCTTCACTGTGGAGATCATAGGCTGTGACAGGAGTCTGGAAAATCTCAGAGGCAATTTCTAAAGCATCTTTCATAAAATAGTGGCAAAATAAATGCTCCTGCAAGTGAAAGATATAGTTCCATACCCTGTCTCTGAACGTCATGACATCCGAGAGCCCTGAGAGACTTCTGGGAACATAAGAAGTGGGACTGGGACTCTGTGCCCCTTCTTCAAGATAATGACAAAATAGTCCCCTGCTGAAGACCACCGATGGTAGTGAAAAATACTTGGCAACGATGAAGCCGCACATATCAAAAGGATCTAGAAACACCGCATCGAAAGAACTCTCTTTTAAGTATTCTACCAATTTTGCGTCATTAAACAAACTCCTACAGTGTGAAAAAATGTATTTAAAGGAATTGCTGGAGGGCGTATTCATTAACAGCGAAAATATACCTAATGGCTTAGTTTTCCATTGAGAGTAGGAGAAAGCCAAGAACTCACGATTGAAATCCTCCAGCGTGTAGGAAGTTGAGTAAGTCTTTACTGTATAGTTGAGTGACGTTTCCAGGTGCCAACTCACCTCTGGTTGGACAAGAACCAACTCATGTCCCCTTTGGGAGAGTTTCTCCAACACTGAACGCATGGTGAACCAGTGGCTCCCATCGAAGGGGATGACCAGCAACTTGCCGGCTTCAGCAAAGCCAGACACCAGCAGGAGACACATACACAGGGGAAAGGGACCGACCCAAACTGCAGGAGCCATCGGATACCTGTCACCCAGAGCAATCTGGCTGCTTGGATTCTAAGCTCCTCACTGGAAGAAATGTGGGCACAAAACCTGTCCCAGGCAGAGGGCGTGTATCCAACATTCGTAAAAGAATTACACTCATTGCTAATGATTTACTCATAGAAAAATAATGAACGAGTCATATCTGCCAGGATATCGCTTGTCTTGCAAATAAGAATAGCTTTTGATCTTTGCCTTGGACAGAGATCATTCATGGCACAGCAACGTGAGTTTAGAAACAGAACAATGAGGCAATCTTAGTGGACCCCGAGATGCAAAAAGATAAGTAAATTGAAATAAAGCATATAATTTTAGAATCTGTCCCAAAGCAAAAACTTTTTTGCAGAAGGGAATTGGCTTCCCAGGTTCTAAGAAATGACTTGAGGCCCCTTATCAGGGATGTCCTCTCTGGCAGTGGAATTGCTGTTCATAAGCATCTTTTGGGTTACAAAAGCTCTGAGGCCTCTGAAATGCTAAAATACGGTTGACAGCCTCAAGGGCCATTCAGGGATTCAGTGGAATGTGACTGTCATCTTTTAAAATCACTTTCTCTAGGTAGGGCACACAAGGGACGGGCCATCTGCCCATGCCTGCCAAAAGTACCCGCTAAGACGCTTCTCTCTCTCTCCTCTGTGCTTCCACCTCCCTTTGTTTAGACCTCTGCTGTTCATAAATGAAAAGACCCAATATTGACAAGTCAGTTCTCCTGTAATTGAGTTATAGATTCAACACAGTCCCAACCAAAGTCCCAGCAGGTCTTTTTTTTTAAGGAACTTGGCAAAATGATTCTAAAATTCATATGGAAATGTAAAGACCTAGACTAGCCAAAACAACTTTGAAAAAAAAGACAAGGTTAGAGGGCTAACACTACATCATTTCAATACTTACTATAAAGCTACAGTAATCAGGACAGTATGGTCTTGACAAGCAGGTCAATGGAACAGATTAGAAAGTCGAGAAATAGATCCACAGATAGACCGACAACTGATTTTTAACAAAGGTGCAAAAGCAATATTGGTTCATTAGTTATGACAAATGTACCTGTGGTGGTTTGATGCTATAATTATCCTAGAAAAACATGTTCTCAAATCTAATCCATCCCTGAGTGTACAACCATTGTAAGTAGAATCTTTTGATTAGGCTACTTCAGTTAAGGTGTGACCCACCTCATTCAGGATGGAACTCAATCCTATTACTGGAGTCCTTTATAAATGGAATGGAGAAAGAGAGAGAGAACCAGCCATGGAAGTAAGAAATTGAAAGTAACAAAACCCAGAAGGCGGGGGCGGGGACCAGCAGATGCTGCCAAGCGTCTTGCCAGGTGGAGGATAGCCAAGGATTGCCCGTTTCCCTTTATATCAGAACCAGCAAGAGGGCAAAGGCTCAACATGAATCAGGGCCCACTGACATAATCCAGTCAAATCTGTCTCACACCCACAGGAATAGTTTAAAAAAAGTAGTTCTCTTTTGAGGATTCATAAAATAACTTCAAACTGCCATACATGGTAATTTAACAATGACGCAAAACTAGATGTGGGATGTAAGGGAATTCTTCATACTATTTTTGCAACCTTGCTGTCAATATAAAACTCTTATAAAATAGAAAGTTTTGTTTTTTTTTAATTTAAGCCATGGACTGGAAGAAAATATTTGCAAAGTTTATATCAAATAAAGGTTTTGTATCCAGAATATAGAATGAACTCTCAAAACTCAATATGAGAATTATGTTTTATTTCTTACGTTTAAACCAATCATTTCATTTTCCTATTTGACAATATTCTTGGTTTCATTTTTGAAGTTTTGGATCACAGAAGGATTACAACTATGGCAGGGGAGGATCTTTGGTGTGGGGTGTCAGTGATGGGGGATGCATGGGAGGAAGTTCACCTGGACACACACATATATATGTTCAAATGTTCATGGGGCATTGCCACAGTGGGTAGAGATTCACAAAATAACTTAGAGAATATTGAATTCCCATCCCAGGGAGCTCTGCCACATTCTCTAATGGAACAGCAACAATCCCCCAAATACAGGAGCAATGACTAGTGAAGAAGGATGGTCCACTGATGAGCCCTTGATATTGATGACTATGCTTCTGAGCTTTTTCTCTTGAAATTCCAACTTAGCCTAGTCTTGTAGTATGCCTAAGTTACCTCCTGAGGGCCTCCATCTTGTTCAAATGTGGCCTCTCTCTAAGCCAAACTCAGAATATAAATGTATTACCTTCCTACCAGAATGGGACATGACTCCTGGGGATGAGCCTCCCTGACAACGAGGGATTACTACCAAGCATCGGCTGGTGATGCAACTGGAAAAATACCTTGAATGTAAGGGGGAAAAGGTAAAGACAAATGAGATTAAATGGCTAAGAGACTTCAAAGTGAGTCGGAAGGTCATCAGAAAGGTAATGCTTATGCATGACTCAGCAGGATCTCACAGACTACCAAAGTAGATATTACCCCAAATAGTGGGGCTCCTGAGGGCTCTGGAGACACCCAAGTCCTATGGTCATGGCAGATAGCTCTGGAGTTTGGTGCCTTGCCAGTGGGCCCTACTTTGGAGTTTGTGTTCCTGAGTGTGACAGAGTTGGACTTGGATGTGACTTCTCTACACATGCTTCATCTGTCCCTTTTATTTGTACCTATAGTTGGTGCTGGAGTTCATAGGTGCATGTCCAAGAGACTTGAATCTCTGGACTGTCCATGTGCCAGCTGGGCCCTGAGCATCAGCAGAGTTGCAACATCTACTGTCCAGTTCATTGGACTCACCCAGGACAACTAACAAGGAGGTGAGGATGGACAACCACCGTTACAAGGAACTGAGAGAATCTATAACAGCAAGCAAGAGAGTCCCATCCATCAGCCATATGGAATTGAAGCCCCCTCTCAATTAGAGGTGGAGTGAGCATCACCATCCCAGAATCCTCAGGATTAGGGAATAAAATATGGACTAGAGTGGATTTACTGGTATTCTACGATAGACTTACTGTGATTCTAGCAATGGAAAAAATTATATCATTGATGTTGAGACAGTGGGCACTGGAGGTGCTGAAGTGAGGGAGAGGGAAAAAGAGGTGTAATATGGAGGCATTTTCAGGACTTGGAATTGTCCTGAATGACACCGCAACAACAGATACAGGCCATTATATATTCTGCCATAACCTACAGAATTGAGTGGGAGAGAACTATAATGTAAACTATAATCCATGCTTAGTGGCAATGCTCCAAAATGTGTTCATCAATTGCAATGAATGTACCACACTAATGAAATAAGTTGGTGGGAAGCGGACTTGGCACAGTGGTTAGGGCGTCCGTCTACCACACAGGAGGTCCGCAGTTCAAACCCTGGGCATCCTTGAGCCGTGTGGAACTGGCCCATGCGCAGTGCTGGTGAGCGCAAGGAGTGCCCTTCCACTCAGGGGTATCCCCGCGTAGGGGAGCCCCACGCGCAAGGAGTGTGCCCCATAAGGAGAGCTGCCATCCCATGCGCAAGGAGTGCGCCCCGTAAGGAGAGCTGCCCAGCATGAAAGAAAGTACAGCTTGCCTAAGAATGGCGCCACCCACACGGAGAGCTGACACAGCAAGATGATGCAACAAAAAGAAACACAGATTCCCGTGCTGGTGACAACAACAGAAGCAGACAAAGAACAGACAACTGGGGCGGGGGGGAGAAGGAGAGAGAAATAAATAAATAAATCTTTAAAAAAAAAAGAAGTTGTTAATGTGGGAAAAAGTGGGAAGTGTGGGGTGTGGGGCATATGGGAATCCCTCACATTTTTTTATGTAACATTTTATGTAATCTAAGTATCTTTTTTAAAAAAACTAAATATGAGAAAGCAGAACACCCAATTAAAAATGGGCAAAGATTTGGACAGGCACTTCACCAAAAAAGACATACAGGTGACAGAGACATGAAAAGGTGCTCAACATTGTTAATTTGGGAATTGCAAATTGAACCATACTTTAAATTACACTCCTATCAGAATGACTAAAATTTAAAAGATTGCCCATCCCAAGCACTGGAGAGCATGTGGAATAGCTGGACCTCTCAAAAGCTGCCAAGAGGCCATACCATGGCAACACCACTTTGGGGATATTGTCTGGCAGTTTCTTAAAAAGGTCAGCAAGCACCTGCTGTGTAACCCAGCCATGCCACACCTAAGTATTTATGCAAGGAAAAAGAAAGCATGCCTCCATACAAATATTCATAACATTTTTGTTTGTAATATAAAAATCTGGAACCAGCCCAAATGTCCATCAGCAGATGAATGGATAAACACATTGTGGTCTATCCATCTGATGGAATACACCTCAGCAATAAAAAGCAATAAATTATTGACACATGTTGTAACAGGATGAGTTTCAAAACAATTTTGTTGAATAAAATAAGCTGGACTGTTGGAGATTTGGACCCAAAGGGTATTAGGAATGAAAGAAAGAGAGAGAGTGAAACAAAGAGAGAAAGAAAGAGAGAGAGCTGGGATCAGGGGGTCGGCGAGTAATGACTCCTCAGACAACTTTATTTTCTACATGTGGCATTATATATACTCAAACTATCGAGATAACAAGCAGTGTAAATACACATTAACAATACTCATAAATTAAAGAACTTATTTCAGAGTACAAAGATGCAGTATTCCTTTCAAACTACAAAGTGTGTTTGCTCGTATTTCTCTCTGCCCAGGACAGCTCCATCCCGTTGACTCAAAAGGCTTAATTGCTGCATTCCTATGTTAAAAGCATAGCCATGGAAACAGCACATCTCCCTTTGCAAAAGACCATTATGCCTCAGTTTCCAACACAGGACATATAGATTCAATGCAATACCAATCAAATTCCAATAGCTTACTTTACGGAAATAGAAAAGGCAATTACCAAATTTATCTGGAAGGGAAAGTGCAGCCAAATAGCCAAAAAGCGTTCTGAAAAAAATGAGTGATGTTGGAGGAATCGCACTGCCTGAACTTGAAACACATTACAAAGTTACAGTGGGCAAAACAGCATGGTATTGACATGAAGATAGACATATCAATCAGTGGATTAGAACTAAGACCCCAGAAATAAACTCTCACCTCTACAGCCAACTGGTTTTTGACAAACATACCAAAGACATGTCAAGGGAACAAAATAGTCTCTTCAACAAATGGTGCTGGGAAAACTGGATATCCATAACAAAAAGAAACAAAGAGGACCCCTATCTCACTCCCTATACAAGAATCAACTCCAAATTAATCAAAGACCTAAATATAAAGGTCAGGACCATTAAACTCCTAGAAGAAAATGTAGGGAAACACCTTCAAGATCTTGTGAGAGGTAGTGGTTTCTTGGACCTTATACCCGAAGCACGAGCAACAACAACAAAATAGATAAATGTAACCTCAAAATTAATACTTTTGCACCTCAAAGGACTTTCTCAAAAGGGGTGAAAAGGCAGCTGACTCAATGAGAGAAAATATTTAGGAATCACATATCTGATAAAGGTTTTTTTTTCTCTTTATTTTTTTTAAAGACTCCATTCAAAAAATATAAGAGGTCCCCATATACTCCCTACCCCCCTCACCCCACTCCTCCATCAACAATCTCTTTCATCATTATGGCACATTCATTGCATTTGGTGAATATATTTTGGAGCACTGCTGTACCACATGGATAATGGTTTACATTGTAGTTTACACTCTCCCCCAGTCCAACAACTGGGCCATGGAAGGACATACAATGTCCAGCATCTGTCCCTGCAGTACCACCCAGGACAACTCCAAGTCCTGAAAATGCCCCTACATCACATCTCTTCTACCCTCTCCCTACCCTCAGCAGCTACCATGGCCACTTTTTCCACATCAATGCTACAATTTCTTCCATTACTAATCACAATAGCTCCATAGTAGAATATCCATGATATATAAAGAGATGTTACAACTCAACAATAAAAAGACAAACAACCCAATTAAAAAATGGGTCAAACACTGGAATAGACATTTGTCCAAAGAAGAAATACAAATGGCAAAAGAAAAAAATATTCAACTTCAATAGTGATTAGGTCAATGCAAATCAAAACTACAGTTAAATATCATTTCACATCTATTAGAATGACCACTATTAAAAAGACAGAGGACTACAAGTGTTGAAGAGGATGCAGAGAGATAGCAACACTTATTCACTGTTGATGGGAGTGTAGAATGGTACAGCTACTGTGGAGGGCTGTTTGGCAGTTCCTGAAGAAGTTGAATATAGATAGATTTGTCATGTGATCCAACAATACCACTACTGGGTGTATACCCAGAAGAACTGAGAGCAGTACACAAACATCATCTGCAAATTGATGCTCATAAAGGTGTTATTCCCGATTCCAAAAATTGGAAACAACCCAGGTGTCGATCAACTAATGAATGGATAAACAAACTGTCATGTAGTCACATGATGGAATATTGTGCAGTTGTAAGAAAAAATGAAGTCGTAAAGTATATGACAACATGTATAAGCCTGGAGGACATTATGTTGAGTGAAGCAATCCAGACACAAAAGGAAAAATATGGTTTGATTGTGCTACTATGATCTAAATAAACTGTGTAATCTCATGGAGTTAATAACTTGAATATGGGTCATCAGAAAATAGAATGAGGTTAGAGAATGGAAAGCTGAGGGTTAACTTGTACAGAATTGGTAAAAAGGATATGTGTTAATCTTTGGAAATGAATAGACAAGGTGAAAGCTCAACATAATGTTTGTAACTAACAGGACTATTAAATGGATATGAAAGTAGTTTAAAGGGAAAGTCTGGGAAGCAAAGGTGGCTCAAGCGATTGAGCTCCTGCCTACCACATGTGAGGTCCTGGGTTCGATTTCCAGTGCCTCCAAAGAAGATGAGCAAGACAGCTGGCACAGTGAGATGATGCAAAAAGGTGACACAACAAGATGACACAACAGAGACACAAGGAGGAAAATATAATGAGACACACAACAAATCAGGGAGCAGAGGTGGCTCAAGTGATTAGTCACCTCCCTCCCACATGAGATGCCCTGGGTTCAGTTCCCAGTGCCTCCTAAAAGGAAGACGAGCACACAACAAACAAAACAGCAAGCTTAAACAATGAGGGGGTGGGGAGAAATAAATAAATAAAATAAGTCTTTAACAAAAAAAGAGAGAATGTCTAAGGTCATGTATATTACTAAAAGGAAAGCTAAATAATATAACATGAGACTGTAAAGCATAGTAAGACTGCATGTAAAATATGAATATGGGTAAAATTGCATACATCTTTTTTTGCAACTGAACAAATGTATGCTAATACAAGATGTTAATGCCAGACAAAAAAAGAAACCAAATAGAAAATACTACATATTGTATGCTTCCATTGATATAAAATGTAAATATAAATAAATTTATAAAGATGAAATTAGCTTAGTGACTATATAGGGCTGGGGAAGGACTGCTAAGGGGTGTGGAATTTTTTTTCTTTTTGGAGTCATGAAATTGGTCTAAATTTTTTTGTGGTGATGAAGGCAAAACATTGTGATTATACTGAAAGCCACTGATTATACACTTTGGATAGATTGTATGGCATGTGACTATATCTCACTAAAACTGCTTTAAAATAAATAAATAAGCAAAAATAGGCAGAAACAGCAGCTATGTTCAGCAGGGGAAGCATAGAGAGATTGAGAGGAGATGAATTTTGTTTGTTTTTTGTCCAGTTTTTGTTTTTTATTATTATTATTGAAATAATGAAAATGCTGTAATAATGACTGAAATGATGAATTGTACAACTATGTGATTATACCAAAAACAATGATTGCACAATTTGGATGGAGTGTATGCTTTATTAATATGTGTCAATAAAATTGACTTGGGGAAGTAGATTTGGCCCAATGGTTAAGGTGTCTGCCTATCACATGGGAGGTCCAAGGTTCAAATCCAGGGCCTCCTGACCCATGTGATGAGCTGGCCTATATGCAGTGCTGATGTGTGCAAGGAGTGCCATGCCACACAGGGGTGTCCCCTGCATAGGAGAGCCCCACACGCAAGGAAGTGAGCCCTGTAAGGAGAGCTGCCCAGCACAAAAAAAAAATTGACTTGTTTAAAAAAAAAAGCCAGACACAAAAAGAGTCTGTGACAGTTTGAATTTGGTGAATCTCCACAAGAGAAAGATTGTTTTTGAACTAAGCCATTTCTGTGGGTGGGAGACTCTTTTGATTGGACGACATGGTGAGACATGAGCCAGCTTGGGTCTCAGCCTTCTTGCTGGGTCTGATATAAACCCAGACACAGAGAGAGACAAAGGGAGAGGAAGCTGCCATTTTGGACCCTGCCACGTGAGAGAGGACTTGAAGATCACTAGCAGCCAAAGCTTAAGCAGGAAGCCCCCAAGAGGCCAAGCCCATGGAGCAACTCAAGGCTAATGAGAGAGGGAAGCGGATGTGGCTCAACTGAAAAGAGTATCCACCTACGATATGGAGGGTCCAGGGTTCCACCTGTGTGGTGGGCTGGCCCATGTGCAGTGCTGCTGTGCACAAGGAGTGCCATGCCACACAGAGGCGCCCCCATGTAGGTGTGCCCCATGTGCAAGGAGTGCGCCCAGCAAGGAGAGCCGCTCCGCATGAAAAGCACAGCCTGCCCAGGAGTGGTGCCGCATACACGGAGAGCTGACGCAGCAAGATGACACAACAAAAAGAGACACAGTTTCCCAGTGCGCCTGACAATGCAAGTGGACACAGAAGAACCCACAGCAAAAGGACACAGAGCAGACAATGGGGGGCAGGGGAGAGAAATAAATAAATAAATCTTTAAAAAAAAAAAAAGAATGTATGTTAGATTTTTTTTTTAAAAAGGCTGATGAGAGAAGCCATGCCATATGTCTGATTGCCATGTGGCAGGACGCCGGGATCACCAGTAGCTGCCTTTGGTGAGAAAGCATCTCGGGTGGTGCTTTGATCTAGACATTTCACTGCCCCAGAACCATAAGCTTTTCCCCTAAATAAAATTCCTGTTATAAAAGCCAACCTATTTCTGGTACTTTGCATCAGAAGCCCTGTGGCAAACCAAGACAGAGTCCATACTGCATAATTCCCCTTAAATCTAGATAATAATTCCAGGAACTGCAAACTAATCTATAAAAACAGATCAGTGGTTGCCTGGGGAGAAGGCAGCAGAGGTGAGGAGGGAAATGTGATGGGGAGGGCAGGATGGGGGCACTACAAACCATGGTGATCATGGTTTCACTGGAGTTGACATATGTCAAAATCTATCATATTGTACACTTCACATATGGGCACTTTACCATATGCCAATTTAACTCCATAAAGCTTTGTTAATTAGTTAATAGCAGTGCAAGTTTTATTTTATTCTAACATTCCTAAATATTGTCTTGTCCTTCCCACCATGGCAACCCCTGGTTCACACTGTATAAAGACAGCATAAATGGGTTGTGACTCTGGTGCAATGTGAACAAGTGGTTGAGGTTTTCTCTCTCTTTTCTCTATCAACTTTGAGCTTCTCAAGAGCAGTGCTAGTGTCCCCGTTAAGAATTGTATTCAGCTACAGACAACAAAGACCCTGCCAAAGAGTGGCATAAATTAAGGAATACTTTTCCTTTTGCAGAAAGAAGCTGAGAGGCAGAACTCCAGGGCTGGAATGGTGGTCCTACAATGTCATCAGGAATCTAGGACTCTTCTGTCTCTATGGTGAGATTTGCATCCTCATTCTCCTAAAGGCTGCCAGAGATCCAGTGATCATGTCTTCATCTCAGGGGGAAAAGAAGGAGTGACAAAGAGCAAAAGGACTACCAGCTCCTTTTAAAGAACTTTCCCAGAAGCCCCACCCAATAGCTTCTGCTTTAATGGCACCCACCTCACACAGTGGATGTGGACTTTTAATTATGTGAGTTCATGTATGTCAAAAGACTTACAACAGTACCTGGCACCCCGTCGATGTTATGTGTTAGCCATCGTTACGATCCATGGGCTAGAACTGTGTCACCTAATCACCCCAAGTTGAAAGGGAGATTTACCCCCTGCAAGATTGGGAAAGAGAGAACACAGATCAGGTAGGTGGGTAGCAGGGTCTACCACAGTCTCTGGCTCACTTATTTTACTGTTCCCAATGCCAGACACGTGAGAGGTGCTAAAACATATCTGGAGAAAGAAAAAGGAAGGGAAGGAAGAAGAGTTGAAGGATGACAGGCACTTGAGCCGTTGCTTGGCTTTAGAGAGGTGGGATAAAATTGAGGGGTAAGAGCCCAGGCCCTGAAGCCAGACCACCAGGGTTTGGATCTTTGGTCACTTGTGTAACCTAGGGAAAACTATTTCCTAGTACTTTGGTTTCTTCATCTCTCAAAATGGGAATGATAACAGTTCCCACCTCATGGGATTGTTATGAGAATTAAGTAAGGTAGTACTTGGAAAGCCTCTGCATCTGCTTAGAGCCCAGTATATACTTACAACTGGTTTTTAAAGTGTTAATTAAATTAATTGGCTTAATTAACAAGGATTAACAATCTTTTGACTGATTTAATTAACAAAGATCAACCATTTTAAAAATGTAATTAATTTAAATAATGAAGATGAATAATCATTCTTGTGTAGCACTCAGACAGTGGGACTACTTGGGTGAAACCATCAAGAGCTCAGTCTGGGACAGCTTTATAGGTTCACTTCTAATTTTCTGTGGAACAAATGAAATAAAGAATTTAAAATTTCACTATTAATAACAAAGTCATATGTTGGAATTATTAATGATTATATAACAAATATTTATTAGTATTAACTAATACGAGAGCTGTAAGAGCAAATAAAGCACAGCTCCTGACTTGGAGATACTAACAAAGTGATCAGATCTGACTATGCCAGAAATATGTGCTACCTACAAGAGATGTTCATGTTATCCTGAAGGCCTAAAGAAAAAAAAGATTGTATCTTCTTTAGAGAGATCTGGACTATTTTTTATGGATGAGTTTGAGATGGGCTTTTATGCTTAATAGGACTGAAGACTGGATGTGGAAGGACAGACATGCCTTGCAGAGGGGACAACATGAACTAAATCACAGATACAAAAAAGTATATGACACATTTGGAAATATTGACTTGATAACTGGTGAGCAGTGAGAAATACATTATGAAAAGAGTGTTGGGACCATATTATGGTGGAGTAAGAATGTCACAATGAAGGTTTCTACCATAGCCATGGAGAATCATTGAAGGTTCTTTGGCAGGGAAGTGTGAGCTCAAAGTGCAGCTTGGAAGCATTGTAGGAGGGGTTGGATAAAATGAGAGTCCATTTAAAAGGTTGTCGTCCTAATGCACATGAAACAATTAGGGTCCAATGAGAAGAGAGTGAGCCAGAGAAATAGAGGAAGCATTATCCAGGCAATACTTTTAGTTGCATGGTGGATTCATGGACAAAAGACAAAGTTTCAAAGATAGCTCCAAGACTGATTCTGGAAAAGGGGAAGAACAGTGGTTCTAAGAAGCCCTTCATTCATTTGACAAGTATTTATTAATATTAAGATACTGCTATGAGCCAGACTGTTGAGCTTGCTAGGGATACAGCTATAAACAAGGTAAAGCCGTGTCCTTGACGAGCTTACCTTCTGGGAGTGATTCTTGGTCAGGGAAGGGCAGCTTTCAGAATGCCCACTCCTAGGACCAGAGTGGATGAAGCACATCAGGCAAAAGATAAGTAGTCAAAAGGGCAGAAAGAGAAGCAGTGGAATAGAACACCATGGAAATGAGGGAGGACAGTGAGAAAGTAGGAGGCTGCTGCTAAGAACAGACTATTCCCATGATGATCTCCTAGAGTAGTCCTTTTGCCTCCCAGCTGGTCCAACCACCAGTCCATTCACTATCTACACTTCCTGAACATTCCAGCCATGCAAATCTTCCATGCGAATGTTCCAAATACAAATTCCTCAGGTTGGCATCCACTTTGACTCCCGCCCTTCCAACTGTATCTATTACTGTTGCTGTTCTCAAGTCTTTAGTTGAAGTCAACAATTTTCTCCCTGGGTCTTTCATTCATTCCTGGATGGACGCTAGATTTACCAGAAGCTGAGCCCCAACAGGCTATTGAAACAGTTCACTGAAGGTGGGAAAGCAGGCAGGAGGGGATAATTTTGAAATATTTTGAATGTACTTCTATGTATGCTACTTACTGTTGGTGGAGTCAAAATAAACGTTGAGGGGGTTATAAAGGCTGAGGGGAATGTGGAGCATTTTCCAGAGTTGTTGAGGGTACTTCGCAACCCTGAAGCCCTACCCAACTCTCCCATGAATAGACAACTAGGGAATTGGCCGTGGTAAAAGACAAGGGCTCTTTATATACCACACCGTAGCTCGACTCGCGAACCCACCAGAGGAGGGTAAGGCAAGTCCTGCCCTTTCGTCCCCTGCGACCAAACTCTCCGGGCCAAAGAACCACATTGCCCATAAGGCCGCGCGCGAAAGGCCGGCGCTCCCGCGGGGCATCCTGGGAGGCCTAGTCCGCGCGTCCTATAAATCTCGCCCGCGCCTCGCCACGGGAGATCCGCCCTCGCCAACGTGGTGGCGCTCGGCCTGGGCGTGTTCGTTCGCTTCGAGTCTGACCCGGGGCGGGGATTTGGGCTTTAGGCAGTCAGTAAGTGGGGCCGACGGCAGGGAAGCGCGGGAGGGACGTGGGAGGCCAGGGACTGCGTTGGCGGCACAGTCTGAGGTGAGCGAGGCGGGTAGCAGCTCGGGCCTGCCCCGGGACGCGGCGCTGCCCTGGCGGCCGGTCCGCTGTACCTGCTCGCGGGGGCGTCTGCGTAGTCGCGCCTCCCAGTTTCCTGGTGTCTTGGAAGGACGAAGGACCCGGGTTTCGGCCTTGGAGTGGGGGGAACAGGAATCCAGGCCGCGAGCTCAAAGCCAGACTTCCGAATTCCATTTCTGCTTTTCTTTTGAGGAGGGTGGGAAAGGAAAATCATTGCATTCCGGAGCGTTTCCTGTCATTTAGACACTGGCTTGGGCTCTTAGCAGCCCTCATCCCCGAATGACTCATTGTCACATCCAATGTGAGACCTTGAGCAGGTCACCTAGGTACGCAAGGGTGACGCTTGGATCACGGATACGTATTGTAGGGCTTTTTAGGTCTATCATTTTAAAGCCTTTCTTATCAGGGACCTTGCCCTGGCTCTCCAACACTAGACTGCTCTTTGAAAAAAAGAGTCATTTATCTTTTTTTGCCCTAATCTGGTAAAAGCACTGAAGAGTGTGAGAAGCAGAGTTTATAGGAAGCGATTGGTGGACCCAAGGCTCCTGTCAAGTCGCAGAATCTAGGATTGGCGATTCTGTGCTGGTTGCCATCCTCGCAGTGGGTTAGCTGTGAGGCGTTTTTTAGTGATGCGAATATGCCTTTTAAAAGTCAATTGTCATTTACTATGGGTCACACCCTTTCATTATGTCATTTAACTGAAATGACCTTGCGTGGTTAGTGGTATCCTGTTTTACATACAAGAAAATAGGTGAAGCCCCCCGTGTGGCCCAGGTAAGTAGGAGCCAGACAGGGATTTAAAAAAAAAAAAAAAAGTCCAAAGTCCAAACTTCTAACGAAAAGCTTAAAATAGTTATTCCAAGTATAAGGTAGGGAGGTTTAGGGACAATGTGTTTTAAAAATAAAAGCATATATATAACATGTTTATTGTTTTGTTTTGTTTTTTAGGGATAGTATTATAGTTCCACAATGTTTGGGGACCTATTTGATGAGGATTATTCCAGTGTGTCAAATAGTCAGTATGGAAAAGGGACAAAATTAAAGACTAAATCTTTGGAGCCACCCGCACCTAGAGAATTCACCAATTTAAGTGGAATCAGAAATCAGGGTGGAACGTGTTACCTTAATTCTCTTCTTCAGACTCTTCATTTCACACCTGAATTTAGAGGTACGGTATAGGATATGCGTTTGCTTAGTAATATGTAGTCATCTTTACATGCAATTAATTATGCAAAGTCGCAATTAGACAACATATCTTAAAGGTATATACCACAGTATGTGTTTATTGTTAGAAATGTAAAATGTAAACTTTGGTAATTCTCTTTGCAGAGGAATGTGAACCTCCTTAAATGATCTTATATATATTCTGTGTGAGCACAGTAATATTTAGTAATAAGAGCAAAAAAATAAGGCAATGTATTTCTTTTAGAATTCCCATAAAGTACAACATAAAGTACAAGATACTTGTCTTGATGCCAGCTTTTATTATTTTTCCATTAGTTATATTTTTAAGTTTTAAAACTTCACTAATGTAACAACCACTTAAGCCAGTGTTACCCAAACAATTACATCCTGCTTTTTGGAGCAGGGAAAGTTATCACATTATTTATACAGATCCACAATTGTTTATCTCCAGTTTCGAAATCTTGATCTCAGAACTTGTCTTGATGTGGGGCTATTTATAGTCCTTATCTCATTTGGGTGAATACTCTTACATTTATTAAAGGAATACTAATCTGTGGGATTAATGGATACTGACTAGTGCAGACCCTGCTGGGCATGCAATGTAATATATATAATCCTTCATAATACCTTTGTAAAATTGGAATTTTGAATTCCAAAGCCCCAAGGATTATAGATAAGGGATTTATGCAAGGAACAGAAACCCACTTAAATTAGCTCAATTAAAGAGGAGTTTATTTTTAAAATGTAGGAGAATCTCCCAGAAACCAACTAAAGGAAACCAGACACAGGCCATTTTCCTCTTCAGCAAAGGAAATTGCCAGCCACCCACATGGTTTAGCATCTTAGTGTGGTTTGTGCCCTCCTCCTTAAGGTTTGGCATGAGTCCTAATGCTGCTTGAGGGGGAGGTTTAATTTGAAAGGGGTAAGGACTGACAGAAAACTGGAGGAAAATAATTTTGGGACTTTCTGGAATAATATTTTAAGGGGCAGGGTTAGTAGATTGAACTCTGAGTACAGTGTAGCTGAAAGTAGGGGGAGATGATTGTGAAAGTCCTTGTATGGCTTTGTGGTTTATAATTCCCATTTCTGCCCTCCCTGGTTCCATCACCCAGGAGGAAAATAACATACATTATAACAGTAACTCAGTAAAGCAGTAGTTTTCAATGAGAAGGTAATACCAACTCCATCCCTTCTCTCCCTGAAGTATCTCAAAGTTTCTCAGTAGGAGTTCTATCTAGGTTTGGAACAAACTTCCCAAAAGATTCAGATATGCCCCATTGGGTGGAATCCTAGATCTTGGGTGAAAATTTTCTTGAGACTATTACTGGGTTGCCAACTTTTTATTTTTCCAAGTAAGTTGACTACTGTCTGCTATTACCCTCAACAAAAAAGACATTTTCATTTTAACACGAAAAAAAGAGAAAGAGCATGAACTTGGGGAATGTTTTACTTTCTAGCAAAGAGCGGTTGGCAGCCTTACATAGAGTATGTACAGGGTAAAATAATGTTATACAAAAGTAAAATGTGTAGATTAATGGTATAAGTACTGATACAATTATATTTCTGAATCTTGAACTGATGTTATTTAATGGTATTTTGGCTTTTTTTTTAAAAGATTTATTTATCTATTTATTTCTCTCCCCTCCCCCCCCACCCTGATTGTCTGTTCTCTGTGTCTATTTGCTATGTCTTCTTTGTCCGCTTCTGTTGTTATTTTGGCTTTCTAAAATGAAATAACGTTATTTACATCTGTGATTCTCCTTTATGTTTAGAAGCTTTATTTTCTCTTGGTCCAGAAGAGCTTGGTTCTCTGGAGGATAAGGAAAAGCAGGATGCAAAGGTATTAATCTGATTTACAGAAGGCTTTGGGAATATTGAGGAAATATTTTTCAAGGGAGGAATTAAGTTCCATATTCACAGAAAACAATCATTTTTTAAATTATCAAATGTGGTTTTCCTTTTCAAAAAACAAATTGACCTATACCTTATTGGCAATGGAGTTTTCCTTCCAAAAAATTACTTTTTCAAATATAATGCTACTGCTGCTTTATAAACATGCCTCACTCTCCATTGTGTTTATTCTTTCTTCTGGTGAAGGAGATACTTATAACTCATTCATACTAGTCTACCATAAAACCTATTAAATGCACTTACTTGTAATAAAAAATAAATAGACATTAGTATTGGTATTCTGGAAATAAGTTGAGTATGGTTTTGATTTATTCTGCATGCTACTGTGGTGAAATTTTATTTAAAATGAAGATCTAATTGTGGTCTTCTCCTGCTTAAAAATCATTCATAAGTTCCTAATTGTTTTTGGGAAAACTTCTTTCATGATCCATCTCAGCGCTTCTCAAACACCTGTGTGGCAAAGGACCAGTTTTTATGTGCATGTGTGTATGTGTGTTTTAATTTTCAACCTTTTGTGGTGCATTACTTTTGTAAAATATTTTTTAAATGCCTTGGCAAGGTCATATTGCCATAAGTTTCTAAATGGGTATCATCATTCCAGAATTTATTTCATAGTCTGGTTCTTGAACCACATTGAATCTGTCCCTAAGTGGCCCTGTTCAGTCTGTCCACATGCCACTTTTCTATCTTGCTTTATACCCTTGGCCCTCACCAAAGCCTCTAAGGCAGGAACGGGCTTGGAGTAGCAGAAAGAAAGTGAGGCAAGGTACATTCAGCCTACTAAATGTCAGAGCTTCAAAGTGAGATATTTGTGACTGGAAATGCCTACCTAGGGAGTATATCTGTATCTGACATAATTTGGAGAAAGAATGAACTATTTTAGAGATTTTAATTACTGTGAGTCTGTAATCATTTGGGTGGTTTATTAAGATAACTGGAGTTTTAATATTGATCTGAACTATGCTGTGGTTAAAAAAAAAAATTCCAGATAAAACTTTTTGGATTGAATTAGAATTTTCAAAGAAAAACGAAATCTTTTTTTTTTTTAAGATTTTATCTATTTATTTATTTATTTATTTCTCCCCCTCCGTAGTTATTTGTGCTTGCTGTCTGCTCTTTCTGTCTGTCTTCTTTTTAGGAGGCAGCAGAAACTGAACCTGGGGCCTCCCATTTGGGAGAGAGGCACCCAGTTGCTTGAGCCTCCTCCACTCCCTGCTTATTGTGTCTCTCATAGTGTTTCCTTGTTGTGTCTCCTCATTGCAACATCTTGCTCCGAGGACATCTTGTTGCATCGGGAACTGAACCTGGGACTGCCCGTGTGGTAGGCGGGCACCCAATTGCTTGAGCCACATCCACTTCCCTGAAAAACTGAATCTTAATTTATACATCCTCTATAATAGGATATTTATATAAGCTTCTTCCTGAGTGAACTGAGTCAATTCTGACCTCAAACTAATTGTAGAAGATACGAGGAGACTGTTAGGCTGGTGCAAAAGTAATTGCAGTTTTGCATTGTTGAAATTTGCCATTTGATATTGACATGCATTCTTAAATAAATATGGTTTTGTTATACCTCATTTTAATGTGCATTTCTCTCTTTTTCGTTAATGATTTATTTGCTATGTATATTTATTTTAGACTGTGGAAATGATGTTAGGCAAAAAGCAAATTCGAGTGATTTTCTTATTTGAGTTAAAAATGGGTCATAAAACAGCAGAGATAACTTGCACCATCAACAGTGCATTTGGCCAGGATCTGCAAATAAATGTACAGTGCAGTGGTGGGTTCAAGAAGTTTTGCAGAGGAGATGAGAGCCTTGAAGATGAGGAGCATAGTAGCTAGCCATTGGAAGTTGACAAAGACCAGTTGAGAGCAATCATTGAAGCTGATCTTACAACTACACGAGAAATTGCCGAAGAACTCAGTGTTGACCATTCTATGGTCATTCGACATTTGAAGCAAATTGGAAAGGTGAGCTGACTGAAAATTTTAAAAATCATCATTTTGAAGTGTTGTCTTCTCTTATTCTACACAATAGCGAAGCATTTCTCGATTGGATTGTGATGTGCGATAAAAAGTGGATTTTGTATGACAACCGGCGATGACCAGTTCAGTGCTTGGACCAAGAGGAAGCTCCAAAGCACTTCCTAAAGCCAAACTTGTACCAAAGAAAGGTCATGGTCACTGTTTGGTGGTCTCCTGCTGGTCTGATCCACTATAGCTTTCTGAATCCTGGCAAAACCATTTTATCTGAGAAGTATGCTCAGCAAATCAGTGAGATGCACTGAAAACTGCAACGCCTGCCGCTGGCATTCATCAACAGAAAAGGCCCAATTCTTCCCACGACAATGCCTGACTGCACGTTGCACAACTGTTTAAACAGTTGAACGAACTGGGCTATGAAGTTTTGCCTCGTCCACCATCTCCAGCTGACCTCTCACAAACCAACTACCACTTCTTCAAACATCTCAACAACTTTTTGCAGAGAAAGCACTCCACAACCAGCAGGATGCAGATAATGCTTTCCAAGAGTTTGTTGAATCCTGAACCATGGATTTTTATACTTCAGGAATAAACAAACTTATTTCTTGCTGGCAAAAATGTGTTGTTGTAATGATTCCTATTTTGATTAATAAAGATGTGTTTGAGCCTACTTTTTTTAAAAAGATTTTTTATTAGTAGTAGTATTTTTTTTATTTATTTCTCTCCCTTTCCCCACCTTCCCCCCACCCAGTTGTTTGCTGTCTGTGTTCATTCACTGTGTGTTCTTCTGTGTCCAATTATATTCTTGTCAGCGGCACCGGGAATCTGCGTCTCTTTTTGTTGCGTCATCTTGCTGTGTCAGCTCTCCATGTGTGCTGGGCGGCTCTCCTTACAGGGCGCACTCCTTGTGCGTGGGGCTCCCCTACACAGGGGACACCCCTGTGTCGCACAGCGCTCCTTGCACACATCAGTACTGCGCGTTGTGAGCCTACTTTTATGATTTAAAACATATGGTCCAAAATCACAGTTCCTTTTGCACCAACCTAATAGTGTGAAGCTCTTTTTTAAAAGCTCTAAACTACATTTATAAGACTTAATTTAGAAATGCATTTGTTTCTCCTTCAGGTGCGAATCATACCTTTACAGCTGCAGCGGTTGTTTGCTCAGCTTCTGCTGTTAGATCAGGAAGCTGCATCCACAACAGACCTCACTGACAGTTTTGGGTGGACCTGCAATGAGGTACGAAGGTTAGCTTCTCTAAGGAAAATCTACTAGTGATAAAGAGCAAACACTGATTTAATATGTTATCTAATTACCTCTACTTTTTCCTTAGGGTCTCAAGATACTGTTTGTTTCTGCCTCACTTTAAAAAATTGTAAGCCAGAAATGTATTTTAACTACTTGTTGTACGCAGGACTTTATGAGTAGCTATGATTTTGGGGTGGGGAAAAGGTGGTGGGTACAGGAAAAGTATAAGAGCTCGTTTTTTCATTTTTTGCCCTGAAAATCTTTGTAGTCTAGATGAGATACAACATATATTGCATGGAAATTTCTTACCATTTATGTAACAGACTGCTGATCAGCCTTTTAGTCTTTGACTAGCAATGAATAAATGAAATGACAAGTAAATGAAATGAAAAAATTCTGTCTGCCGTTGTGAGGTACTTTTGTGTTTGAGTCTGGGTGTTCTAACTTGAACATTTGCTTCAAGGAAAACAGTGAAACCATTCTCAGCAGGACTTTTCATTTTTCCTGCCCTGACTTTTTCTTGACGTTCTTTAATATGTGATCATTCTCTCGTTTTTTTGTTTGAGTTCCTGAAAGATTTTCTATTTATACAAATAATAAATATTTGTCAGCAATGAGTAGAGGTGCTCATTTTTAATATCAGTGATCAAAACCAAACAAAAACCAAGTAGACTGCATTTTATGGAATACATATATTTCTGCAAAGACAGAGGTATTGAAACTATCACAGAATACAGAGAGGCATTGATGGGAGCAAAGCCGTATTGCTTCAAGAATAAGCTCTGAACTCTGGTCTTCTAATCTGGAACACTCCTTAACAATGGGATGCCTATGGTTAAAGAGATAGGGCACAGGCTTGAAGTAGAACGGGGTGATAATACAGTCCCTAAGCAGTATGTGCTAAGTTTCTGGTGCTTAGGGTTAATTCTTTTCTCGCCCACCCCACCCCCACCCCTTTTTAAAATAAGTGCATTTTTGAGATATAATTCACAAATCATAAAATTCATTCCTTTAAAGTCTATAATTCAGTGTTTTTTAGTATTTTCATAGAATTGCACAACCATTTCCACAATCAATTTTAGAATATTTTCTCTACCCCAGAAGGAAACTTCACACCTTTTAGTAGTCACTCCCCATTCCCTCCTCTCACAGTCTCTAGAAACCACAAATGTACTTTCTCTTTATGTGGTTTGCGTATTCTGGACATTTCATGTAAATGGAATCATACAATATGTGCTATTTTGCGACTGGCTTCTTTTACTTAGCTGATGTTTTCAAGGTTCATTCATGTTGTAGCATGTATCAGAACTTCATTCCTTCTTATGGCTGAATAATATTCATGATATGGATAGACTATATTTTATTTATTCATCATCAGATGATGGATTTCCCTTTGTTTTTATTAGAGCTTCCAGTACGTTTCTGGTTTCATGGATATTAAAGGTGTGAAAACCTTTTTTATTAAGCAAAATATTTCAGGAAACATCTAGGAATGGAGCTACAATGGTACAACAGAGTCTCTGAGGCACCTTTGCAAAATTTAGGATTGTTTAGAAATAGAACTTTAAAACTGAAGATTTTCTATACTGTCAGAGCCAGTGATAATGGGACACATCTCATATGCTAGAAGAAAAAGATCCTGAGTCCCACATCTTGATCCAACTTTCATCCACCTTATCTGTTTCTCTTCATACAGCACTTATTTTTTAAATTGTCTTTTCTCACTGCCTTTATTTCTACATCTTGTAATTGTTCTACCTGGTCTCTACCTTTCTTGTCGAAGTCATTAATGACATTGTGGTGCCAAGTCCAGGAGATGCTTCTCTATTCTCAGCTTCATGAGCTTTCAGTAGCATTCACCACCCCCTCCTAAAGTACTGTCTCTTTGTGGTTCACATGACTTCGCACTCCCATGGTTCTCTCCAGCTCCTTTTCCTTGTGTTCCTTTACTTGTCTTCCTCTTCTTCTCCACTTCCAATGTTGACATGCCTCTCGGCTTTGATTTATAAAATATTCTAAAGGAGTAGTTCAGTCTCTTTAAACACAGCTACATGACTCAACAGATTAAGGCAAGTTCCATCAGGAATATTCCTCAGTATCACTGTGTTACTCTTCTTTCAGTTGGTCTACAGTTCAAAGCAGTAAATTCCAATTCTTTTTAAATGTGCTCATTTAGACTGTTAACTGATTGTGTGATCTGAGTGCAGTTTCTTTGTGCGCACACTGCCCGCATAAACAGGTTTATGCTTGTTGGGTTCCTTTCTTCTTTCCAGGGCACTGCCTCATGTGTAATTCCCCACAAGAATAAATGCACTTTCTTGTTTTAAAGTAAGATGAGTTATATGTACACACTAGTAATGTTTTCTTATAGTATTGATAAAAATAGTGAGCTCAAGTATTAACCTGCTCTCAGCTGGTTTTGAAAAGTCATTCTCTCTGATCAAAGCTTACCTTTGGATTGCTTGATAAATCTTGTATTTTTTTAGCATTATTTTTTAATCTGTTTTTAAAAATTGGAAGGACGAAACTGCATTTAAAAGTTACCTGTCTTATAGGAAGTGAGACAACATGATGTGCAAGAACTGACTCGAATTCTATTCAGTGCTTTGGAAACTTCTTTAGTTGGGACCTCTGGCCATGACCTCATTAATCGTCTGTATCATGGAACCATTGTTAACCAGGTTGTTTGTAAAGAATGTGGGAATATCAGTGAAAATCAGGTGAATATGTAAGGGTGTTTTAGTAGTAAATTTTATCACAAATTACAATTTGTAATTAAATCTATAACCAATAATACCACATAAGGATAAAGTATTACTAGTAATACTTTTATAATTTTTTTACTCACTTTCTGCTTCTCATCAGTTTATAATTTGTATTTATTCATATAAGCCAAAGCAAATATCTCAAATCTGTACAAATCTTTTATTCAGTAATCTAATGTGTGGAAGAAGATATGGGGGTAGTGTTTACAAATAAAAGACTGACCTCATGAGAGAAGCCAATATCATGGTTGGGTGGTTGGAATATTATAAAGAAAATTAATTAGGGAAGTAACAGAAGTAGAGAATACTGAGGAGTGTTTAAATTGACATTTATAATTAAATATTGGATTTAGTTTATAAATGTCCTTCAGAAATTTCATTTGTACATGCATTCTTATGTGAGCTATTATAATCCTGTTTTCACTAGTATAATCTCCAATTCTTTGTAATGACATAGATTGTCCATTTGATCTAATTGGAATTAGAAATTGGAAGTTTGCTCATGTACATATAATAATCTCTGTCTGCACCACGAATCTTATACAGCAGACAGGGTTATTACCAAGCAGCCATCCTTTAATACAAATCTCCTTGTGTTACAGCAAGAGTTATAGAAACTTTATGTTTTTGACTGTATGAATAAAATATTAATTAAATGCCATTGTCCAAACGTTGAATTAATTCCTTTTTTGGAATGTGTGTGTGTATACTTTTTTATTTTTTTAAAGAAAGATTTGGGAATAAAAATACTTCTGGGTCCTTACTACCTGGACTTTGGTCAGCATAGTTTAGAAATCATTAAGATGTTGTATGTGTCTTTGAATTACTGTATGATTTGACTTACTATGAATTACTGTGTGATTGACTTAACTATAATAATTTGCAAAGTAACTTCAAAAAATATATAAAAGCAATGATAAATTATAGACATTAGCTTTTTACATATATATTATAATCTATATATGTTATTATTATTAAGATTTCCATCATGAACTACCTAGTGTCCTATTAGTTTACAGTTCCCATAATAACTTAAAATAAATGCTACTGAGCACACACAGAAAACTATATGATTTAAACTTGTCGATAGTAAGTGTTTATTACTAAAAATGTATTGTAGTACAAATGTAGTTATAATAGAACTGATAAGTTCTCTTTTTACAAAATCTCCTCCTCTTAATTTTTATAGAAATACCTTTTTATCCTGGCTCAAAATAATTTTTTACCTGTAAGTTTCTCAATATTTTAAACCATCTAGCCTGAGAAGATGAGGAAATAGAATTTACATTAGAAAATTCAACCCTGCCCTTGCTCTTGCATTCCAAAATAATAACTGATGAGCCTTGCAAATCTACACTTCTGAATTCAGATATGTGTTCAGTGGTCTGTTTTGTTTCCTGATAAGTTTTATTATATTTACAGCAAATTGTTAAACTTGTTTCTTTAAGAATTCTTGTGATATATCTTAAGCTAAATTACAGTTTTTGATTTAGGAAGAAGGATAATTTAGTGTTAAGAATTTTCCAGTGTCTGTTTGGGAAACCCGCATCTCCCAATATGTATGTGTTTTACAGAAAAAAATATCTGATTAGTCCATTTATGAGTTGTGAACTCCATGAAATCATTTGTTTTTTCAAAATTATTTTCATTTATGTTTCAGGAAGACTTCTTAGATCTAACAGTAGCAGTCAAAAATATGTCTAGTTTGGAAGATGCACTCTGGAACATGTATGTAGAAGAGGAAGTTTTTGACTATGACAACTTGTACCACTGTAGAACTTGTGACAGACTGGTTAAAGCAGTAAAGGTAAAGATAAATGCTCTGCCTTTTCCCAGACTGCTCACCTAGTACTTCATAGCGGAAAGATCTTTCATTGACAATGATTAACTATGACGATTGAAAAGACATTTATGTTTTAAGTGTCTGTACTTTCATTTGATTTTTTCTTTTTTAATTAGAGAAGTTGTAGGTTTACAGGAAAAGAGCATGCCGAAAAGAGTTTCCATGTACCCTGGCTATTGTTAGCACCATTCATTTGTGTGATATATTTGTTACAATTGATGAAAGAATATTAATAATTGTACTATGAACTATAGTCCATGGTTTACATTAGGGTTCATTGTTTGTATTGTATAATCCTATGTTGTTTTTTCAAAAAATTTATTTTAACATAGATATACAGTCTAAAAATTTCCATTTTAACTACATTCAAATATATATTTCAAAGCTGTTAATTATGTTCACAATATTTTGCTGTTGTGACCACCATCATCAAAACTGTTCCATCGCTCCAAATAGAAACTTTAATTTAAGCATTAACTCCCCATTTTCTACCTCATCTGACCCCTGGTAACCTATATTCGAATTTCTGACTCTGAGTTTAACCCAAGTAGAAATTCTGTATAATTTAAGCATTAAATCTTCATTCTCTATCCCTGGTCCAGCCCCTGGTAGCCTTTATTGTAGAATCTGGCTCTGTGAGTTTGCTTATTCTAATTATTTCCTATCAGTCAGGTTATACAATATTTGTCCTTTTATGCCTGGCTTATTTCACCAACATTGTTGTTTTCAAGGTTCATCCATGTTGTGTGTATTTGAACTTCACTCCTTTTTATAGCTGAATAATATTACATTGTATGTATATACTACATTTTATTTATCCCATTCATCCATTGATGGACACGTGGGTTGCTTCCATATTTGGCAGTCATGAATAATGCTGCTATGAACATTTGTGTGCAAATATCTCTTTGAGTCCCTATTTTCATTTCTTTTGAGTATATATCTAGAAGTGGGATTGTCACGTCGTATAGTAATTCTATAATTAACTTTCTGAGGAACTGCCAAATTATTGTCCATAGCAGCTGCACCATTTTACATTCCCACCAACAGTGAGTGTGTGTTTCTTTTTCTCTACATCCTCTCCAATACACATAATTTTCTGTTTTTTTTTTTTATAGTAGCAATTATTAAGGTGTGAAATGATATCTGCTTGCAGTTTTGATTTTCATCTGCTTTTTGGCCACTTGTATATTTTCTTTGGAGAAATGTCTTTTGCCCTTTTTTTAAAAATTAATTTTTTATCTCTCTCCCCTTCCCCCCCCACCGTTGTCTGCTCATGTCCATTCACTGTGTCTTCTTCTGTGTCTGTTTGCATTCTTGTCATGTGGGACTGAGAAGCTGTTGCTTTTTTGTTGCTATCATCTTACTGGGTCAGCTTTCCATATGTGTGGTGCCACTCCTGGGCAGGCTGTGCTTTTTTCATGTGGGGCGGCTCTCCTTATGGGGCGCACTCCTTGTGCGGCAGTACTGCGCGTGGGCCACCTCACCACACAGGTCAGAAGGCCCTGGGTATAGAACCCTGGACCCTCTGTATGGTAGGCAGATACTCTGTCTGTTGAGCCACAGCCGCTTCCCTCTTTTGCCCATTTTTTAATTGAGTTGTTTGTCTTTTTGTTGTTGACTTGTAGAATTTCTTTTTATATTTTGGATGTGAAACTCTTATTGGATATGTGGTTTACAAATATTATTTCCATTCTGTAGTTTTCTTTTTACTTTCCTGATAAAGTCCTTTGATTAATAAAAGTTCTTAATTTTGATGAGGTCCCATATATCTCTTTCTTTTCATTACTTGTGCTCTGGGTGTAAAGCCTAAGAAACCGTTGCCTTCCACAGAGTCCTAGAGATACTTCCCTACGTTTTATTCTAGGAGTTTGATAGTTCTAGGTCTTATGGTTGGGTCTTTGATCCATTTTGAGTTGATTTTTATATATGTTGTGAGGTAGGGTCTTCCCCCTTTTTAAAAGTGGAAATCCAGTTTTCCCAGCACCAATTGTTGAAGAGACTGTTCTTTCCCAGTTGACTAGATCTGTCAAAATTCACTTGGCCACAAATGTGAAGGCTGATTTCAGAGTTCTCAGTTCAGTTCCACTGGTATTTGTCCTTGTGCCAGTACCATGCTGTTTGGATTACTGTGGCTTTGTAATAAGTTTTAAGATCAGGAAGTCCGAATCATCCAATTTTATTTTGCTTTTTTCAAGGTAGCTTTAGCTATTCAGGTCCCCTTACCCTTCCATATAAATTTAATGATTGACTTCTCCATTTCTACAAAGAAGGTTATTGGAATTTTGATTGGGATTGCATTGAATCTGTATATTATTGGGGGTAGGATTGACATCTTAATGATATTTAATTTTCCATTCCATAAACACAGAATGCCCTTCTGTTTATTTAGGTCATTGTATTAGTCAGCCAAAGGGGTGCTGATGCAAAATACTGGAAATCGGTTGGTTTTTATACAGGGTATTTTTTGGGAGTAGGAGCTTACAGATACCAGGCCATAAAGCATAAGTTACTTCCCTTACCAAAGTCTGTTTCCACATGTTGGAGCAAGATGGCTGCTGACACCTGCCATGGTTCAGGCTTCTTGGGTTCCTCTCGTCCCAGGTCTTGCTTCTCTCTGAGCTCAGGGTTCCTCTCTTTCCACAGCTTGCTTCTTTCCAGGCTCAGGGTTCCTCTCTTCTGGGGGCTTGCTTCTCTTTCTTCTGTGTGCTTACTTCCTGGGGCTCCAGCTTAAGACTTCAGCATCAAACTCCAACATCAAAACTTCAACATTAAAAACCCTCCTTCGTGGGTGGCGGACTTGGCTCACTGGTTAGGGCATCCATCTACCACATGGGAGGCCCGCGGTTCAAACCCCGGACCTCCTTGACCTGTGTGGAGCTGGCATGTGCGCAGTGCTGATACGCGCAAGGAGTGCCATGCCACGTAGGGGTGTCCCCGCGTAGGGGAGCCCCACGTGCAAGGAGTGTGCCCATAAGGAGAGCCACCCAGCACGAAAGAAAGTGCCGCCTGCCCAGGAATGGCACTGCACACGCGGAGAGCTGACACAACAAGATGACACAACAAAAAGAAACACAGATTCCCATGCCGCTGACAACAACAGAAGCAGACAAAGAAGACGCAGCAAAGAGACACACAGAACAGACAACTGGGGTGGGGGTGGGGGGGAAGGGGAGAGAAATAAATAAATAAATTTTTTAAAAAACACACACAAAAAAACCCTCCTTCATCATCCTTTTATCTGTGAGTCCCCACCCACCAACGGTTGGGACTCAACACCCTCCTGATGTGGCCCAATCAAAGCCCTAATCATAATTTAATCACACCCAGGTACAGACCAGTTTACAAACATAATCCAATATCTACTTTTGGAATTCATAACTATATCAAACTGCTACAGTCAGTCATCTTGGATTTCTTTTAGCAATGTTTTATAGTTTTCTATGTATGAGTCCTTTACACCCTTGGTTAGATTTATTCCTAGATATTTGATTATTTTAGTTGCTATTTTAAATGGAATTTTTTTTCTTTATTTCTGTTCTTCTCATTGTTCATTGCTTGTGTATGGAAACACTACTAATTTTTGGATGTTGATCTTATACCCTGCCACTTTGCTAAGTTCATTTATTAGTTCTAGGAGCTTCGTTAGGGATTTTTTAGGATTTTCTGTATATAAGGTTATATTATCTGCAGATAGGGAAAGTTTTGCGTCTTTTTTTCTTTTTGTCTAATTGCTATGGCAAGAACTTCTAGTACAATGTTGAATAACAGTGACAGTGGGCAGACTTGTCTTG